>NC_143587.1:57276759-57925272 GCF_048544385.1 Mastigoproctus giganteus
CACGGTTGAACACACCTGGAGTTTCTTTGACAGTAGCAGCAGCACAGACAAGTCTCGCCACGAGATCCATTTCCATCTCCACAGGCAATTCATACACGATAGATTTGAGGGGCCCCCACAGAAAGAAATCAAGGCTCAATAAATCAGGTGAGCGTGGGGGCCAGGCAACGGGTCCACCACGTCCAATCCATCGACGCCCAAAGCACCTGTTCAAATGGTCACGAACACACCTTCCATAATGGGCAGGCGCCCCGTCATGTTGAAACCAAATGTTGCGTCTCGCATTTGCTGGAACATCGTCAAGTAACCCTGGTAGAACTTGTTCAAGAAAGATCCGATATTTAGCGGAGTCCATGCGGGATGGTAACAGGTATGGGCCGACCATACTTGCCCACATGTTTATTGTGAACCGATGTTGTGCCGCATGGGGGCGCACACCGTGTGGGTTATCGTGAGCCCACACAAGCATTGTGCTGATTGAATAAGCCTTTCCGAGTGAAATAAGCCTCATCCGTGAACAAAACATAGGCTGGAAAATTCAAGTGTTGAAAACTTTCTTGGAGAAACCACTGCGCAAAAGCCACACGTGCAGGATGATCTTGGGGGAGCAGTAACTGAACCCTCTGGAGATGAAAGGGGTGTACGGAATCATCGTGCCAGACACACTGTACACTGGAACGAGATACTCCTAAAGCAGAGGCAATGGCACGTGTGTTGGTAGTAGGATTATTCTGGACGGCATTCAACCCACTTTCTTCCATGGTGGGAGTTCGTGTCGAACGTGGTCTGCCTGCACTACTCCTGTTACCTCTAAATGACCCATAATCGCACATATTTTGATGCACACACACAAACAAACGGTGGTCCGGTACATGTCTGTCTGGGAAGCGTTCTCCATAAATTCGTTGAGCGGCTCATCCATTTCCCTCTGCTAATCCATACTCTAGGTGCATGTTTGCCAGCTCACAGTTCATATATCGATGCATGCTCTTCGTGCGGCGACTACTGCTTGAATGAGTAAACCAGAAATTTTCCCTCTCGCAAACTGATGAACAGCACCGTCTACCGACTTATGGTGATGTTTCCGGTTATAGGTTCCTATGCGATTCACATTCCTTTAGATGTTACCTACCTCCCCTAAATGTTTGTACTAATATTTTTGAGACGCCCTGTAGATCCAGTCTATGGACAACTGCAATTTGTCATTTTGTTATTAGTCTAAAGGACACATTTGAGAATGCAAGGCATTGCTTGATAATAGAACCTTGCCTACCAGTGGTAGGGACAGCAATCCAATTCATTGGGAGGGATATAATATGCTCTATGTGCTATTTCTTTAAGTCAGGGCTAAGGGGTTGTCCACTGACTACACTGTACTTTATTTATATTTTCAACTTAAATTTTAAATAGAACTCTATATTAGCATTAGTAATGGCAAATGATGCAAGAAAGCAAGCATCAGCCAAAAAATAAAATAAAATTCACCTTTCACCCATCATACCCTACAAGAATTTGTCCAGTTCTTCCTTGATTTTATTCAAACCACCCACTTCCACAACAACAGATGGAAGTTTGTTTCAACAATCAACCACCTGCTGACTGAAGGCAAACTTCTGCACATCTATCATGCAACCAGACTTCCTCAATTCATTGAATTTATGCTACCTCATGTGTAGTCTCAGCAAGAGGAAGGATGCCATCAACATCAAGCCTACTCAATCCATTCAAAGCTTTAAACACCTCAATCAGATCTTCTCACAGGTGCTTAGCGTCCAGATGCTGAAATTTGCAGGACCAAAGCCTTTCTTGATAAGAGCACCCTTTTGTTCCCTTCACCAATCTGGTTGCCCTTCTCTGCACCCATTCCAGCAGATCTACATCCTTCCTAAAGTGAGGCCGCAAGACTTGTATATGCTACTCAAGACGCAGCCTAATCATGGCCTTGTACAAAGGGATAATCACTTCCTTATCTCTGCTAATAAAGTTTCTGTATATCACTGATGAAAGTTCCATGAGCTGTCCTATCAGTCTGGCTGCACTGCTCAGAGAATTCTATATCTCACTACACAATTACCCATCCCCCAGGTCATTTTCATTTTCCACTTCCCTGAGTGCAGTACCACACATTTGGTATGTTAATCTGGGATTATTTCAACCCATATGCAGTACCTTACATTTGTTAATGTTAAACTTCAACTGCCATTTCTAAGCCCATACACCTAATTTTCCTAGATCTTGTTGCAATAGCTCACCCTGATTACTCTCATTAACCACCCTGCCAACCTTTGTATCATCTGCAAACTTTGACATTATGCCTTCATCTATATCATTAATAAATATGCAAAACAACAATGGGCCATCACTGAATCCTGAGGGGCTTCCCGTTAATGCCACTTTACTCCACTTTGTATAGCAGTCTTTTATGAGCAACAGTATCAAAAACCTTCCTTAAAATCCAAGTATATAATATCAAAATTATTTTTTGCATCCAGTTCCTTGGTCACCGCTTCACTGCATCCAATCAGATTGATCAGACAAGATGCCCCTTAACAAATCCATGTTGGGACTGCAGTCTCTAATTATTGCTGATAATCAGATCAAAAGCATAGCTTCCTGTTGTTGTCTCTCTAACTTTAGATGGTCCTGCATTACTTCTTTACCCAGTGATTCCATTATTTTCTTGGACACTGACATATATATTTAACTTTCCAGATGTTGACTGGAATTTGTGGGTAGGTCACTCACATGATAGCTATAATTACTTGTCACCTTTTGATCCCCCAATGTGAATTGGGAATAAATTTCCACATTTCTAGTCCATAGGGACCTTCCCCTGAATCCAAAGATGCTCTCATAACTATGGCTAAGGTTTTGCTTACCTCTTTTGCTGCCTCCCTTAATATAATTAGATATATTCGATACACCCCAGGAACCTTGTTTATATTTAGCTCCAATAATTTATCTTCACTTTCCTTTCACTTACCTTTCAGTTATCATAATATCATTTAGATTCCTTTTAGAGTCTGATAAACTTCTGGCATCCACTTCTCTAAAGAATTTCTCATGTGTGAATATGGATGCAAAATACTTATTCAATTTGTCAGCAACCTGAGCAGGGTCATTAACAGTTGATCCATTGACATCAAGTGTCCCAATGTCATTGTCCCCTTCCTTCTACTGTTAATATAAGCATAGAAGTCTTTGCTGGTGTTCTTTGTAAGAGACTTCTCATAATCCTTAGATTGCCTAACCTCCTTTGACTTGATTACAAACTAATTTATACGTACCATTGGGCTTTGGCATCATCTGATAATTTTTTATGTATCCCACGCATTTTTCTTCTCTGCCACAAATCTCATCAGTACATCTGACATCTGTTTATGTTAAAGCTTGAAATTCTTAGTTGGTATGAAAAATCTAGTAACTTCTTCAATTACTTCCTAAATGCTTCCCATTTAAAATTTGCTGATGATATCATCATAAGATGTCGCACAGTATAAAATTTAAAAACTCTCTGAGACCACTGTATTCACCATTATGAAAGAAAAACTCTCCTTTTTCCCAAATCAGCAGACAGCGATCATGCTACCCAGAAGGCCTTTAACCTGCAGACACTTTAGTGCATGAAGAATTATTGCTGATAATCAGATCAAGAGCATAGCTTCCTGTTGTTGCCTCTCTAACATACTCCTATAGAAAATAGTCATCTAAAAAATTCACAAAAGTCTTGCTATCATGTGAGTGACCTACCTACAAATTCCAGTCAATATCTGGAAAGTAAATTTATTAACTTTCTATTATCTGGAAAATGAATATATTATGGTCTTGTGTGTTTTGAGTTAATTTTGAATGTGATGAACCTAGGGAGTGGCTTGTTTCTTGAACAAATTAACAATGGCATGTACATAAGTTCATCAACATCAAAAAGTTTGTCAAGCCTCTGGTCTAATGAATATCTTTAGAAATTTTATACTTGTTTGTACACATTAATATATATTTTGGAGGAATATTTAATTTTAATTGTACTGTATAAATGTGTACATTCCAAGCACTATACCTTTCTCTTGAAAAAAAAAAAAAACAACAAACTCAATGTACAATCAATAACAGCACAAAACTCAAAACAGCAATATTTTTCATGGCTTTTTATGCCTATGATATGAAAACCCAAAATCTGGCAAATTCCAAGGTCCAACAAGAATCAGGACCCCTAAGTTTCCCAATTTGGAAGATTTAACTGAACTTTAAAGTAAGTTTGTTACTTTTTATGAAATAACTTAACGAAACTATGTTTTATTTTTCTTTTTTAAGAACTAACCAAGTAAATATTACTGAATTACAAGCTAAATAATTTAACTTGGTTAGTTTTAAAAAGCAATTTAAACATGTTTGTTATTGACATGGTTAATCTCAAAGTTCTTGAGTAATCTTAATGTTAAAAAAAAAAAAGAAAATTAGTTATGGTCTCTTTCACCCCATTGTGATGAAATAAGTGATTAGGTTAAAATTATTACCAGTACATGCTTGCGAATACCATGTAAATATAAAAAAATTTTAATAAATCTTTGATATTGGTACATTCCCTAGTTTTTTACACATACGTACAACACGCTGATGAATATGGATTAAAAATGAATCTCCAGATGACAAAATTTATGGTTAGCATTCACATATGATGCAAGAAAGCAAGCTTATATAGCATCAGCCAAAAAAAATTTTTAAAAATAAAAAAACCCTTCCCATTTCATCCATCCATTCATTCCAAACCAAACATTTGCTTGTTCTGCCTGAAACTTATTTTAAGTTGTTGACCCCCACTACAACAGATGGAAGTTTGTTCCAACTATCATCCACCCGCTGGCTAAACGTAAATTTCCACACAATTTATTCTACAATTGTCTTTCCTCAATTTGAATTTATGTCTTTGTCTTGTAATCTGAACAAGAGGAAGAATCCTATCAGCATTGAGCTTGCTCAAACCATTCAAGGCCTTATACACGTCAATTATATAACCTCGCAGGTGCCCAGTCTCCAGATGCTGCAATTTGCAGAACTTAAGCCTTTCTTGGTAACAGCAACCCTGTGTTCCACTCACCAATCTCATTGCCCCTCTCTGTACCCGTTGCAGCAGCTCTACATCCTTCCTAAAATAAGGATTCCAGACCTGTCTGCAGTACTCAAGGTATGGCCTTACCATTCCCTTATACAAGGGGACAATCACCTCCTTATCCCTGCTAGCAAATTTCCTGTAAATCACTGACAAGACACGATGAGCTACTCTTTTAAACTGTCTGCACTCCTCAGAAAACTTCATATCCGACTGTACAGTTGCCCCCATGTCTTTTTTCATTCTCCACTACCCTGAGTGTGATACTACCCAGTTGGTACATTACTCTGGGGTTACTGCTACCCATATGCAGTACTTTACATTTGTAAATGTTAATCTTCAGTTGCCACCTCTCAGCCCATCTGCTCAACTTTTCTAGATCCTGCTGCAGCAACGTACTATCATCAGTATCATTAACAACCCTGCCAACCTTCTTATCGTCTGCAAACTTAGACATTAACCCTGATATACCTTCATCAATATCATTGATAAATACAGAAAACAACAATAGGCCCAATGCCGAATCCTGAGGGATGCCACTAATAACATTAGTCCACAAAAAGCTGTGTCCATTATTACCAGTCTCTGTCTTCTCCCACTCAACCACCCTTTTATCCATTGTAACAACTTGCCCTTAATGCCAGTCTGCTCCAATTTTTACAGTAGTCTTCCATGTGCAACAGTATCAAAAGCTTTCCTCAAATCCAAGTACACAATATCAAAATTATTGTTTGCATCCAGTTCCTTTGTGATCACGTCATAGTATCCAGTCAAATTTGTCAGAACTTCCCCTTCGGTGTTCTCCCCAGAAAATTTTGCAAGTTGGGTGGCATTATGAAGTAGCCGGGTGAGGTAGTGTAATACTTCGTAATATTATAAAATTTTCTGTTATTTATAAATGTGACTTAAACGATCCAGAGCAAACATGAATTGCATAATTTAACATTATATGCTCCTGTCGCATTGATCCAATCGCATAGTATGTTCAAATTAATATTGATCGAGAGCATCCATACGGTATGGATGAGCATTACCATACGGTACCATAAGAATCACTTAAATTTTAGCTGGGCAGTCAAACTCACTGGGCGGTGTGCCCCTTTAATAGGTCCTGGGGAGAACACTATTCTTAACAAACCCATGCTATGTCTGAACTATAACTGCAGTCATGTCTAGATGATTCTGCATTGCTTTTTTAACCTGTGACTCCATTATTTTCCCAGGAACAGAAGTCAAGCTAACAGATCTGTAACACAGTATCTCCCTTTGTGATTTGGGGACATATTTGCACATCTCCAGTCCATGGAAACCTCCCTTGAGTCCAGGGAAGCTTTCATAATTATGGCTAAGGTTTTGCTTACTTCCTTTAATATAACTACCATAGGCATCTGTGTCTCCCATGCATTTTGTTTCTCTGCCACAAATCTCATTAGTTCATCTGACATCCATTTAGGCCTAAACCTTGGACAGTATTTATTAGTTGGTATGAAAAGCCTAGTAGCTTCCAAGATTAATTCCTTGAATGCTTCTGTTGGTAACATCATCAGTTGGTCCCACAGTATAGAATTTAAAAAATCTGACACCACTGTAGTCACTTTTACAAAAGCAAAATCCCTTCCCTTTACCCCTGACGGCAGTTACATCTTTAAGTAAATTCCACATCAGTACACTGTGATCATTGCCCCTAACAGTTCCTTTAACTGCAGATTCTTAATGCATGAAGAATCACTGGTCATAATCAAATCAAGAGTATTACTCCCTCTGGTTGCCTCTCAAACATGCTGCTCTAGGAAACAATCCTCCAATAATAACAATAAATTATTGTGCCACAGAGCAAAAATGGAGAGAAAATGACAGGTTGCAGACCCTGAGCAAAAGATCTTCTCTAACTTCAGAGGACACTTGCACACCCTTAGATTGTGCTTGACTGGTGGGGATGTCGTGTTTGGTGACTCCATGTACCAACAGATACACGGTACAGCCATGGGTTCCCCAGTTAGTTCAGTTACGGCAAACATCGCAATGGAGTTGAAGAGTCGCGCATTTGTGGTTCTATCAGATCCCATTGCCTTTTGGTGTCGCTACGTGGATTATGTGTTTGTGTTCATTCCCCAGGAGTTGGACAACCGACTTTTGCACCACCTTAACTCTCTGCCGCCTTTCATTCAATTCACCATCGAGCTGGAGTCAGACAATAACCGTTCCATACTTGGATACCCTTGTCCAGCGCGAGGGCACATTTTTGAAGATAACAGTCTATCACAAACTGATGTGTGCTGGTCAGCAAACGCACGCAGCCATCTTCTCGGCACAGTGCGAGCCCTGCTAACCCACGCCTGGACCCACTCTAGTTCTGCAGATGAGAGATGCACTGAGATTACTAGGGTTAAGACAGGTCTTTGCAAGGTGCGGCTACCCCACCTGTGTCCTGGATAGATGTGACCAGATAGCGACCCACAGGACAATAAGCAGTAATGACTCTGCCTCGACCGCCTTTATCCTGTTCTACCCGAACCTATCACAACAGATCTAGTCTTAAAGGCTCATGGGATAAAGTGCTTACAACTCCCGGGCAGTCGGACAGGAAGCTGCGATCCCTCGTCTCAAGAGTTCAAACATTGGTTCCCCCCCCCACACACACACTGCAGAGTGGATTAGTCTACCGTATTCCCTGCTGTGACTGCACTGGCTGCTACGTTGGGGAAACTGGCAGGAGACTCGGTAGTTGTGTTTCTGAACACAAAATAGCTTATCTGTTTAGCACACGTGGAGCACTCAGCCATTGCTGAGCACTTCTGGTCGACCCAGCATGACATTGACCCACACCGCAATGTCATGATTATTGATCGGTCCTGCCATCACCATCACCACACCTGGTTGGAATCACTGCACATCTCATGCTGTAGCGATTCCTTTAACCGTAACAGAGGATGTTGTGTCCATCCCATTACTGAGACAACCATCCTCTTGGCGGACAAATGTTGGCATTTGCAACGTACCCAGGCATTACAGTTACAAATATACAAATACAAGCTTTCCCTTCTAACAGCAATTCACCATACATGACTGCCATGGCACGCACATAGAGTTCTATATTTCTATATTTTAGATTAACGGTCACAACTGATGAACAACACCTTCCAGTCCGAAAGCTATGTATTACTTTCCTGTATTATTTTTAGCTGTGCCTTGTTTTTGTTCATGTGAACATCAAAGTATTTTTACATAACATTAAACATATTTTTTACTGCAACCTGTCATTTTCTTTTCTTTCCATTTTTGCTCTGTGGCACAATAATTTATTATTAATATGAATCCAGAGCATGCAGACCTTTTTGCTTATAATACTCCAGTAAATCCACAAAAGTCTTACTAGTGTGTGAGTGACCAACCTAGAAGTTCCAGTCTATACAATAGTTATGACTAACTCGCAAAACCATAAAGGCAACTAATAGTAGAACAAATAGAATTTCACATTACAAATACAGTAACAGTATTAACCATTAGTGCAAGGAAGCCACAGGCTTTTGCTGCAATTATCTTATCTGCTTGGGTTTTTTTTGTGTTTTTTTCCAGGAAAAAAAAAAAAAAAAACAAGCAGATAAGAAAATACAAATTATATGCTTCCCTTCTCACACAGGTAACTATACAGTTGACCCTTGAATTTATTCAAACTGTCAGCCTCAACTACCTGCGACAGCAACTTGTTCCAGCAATTGACGACTCATTGGCTAAAAGAAACCCTCCTACAATATAATCTAAACCTCAACCCTTGTAATTTGAATTTATGGCTCCTGGTTCTGGAATTCTTTAAACAGCAAAAATTACACCTTCATTCACATTACTAATCCCTCTCAGAACCTTATAAACCTCAATCAGTTCACCTCTGAGGTGCGTAGCTGCCAGGCTCTATAGCCGACATAATTGGAGTCTTTCGTCATACAGTCATCCTTTTGTTGATCTGACCATTCAAGCCATCCATCTTTGGACCCTTTCAAAAAGCTCAATATCTTTTTTAAGATGAGGTCTCCATACTTCTACACAGTATTCGAAATGTGGTCTTACAATTGCCTTATACAGTGTTTTAATGATTTTAAGTTAAGGATTTTTTAAATCGCACGGTACAAACAAAAATCGTTTAGACACTTTTAAACGTGTTTTTAGACACTTTTAATTTCAGACATGGAATTTAAAAACGCTTCTCGTTTAGTCATATTGTGCATAGTGTGCAGGAAAATTGCCTTATACAGTGGGATTATGACTTTCCTAGCTCTACAGAATAGCATTAGTAAAGGCACATGATGCAAGGAAGAAAGCTTATAGCATCAGCCAAAAAAAAAACAAAAAACCCTCTCATTTTACCCATCCATTCACTCTGAATGTTTGTCTAGTTCTACCTTGAATCTGTTTAAGCTATCAACTTCTACAGGGACAGATAGAAGTTTGTTCTAGCAATCAACCACCCACTGCCTAAAGGCAAACTTCTGCACATCTATCCTGCACCTGTCTTTCCTCAATTTATGCCCTCTCAGGCGATTAATCTGAGCAAGAGGAAGAATCCCATTAGCATTGAGCATGCTCAAACCATTCAAGGCTTTATACACCTCAATCAGATCACCTCGCAGGTGCCTAGTCTCCAGACACTGTAATTTGAAAAACTTAAGCCATTCTTTGTAAGAGAAACCCTTTGTTCCATTCACTAATCTTCTTGCCCTTCTCTGTACTCATTCGAACAGCTCTACATCTTTCTTAAAAAGAGACCTCCAGACCTGTATACAGTACCCAAGGTGTGGCCTGACCATTGCCTTATACAAGGGGATAATCACCTCCTTATCCCTGCTAGAAAAATTCCTGTATATCATTGACAATACACCACGAGTGCAGATGGTCTACATTTACAGACCATCTGCACTGCTCAGAAAACTTCATATCTTCCTGCACAATTAGCCCCAAGTCCTTTTCATTCTCTACCACTGTCAGTGTAGTACCATACAGTAGATACTTTACTTTGGGGTTACTGCTTCCCACATGCAGTATTTACATTTGTCAGTGTTAAACTGACAAATGTTAATGCCACCTCTTAGCCCATCTGCTCAACTTTTCTAGATCCTGTTGCAGGAACATACTGTCATTAACAACCCTACCGACCTTCATATTATCTGCAAACTTGGACATTAAGCGTGATATACCATGATCAATATCATTAATAAATAGAGAAAACAACAATGGACACAATACTGAACCCTGGGGAACTCCACTAATAACATTAGGCCACAAAGAGCAATGTCCATTGATTACCACTCTCTCTCTCTCTTCTCCCACTCAACCATCCCTTTATCCATAGCAGCAATTTGCCTCCAATGCCACACTGATCCAATTTATGCAGCAGTCTTCCATGTGCAACAGTATCAAAAGCCTTTCTAAGATCCAAATATATGATATCAAAATTATTCTTTGCATCCAGTTCCTTTGTGACCACATCATAGTCTCCAATCAAATTGGTCAGACAAGACTTGTTCTTAACAAGCCCATGCTGTTCCAAGCTATAACCGAAATCTTGTCTAGATGATTCTGCAATGCTTCCATTAATTCCAGTGCCTCCATTAATTTCCCTGGAACAGACAAATTAACAGGTCTGTAATTACTTGTGTCATCCTTTGATCCTCCTTTGTGAACTGAGGTCACATTTGCACATCTCCAGTCCAATGGTATCTCCCCCTGAGTCCAAGGAAGCTCTCATAATTATGGCTAAGTGTTTGCTTACTTCCTTTGCTGCCTCCTTTAATATAACTGGATAGATCCCATCCACTCCTGGTTCCTTTCTTATGTTTATCTTCAACAATTTCTCCTCCACTTTGCTCTAAGTTATTACAAAATCATCTAGCTCACTGCCAGAGTTTAATTCACCTATGGCATTCCCCTCCCTGAATAACTCATGTGTGAATATAGATGCAAAATTGCAAAATATTCATTTAGTTTGTTAGCTACCTGAGCAGGATCATCAACAGTTGAACCACTGATATCAAGTGGATCAATCTGGTTCATCCCCTTCCTCCTAGAGTTTACATAAGTAAAGAACTCTTTGCTGTTTTTCTTTGCATCCTTTGCCAAAGATTTCTCGTAATCTGCCTTTGTCTGCTCAACCTCCTTTGTGACTTGGTTATAGACCAGCTTATATCTATCAATAGGCTTCCATGTCATCTGTTAATTTATATGTATCCCATGCATTTTTCTTCTCTGTCACATGTCTCTTTAGTTCATCTGACAACCATTTAGGCCTAAACCTTGAACAATATTTCTTAATTGGTATGAAAAGCCTAATAGCTTCCAAGATTAATTCTTTGAACGCTTCCCACTGGGATTTTGCTGTTGGTAACATCATCAGTTAGTCCCACTATATAAAACTTAAATAATGTCTAAGACCACCGTAGTCACCTTTACAAAAGCAAAAACATTTCCCTTTATCTCTGATGGTAGTTACCTTTTTGAGTAAATCTCACTTCAGCACACTGTGATCACTGCCACCTAATGGTTCCTTTATCTGCAGATAACATTCGACAAATCGTCGATAGGACACCATGGGCCTTCCTGGCTCCTGTTTACACTGTTCAGAAAACTTCATATCTGCCTGTATCGTAACTCCCAGATTCCTTTTCTTCTACACTGTTTTCAATTCAACTCCACCAAGTTTATAATTTATTATTAGGGGATTTCTATTTCCCAAGTATAAGACCTTGCATTTAGCAGCATTAAAACATAGTTACCACTTCCCTTAACATCTTTGAAGTCTTTTCAAGTCATCCTGAAGGAGTGCTGCTTGGCACTAATCATTAACAACTCTACCAATCTTTACATTTTCTGCAAATTTTAACATCACGCCTTCTATCCCTTCGTCGATGTCATTTATGAAAATGAGAAACAAACAGTGGTCCAAGAACTGATCCTTGAGGGACCCCACTCCTGAAGTTACACCAATCTGAAGAATATCCATTAATCACAAGCCATCTTAGAATCTTACCAGTAATTCCAATCTGTTTATGTATTTACTTGTTCCAACCGGAACGAGTAAATCCACGGGCTGTAACTAAAAATAAGAATAGGTGCATGTATACTTGCGTGTACACCAATGCTAGGAGTTTAGTAAATAAATTTGATTTATTTGAAGTGCTAGTCAAAACATCACAGGCAGATATTGTTGGGATATCAGAGACATGGTGTTACACAGATATAAGAAATGCAGAATTGGAATTTGGGGAGTACAATATGTACAGGAAGGATTGTGTACAATGTGTACAGACAGGATGGGAAGGGAGGAGGGGTTATGCTGTTAGTTAAGAAATACATAAAATTTAAGGAAGCCATCCAATTGACAGGGGTGGACATTGCAATGTTGAGTCAGTTTGGTGTGACATAAGCACTGGGTAAGGAAATTGAGATTAGGAGTGTGTTATAGGCCTAAAGACTTTGAGCATTTCCAGATATTGACTGGGACTTCTGGGTTGGTCACTCGCACACTAGCAAGGCTTTTTTGGATTTATTCGATGATTGCTTTCTACAGTAGCATGTTCAAGAGGCAACCAGAGGGAGTAATACTCTTAATCTGATTATCAGTAGTGATTCTTCATGAACTAAGAATCTGCATGATAAAGATAAAGGAACCAATAGATGACAGCGATCACAGTGTGCTAATGTGGGATTTACTCAAAGATGTAACTACCGTCAGGGGTGTTTGTTGTTGTTTCTTATTTGGTTTTTAGGAGCATTAGCAACTAAGGCCATATTGCTCCGGGGATATGCGGTGGTCATTCCCTAACCTTTCCGCATCATCTGTATTTGGTGGTCATGGGCTCGAACCCCGGTCTAATCAAGAAGCGTGTGCTATGCACTGCTGCTCCTGCCCACGGAGGCACCACAAAACTGTCAGGGGTAAAGGGAATGGTTTTTGCTTTCGTAAAGGTGACTACGATGGTCTGAGACAGTTTTTAAAGTTTATGCCAGGGATGAGGAACCTTTTTAACATTGGAAGGCAAAATTTTATTTAACCAAGGTGCTATTACAGAGCATGCTGAGAATTAAATATATACAAAAAAAATTATATTCTTTTTTGGAGGCATATTTACAATTTTAATTACAGCCTGTTATTGTATGAGGAATTTAAACAAACAAATTAGCAAAAGCCATTTGTTTAGCAAAGATTAACAAAACTAAAAATGGATGAATTTAGACACCAAACCATTTAATGACTTTTTTTTGTGAATGCCTAATGCCAGATAATAGTCTGATATTTGGTTCCAACATCATTGAGCATACTTTTAATTGGTCCTCCAAGTGAATATCCATAATCTGAGATCTCAAGCTTGTTTTAATTCGTGTCATATATGAAAATGTTGATTCACAACAGTAGGTTGTGCCAAAACAAGACACCATTCGACGAGCATGCTGATGTAGACATGGGTATTCGACAGCATTTTTTCCGTATTTAAAGAGGATCCTTCTTCGTGTCAAATAGACTTCAGAATATTATCTTCTGAGAGCTCAATTAATGCCATCTGTAAGTCTTCGGGTACTTTGGAGACATCAATCAGGGGTGGTTGAAAAGTTGGTTTCATTGTGAAATCATGTTTCTCAAAATCAGAACCTTTCATTGTATTCTTCAATCAGGGAGTCTAGAACAGCTGTGTATTCTTTCATGGAGAATTAGGCGTCTCCGTAGCCAGGTGGGAAGGAACAGCAGTGCGTAGCACACGCTTCTTGATTAGACCGGGTTCGAGCCCGTCACCACCAAATACGGAGGATGCGGAAAGGTTCAGAGAATGACCACTGCATATTCTGGAGCAATATGGTCTTAGTTGCTAATGCTCCTAAAAAATAAAAAACAAACAACAACATGGCGAATTTCCTTAAGGATTTGTTTGTATTCTGTTCATTAATTACTTTTGCCAGTTCAGGAAAGTGTTCAGCTGAAAGTTCCAATTGGTTAAGCAAGATTTTGAGAAAGGTCAGCTTTTTCCAAAATGCCTGTATTTTAAGCCACATATATTTAGATTTGGTTTTACCTTGCAAAAAAATAATCACATCATTTTGCATGAACATTATATCACACAAAAATGTAATAATATCTCTGCAGAATTCCAATTTTAACAATCCCATTCCAATTTTTATCTTTGTTTTCACAGAGATAAAATTTTGACAAGCGTTTGTCCTTGGGACAACCAGCAAACTTTAGAATGATATGGCAAATCCATGCTGAATGTTTCGTCATTAAGCTGAAGCATTCTGCAAAATTGGCGATGTCGTGATGTATTTGCTGGAATGTAGTTTACAGTACCTAACTTTATTTAATGTGTCATTTTAAATGGTAGATTTGGCACACAGATTCTGCTGATAAAGGATACAGTGAAAGAAAATCAAAGTACATGGATCTGGCAATTATTTCTGTAGTAATGCAACAAATCCTTCATGTTTTCCTCTCATGGAAGGGGTGCAATCTGTGCATACACTTACTAAATTACATAAATTCAGTTTCGCTTCACAGCATTTTAGTTTGAAGATGGTGAAGATGCCAATTCCATGTGTCCTGGCAGTAAGGATATCCAAAGTCAGTAACCCCTCGTGACAATGAAAATCCGAAATTATAACATGGATAAAAAATAACACCTGCGCTGAGTCAGTAATATCAGTGGATTCATCCAAGGCAAATGAATAACATACTATACAAAACCAGTAAACCTGAAACCTGGAAAGACTTATCTCCATAGGATGCAATCTATTAAAAAGTTTTGAGAAATCTATATAAAACAAACAAATAAATAATCAATATAAATAAATAAATTTTTCTGTTTATACTCCGGCACAACAACCAAGTCAGTAGAGTTTACAATAAATTGTCAATTCAAATATTTATCATATTTAGTAGTCACGGGCTTGAACCCCGGTCCACTCAAGGAACGCGTGCTATGCACTCTCGCTCCTGACTACTCGGCTACGTCAGACCTTATTTTGGTCTGCTATTACTAATCTACTAGAGACAAGTTGCAGGATCCAAACCACCCTGAGCAGTAAAAGCCAGATGGATATCCTATTCCTGGACTTCAAAGCCACTTATGACAGGATAGCGATCCAACCCCCTCCTCCACTTCCTGGAATCTCACTGTTACATTACAGGAAACTTATTCACACTACTGCGAAATTTAGTTACGGAGAAAATCATAGACCTAAAGCATGAAGATTTTGGCATCAATTACACAGTAAATAGAGGAGTTCCCCAAGGAGGGGTTGCTCTCTGCGACACTATTTGCTACAGCCCTCAATCCTTTCCTCTCGACCTGCAATAACATCCTAACCTATCATCTTTCTTCTTTCTTGGTGATTCCCTTCTTCTGGGTGCCACTGTAGCCAGATGGGCAGGAGCAGCAGTGCGTGGCACACGCTTCTTGATTAGACTGAGGTTCAAGCCCATGAGCACCAAATATGGAGGATGCGGAAAGGTCAGGGAATGACCACCGCATATCTCCGGAGCAATATTGCCTTAGTTGCTAATGCTCCAAAAAAACCAAACAAACAACAAACAACAACCCTTCTTCTGACGCTCTCTCTCTCTCTCTCTCTCTCTCTCTCTCAGGGTAACATGGGATTTTTTTTTTTTGGCTGGTGCAGCATAAGCCTCAGGCTTCCTTGCACCTTATGGCTAATAATAATATGCAGACAACCTGAAAATATTCTCCCCATCCAGCAGTAATGACAGTGAGCATAACACTGCTCTACAAGCCACAGAGCAGTTAACTAATCTGGCCAACTTCCTTGCCTCGACTGGGCTCGAAATTAACCCTCTTAAAACTGCCCAGATATCCTTCTCCAGAAAGCATAAAATACATAACATCACCATTCTCTTAAATGGCCAACCCATCCAAAAAGTCGATCATCACAAGGATCTGAGAATGACCTGGGACAACAAGTTATCCTTCACTGAGCATTTCACTACCACCAGGAAGAAAACACTAGCCACCATCTGGTGCTCAAGACAAGAATTAGCTAGGGTTCAAAATGCTCAACTGGCAAAGGAATACATTGTTTGTCAACTGGCAAAAGGAATACAATGTTCCTAAAAACCAAAGTTCCTTTTTGTCATTTGTCAACTGACAAAGGAATACAAAGTAATACAATGCTCCTAAAAACCAAAAAACAAACAACAACATTGCATTGCCCCAGTGGCCTTATATGCTTCGGTCATCTGGTCCTCAGCTCCTGAAACGTACGTTAAAACCTTCCTAAACATTTAACCCAAGCACGGTACTAAGTACTATAGGTTCTAATACCTCTCGTGTTTGGGGTTCACATAAAAAAAAACAGAATATTGGATACTTAGGTGGCTAAACAAGATTTTCCAATTCCCTTCACTGTCTCTAGAGGCATTTTGTATGCAAAAATGGAATGGACACCATGGATGTTTATTGTCATTTGGACATTATTGCAACACTACTAGATGGAACTCAGAGTCTTTTAGTACTCTGAGTTATGCTGTCATCATGACATTAGAGTACAAAGTTAATAGATTTTAGTGTTGCAAATGCTCCTTTAAGAAGACATCCAGAAATGAAGAACAAAAAAGGAAATATACATATTTCCTTTATTGCTAAACTGTAAATATTTTTGTAAATTTATCCTCTGCATTGTAACCCCAGGGGGTTCACATCTTGTGAGTATGGGCTTGGCACACCCAGGTCCTGAGCTGGATATCATCATTCTTCTCTTTCTTGGTGATTCCTTTCTTCTCTCTCTCTCTCTCTCTCTCTCTCAGGGTAACTGAGGAATTTTTTTTGGCTGGGCAACGTAAGCCTCAGGCTTCCTTGCACCATATGGATAATAATAATAAAAATATATATATACATATCCCTCTGGCTTGCACGCCATACAAGGGGCGATTATATCTTACAATCAACTGAAAAATAAATAATAAATGGCTTCCCTTTGGCATATTGCATGAAGTTGTTCTGTTATATTACGGGCTAATTCATGCTGCCAATCAGTTATGGTCCTCCTTGAAAGAGGTAGTTGTTTGTACTTCTTAACCTTAGGTGAATCTAAACATCCCACAACTTCAAGAATGCATTCTTTTGATTTCCACATCACTAAATGGCTTACCTCTTCTTCCAAGTATACTTGCTACTTTGTGTTGCTTCAGTGATATCATCTCTTCTCCTGACATATGTATGCCCTGCCAGCCCCTCTGCACTGTGTCACAGTGCAGAGGGGTTACCAGGGCAGGTCGTGAAGTCTTGTCAATGATATATAGGAATTTTGCTAGCAGGGACAGGGAGGTGATTATCCCATTGTACAAGGCAATGGTCAGGCCACACCTAGAGTACTGTGTACAGGTCTGGAGGCCTCATTTTAGGAATGATGTAGAGTTTCTAGAACGAGTACAAAGAAGGACAACAAGATTGGTGAGGGGAACAAAGGAGTGCTCTTACCAAGAAGGGCATAAGTTCTACAAATTGCAGCACCTGGAGAATAGACACCTGCGAGGTGATCTGATTGAGGTGTATAAGGCCCTCAATGGGTTGAGCAAGCTGAATGCTGATGGGATTCTTCTTCTTGCTCAGATTAAGAACCTGAGGGGGCATAGATTCAAATTGAGGAAAGACAGTTATAGAATAGATGTGCGGAAATTTGCCTTTAGCCAGCGGGTGATTGATTGGTGGAACAGACTTTCATCTTTTGTTGTGGAAGTTGATAGTCTAAATAAATTTAAGGCTGAGCTGGACAGGCATTTGGAACGAATGGAGGGGTGAAATGGGAAGCGTTTTTTTTTTTTTGGCTGATGCTGCATAAGCTTGCTTTCTTGCATCATATACCTCTACTAATGCTGTTCAAGCTTATATGGTAAACTCTCATTAGGGACAAAGTCAAATGCCTTGGTAAAATCCAAATAAACTAAGTCAAAAATTGTTCCTTACATTCAGCTCATGAGTAACTGTGTCAAAATAGCCTACTGAGTTAGTTAAACATGATTTTCCTTTAACAAAGCCATATGCTGTGTATCCTTCAGAATGCCATATCTATCTAAATGTTAACAGATTGCACTCAATCATGCCTCTAAGATTTTTCCTACCACTGAAGTGAGACTAACAGGTCTGTAGTTACCAACTTCACTCTTAGAACCGCCTTTCTCCAATCCAAAAGAATCTTCCCAGAGTCCAAATATGCTCTCGTATTGAAATTCAGTGTTTCAATATCCCCCTTGCACTCTCCCTCAAAAGTACTTGCACTCTCCCTCAAAATATGCCATCAACTCCAGGAGCCTTACTCGTCTTTATGCTCAAAGGTTTTTCTAATAAACGATTATCTGTAATTATGAAATCACTAATTTTGTGTCTCAGCCTCACTCGCACAGCCTCTTCTCAGCATGAGTCTTTCATTAGTAAAGACTGATGCAAAGTACCTATTCAATTCATATGCATCATCAGCTGGGTTATCTAAGACTTTCCCACACCCAGTGCACAAGTGTCTGGTATGATCTGCTTCTTCTTCGTTATATTCATATACATTAAAAATTCCTAGTCCCCATTCTTTGCTCTCTTAGCCAACGCTTTCTCATACACAGGCTTGGCCTCCCTAACCTTATTTGTGGTGCTATTACAGATCAACTTCTACCTGTTGTAGGCTTCAATACTTTTCATTACACCTCCTCCTGTAATATATTCTTAAAGGTATGTATGCATTCGTAGCTTATGTGATTTTCACTTTAAAAGTATTATATAATTCATGTGTATTCGCCATCCCTGGAAATCTGCCCAATCCACAAATGCCATATAGCACCTTAAACTGTCAAAATCCCCTCTTCTGAAGTTAAAACCCGTGCCTTTACCTTTAACTACTGCAATGTCTTTCTTTATCTTAAAACTGACAATTGCAAGATCACTTCCTGACAATGGTTCCTGTACTTGAAGTCCTCTGATGTCATCTAATTTGTTAGTAATGATTTACTTAGGAACTCAGCAAAAAAAAAAAAAAAAAAAAACTTTTGAAGCAAAACCCTGTGCTTCCTTCACATGCAGCTAATATGATACTAACATCAAATGAGCATGGTGAAAGCCCACATGAAATCAACACAAGATAAAAATAGCTAAAGTTAGGGTTGCCATAAGTTTGCCGACCCAATACAGGACATATGGTGTCCTTGGGCCTCGGGGGAGGGGGGGGGTAGTTTTTGATCATAAAAGTTGAAATATCTTTGAAGTTGAAATCGATTTGATGTTTGAATTATGAATCCTTGTTGATAAGTATTGCTGTATATCAGATTTTCCATCATGAGAAATTGAAATATAGGTACTAGAAATACAACAATATGTTTCCTTGTTTGACCATCCTTTCTTTATGTAAGACCATTTTTTGGAATATTCTTCAGAAAAATGGCACTTTCTTTCTGGCATTTTATTTCATTCTTTTTTTTTTTTTTTTTTTTTATGTGAACCCCAAACACGAGAGGTATTAGAACCTATAGTACTTAGTACCGTGCTTGGGTTGGAGGTTGAGGAGACGAAAGAAGATATTTGTTGACATTGGACTTGAACTTCTGTAGATTGTAATTTTCAGGAAATACGTATGAAGGAAGGTTGTTCCAGAAAACGGCAGTTGAATGAATAAATGAGGAAGATGAAAAGTTGGTTCTGTGGGTTTGAAGTTGGACAGTAAATGGATGTTGGCTGGCGGCGGCACGTGTTCGGACTGTTTTGAAAGAGAGAGCGGGAATTATAGAAGCCAATTCAGAAGAACAGTGCCCATGGAAATATCTGTAGAAGAGGCATGCAGCAGAAACAGTACGTCTATGAGAAAGCGAGTGGAGAGACTCTGTTAGAGATGAATCATTAATTAACCTAACTGCCCTCTTCTGAATGGAATCAAGAAGCCTGAGAGAGGTTTTGGGGGCACCACCCCAAATGTGGGAACAATATTCCATGGCAGGGCGGATTTGCGATTTATACAGAGTGAGCAACTGTTTGGAAGAAAAGTAACGCCGAGAGCGAAAGAGAAAACCAAGTTTTTTAGATGCAGAGGAAGCAATATTTGTAATGTGCTTGTGCCAAGAGAGATTAGAAGTCAGGGTAATCCCCAAAAGAGATATATCCTTTTGCCTAGAAATTGGAGTGTCACTAAAGATAAGCATAGGAGCAGAAGAATCCTTTTTGCGAGATATAAGACAAGACTGAGTTTTAGAAGGGTTGAAATCAACTAAGTTGTCTTTGCCCCACTGGAGAATTACCTGAAGATCGGCATTTAAGGAATTGGTAGCAGATTTTCGAGAAGTTGAAGCTGATTGAGCAGGGCAAGGTTTCTCAAAATGGAAAGTTGAATGCAATGTGCTATCATCGGCAAAACTATGGATAGGATTTCCAGTCAATGGAAGAAGGTCATTGATATACAAGAGGAAAAGAGTGGGGGAAAGAACTGAACCTTGGGGGACACCGGCATTAGTGGAGAAGTTAGAAGACAGAGAGCCATCTACCATCACCCTCAGTGAGCGATCAGAGAGAAAACTGGATAACCAATTACTAAAAACAGTTGGCAAACCATAAGATGGAAGCTTGTTTAGAAGACCTTTATGCCAAACACGATCGAAAGCCTTTGAGATGTCAAGAGCAACTACTTGTGTTTCACCGAACCTTTCCATTGAAGTAGTCCATAAATGGGTAACATAAGCCAGAATATCACCAGTGGATCGACACCGACGGAATCCATACTGGCGATCGTTGATCAGACGGAAGGTTTCTAGGTAGTTTAAGAGTTGGCGGTTAATTGATTTCTCCATTACTTTAGAAAGAGTAGAAGTAATTGCAATGGGACGATAATTGGATGGGAGGGATTTGTCACCCTTTTTAGGAACTGGCTGGATATGAGCAAATTTCCAAGCAGAAGGAAAAACACCTTTGGAATAAGAAAGTGAAAAAAGGCGGCAAAGAATAGGAGTAAGTTCAGGAGCACAGATTTTGAGAACAAGTGGAGAAATACCATCAGGACCTGGAGCTTTCTTAGCATCAAGATTCATCAAAATCCTTCTGATATCCTTTTGACGGAAGACCACAGGAGGCATTGAATGGACCGTGTTGGGAATGGTGGGAGGTGTTTTACCAAGTTCATTAATACATGAGCTGGAAGAAAAATGGGATGCTAGCAGGTCAGCTTTATCCTTGGCTAAAGTGACAACAGAACCATCTGGTTTGGACAGAGGTGGAAGCAGAGATGGGCAAAAGTTGCGGCCAATAGCTTTGGCAAGAGACCAGAATGCTCGGCTACCATTAGGGCAAGAAGCAAGTTTTCTACTCTTAGCCTGTTCAAACTCTAGTTTGGACTGATTAATAACTGCTTTACAATTGTTGCGAGCTTTGGTGTAGGCAGAAAATGAAACTGAAGAATTAGAAACAAGCCAATTACGATATGCAACATTCTTCTCTTGAACAGCCTTAGCACATTTATTGGAAAACCAAGGTTTAGATAAAGGACGAGATTTTAAAGTGGAGTGTGGGATAAAGGATTCCATTCCTGCAAGAATAATTTCACTGACACGATCTGAGCAAACGTTGACATCAGGAGTTTTGAAACAGTAATCCGACCAAGGAAAAGAAGAAAAGAAGTCTCGCAGGTCATCCCATTTTGCATTCTTGTAATGCCAAACAACACGAGGTTGGGAATAGCCATGAGATAAAGGTTCCATTGGAGAAGAGACAATCACCAAGTTGTGATCTGAAGTGCCTAAAGGACCTCTCACTTCGACCGTGTACTTAGAAGGGTTGTTTGTGAGAAAAAGATAAAGCGTATTGGCTGTATGATTCGGATTGTCCGGTATTCTTGTAGGTAAATGAACAATCTGTGCTAGGTCATTAGTAATTGCAAAAGCCTCAGCATCTCGACCTGCTGGGTCGGTGTGACTAGAAAACGGAAGCCAGCTGGAGTTGTGAACATTAAAATCACCAAGGAAAATTACCTCACTGTTAGGAAAGTTGGACTGGAGAAAGTCAAGTTGCAACGAGAGGAAGTCAAAGAGCTCCAAGTGATTAGTGGAGTTGGGAGAACGGTAGAGACAACAGATGAATTTGACACAATGAGGTAGAGAGATTTTAAGCCAGAGAAGATCAAAGAGAGGAGATTCCAAATTGCCAAGTCTCTGACAGGGAATATCAGAACGGACATATGCACAAGTACCACCTTTGAGGCGAAAGGAATCATACAGCGAATAATTTGGGCATCTGAGATGAGCAGTAGTTGAATCAACCGATAACTGAGATTCTGTCAGAAAAAGTACATGGGGTTTGGCAGACTGCAAGTGGAAATGGACATCGTTGAGATTAGAGTTGAGGCCACGTATATTTGTGAAATGAATTAGGAAATCTACCCTACACACAAACAAAAATAAACCTATAACATAACAGTGCACATAAATAGGCAGTGCGAGTGAACGTTATATCCTTACCATTGTCTATGTCAAACTAAACTGTCACAACAGAAGATGCCACTGCAGCACTGTTGCTAAGTTAGAAATTAGACTGCAAGTTAGCAGAAATTGGCAGAAATTCCTTCATTAGGCTCAAACTTGGCAGAAATTCCTTCATTAGGCTCAAACTTGGCAGAAATTCCTTCATTAGGCTCATTTGCGTGGCCCAAGTCACGTGTTCAATTACTTTTATGCTAATTATCTTACATTTGATCACCTTTTTAATAAATACGGGACAATTTGTATGGCATATGGGACACAAGACCTCAATACGGTAACATTCCCGTATATATATGGGATGTATGGCAACCTTGCTAAAGTGCATTTGTTAAGATGCAATAACTGGTCAGTAGCCAAGAGTTCAAACTGAAAATTATAATTGTGTACTGTTATACATGCACAATCATGTTATAAGGAACAGACACTTGTACACTAACTAAAGGAAACACAAAGAAGCCAGAGGTGTTTGAGATATAGGTATATTGGTGTATACCCAATTTCCTGGATAGAAAAAGTCACAAATATTGAAGTACTGAGAATGTTGAACAAAGATATGGAAATACCATTTGCTATCACAAAAATCAGAATACTTTGTTCACAACAAGAGAGGTTAAATTTGGAACCAACTATCATCTACGGAAATATCAATGGAAAATTATGTATATGCTGATACAGAACTAGAGCAGCAGCCTCAAAAACTAAAACAGCCAACCTCTGTAGATAGATGGAAAAAAGTTTCAGCATTGTATTCACTTTAAATAACAGGAATAGCTATTCTATTATTATTCAGTTTGCTACCCCCAAGGGCTGGCACATCTATGTTGTCACTTTCAGGCTTCCATCTCATGATGATCGCTAGGGTCTCTAGTGCAGTCCTAAAACAAGTACATGGAGAGAGTGTACCATATTAGTTCAATCTTTTGCATTTCAGGATCATTTTAAAAATGGCACACCAATCAACTTCAGTATTTAAATTTAAGTAATGGGTAAACAGTAATGAGCCCATACGTTCTTTAAATAGGAAACAGTAATAAAAAAATAAAGAAACTGAAGATATGACGCTCAAACATCCTCAAAAAAAATGACAATGAAAGCTATTATCAATAGTTAGTTAACATATTTTACTCAATCATCTTCAATAAACAATTTCATAAATTACTATTAAACGATAACACTATGATACCTGCAACTACAACTTAATATCCTTAACTAGCCAAACAATTTATATTTCAGAAAGCCATAGAGAATATTACTTGAAATCCAAATTCGTCACCAAACACACAGGACCACCTGTAGGTATAGTAGTCAGTGGTATGGCAGAGGCTGGGCCTCTTCAAAAGAATCCTCTAAGTGCAATGCCAAAGTCTTTTGGCATTGTGCTTAGAGAAGTCTTTTGGCATACAGGGAATGAACTCTCGGCCTTCATTTCATAAATATAATCACTTATTGTTTAGCATTTAATGAATTTTTTTTCATTTCTCTTAAGTCTAGCAAATTTTGGTAACCAGTACTTTTTAACTTTCTTATAAATTTGCCCACTGTTCTTAATTCTTCACGGCTACAAGACATTAACCCATGGCTTGTAGCCGTGAAGAGTGTTGTGTATGGCACTGTCTCTCCTGTATACAATAAAGAGTTCTTCTTCTTCTTCTAAATTAATGGAATAAACAAAGACTCTGTATGTCACCATCAAATGGCCAATTTAAATACCTGCATTTAAGAAGGAATGTACAAAACCAATCAATATGCACATTTTTTAACTGTATTTTTGTCCTTTCACCAGTGAAACAGGTGCTTATAACTATGTTAAATATACATATTTTTTGTATAATTATACCTGACGAATGTAATCTTTTAATGTGCATATATTTGTATATTTATTATTCCAGTGTTTATCTTGTTTAATAAACAAGAATTTATTATAGAAATGTGTATAAGAAATGTATAAATTCGACTTAAAGCTTTCCATGAAATTTGAATCCAGCCAGGGCTATGCACACACATTTGGCACATCATGCAATGAAGAACATCATAATACTGTTGTTAATTTTAAACGCATACGATGCAAGAAAGCAAGCTTATGCAGCAACAGCCCAAAAAAAAAAACGCGCCCATTTCACACCTCCGTTTGTTCCAAATACCTGTCCAGCTCAGCCTTAAATTTATTTAGGCTATCAACTTCCACAACAAAAGATGGAAGTCTGTTCCGCCAATCAACTACCCGCTGGCTAAAGGCAAACTTCTGCACATCTATCCTACAACTGTCTTTCCTCAATTTGAATTTATGCCCTCTCAGCTGATTATTCTGAGCAAGAGGAAGAATCCCATTAGCAACGAGCATCCTCAAACCATTTCATGACTACTATTGCAGACCATCTGCACTGCTCAGAAAACTTCATATCCGCCTGCACAATTACCCCAGGTCCTTTTCATCCTCTACCACTGTCAGTGTACTACCACACAGAGTTGATATGTTACTCTGGGGTTACTGCTTCCCATATGTAGTACTTTACATTTGTCAATTTTAAACTTCATTTGCCACCTCTCAGCCCATCTGCTCAACTTTTCTAGATCCTGTTGCAGCAGCATACTGTCCTCAGTGTTCTTAACAACCCTGCCAACCTTCGTATCATCTGCAAACTTGGACATTAAGCCTGATATACCATCATCAATATCATTTATAAATACAGAAAAGAACAATGGACCAACACTGAACCCTGAGGTTCAATGTTGATAACTGATAATGTTATTAACTCCACTAATAACATTAGCATTAGTAGAGGCATACAATGCAGGGAACCAAGCTTATGCAGCATCAGCCAAAAAAAAAAAAAAAAAACCCTTCCATTGCATCCCCTCCATTCGTTCCAAATGCATGTCCAGCTCAGGCTTAAATTTATTTAAGCTATTAGCTTCAACAACAAAAGTTGGAAGCCCATTCCACCAATCAACTACCCGCTGGCTAAAAGCAAATTTCCGCACATCTATTCTACAACTATCTTTCCTCAATTTGAAACTGTGCCGCCTCAGGTTCTTAGTCCGAGCAAGACGAAGAATCCCATCAGCATTAAGCTTGATCAACCCATTCAAGGCCTTATACACCTCAATCAGATCACCTCGCAGGTGCCTAGTCTGCAGGTGCTGCAATTTGCAAAATTTAAGCCTAAAGTTCTCATAATTAGTCCACGAAGAGCAGTGTCCATTGATTGCCACTCTGAATTCTCCCATTCAAACATCCCTTTATCCATGGCAGCAATTTGCCTCCAATGCCACACTGCTCCAATTTGTGCAGCAGTATCAAAAGCCTTTCTAAAATCCAAATATATGATATCAAAGTTATTCCCTGCATCCAGTTCCTTTGTGACCACATCATAGTATCCAACCAAATTGGTCAGACAAGAATTCCACTTAACAAAACCACGTTATGTTCGAGCTATAATTGAAGTTTTGTCTAGATGATCCTACAGTGCTTCTTTAATCAGTGCCTCCATTCATTTCCCTGGAACATTAAGTTCTATTCCAGGGAAATGAACAGAATCTCCCTGGAACTAACAGGTCTATAATTACTTGTGTCACCTTTTGATCCTCCTTTGTGAATTGAGGTCACATTTGCACAACTCCAGTCCATGCGTACCTCCCATGAGTCCAAGGAAGTGCTCATAATTATGGCTAAGGGTTTGCTTACTTCCTTTGCTGCCTCCTTTAATATAACTGGATAGAACCCATCCACTCCGGTGCCTTTTTTATGTTTATCTTCAACAATTTCTCCTCCACTTTCCTCAGTTATTACAAAATCACCTAGTTCACTGCCAGAATTTAATTCACCTCTCACATTTCCCTCCCTGAATAACTCCTGGTGTGTGAATATAGATGCAAAATATTCATTTAGTTTGTTAGCCACCTGAATAGGATCATCAACAGTTGAACCATCAATATCCAGTGGACCAATCTGATTCATCCCTTCCCTTCTAGAGTTTACATAGGTAATGAACTCTTTGCTGTTTTTCTTTGCATCCTTTGCCAAAGATTTCTCATAATCTGCCTTTGCCTGCCTAATCTCCTTTGTGACTTAGTTACAGCCCAACTTATATCTATCACAGGCTTCTATGTCACCCATTAATTTATGTGTATCCCATGCATTTTTCTTCTCTGCCACATGTCTCATTAGTTCATCAGACATCCATTTAGGCCTAAACCTTGAACAATATTTCTTAGTTGGTATGTAAAACCTAGTAGCTTCCAAGATTCTTTGAATGCCTCCCATTTTGAATTTACTGTTGGTAACATCATCAGTTGATCCCACCACAGAGAATTTAAATACTGTCTCAGACCACCATAGTTGCCTTTATGAAAGCAAAAACCCTTCCCTTTACCCCTGATGGTAGTTAACTCTTTGAGTAAATCCCACTACAGCACACTGTGATCACTGCCACCTAGTGGTTCCTTTATCTGCAGATTCTTAATGCATGAAGAATCACTACAGATAATCAGATCAAGAGTATTACTCCCTGAACATGCTGATGTAGAAAACAATCATCCAATAAATAGACAAAAGCCTTGCTAGTGTGTGAGTGATCGAACCCACAAATTCCAGTCATTATCCGGGAAATTAAAATCCCCCATCATAAGACTCTCTGATCTACTGGCCCACTCCATTTCCCTGTACAGTGTTTTATTATACTCAGAGCCATTAGGCCTATAACACACTCCTACTCTCAATTTTGATCTCCCAGTGCTTATGTCACACGCCAAACTGACTCAACACTGCACTGTCCAGCGTTTGTCAACTGGCTACACTTCCTTGCATTTTATGTGTTTCTAAACTAAGAGCATAACCCCTTCTCCCTTCCTATACTCCCCAAATTCCAGTTCTGCATTCCTTATATCTGTGTGACACCACATCTGATATCCCAACAATATCTGCCTTCGATATTTTGACCAGTATGAAACAATAAACAAAAATAACATGATAATGCTGTTGACTAAGCAATAGCTAAGTAGTTTACTATTCAAGTATTAAACTGAGGTTAAAAATGCATAAGAGCGAACCTCAGTAACTACATTGATTACATCAGCATCTACAATATTATATATTGACCATTTCATGTTTTCCTATGAGTTGTACTTTATCCAAAACATTTGTTCTCATAAAATGTAAGCCCTTATAATTGTTCCAGGGAAAGCTTGTTATAATCGGAGCTAATAAACGGAATTTATTACAAAAAAAAAAGTGTATCAAACTAAAAAAAAATAAATAAATTTTATACAAGAAATCCGGCTGGCCATACAAGTTACATGCACATCGACTTTACAGTGCAATGAACTTCTGAAAACAAGTTACTTTAATCGCACCTCGATATGAATCACATATATTATACAAGTAAATGTGTCAAAGTAGAAACCAAGCAAAAAGTACAAATTGTGTTCTATGAAGCATTAATGTGCCTTATCGGTTTATTTGAAAAGCAGCAACAATCACTTTTTATTTACAAATATGAAATACCAGCAATTCAAAGCAGTTTTATTAAACTTTAATAACTTAATGTCAACAAAAAAAAAAATGACACCTTTCATTCTTTATAATTTATTGTAATCAGCAATACCCAAACAATAAGCCTAAGTAGGCTTAGTTGACAATGTTGGATTGCCGTTGGTTAAATTGACAACAGCAATTCGCCATATCGCGTTAATTTCCAAGATGGTAATCTAGCGTAGTTCCACTTAGAACTACAGTTAGTGCTTGACGTATTTTAAAAACACAAGTCTTCATGAATATTTTTTCATAACCACCAACAACTTCGAAAAACTTAATATCACCTTAAAGCCATAAATTTAACAAATTACCAGAACACTGGGCTCGTTTTGGGCGTTCCTACATTCTTACAAAAATACCGTATTCACTTGGGCTACTTTTGGGCTTCAGAGTTTTCATAACAAAAAATTTGTGAATTAAAAACAGAAAACTTCATTTAACATAATAACTTTGTTAATTCAAAGTAACATACCTAAGGAACCGACTTGCAATAAACATATACGAGTGTTACATCACCGAAACAAGCACTTGCCGCACGACATTTAATTGCGCCATCTTTCGGAAAGAGAAGCCAAATGAACACCAATATTCAGAATTTAAAATTGGGGGCAATGACGAACCGCTCTTGAAATACATTTTAACATAAAATACCAATTTTATGTGAAAATGGCTTTCTAAAATATTATTACAGTAGGCCTCTCTTCCGATTCTTACTAAACAAATCGATGCGTACACATTTTCCATATTAACTTGTTTAAAAAATCTGTAGGGTAAAAAAGAGTCACTCCTTTTATTTTGTGGCAGCCGATAGTTTAAACCAGCATTTCTCAAACTCTGTTCTGCGGAAGACGAGTGTGCTGTGAGATGTGAACAAGTGTTGCGTGAAAAATCATAATTAATAAATAAAAAAATAAAATAAATAAATTTTGCGTACACCACTTTGTATAATTATAATTTTTAACGTGGATAGTGTAGTAATGAAAATTAATTAATTAAATTTATCGATCTTATTAATTTAAAATATCCTTGGGATTAATTTAAAATATCCTGAGATCCTTGGACTCAGGGGAGGTCCCCACGGACTCTAGATGTGCAAATGTATCCCCAACTCCCAAAGTGGAATCGAAGGGTGACACGAGTAATTACAGACCAGTTAGTTAAACTTCTGTTCCGGGTAAAATAATGGAGTCACTGGTTAAAGATGCATTGCAGGATCATCTGGACAAGACTGCAGCAATAATTCAGACACAGCATGGGTTTGTTAAGGGAAAGTCTTGTCTGACAAATTTTATAGGATATTATGATGTGGTTACAAAGGAACTGGATGCAAAAAATAATTTTGATATCATATATTTGGATTTCAGGAAAGCTTTCGACACTTTTGCGCATGGAAGACTATTGTACAAATTGGAGAGGAATGGTACTTAGGGTAAGTTGCTACAATGGATAAAAGAATGGTTGAATGGGAGAAGACAAGAGGGTGGTAATCAGTGGGCGATGCTCTTCATGGACTAATGTTATTAGTGGAGACCCACAGGGTTCGGTGTTGGGCCCACTGTTGTTTTGTATATTTATCAATGATATTGATGAAGGTATATCAGGCTTAGTGTCGAAGTTTGCAGATGATACAAAGGTTGGCAGGATTCTTAATGACAGTAATGGCATTACGAATTACATAATGACAGTAGTGTGCTACTGTAACAGGATCTAGATATTTTGGAAATATGGGCTGAGAAGTGGCAACTGAAGGTTAACATTGACAAATGCAAAGTACTGCATATGGGTAGAAGTAACATCAGAGAAACGTACCAACTGTGTGGTACTACACTTAGGGTGGTAGACAATGAAAAAGACCTGGGAGTAATTGTTGAGTCATATATGAAGTTTTGTGAGCAATGCAGACAAGCTGCCTAGCAGCTCATGGGGTTTGGTCAATGACATATAGGAATTTTGCTAGCAGGTAAAAGGAGGTGATTGTCCCTCTGTATAAAGCAATGGCCAGGCCACGCCTTGAGTACTGCGTACAGGTCTGTAGGCCTCATTTTAGGAAGGATGTAGATTTGCTTGAGCGTGTACATTGAAGGCTACCAAGATTGGTAAGGGAAATAAAGGGATCCTCTTACCAAGAGAGACTTAAGTTCTACAAATTGCAGTGGCTGGATACTACGCACCTGCGAGGTGATCTGATTGAGGTGTATAAGGCCTTGAATGGGTTGAGCACGCTAAATTCTGATGGGATTTTTCCATTTGTTCATATTACGAACTTAAGGAAGCATAAATTCAAATTGAGGAAAGACAGACGTAGAATAGATGTGCGGAAATTTGCCTTTAGCGAGCGGGTGGTTAATTGCTGGAACAAACTTCCATCTGTAGTTGTGGAAGTTGATAGGTTAAATAAATTTAAGGAGGAACTTGACAAACATTTAGAGGGGTTTGTTTTGTAAATTTTTTTTTTTGGCTGATGCTGCATAAGCTCATACACTTGCTTTCTTGCATCACATGCCACTACTACTACTACTACTACTACTACTACTATTGCAATGACATCATTAACGTATGCAAAGCAAACGTCTATTTAACTTGTTGTCAAATATTGCACTGCTTTAAAACTGACTAGACATGAAATGGCTAATCTGAAATACATTCGTCTCAACTTTCCGTTTTTTGTTTTACCTATTATTTATCTCATGTTTTCATTTTTTTGTTTTCAACTTTTATTTGTCTCACATTACGTTTAATAAGTTTTAAACATATTCCAAATTAATAAAGACCGTATCATTTGTTTAAAATTAGAACAAGACCATTGCAATATCCACAGTTTTGTCACGCTTACGATTTTTATTTCTTATTAGATCGTATTAGATAACAGGCAATTACACAGGAAAATAAAGAACGCCAGTACATCAAAATGTCTTCTCTTAGGTGATTTTAATTTTCTACATATTGAGTGAAACTTGTGGATTGGTCACTCACATAAAGCAAGCTTTTGGAATTAACTTTTTGGTGATTGTTCTCTATGGAAGAACGTTAGAGAGGAAACGGGAAAAAGCAAAATTTTTGATCAGATTATCAGCACTGATTCTAGACTAGGTGGCATTGATCATCGTATATTGATGTGCATTTTATTTAAACATATAAATACTGTCAAGTGCGAAGGGGTGGGCATTCACTTTTATAGAGATGATAACAATGCTCTCAGATAGTTACTAAATTCCAATTACTGGCACCATCTAATGATGTTACCATTAGCAAATTCTAAATTGAAAACATTCAGGCAAGTAATGATAGAAGCTACTATACTTTTCATACCAACTAAAAAATATGGTATAGAAGAAAAATGAATGGGATGTATATAAATTATCAATTCATACAGATGCCCACAATAAATATGAATCAGTCCACAGTCAAGTTAAGAAAGAAGTTAGGCTCGATACGGGAGATTACGAAAAGTTTGGTTATTGTTGTTTTCTTTGCAGAGTTTTAGACACATCAGCATTAGAAGAGGCATACGATGCAAAGAAAGCAAACTTATGCAGCACCAGCCAAAAAAAAAAAAAAAAAAACACTCTCATTTCATTCCCCCCCCCTCCGTTCGTTCCAAGTACCTGTCCAGCTCAGCCCTAAATTTATTTAAGCTATCAACTTCCGCAACAAAAGATGGAAGTTTGTTCGAGCAATCGACCACACTCTGGCTAAAGGCAAATATCTTCAACACATCTATCCTACAACCATCTTTCCTCAATTTGAATTTATGCCCTCTCAGGTGATTATTCTGAGCAAGAGGAAGAATCCCATCAGCATTGAGCATGTTCAAACGATTCAAGGTTTTATATACCTCAATCAGATCACCTCGCAGGTGATCTGATTGAGGTATATCAAACCTAGTCTCCAGACACTGTACTGCAAAACATAAGCCTTTCTTCGTAAGAGCAACCCTTAATTCCATTCACTAATCTTGTATCCATTCTCTGTACTCGTTCCAACAACTCTACATCCATCTTAAAATGAGGCCTCCAGACCTGTATACAGTACTCAAGGTGTGGCCTGACCATTGCCTTATACAAGGGAATAATCACCTCCTTATCCCTGCTAGAAAAATTCCTATATATCATTCACAAGACACCAGGAGCTAATCTTGCAGACCGTCTCCACTGCTCAGAAAATTTCATATCTGCCTGCACAATTATCCCCATGTCCTTTTCATTCTCTACCGCTGTCGGTGTAGTACCACAGAGTTCATACGTTATTCTGGGGTTACTGCTTCCCATAGGTAGTACTTTACATTTGTGAATGTTAAACTTCATTTGCCACCTGTCAGCACATCTGCTGAACTTTTCTACATCCTGTAAAAGCAGCGTACTGTCATTGGTGTCCATAACAACTGTGCCAACCTTCGTATCGTCTGCAAACTTGTACATTACTCTTGATATACCAACATCAATATCATTTATAAAAACAGAAAAAATAATGGACCCAACACTGAACCCTGAGGGACTCTACTAATAACATTATTCCACGAAGAGCGGTGTCCATTGATTACCACTTTCTGTCTTCTCTCACTCAACCATCCCTTTATCCATAACTGCAATTTGACTCCATAATCACACTGCTCCAATTAGTGCAGCAGTCTTCCATGTGCAACAGTATCAAAAGCCTTTCTAAGATCCAAATATATGATATCAAATTATTCCCTGCATCCAGTTCCTTTGTGATTAGATCATAGATACTATGATCCAGTCACAAAGGATTACAAGTTCCTTTGTGATTACATCATAGTATCCCTTTAACAAACATGTCGGACACATGCTGTGTCCGACCTATAAATGAAGTCTTGTCTAGATGATCCTGCAATGCTTCTTTAGCCAGTGCCTCTATTAATTTCCCTGGAACAGAAGTTAAACTAACAGGTCTATAATTATTTGTGTCGCCCTTTGATTCTCCTTTGTGAATTGGGGACACATTTCCACATCTCCGGTCCATGGGTACCTCCCCTGAGTCCAACGAAGCTCTCATAATTATGGCTAAGGGTTTGCTTACTTCCTTGGTGCCTCCTTTAATATAACTGAATAGATCCTATCCACCCTGTGTGACTTTTTTATGTTTATCTTCAACAATTTCTCCTCCAATTTTCCCTCAGTCATTACAAAATCATCTAGCTCATTGCCAGAGTTTAATTCACCTCTGGCGTTCACCTCGCTGAATAACTTCTCATGTTTTTTAGCCACCTGAGCGAGATAATCAACAGCTGAACCATCAATATCCAGTTGACCAATCTGATTCATCCCTTTTCTTCTGTAGTTTACATTGGCAAAAAACTCTTTGCTGTTTTTCTTTGTATTCTTTCCCAAAGTTTTCTCATAATCTGCCTAATCTCCTTTGTGACTTGGTTACAGACCAGTTTATATCTATCATAGGCTTCCATGTCTCCGATTAATTTATATGTATCCCATGCATTTTTCTTCTCTGCCATATGTCTCATTAGTTCATCTGACATCCATTTAGGACTAAACCGTGAACAATATACTTCTTAGTTGGAATGTAAAGGCTAGTAGCTTCCAAGATTAATTCTTTGAATGCCTCCAATTTTGAATTTTATGTTGGTAACATCATAAGTTGGTCCCACCGTTTAGAATTTAAATACTGTCTCAGACCACCGTAGTCGCCTTAACAAAAGCAAAAACCCTTCCCTTTACCACTGATGGTAGTTGAGTAAACCTCTTTGAGTAAATTCCACTTCGCAACACTGTGATCAGTGTCACCTAGTGGTTCCTTTATCTGTAGATTCTTAATGCATGAAGAATCACTACTGATAATCAGATCAAGAGTATTACACCCTCTAGTTGCCTCCTGAATATTGCTGATGTAGAAAACAATTATCCAATAAATCCGATCCCACTGAAATGCCCTTTTTACTGAACGAACTTCAAGTTGCTCTGCAGATTAGGAAAAAACCCTGGAAATTAATATTAGTAATAGTATTACTAATAGGCTTTCTTGCACCACGTGCAAGAAAGCCTATGACTTAGTTGCACCAGCCAAAAAAAAACAAAAAAAAAAACTAATAATTAATAAAATAAAATGAAATTAAACCTAGCATCTCATGTGTTTCCCTCACACGAATGTACTATCCAGATGACCTTTGAATTTCCCCAAACGGTCAGCCTCTTCCACCCATTAGGCAACTTATTCCAGTATTTGTAACTCATGGGCTAAAATAAAATTTACTACAGTCCAATCTAAACATCCCCCCCGTAACAGAATTTATATCCCCTAGTTCTAGTATCATTTAAATCTTCAAAATGTCGTCCCCATTCATTTTACTGATGCCTCTCAGAGCCTTAGACATCTCAATCAAATCTCCTCTAAAGTGTCCAGTTTCCTAACTCTGCAACCCACATATTCGAAGTCTTTCTTCATAAGGACGCTCTTTTGCCGATCTCACCAGGCGAGTTACCCGTCTTTGCACACTTTCAAGAAGCTCGATGTCTTTCTTTAGGTGCGGTCTCCATACTTGAACACTGTATTCCAAGTGTGGTCTATCAGAAGCCTTATATAATGGGATTATTACGTCCCCATCTCTATTTGTAAATGTTCGATAAATCATCGATATGACACCATGGGCCTTCCTTGCAACCTGTTTACAATGCTTGGAGAATTTCATGTCTGACCGTATCGTAACACCCAAGTCCCTTTCCTCCAGTACTGGGGTTAGTTGAACTCCACCAAGTGAATAAGTTATTTTGGGATTACTGTTTCCCAGGTGTAATACCTTACACTTTGTTGGATTACAACATAGCTGCCATTTTTCTTACCATTCCTGAAGTCTATCTAGGTCTCTCTGAATCAGCTCAGCTTGACAGTAATCATTAACTACTCTATCAATTTTAACATCATCTGCAAATTTAGACATCACGCCCTCTATCCCTTCATCATGTCGTTTATGAAAATTAAAAACAACTGTGGTTCTGATACTGATCCTTGGGGAACCCCACTTCTTACATCAACCCAATCTGAGGAATTATCACAACCCTCTGCCTCCAGTCCTGAAGCCACCTTTCTATCCATCTAAGGATTTTCCCAGTGATTCCAACCTGTTTCAGCTTATAAAGCAACCGCTCATGTGAGACTGAGTCAAAAGCTTTGCTGAAATCTAAATAAACATGATGAAATCTAAATAAACAATGTCGAAATTATTCCCTAAATCCAGCTCATGAGTGACCCTTTCAAAATAGCGAACCAGATTTGTTAACATGATTTCCCCTCTATAAAACCATGCTGAGTATCCTTGAGAATTTCAATTCTATCCAAGTGATCCTGAATTCCACCCTGGATCATTGCCTCCATGATTTTCCCCTACCACTGAAGTCAGACTGACAGGTCGATAATTTCCAACTTCACTCTTAGAACCACACTTACGTATGGGAGATACATTGGCACTTTTCCAATCCGACGGAATCACTCCCAAGTCTAGTGGTGTTCTCATAATTAGACTCAATGGTTCAATGCACTCACTTGCCCCCTCTCTTAAGATTATAGGATATATTCCATCAACTGCAGGAGCCTTACTGGCCTGTAGGCTCGAAAGTTTTTTCATGAAATAATCTTGCGAAATTTCTATATCATTAATTACATATATTTCAACTTCGCTCCCACAATTTTCCATTGCCACAAAAGGTTTTTCATTTGTAAATATCGATGCAAAATAACCGTTGAGTTCGTCTGCAACGGCAGCTGGTGTATTTAATACTATCCCCTTTCCCTTACGTAAAGGTCCGATCTGGTTTGTCCTGCTCTTCTTGGCATTTATATATGTGAAGAATTCCTTACCCCCCCTTGCTCTGTTTGCTAGCGATTTCTCATAAACTGCCTTTGCCTGTCGAACCTTTTCTGTGGCTCTATTACAGATTAGCTTGTAGCTGTTATAGGCTTCAGTGCTTTTTATTGCTCTGTAACCTTTCCATGCCACCTTTTTCTGCTCAAGTAATGTGGCCATTCACTATTCATCCAACTTGGAACCCTCCTCGTGGAGTATTTTTTAATGATAAATACGCGTTCAATGCATTTGTGATTAATGTTTTAAAAACATGCCACAGTTCTATTGTATTCGTTCTCTGTGCGATATCTACCCAGTTAATAGAGGCCATGTAGTACCTTAAGGCATCGTAATTTCCTTTTCTGAAATTTTAACCCATTCCTTTGCCTTTTACTACTGTACCTCTCTCATCATCATCCACCATAGAATTCCGTGATCACTTCCTGCTACTGGTTCCTCTACTGTCAGCCCTGTTATCTGATTCATGTGTGATGATGAGGTCTAGGATATTCTTTTCTCTAGTGCTTTCCCTGACATGTTGATACAAATAACAGTCATCTAGTTGATTTAAAAATTTTGTTCTCCGTGTCGAGTTTCCTTCCCATTTACTCCAATCAATTAGAGGCAAATCGAAATCACCCATAATAAGACATTAACGCTTATTTGTCCATTCCATTTGCATGTAGAGGCTTTCGTCATAATCTTCACAATCACCTGGTCTGTAGATTACTCCTAATCGCATTATACTTTTGTTTCCAACTATCTCACACCATACAGATTCTATACTAGCACGTGAAACGTCTGAATCTGGGAAAGCTATCGTCACACTCAGGCTGTTTCTAATAAGAAGATTACCCCACCACCCCTTCTATCTACCCTATCCTTCCTATATCCCCAGGGGCTCACATCTGGTGAGTATGGGCTGGGCACACTCAGGGTCAAAAGTTGGATATCTTCATTCTTCTTTTTCTTGTTGATTCCCTTCTCTCTCTCTCTCTCTCTCTCTCTCTCTCTCTCTCTCTCTCTCAGGGTAATTCAGGAAAAAAATATTTTTTTTTGGCTGTTGCAGCATAAGCGTCAGGCTTCCTTGCACAATACGGCTAATAATAATAATAATAATAATAATAATAATAAATACATTATACAAGCCGTACTGAAACTCATCATCTATTTCCTGGTGGTACCACGTTTCGGTAAGCCCTATTATGTCCGCGTTACTTGTTTTAACCACCAGTTCGAATTCGCTCATTTTATTGAAGACACTTCTAACATTACTATACAAATGTATAAACAATTAAAACTTAATGTTCTTGTATTTTTAACAACCCTAACACAACCCTTGAAATTTTTTTAGGCTCTCTTCCCTGGCATTAGCTACCTGCTCACTTGAAACGTTTCTGCCCCCAGAACATGACCTTTTTGAGGTGGACGCCTTAAAAACGTTTGCCGAAAGATTCCCTCGACACCTACTTTTAACAACTGACTCGAGTCTGAATACTTTCTCAAAATTTCGAAGGAGGCTAATAATCAACGTACTAATATAAAATTTATCATCAGAAATCCAAAAAAAGCTCCAGAAATTCCCTAACTCCTGTAGACTGATTGCCTTGCTTCCTGTCCTCTCCAAACTGCTCGAAAGGCTTCTCCCCATTCGGATTGTAAGACCCCCACTGAATCAAGCCTGATATCCTATCCTCCCACCAATTCGCATTCAAACGCGGTACTGGTATGGAAGATGCTCTTCGGTACCTTATCTCTAAGGCCAACAACACTCCTGCCACATGCTCCCTATCCATTACAGTGGATTTTCCTGGTGCTTTTGATCACTGGTAGTGACCAAGCATGCTCTGGAGGCTAAGATGTCCCAAACTCCTATCAATCTTTATTTCTTCGTAACTCAAGCAGCGGAAGATCATGCTCGCTACCAAGTCTTTCGGAGCTCGCTCCTTGGACCATTCTTCTGGCCCGTTGTCGTCTTGGACGGCGCAGTTTGAGCATGGGGTTTTACCCTAAACACTATACCACTATGTCTCATTGGACGAGTTCCTAGAGATGGACCTTAAGTGTGCTGTGTCCCAGGCCTTTGCAGACGCCCTGGTCTTCGTTGTTGATTGTTGTTCTAGAGCCAAGTTGGAAATCAACTGAAGTCTAGCCCTCAGAAAGCTAGAGTTGAACAAAGAAGCTGGAGACGGTATATCCACAACTTCAGAGCCTTACATCTTCCCAGAAATGTTAGAAGTGGTTTTGGAAGGAGTCACGGAAGTTGATTCTACAAATGAAAATGATGAAGAGTCTCAAAGCCCAGAAAGCAAAGAAGCCAAAACTGACTGCCAGAAGTACTCCATCAAATTGTTCAACAGGTAGCAGGCATAAGCAACAGGATTTTAAGAAACACCAAAGCATCCAAGCACAGTTTAAACGTACATTCCTGGATAATGATTTCGGGTCAAACTGTTCCGTGTGTTTGGTTCAAGAACAACGTGACGACTGTAGCAGTTCGAGGTCATGCTCTTCTTCAAACAGCATTTCCAAATGAGGATGTAATTCAAATGTCAGTCTGTAACACCTGTTGTGGCTCTGTCAATAACAAAGTGATTCCAGTTCTATCGAAGTCAAACGGTTTTAACTATCATCCGATGCCACAGCACTTGCCGAAACTAGATTTGGTAACTGAGCGTCTCATATCTCCAAGGCTCCCATTGATGCAGATTTGTCACCTGCGGCACTCATACGGTCAATACGGGATCCCCGGTCAAGTGATAAATGTTCGCCTAAATACGTGTCACTTAACTTCTGCTATGCGTGCTTGGCACACATATTTTTCTATTTTAGTTGTTTTTTGACGATTTGATTGTTTTCGCAGTTATTGTATTAGTTGTTAGTATCAGATTCTCTTAGTATATGTATATATGTTATTATTATTATTTTTTTTTTTTTTTTTGACTGATGCTATATAAATTTGCTTTCTTGCATCAGATGCTAATGCTATAGTTCTGATAGTAGCGGGGGTGTAGGAGCAGGAGACTACAAAAGCAGGTGTAATAAAAGCATTTCTGTTGATGAGCATGAACAATTCTCATTGTTAACGCATGTCTAGTGGTTGTGTCTGGTGTTAATATTTGTTACTTGTTTAAAAAAATTCCATTTCTATTCACCTATTTTTCGCTCCATATTGCCATTTCTTTTTCTTCATTTGAGCTTCGGCATTTGGGCTTGGCACACCCGAGGTCCTGAGCTGGATATCATCATCATTCTTCTCTTTCTTGGTGATCCGCTTCTTCTTCTGAGTCTTTCTGTCTCTCTCCCACACACACACACACACACAGGGTAACTCAGAAATTTGTTTTTGGCTGGTCTAGCAAAGCCTCAGGCTTCCTTGCACCATATGGCTAATAATAATAATAATAATATTGTGATGTCACGTGTCACCCACCTGTAATGTGCGGGCCTGGAGAAAGCAGTGAGTGGGAGGTGCCTTAACCGGCCAATCACTGCGTTCTTCCTCGCCGAAGTAGGGATGTGTCCCCATGTTTTGGAGCATAACCAATTATCGAATTCATTTATATCCCACGAAATCTTATATTTCGTCATTATTAACACAGTATTTTTTTTTTTTTTTTTTTTTTTGTTAGTTGTTGGCGCATTTGTTTCTGTGGCCATAATGCACCTGCCAAAGTTTTTCCATTTTACTCTGATCAAAGCCCGAGGCGGGATTTGAACCCGCGATTTTGGATTGCCAGGCAGGCACTTTACCCACCTGGCTAGCCCGGTCGGCTTAACACAATATGAATTTCTTGTTTCACCCTAACAAACGATTACAAGGACTAATGCATTTAGGGATTAGTGTATCGGAAAGCAGGAGAGGATATAGTCCCTAAAGGGTTTAGGATCCTTTTCTCTGAATACTGTTTCTGCCAGCCCAGGATTCATAAATTTGGTCAGAATAGTTAAGCCGGCTTTCTGACTACTAAACGGGAAACTACGTGATTTGCTGTTTGTGTCGTCGATGAGAGAGTAGTTAGTTTTGTTTGGTAGGTCGTTATTTAACGTTACTGTACGTATAATTTTGTATTTCTTATTTTCTTTTGCGTCTTGCGCTTTTTTATCATTACTTTTATTAGTTCTCTTTTCAGATCGTTATTTTCGTCTCGCGCTTGCATTCTCGTGTTTTTTTGATCATGAGACTATCATGTTTATTGTTTTTTTTTAAATATTGGCTTTTAATTTTATCATGTGACTTTTATTAGTTCTCGTTTTAAATTTCGTAAGCGAAAGTATAACAGAGGAAAGCGAATGGACGGAAAGTGGGTGTTTGGTAATGACTGAAAGGGGAACGGATAAGTGTTTTTTTTTTTTTTTTTTAATTAATAGAAGTGTTATTACAGCTACAGCTTATTGAGGACAACGTACGTTCTGGACCTACTATAATATATGACTATTTGAAGGCGTACAATTGCCTTACAAATGAGAGCTTTCTACGTTTTAAAGTCATCCCCAGCCTGCATTTTAATGATCAACAGAGCGGAGCTCATACCAATAGTCTAGGGCAGGCCTGGGCAAACTTTTTGGCTGAAGGACCACAGTAGGAATTCGAAAAGAAGGCGGCCCCACGTAAAATTCTATTTTTAGATATATATTATTTTTTATCATGAAGAAGAAATATAACATAAAAAAAATTTATTCTCTAACAATCAAGAATTTAATGAGATGAATGGAACTGATGAAAGATGTAAAAATCTTTTAACATTTTTTTAATTTCGGGTGTTAATTTTGTAGTTGAGATTCTTAAAACTGCATGTAAATGTTCATCGGTGATGCTTGATCGTAAAGAATTTTTATTTAGATTCAGGATCGAAAATGTTTGTTCACATAAGTAGGTTGATCCAAAAATAACCAACATTTTTCGGGCAAAATGTTTAAGTTCGTCGAATTTAGAGTATTGTAAAATTTACAGATTTCCTGACGATGGTGCAATTCCCTTAAACCGGTATCACACTGCAGATCTATAATCTGAAGTTATGGTTCACTTGGTGCCAGTGACGGATTTAGCACTTGAGAGGCCCCAGGCGCAATTCAATTTTGAGGCCCCCCCCTCTAAATATTTTCGGTACCACTACAGTGTGCATTCTACGCGCACGTTTTTACTATAGCACGCACTCTAGATTTGGTGTTGCGGTTTTAATCAATTCTTTCATACATATTTTAACATAATGTTTAAATGAAAAAATAACACAACTACCATCCCTCCCAAATCTAACATTAATACATAAAATTATTACATAAAATCTAGCATTAATGCTAATATGTATTCTACTTCAGATTCACTTAGTTTGCATAGATATTTCATATAATATGTGGGGATATTCGCATAAGAGGATATTCGCATATTAACTTCTCATATTAAATTATAGTTTTATTCAGTAACGGTAATAAAGATGAGTGTAAAAATTTAAAAGGAAACAATTTTATTTTTTATTTTTTTTTTTTTTTTGAGACCTGAGATTTGAGGCCCCAGGCGCGCGCCTCGTGCGCCTGTGCGGAAATCCGCCACTGCTTGGTGCACTATCTATTTCTATTAAAATGGGTCGCGCACTATTTCTAAACTTGTCTCAATTTTTCGGAAGTCGCCAAATCTTCGTGAAAAGTCGTCATTCAGTGTTGATAATTTCACAAAATTTTTCAAATTTACTTTCTGGAATCTTCAGCAACTTTATGGTTGGAAAGTGGTCTACCTTGTTAGTCAATAAATATCGAAGGAACAACTGGAGTTTTAATTGAAATCCATTCAAACTTTTTACCATATCATGGACGTGTAAATTATTCCCTTGTAACACGGTGTTGAAAGTATTTAAGTGTGTCACGATGTTCACGGTAAACGCAAAATCACAAATCCAGTTATTATCAGTTAATTCGGGAAAGTCCATAATATTTTTCAGTTTTAAAAATAGAACGATGTTCATCTTTAGGATCCAATACTCGCCGAAGAACTTTTTCTAAGCTAAGCCATCAAATTTGGCTATGATAAGGAATATCTGTGTACTCGAATTCAAAATCTTGAACGAATTGTCTGTGTTTCAGGCCCCTCGATCGTATTAAATTTACTAGTTTAATAATACAAGATGTGACATGTTCAACTTTTAACATTTTTACATAATACTTGTTGATGTATAATACAATGAATTGTAATTAAATTATAATCAGGATAATTTTCACAAATTTTATCCTTAATTTTCTTTAACGCTCCAACATTTTTACCTGTCAACAGGAGCGGATTAAGGTCGGTTGAGGCCCCAGGCGCAGAAGAAAATATGGGTCCCTTAAAAAAAAGAGAGAGACAGGGAAAATAAAAATACATGTTAACCATTTTTTTTAAATAAATAAAAAATATTATGTACTATTAATGTTTTATTTCCAATAAAATTTGAATATAATATATGTATAATATAATTAATAATAGCATAATAATAATAATCGCAAAGTGTTGAACTAATAGTTGAACGTATTAGTTCAACTATTAGTTGAACTAATATGTTCAACTAATTTGTTGGGGTTTTGCGTATAAAGTTGGGGTTTTGCGTGGGCCCTTCAGAAGTCGGGGCCCAGGGCGCGCGCCCGGTGCGCCCGCCGTTAAATCCGCCTCTGCCTGTCAAACTTGCTCCGTCAGTTGTTACGCTGACCATTTTGTTCCATTGTAAATTATATCTTGTTAAGCTTTTTTCAACTCTGTTACTGTTAAACATTTTTCAAATTATAGTTATAAAAGCACCCGTTGGCTCGCTCCGGTTCGCGCACAATTTCAAATTCTATCTCAATTTGAACAATACAGAGATGATAAAACAATTTACGAGTCGACAAATTCTATAATGTATTACATACACAAATTTATTTTTCAAAAAAGGCGTCGCAAAAGGCATAAATTAAGTAAACTTTTTTCGAAAATACCATTAAAGCTCGCGGGTCGCACAAAAATGTGCAGCGGGCCGCATGCGGCCCGCGGGCCTTAGTTTTCCCAGGCCTGGTCTAGGGGATGTGGAGCTCAATCACAAGAGGGCTTAAAAGTGCTCACCAGGTAAAGGATTATTTTGAACTCTATCTGGCTGAGTACATCTGGAGGTGGAAACAACCAGAAAGAAGGGATTTTTTTCTGCAATTCATCGAGGCTACCACTGCTGTCCATCCTCCGAGTGGAAAAGATTAATAGGTAAATTTCTTTTTATTTATTTATTTTATGCTGGTATCCTTAGTTTGTGCAGCTGCGGGTACGGCGTTTTTCTGGTATTGCACTACCACCAGTGGGTGCGGGACGTTTCTATTTATTTAGCCTAGCACTAGACATACAGTATCTGGCCGTTCTACAGTTTTCTGTCATCACAGAGTACAAACGCGGGTTTGAACTCATGTTCTCGGAGTTGCCGTTCCAAAGATAATATACTCTATACGTGTCTACCTGTTGTTACTGCAGCCGTGGTTTTAAAAAGTGTGATGATTTCTTTAGTATTTGATGTTATCATATACTGTATTTTAATGTTCGCTCTTATTTGAAGTTATTCATTCTGCTGTCCGCAAGTGAATTTTAGTTCTTGTAGTTTCAAATTGTATACTTATTTGAAAGGTAGCGGAAAGTTATACCGCTATTTCTGAATCTCTACCTTGTTTTTACGTCAATGTGTTTTCATTTTGTTACTGATTACTGAAACGGAAGTGTAGTCCCCAATTTTTTTTTTTTTTTTTTTTTTTATAACGATAGATTATTACAATTTTCTGCAATTCTTCAGGTGATTTCGTGATTTCTGCTGTTCGGAAATCGCTTGTTTTCTGCGTTGTTTTTTTTTTTTTTTTCTTTTTTGCCCTCATAGCTCGTTTCATTACTTTCCTTTGAATATGTATTTACATCTATCGGAATCATTTGTCTATTACTTTCAGTGTACGATATTGCTCTTCGTCGAATTTGTGTTTTGAAATTTAGCATCTGTTTTTTAATTGCTGTTCGTCGATCTTTGAAATTTAGCTTTATATATATATGTATATATATATATATATATATATATACATATATCTGTACCTTTCACAGTGTACGATATTTCTCATAGGGGCTATACTTATTTGGCATTCTCCATCTGGTGATGTTACAGTAACTCAGTATCAGAGTCCGCATTCAAAGAACTGGGGATATTGGTTTCGTAAGATGGGTAAGTAAAGAAATAATTCAACCTGTGTGTGTGTGTGTGTGTGTGTGTGTGTGTGTGTGTGTGTGTGTGTGTGTGTGTGTGTGTGTGTGTGTGTGTGTGTGTGTGTGTGTGAGTGAGTGAGTGAGTGAGTGAGTGTATGTATAGAGTATGGACAAAGTAATGGCTACACCTGTGATAAGAGTTACAGGTATGCACTAATATGGTGTTGGGGCAACTTTTGCTTTTAAAATAGCTTGTATTCTACTTGGAATAAATTTGGATAAATCTTGAACTCTTAAGAGGAATATTGGACCATTCTTTGTGGGAGGAACATTTCAAATTCCTTGAGTGATGAAGGTGGAGGAACTCTGCTTCTCACCCTCATCTCCAAATATGCCACACAGTGGCTAAATAATGTTTGTCTGGTGATTGTGTGCAGACCATGGGAGATGTTTAGCCTCAGTTTCATGCCCCTCAAAGCAAGATTGGAACATCTGACTGTATTGGAGCATTATCATCTTGAAACATGGTATCGCTTGTGGGAAACAATGTTTTCACCATGGACTGAACCTTCTCTCAGAATATCACGGTAGTAGTGGCAGTGATTAGCCCATTCTGGGTGATGATAGGACCTAAAGAATACCAAGATATTTCTGCCCAGACCATTGTTGATCCTCCTCATGTCTGATGGTTGGCAAAAGAGAGTTCGGATGATGTGCTTCCTAAACAAATTTAAAGCTCAACTGGACAGGTATTTGGAACGAACAGATGGGTGAAATGGGAGTGGGTTTTTTTTTTTTTTTTTGGCTGATGCTGAATAAGCTTGCTTTCTTGCATCATATGCCTCTACTAATGCTAATGCTAATGCTTTGCTATTTGCCAAACGTAAATTCTCCCCGACATTGGAAAAAGTGGTAATGATGATTTTTCTGAAAATAAGACATGTTCCCAATCATCAGGTGTCCAGTTTTTGTGTTCCTTACATCACTGCATCTTTCTAGCATTACCATTCAAGGCCTTATACACCTTGAGCTGTATAAGGCCTTGAATGGGTTGAGCATTCTGAATTCTGATGGGATCCTTCCACTTGTTCAGATTACGAACCAATGGGGGCATAAATTCAAATTAAGAAAAGACAGATGTAGAATAGATGTGCGGAAATTTGCCTTTAGCCAGCGGGTGGTTAATTGCTGGAACAAACTTTCATCCGTCGTGGAAGTTGATAGGTTAAATAGATTGGACAGGCATTTGGAGGGAATGGTGTGATTTTTTTTTTTTTTTTTTTTGGCTGATGCTGCATAAGCTCATACACTTGCTTTCTTGCATCACATGCCACCACCACTACTACTACTACTACTACTACTACTTCATATCTTAGTACAAGTTGTCTCTGCGCAGTGGGCGTGTCTTAAACGAAGGTACTGTATTGTACGGTCGAGTTCTGTGATTGGTCGCTAAAGTTTGCCGACCCAATAGGGGATATGTGGTGTCCTTGGGCCTCAGGGAAGGGAGTTGGTTGAAACGAAAAACAAGATTCTACACAGTATATGACACAAAAGAAAGTGTACTGTAATTGTAACAAGAAAATAAATTCTAAACCAATTAAAGTACCAGTTTTATTTTAAATTTTTTGTCATACCAGTCATACTTCTCTGAGCATTTCACATTTTCGAGGAGGGTGTTCTCATTTTTAACAAACTTGTAAAATTCTGCACAGCTTAAGTTAAAATTACAAAAAACCTGAAGAATAGCTTCAACAGTATCAGGAGACAGTCGGTTTCTCTCGTCCGTCCACTGCGCCTTCATCAAAGAAAATATTCTTTCTACAGAGCCATTGTGGCCTGGAATGGCAAAAATGTACTCACATAATTTTATTAGCCCTGACTTCTGCTCGTTATGTTTTGTTTCCTTAAAAAACTTGAGCCACTTCTGTTGCATATCCATTTCATTCCATTCTTTATCATCTGACAGTTTATTTTCCTCTATGCAATCTCTGAGATAAATAAACTGATCAAAATACATGTTTGAATTTCCCATATCTATGTTTTTTAATTGGAGATAAAGAAGGGACTTTTCGACAGATTCCCAATTCGGAATATTGTTTAGACACATTCACTCGAAGATGGAGAACGTCTGAAAAGACACCGCCCATTTCTGCATGTAATCATAGACTGAATCATAAAAACTATTTACCTCCTTCGAAACAATTTCAATTGCTTTCGCAACATCATCACAACTGTCCTATTATTATTATTTATTATTATTTTTTTTTCAATTTATTTAGGGTTTGTTTAGTTTGTAATCCAAGAAATTTAGAATTTTTACACTTGATAATGAATTTGATAGACCGTTCTAGTAGAACTTTCACTTCAATCACTGCGATATTGGATTTCTCAAATTTTTTTAAATTTGCTTTTCAAAAGTGTATAACTGAAAATGTACGAACAAAAAGTGTATGTAAAAAAATTAAATTATTTTTTTTTTTTTGGAGGTTTACTCTCGGCTGTAAAAAACTCTTTCAGAGGCTCCCAAATCTTCAATATTCGTTCGACAGCAAACATTAATGATATCCACCTAGTTCCTGAATGTGATAGCAATTTTTGATATGTAACATCAACATATTGACAAAAATCTTTCAATTTCTCTGTTCTTACAGCACAGATAGAAATAGAAATAATAAATATTTTAACCACAATCATTTCAACATCAAACAACAATTCTTCAGCTGCGGTTGAAATTGTATTGTGTAAAATGAGTGCTGGACATCCTACTCCTTCGACTTCTCTCCCTAAGTCTGAGTTCAGTCTCTGGAAATCGTTATTTTGGCCTTTTCTTTCTAACCCGCCAAAGTTTGTTTTGGTGTTATCACCACAGAAAGCAACACGTTTTTCAACATGAATTCCAAGGTTTTTCAGAGAAGTTCAACAAAATTCTGTGATAGTAGTAGTAGTAGTGACATGTGATGCAAGAAAGCAAGTGTATGAGCTTATGCAGCATCAGCCAAAAAAAAAAAAAAAAAAAAAAATCACACCATTCCCTCCAAATGCCTGTCCAGTTCCTCCTTAAATTTATTTAACCTGTCAACTTCCACAACGACAGATGGAAGTTTGTTCCAGCAATTAACCACCCACTGGCTAAAGGCAAATTTCCGCACATCTATTCTACATCTGTCTTTTCTTAATTTGAATTTATGCCCCCTTAGGTTCGTAATCTGAACAAGTGGAAGGATCCCATCAGAATTCAGCGTACTCAACCCATTCAAGGCCTTATATACCTCAATCAGATCTGTAAGATTTGAAAATCTTACAAAAATAAAATATTTTTTATTAAGACTTTGAAAGTTAGTTTTCTTTTGATCCTTGCCATTAATAGGATAAAAGGGTAATATATGCAGTTTCAGAAATAAGAATTATTCTGGTAAGAGGTATAAAAATTAAAAGAGTAGTAGGAACGAAAACAGGGCCATTAGCTTTACTTCCGTTAAGACAGGGAACTGACACTATGACAAACCCAGCAGGGGGTCCGGCGCTACAAAACAACTTAAGGTTTATGAGGGGTCACACACCGGAAACGTATTCTGAACAACACACACTAGTTTCTAAAAATAGACGCTATGGTAGCCAGTGTCACAATTTGTGGTTTTTTTTGAGTGCTATAGAGACAAGCTGTTATGAGACAGAAAGAGTTGTTTTGAAGTATTCGGCCGACGGATGTCAACAGGTTGTAAAGAAAGGGGTATAGAGAATCACGTGCTAGTGCTACGGGGCAGGCTGAACTAAGCCTTCCAACAAATGAAAAGAAAGAAAAATGAAAAAGAAAGAGTGATTGGAAGAAAACACTGGGAAGGCGTGGAAAAACTCCTGGAGAAAATTGTGGATGGATATGGACAAGAGAGACAGAAGAAAAAAAGGAAGAGAAGGGGAGAGGAGAACGTTTTGAGCAGTGCTAGTGGAAGGGTGAGTCGGGAAGAGTGGCTTGAAAGGTGATGAAGAAATAGCCGACGAAAAAAAGTCGAAGTGGGGTTATCAGTAATGTAGTGAGTGAGAAATTAGGAGATGAACTGGAACAGAAGGTAGCCGTCCTGACAGGAAAAATAGCAGATCCTGAAAGCGGAGTAGCAGTTGCGAATGCCATATGATGATGATCTGGAAGCTGTAAGATGTTGCCCTGGAAGCTGTAAGATGTTGCCCTGGATAGCAGAAGATAGCAGCTCTGGATAAGGATAGGATAGAAGGCCCTTATGAAGACACCGGATCACAGAAATTAAGTAAGTGAAAGTTAATTTGAGAATACTGTAAGTTAAAAGCTAGAGAAAGGACCGTAGTGCGATAATTGGGGAATTTAATGATAAAGATAAGATTAGATGGGTGAACCAAATAGGAGTAAATTCTACTCTAAGGCAATGATGGTTGGTTTAGGCAGTAATTTGGAATAAGGAGGATAGTAATGTAGATGAGAAAGTTAACGGAAGGAATTGTAGTAAAAATAGAAATATTAAATGTGTGGAGATAAAATTTATGTATATTGCCAACCCTTAAAGGTGTGTTTGAATGTAATATTGTATTTTGGTGATCAAGTTCTGTAACTGATAATGGTTAAAGAAATATATAAGAAAGAGGAATAGGGAATTAAAGAATAAATTGGTAGTTATGATGATACATAAAGGTAGTATGATCAATGATATATTTAACTTGAATGATAAAAAAATGTTATTGACACCTATGAGGTATGATTTGATTGTGTTGTAATAGGAGCAGAAATAAGGTGAGCATATAAAGAGTGTAACTATTTAACCTGTGTATGTGTAATGAGAAAGGTGAGATAAAAAAAAGTCGTCTGTAAAGGAGCCTGTTAGATAGGAAGAGACTGAATATGTTGTAAGTACCTTGGTGTTGAAACAGTGAAATTCTATTCTTAATGAGATTTGTTATGATTTAACTGTAAATATGCATAATAAACTTGTTTTTTTGTATAACATTTGTGTGTGTGTAATTGTTGTACTGGACACAAGCCTAACCAATGGGAATTAAACATATAAGAGTTTCTCCCCCAAAACCTGAAGTCTTCTGTGAAGTTGAATAGTCAGATGCGCAAGTGGGAAAAGAAGGGGAGTTGTTTAAATAGGGGAATAAAAGAAAATAAATATAATAATAATAATACACAACATTTAAACCCCCCCACAGATCACCGCGCAGGTGCCTAGTCTCTAGCCACTGCAATTTGCAGAACTTAAGCCTCTCTTGGTAAGAGGATCCATTCATTCCCCTCGCTAGTTTCGGACATCTCATTGGGCTGCACTTAGCTTAATTAATTTTTGTTGCTGACTTGTTTCCGTAAAATACTGTACTAAAAGTGGAAATATTTTCTTTGCATTATGGTTGCTGGCATCCGTAGCATTGTCTTACTGAGAAAGGTGCAAGAATGTTTTTTTACAATCGCCGAAGCTTTAGTTCTTGCTGTTGATTGTTTATTAGCTACTTTTGAATCTGGATATTTCAAAGCATTGAGTTTTGTAGTACAATCTAAAGAAACAAATGATTGGTGATGTTTTCCGACATTGTACACTATGGTTAATTCAGCAGCAGCAATCAAGAGGTCTTCTACTGAGTCCTTTTTGATCATAAAAGTTGAAATATCTTTTGAAGCCGATTTGATGTTTGAATTTTGAATCCTTGTTGATAAGTTTTGCTGTATATCACATTTGCCGCCACGAGAAATTCAGATATAGGTACTACAAATACCACAATATTATTATTATTAGCCATATGGTGCAAGGAAGCCTGAGATTCATGCTGCACCGGACAAAAAAAAAAATTGAGTTACCCTGAGAGAGAGAGAAGTAGAAAGGAATCACCAAGAAAGAGAAGAATGATGATATCCAGCTCAGGCCCCTGGGTGTGCCAAGCCCATACTCACCAGATGGAGCCCCCTGGGGGTTTTGCTTCCTCATTTGACCATCCTTTCTTTATGTACAACATTTTTTGGAATATTCTTTGGAAAAATGGCACTTTCGTTTTAGCATTTTATTTCACTTTACCCTATATACAAACAAAAATAAACTTGTAATGGTGAAGATAAATAGGCAGCGCGAGTGAATGTTATATCCTTACCATTGTCTTTGTCAAACTAAACTGTCACAAGGGAAGATGCCGCCGCTGCACTGTTGCTAAGTTAGGCTAGTTAGCAAATTAGCAGAAATTCCTTTATTAGTGTGTTCAATTACTTTTACGCTAATTATCTGTATTTATTAAATACAGGACAATTTACATAGCATACAGGACTATGGGACACAATACCGGTAGTTCTCGACTTTACGAGTTAATTCGTTCCTAGCACGGGCTCGTAAAGCGGGAATTTATTTCCCATAGACATAAAGTTAAAAATAGGGGTTACGTTCTCAACAATGAAATTAGTTTATATTTAAACAATGATTGATTTATCGAAAGAAATGAAAACGTAGCATGTAAAAGCAAGCAAATTATAATAATAGAGAAATTATTAATACGACTTACAAATGTTAAAGAATGTTTATTGTTCATCATCATCATCCACTAAATGTACACTCGTTGATTACTCATTATTGGCTCGGTACTCGTTTTGTTGCACAATGAGTCGTCTTCAGAAATGTTTCAAGAGGCGTTTGTTTCCAAGGTAATCTCTTTTAATTATAAATTTCACGATTGCATACATAAGCATTTTTTAACGGTACACACAAAATTGCGACTAACAGGATTTGCGTGGAGTAACAAGTTTACGAAGCTTAAAAAAAAAAAAAGAAATGAAGAGAAGATTCTGAAAATTTATGTTTTTTGTACGATTGAAGATTTCAGTGAAGGGGAAACACATTTCACCATAATAACGTAAAAACCCACACAATTCCAGCTATTGGTACTTTCGCAAATACATGAAGATCGAGTTTACTATCCGTTTATAATTGCTTGCAGTAACAGAAAAGCCCAATAAACCAGAAAGTGCAAATTGTTTTTGTTTTATGGTAGCGATCTCCAGAAATGTGTTTTAGAAAAATATCACAAAGGCGTTCAAAATTGATTCTTATAATGGAACATATGATAACAATGAAAGTGTACTGCATTTTAGTGATTTGAATTAGTAACTAATAAAATTTAGAAACCACGCTCACAACCTTTTATATGGCCTTAAGGTCACGCTCACGACCTTAAAAATGGCATTTTAGAGAGATAAATAGCTTAGTTATACAACGAAAATTTCAACTTACGAGAACTTGAAATGAATTACCAAAAAATAATTTGTTATTGGCTTCACATTACGATATTTTAACGATATGATGGTGTCTCTGGAACAGATTAATATCGTAAAGCGGGGTACACTGTATTGTATAGATATATTGTTCGTTGAATGCCGTAGATAGATTCACTTCAGCCCAAATAGGAAACATGATAGATCTTATTGAACAGAAGAAAGCTGTACAAAGTATGTTGAGGGTTAAACGGCACCAGGAATTTCTCCCATCTCCGCGAGTGTTCGCTGTATCGAGGGACAGTACTCTGTTAAGACCAGAGATTAAAAGTGTGTGGATCATGTGTTGTGTAGATGTTGTGCCCATTGTTCTTCTGGCCTATTGGCTGTCGAGCCCCTGATGGGACCTGACGTTGTCCGTACTATGCCAACGAGAAGGCTGGCCAGGTGTACCTTGAAATTTATTATACTCTGGCAGGTCCCGCCGCCTAATTTCCTGGGATTTCAGCGGCTGGGTCCTATAAAAAAAAAATAAAAAAATAAAAAAAATAATTGCGGTGGCATAATTGCAAAATCGCTATTACGAGATAGTCTGTGGGGTTTGTTCCCCGAAATTACCATGGGGTTGTACGCTAAAATGACAAGTTCTAGAGGCCTAATGGGGCAGGCAATAATTTTGGTGCTAATTTAAATTTGGATGCGTGGGGCTTTCACGGTGTATAGTCAAAGAGAAGGGTAGGGAGACTGAAGGCTGGGGGGAAGAAAGAGAAGGGTGCCGATAGGGTAGATGGCTCCTGCAGTCAGTGGGGCATGCCCATGCCCCACCAAAGCAGAGGGAAAGGGGGATGGCAGGAGGAGGAGGAGAAGACAGCGAGCCATTTCCCCCCCCCCCTGCCAAGGAATAGAAGAAAGCTGTGTCGTGCGAAAGTAGAAAGGAAAGCGACGTGTGGGATGTGCCTTGTTTCTGTCAATCACTGTTTGCGCCACTCCTCCTAGCCTTCGCCAAAGGTTAGTTGCATAGTTTCACGTTTAGGCGCTTAAATGCATTTTTATCATAAATTTATTTCTGAGATAAGTTTGCATATTTTATTTATCCAGTTTTAATAAAATATGGAGTAAAATTTAGTTTACGGTACTCCCTGGCCGTGGTCAACCACTGGTTTTTGCTTGATCCCACCTGAAGTCGCGTTAAAAAGTTTTTTTTACTAAACAAAAATGCAAGTTTTACTAAACAAAAATGACCCCTATAAGTTTTTTCCCCCTTCTAATTACAACTATTCTCAGTTCACATCCTTCGTGCAGTTTTTCTGTTTGTCACATAGCATAACACGAGGGGTACCGTAAAATAAATTTCAGCCAAATTGGGGTAGTTTTTATTTTTTAAAGCCGCATTTAAAATCAGAAGTAGGTTGTTGCGTGCGAAAAGCAGAGATCAAAATAAATACACAATAAATTTCCGTTTATTGCGAATACGCTTTAAAAAAGATATCCTTTAATACGGGAATACCATTTATTGTCTTAAAACTCTTATCTCTAAAATTTTTCAGAATTCGCAGACAGCTCTACAAATCGCAAATACGCAACAAACCCTGTGAAGTTTCTTTGAATTTCCGCTGCTAGATTATAGTAGTGGTTAATTTTTTTTATATATATTTTTAAATATTTTATTACTGTTGATAGCTTGGGATTTGTTGCATCGATCATTTTATTAATATGGAAAGTATTACAACTAATATAGTAGAACATCTGGTGAGTATGTGATTGGCACACCCAGGGTCCTGAGTTGGATATCATCATTCTTCTCTTTCTTGGTGATTCCCTTCTACTTCTGACTCTCTCTCGGAGTAATTCAGAAATTTTTTTTTTTTTTTTTTTTTTGGCTGGTGCAGCATAAGCCTCAGGCTTCCTTGCACCATATAGCTAATAATAACTTCAATTATCTGTCAGGGTACGAGACCATGACGGATAAAAGAATATGTACATTAAAAACATTATACATACAACAGACTGGATCATCTAAATTGTTTATTTTATTACATAATACATAACCTAATGAAATTTAATTAAACTTTAATTATTATTTAATTTTACCAGTTCATCAAAAAATCATAGTACAGACATACATACCTATTCTTAATATTTTGACTGACTTTGCTTAGTAATGTCATAAAAAAAAAATTAAAAGAAAAGAATATAACATACATACAGCATTGTTCTAAAGCCATTAAAGAAATTTAAAAGGAAAACAATATTACGTAATTAAATTTCTTTTCTAAAAAAAAAAGGCAGTCAATTTCTTTTGTTTCATATTACCCCTCGAGCCTTTTCGGAGACGTCAATGTTACAAATTTTACGCAAAAAGTAACACTTACGTAACATCTGCTTCTTCTTGTACCTCGAACCACTCGATGCACTTTGACAACAGTTTTAGCTTCACTGTGGCTAATTATGTTTGTTGTTCCATCAGCAGCAGCTTTTTCTTCTTCAGTTTCAGAATCATCCGGAATTGTCATCACACTGCACAATTTCACTGTCTTCTAAAATTTCACATCCAACGTCCATTTTGTCCATATCCAGCCAATCATTTACTTCCTCCATCGAAATATTTTTAAAACCAGGAACATTCGAATATAACTGCAAAATTTCAGTTTCTTTTGGAATGGTTTCTGTATCAGTTGAATATATTTCTGGCCACAACTTATTCCAGCTTTGTATTGTTTTTGAGCTGGAATATCATTCCAGGCATCAGTGACATTAAAAATTGCATCTTTTATAGTGTATCTTTTCCAAAACTCTATCACATCTAATTTATTTTCTGCCGAAACAAGTTTTTGAATGAACATTTTACGATAACGACGTTTCCTACCGTAAATCACACCTTAGCCCATCAGTTGAATGAGAGATGTCATGTTTGCTGGCAGAAACTGGCATGATATTTTGCCATTATTGCTTTTTAAATCACATACGTGTATGGGAGAAGTAGTTGCATTGCATATTGTGGTAAATCTTTTGATGCCAGATGTTATCGTAGACATGGTACAAATATTTTATGAAACCAATTATGAAATATATCGTAGCTCATCCACGCATTGTTTTGTGAGAAATAGGTGCCTCCGTATCCAGGTGGGAAGGAGCAGCAGTGCGTAGCACACGCTTCTTGATTAGACCGGGGTTCGAGCCCGTCACCACCAAATACGGAGGATGCGGAAAGATCAGGGAATGACCACTGCATATTCCCGGAGCAATATGGCCTTAGTTGCTAATGCTCCTAATAATAAAAAATAAAAAAATTTGTGAGAAATATTTAACTGGAAAAGCATTTAAATTAATATTTTTAAATGATCTAGGCTTTTTTGGTTTTCTTATAACAACCAAAGGCAATTTATGACTTACTGCTGGCATTAGCACATACCATCATAGTGATGCAATCTTTTTGCATCTTATATCCCGGTGCCATATGTTCAGTCATTGAGGCCATTGTAGTGCCTTCCAGTTAAGGCCGGTCTCATCACAGTTGTATATTTGGTCTTTAACCAAATTTCGATCAGCTGTTTCCTTCTGTAGTTTTTCACGATAAACAGAAATTGCTGCACTTAGCTCCTCACAGTGGATCGACAACTGCCGAATACCATGGCGAACCTTAAATTTCCAATCATCCGATGCTAGCCTTGAATGATCTCCACTTAGTTTTTTATTGATTTCAATGGATTTTTCGATTATTATAGGTCCCGACAATGGAATTCTTTGGCTACATTTTTGAACAAACCATTGAAACACTGCAGCATCCAATTGTTCATTTTTAGCAAATAATAATGATTTCCCCAGCAGTAGAGATAGTAATGATTTCCCCAGCAGTAGAGATTTCCCCGACCAAAACGAACTCAATTCTACTGAGAGGAATACTCAACATCAGACGGTCGCCCCAGATAAAAGTAAGGGGAAGCACAATCAAACTAGCAAAACAGATGAAATACCTAGGCATTATCCTAGATTCCAACCTGTCCTTTAAACAAAACCTCTTATATCTGAAGGAGAAGCTGAGAAAATATGCAGCACTAGTAGTCAGAGTAACACGCAGAGACTGGGGACTAAACAAAAGAACATTATCCCTCTACTATAAGCGATTTTCATCCCAGCAATTACTTATGGAGCCCCAATATGGTACGCCAAAGCAAAGAACTGCAGTAAATAAAAGAATCCTCGAAACAATACAGCCAAAAATACTCCTCACCATCACCAGGGCATGTAACACGGTGAGTACCTGTGCGCTGCAGGTCCTGGCGAGAACTCTCCCTCTGGACCTGGAGGTGGCAAGATGTGGATTGTTGTACTACCTGGCAAAGGGAACACCGACCACGTTTGACACTTTTACACTGGACCCTACAAACAACCACCAAATGGAAAAAACAGAAAATCATGGAACACCTGAAAGAAACTTGGCAGAGGAGATGGCAAGAGATGTCCAAGGGTGAAGTCACACGGAAATTTATACCCTACGAAGACAAGACCTATCCAAAGGCCCCCAAATGGTTTTACCAGGGACTGAACACCACCTTCCTTCTGACGGGCCACGGGCCCTTCAACGCAAAACTGAATGCACTCAGACTGACCGAGGACCCAACTTGCACCTGTGGCAATATGGAGACATGGCAACATTTCATGCACAAATGCGAATGCTATGAGGAACAAAGATCAGTACTCATCACCAGCATAAAGTTCATACCAAAAGACAATGAGCATCACCTCCTGGATTCGGAAGATGAGTACACTGCGTTCAGCCGCTACGCCCAGGACATCTTTAACAGACGGAGAACGGAAATCGCTATCTGCAACAATACGGAAACATCTGAATAGAAGAACTCCATTGAAACTAACCAAGGAGGAGACATTCAAGACTACAGCATGAACATACTGCATGACTACAACAGATCAGAAGAAATTACCAACAAAGATACCTCTCCATTCATGACCTGGTGCAAAAGGCCAGGACTGATGCTCTCAACGAATATGACTACCTGAATTGACATCAAAGCAGTACTACAAACTGACCAGATGCATCACTCCTCTTCCTGACCCCATAAGACGAACACGTGACTAGTGAGACACTGAACCAAGACTGACCTACCTGAAGTGAACATCCAAAAACCATGACTGTGACTGCAGTAACCCACCTGAAGTGATTCTGAACTGGCAATCAAAAACTATGACTGTGACCACAGCTACGCTGTTGCCTCACCTTTTGGCGATCTTGGTTGGACACCTAGTCTGGCCCACTTTCTCTCCATATCCTGGCGGTGGGAGGGGAGGGGACCGTCCCCTCCTCTCCGTCCCTCCCATTTGCTTCTCCCGGTGAGGCGTGGGCATGCCACACTGATATCTGGGGTCGCCTTCCCTATTGGCCCCATACTTCTCTTTCCCCTCCAGTCTTCAGTCTTTCCCCCCACTCTCTCTATACATCACAGTGTACGCCCCACATGACAAAAACTTAAATAAACTTCCAAATTATAATAGCCAAATCGTGCATCAATTCCGAATTTTAACCTCATTAGCGAACCGCCCCTTAAAATCGCGTTATTTTTTATTATTATTTTATTTATTTTTTATTTTATTTAGGCCCTAGCCACCGAAATCTGAGGAAATTAGATGGCAGGGCCTACCAGAGTAAATAACTATAATACTGGTGTACCTGGTCTGCCTCCATGGGGCTGAATGTGGGCAACGCTGGGCCCCAGCAGGGGTCTAGCGGCTAAATGGCCAGAGGAACAACGATACACAACAGAATACTTCCAAATCCCATACACTTTTAAATCTCTGGCCTTAACAATGATCTGTTACACCCACAAAGAAAACCACACGGAGATGGGGGAAACCCCCGGTGCCGTTTGACACGAACACACTTTACACTTTTACCATCAGTAGTGGCAGAGATGAGGGAAACCCCTGGTGCCATCAGACAACTAACACTTTACCATGAGTAGTTGCCATTTCGACATGTGGTTTTCAATTTTGTCTGCATCATGCTTTATATCATAAACTGATGCTATACTTATAGCACTTTCACCTTTTCTTAGATAATTTTTTGTGATAATCCTAACTACTCGCTTATATTTTTCTGTCATTTCAATGGGTTTACTAAATAAAAATTATTAAAATATGAAACAAGAGGTTAAAGTACAACCGTATATAGTGAGTTGTAAACAAAGACCGAGTGACACATGGCACCAATATCACAATGCATTACGGCGTAGTGGGGTTAAGTGATGGTTAACAGAGACTGATGGACAATCGAAGTTCTACTGTAATTTTTACCTACACCCCTTGCCGTGTGCAGAAAAATTGTCCACAGAAGAAAAGGTCTGAGCTACAAAATATCTCTGTTTGTTGGGAGTAGCAGTGATTGAAATGCCTAGCCCATTATGGTTAGTCTTAGGGTGTCCCCCCCCCACCTGTTTTAAAAACAGAAACTCGTTTTCCATTAAAACAGTTGTGGAGGGGGGATAAACACCATAACTAAGACTAACCCTAGCAGGCTAGGCATATCGATCACTCCCACATGCAATGATCAATCAGAAAGGGTATCAGATTGTAAAGACTAACCGAAAAAAGGTCCAAGGAAGAAAGGCCTGGTTTACTTTTTCTTCTGCACATGATCGTTCTAACCATGAGGGCATCTGACCATGCAACTTAGAAAATACACTGATGCATCATCAGGTCAGTCACACAACTTATGCAGTGTAAAACTGCAAAACATTAATAAATAACAGTGCCCAAGTGAGTTGTGAAGTTGTTCCAAAAAGCCTGTCTTAATCACAAGTTTCATATGATATATTCTGAGAAGTGGGAGGCACCACTTCAAATTGCCTTATACACAAAAATCCCTCAACCTCCATCTGATCCAGAATTTTATGCATTGTATACAAATTATTTTTAATTTTAAGAATGTGTACATACGGCATTTCAATGAAAAGGTAGCAGAGTCTACCTTGGTTACGTTTAGGCTATTTGTCGTAATAGACTTTTCTGTCGTACTTGGGATGAAATTTTTGAATTTCTATTATAATTGGATTGACTTATTAATGTTTTGATTTTACTATTTCTAAATTTAAAATTTTCAAATGAACTACATTTTTCTCAATGCAAAAACTGAAAAATTGTTCCCCATTCTTCATTTAATTTAAAACTGTCATTGGTGTATACTTCTGAAACAAATGTAAGCCAATTTTATTTGAAGAAAAGATGAACATAAGTAAGGCGGCCTCCATAGTCAGAAGCCGAGTGGTCAGGAGCGGGAGTGCAGTAGCACACGCTCTTTGAGTAGACTGGGGTTAAAGCCCCTGACTGCTGAATACGGTCGATCTGCCAACCCGCACTGGACCAGCATGGCAGATTATGGTCCATTTCCCTCAGCATGAATTGTTGAGGAGGCTTCCATCCTGCAGTGGGTTGATAATGGCTGCACTTTACTTTTTAACTGTATCCTACATGACTTAGTTAAGCTTAAGTTTTAAGCCCCTTTCTTAAATGCAAAACTAACATGATTCATATTCTTAGTCAATGTATTTGAGATAAACTTAATTTTTTCAGATTTATTGCCCTGTCTCACAGCAGGACAATTTGCCGTGAGACAAATAATGGAAAAACATTACAAGTATGGATGCGATCTGCGCATGGCTTATGGCTTTTTTGGATATTGAAAAGGCATATGATAATGTAGAGAGAAGGGTATGGAAAGTGTTAAAGAAATAGGGAGTGGGAAAGTTGTTGATAGAGAGTATTAGAAGTCTATACAAATGGACTGAAAGCCACATGAAAACAATGATTGGAAACTCCGGCTAATTAGAAATTTGTATTGGACTGAGACAGGGTATGCACTCTCACCTCTACCATTCATACTAGTAATAGATGATATAGCAAATGTTGTGGAGAAAAGGACTGGGACAGAAAAAATTAAAATGATGTTTGCTGATGATTTGTTGATTTATGAGGAGGAGGAGATACAGGAGCAGGTGGAAAGCTGCATGGAGGAGGCAAAGAAATACAATTTAAAGTTTAGTGATGGTAAGAGTAAAGCAATGATAATGACAAGGAGCAATGATAATGTCATTAACAAACTGTTATAAATAACAGTTTGTTAATGACAGTAAAGACAGTATGCTACTGCAACAGGATCTAGAAAAGTTAGGCAGATGGGCTGAGAAGTGGCAACTGATGTTTAACATTGACAAATGCAAAGTGCTGCATATGGGTAGAAGTAACCCAAAAGAAACGCACCAACTGAGTGGTACTGCACTCAGGGAGGTGGAGAATGAAAAAGACCTGGGGGTGATTGTATAGTTAGATATGAAGTTCTTTGAGCAGTGCAGATGGGCTGCCAGAGCCCTCAGGGAGGTAGAGAATGAAAAGGAACTGGGGGTGATTGTGCAGTCAGATATGAAGTTCGTTGAGCAGTGCAGACGGGCTGCCAGAGCAGGTCATGGAGTTTTGTCAGTGATATATAGGAATTTTGCTAGCAGAGACAAGGAGGTGATTATCCCTTTGTATAGGGCAATGGTCAGGCCACACCTTGAGTACTGCATACAGGTCTGGAGGCCTCATTTTAGGAGGGATGTAGAGTTGCTAGAAAGAGTACAGAGAAGAGCAACAAGATTGGTGAGAAGAAAAAAGTGGAGTGCACTTAAGAAGAAATGCTTAAGTTCTGCAAGTTGCAGCATCTGGAGACTAGGCACCTGTGAGGTGATATGATTGAGGGGTATAAGGCCTTGAATGGTTTGAGCAGGGATAAATGGTGACCGGATACTTCCACTTGCTCAGATTAAGAACCTGAGGAGGCATAGATTCAAATTGAGGAAAGACAGTTGTAGAATAGATGTACGGAAGTTTGCCTGTAGCCAGTTGGTAGTTGATTGCTGGAACAGACTTCCATCTGTTGTTGTGGAAGTTGATAGCTTAAATAAATTTATGGCTGAACAAGACAAACATTTGGAGTGACCAGATGGGTGAAATCGGAAGGGTTTTTTTTTTTTTTTTGGCTGATGCTGTATAAGCTTGCTAAATTGTGGACAGGACAGGACATAAACCTTCCTAGCTGCCTGTTTACACTTCATGTCAGCTTGAATTGTAACACTAGTCTTTTTTGTCTTGAACCACTTTTAGCTCCTCTCCCCTTAGCTTACCTGTAACTCTAGGATTTCTGTTCAGCAAATGATAAACATTAAATTTAGAAGCATTATTAGTTGCCATTTTTTACACCACATATACAACTGATCCAAATATTTTTGTCCTAGCTCAGATTGTTAATTGTCCTTTCCACCTTCAAATCATCAACCAACTTTGACAGATTTCCTTGAATAAGCTCATCAATATCACTTATAAAAATTAGAAATGGGAGGGGCCCCAACACCAAACCCTGAATGATCCCACTTGTTATGCTGGTTCACCCTAAAGATTGACACCATTTTGGCAACCCTCTGACTCCGCTCTTTTAGCTAGCCCTCGATCCATCACAGAATCTTATCAGTAATTCTAGTTTGTTCTAGTTTATATAGCAACATTCCATAAGAGATGGTATCAACAACTTTACTAAAGTGTAGATGTATAATGTCAAAACTGTTACTCACATCCAACTTTTTAATGACTGTAATATAGTAATTTTTCATTGTTAAGCTGTAACCTCCCCTTAATGAACCCATGATGTGATCTATTCAAGATATTATGCTTGTCGTGATGGTCCTGAATCATATTCTTAATCAGAGACTCTATGATCTTCTCTACCACATAAGTCAAACTTGCTGGCCTATAGTTACCCAACTCCTATTCAGCAATACTTTTGCAGACTTGAGAGACATTAGCACTTCTCCAGCCCAAGGGGATCTCCCCAGAGTCTGATGACAGGAGTCAGACTAGGAGCACTATGGAATCACAATTAGTCTATTAATCACAATTTTCTACTGGAACGAGTAGCAGCCCGGAAAGCAAGTTGCTGGGGATTTCATGAACTGCTGGAAGTCATGAAACAAGTAAATATATGGGCTGTGTTAGGCTAACTAAGAGTAAGAACAGCTGTATGTATACTTGCATGTACACCAATGCTAGGAGTACAGTAAATAAATCTGATGAATTTGAAGTGCTGGTTAAGACATCCAAGGCGGATATTGTTGGGATATAAGAGACGTCGTGTCATTCAGATATAAGGGATGCAGAATTGGAATTTGGGGAGTACAATGTGAAAGGAAAGGAAGGGAGAGAGGGGGGGTTATGATGTTATTTAAGAAACATAAAAATCTAAGGGAGTGCATCCAGCTGATATAGATGGACAGTGCAATGTTGAGTCAATTTGGTGTGACATAAGCACTGAGAAAGCAAAAATGAGGGTAGGAGTTTGTTATAGGGCTAATGACTCTGATGAGTACAATGAACAATTATACAGAGAAATAGTGGGCCAGTAAATCAGAGTGTCTCATAATGGGGGATTTTAACTTCCCAGATATAGACTGGAACTTGTGGATTGGTCAATCGCATACTAGCAAGGCTTTTGTGGATTTATTTGATCATTGTTTTTTTAGAAGCATGTTAGAGAGGCAACAAGAAGGACCACCAATCTTGATCTGATTATCAGCAGTGATTATTCATGCATTAAGAATTTACAGATAAAGGAACCACTAGGAGGCAGTGATCAAAGTTTTTGGAGGAGAAAAGGGCAAATTCTGCATGTTTGGTGTGAGTGAGATACTCACACCAAACATACAGAATATGCTCCTTTTCTCCTCTGAAAACTTTTTAGGATCAATTCTGATTCAGTATCTCCCAACAGTTCCCCACCTATCTTGAAATCTATATTAGTTTTGGATGTGGAGCATTTCTCAAGAGAAAAAAGTCAGATCAATGCCACCAAATTTTCAGCACATGTTATGGTGATTCACTGGAAGTTTTTACAACTAGCATTAGCATAGGCACATGATGCAAGAAAGCAAGCTTATATAGCATCAACCAAAAAAAAAAAAAAAAAAAAAAAACTTCATTTCACTGATCCATTCATTCCAAATGTTTGTCTAGTTCTGCCTTGAATTTAAGCTAACAACTTCCACAGCAACAGATGGAAGTGTATTCCAGCGATCAACTACCCGCTAGCTAAAGGCAAGTAGAGCAGTGCCCGAACATCTCAAACATACTTCAATTTATACACAGAGAACTCAAAAACTTATGAAAAAAAATTGCTGAATTTCTGAACAAATCCAGCAATTTTAACTGAACAAATCTTTCTATAAAACCCAAATATAAAATTTCATCAATTTGTTTATTGAAAATATTCTTCCATGTGGGCAGACAGATAAATGGACATGGTGAAGACAATAGACTCTACACATATGAAAATCACCTAGAAAAATAGGAATTTGTGCAATGCATTATATTTCAGGTGCATTCTGTTATCTAAATGAGTGCCAAAATTTTTAAAATATTCAGAGCTGATTTACTGCAATGTTTGTGGGGAAGGGGATTAGAGACTATGAAATGGAATAGGACCTAAAATCCCCACATGGATCAACAAAACACGCATTGAAACTTTAGGGTCCACCCAACTTTTCCTTCTGGAGTAATGCCCAAAATATCCTTCCATTTGTGTGCTTTCTTTTGAGGAAGGGAAGGACTGGAAAGGAGCAATGGAATAATTGGCCTTCAGAAGTTTATCAGGTATAAATGAAACATATATTGCAAATATTTGGTGTCGAACTGACTCTTCCTTCTAGAGTAATGCTCGAACATCCAAAACTAATAGAGCCTTCTGTGTGGGAGAAGGAAGGGGGCAACTGGAGCATTTAACATCACTGAAAATATGCTGTCAATCTGACATATACTTTAAAAAAACTGAAACTGGTTTTGATTAGTTTCATGTGTTCCTGCATGCCAAACTCACTTGATTCTTTCTTTTATAATATAAATTGCTCAGATTAAGAACCTGAGGGGGCACAGATTCAAATTGGGGAAAGACAGTTGTAGAATAGATGTGTGGAAATTTGCCTTTAGCCAGCAGATAGTTAATTGCTGGAAAAGACTTCCATCTGTTGTTGTGGAAGTTGATAGCTTAAATAAATTTAAAGCTGAGCTGGACAGGCATTTGGAGTGAATAGATGGGCGAAATGGGAGGTTTTTTTTTTTTTTTTTTTGGCTGATGCTGCATAAGCTTGGTTTGGTTTTTGGTTTTTTTTTTTTTTTTTTTTTAGGAGCATTAGCAACTAAGGCCATATTGTTCCAGGAATATGTGGTGGTCATTCCCTAACCTTTCCGCATCCTCCGTATTTGGTGGTCACGGGCTTGAACCCCGGTCTAATCAAGAAGCGTGTGCTATGCACTGCTGCTCCTGGCTATGGAGGCACCCGTTGCTTTCTTGCATCGTGTGCCTCAACTAATGCTAATATAATATGATTATGTATCTATTGAAGTAAATACTCATTTGCAATTTTTGTCTAGATTTTTGTTCACCATATCTGCAAAAATCTGGATCATAGTAACCACAGGAATACAGTGTGCCTTTAAGAATTATTTAAGAACAAATGAAATCTGTTATCAATATTTTGTTGATTGTATTAACTTGGATAAACAGTTTTTGCTAATTCAATTAATTATTTACATGTTTTGGTTTCTAAGCTTTTATTAGTGTGCTCCTAAATATTTTCCCTTTCATAGCATTAAGTGTTGCCTGTGCATTTTTATAAACTGCATTACAAGCTCATTCAACATTTTAAATTTAATGTACTTCAAAATAAGCTGCATGTTAACTGTAGGTTGCTATCAAAGCAACATGGCTCAGTTTACGGAAACAAGCTAGTTTGTTCCATTAATGTAGTTTTATGCGGTGGTTTTATCCACAGTTACTTCTACACCAGTTCCATTCACATATAAAACAGGATCAATTCTTTTGCACTAATGAAAAAATTTATTTGCAGTTTAGGTCTGGCACAGTCAACATCAAAGCATCAGTGCAGGAGCCTCAAATCCCAACAAATGGGTGGAGGGTTCCCACAAAAATTGGATGGACCAAACTTTAATTCTTGCACCTTGTCCAACTAAATCATAGCCCTGTGTAAAACCCACTATCATTTGCTAATGTGCTAGTAAATTGGCTGCATAAAACAGTCAAAATTGAATAGCAATTTATGGTTGTTATAAAGAAACCTTTTTATTTTCACGGTCGTTATACTGAATGTAAAATAACATTAGATTAATGAGAAGTTGGTCGGGACCAACTACATAGGACATTATAACATTGGGATGTTAAAAAGAGGGTTGCTATAAAGAGCTTTGACTGTATAACTAACTTAAGGTAAATGCTGGGTATATCACCATGACCCAAAAACAAAACAGATGATTGAGCAAACAATGGAAACATTCATCTTCAGCAACCTCCAAAAAAGTCAAGGTTAAACTGTCTGCAACAAAGTTGTGTTGTCAATCTTCTGGAACTCTAAAGGTATTGTCCTTACAGGTTATTTTCTGATAGGAAATAGCATCATTGCAGGAGTAGTAGTAGTAGTAGTAGTGGCATGATGCAAGAAAGAAAATGTATGAGCTTATGCAGCATCAGCCAAAAAAGAAAAAAAAAAAAAAATCACACCATTCCCTGCAAATGCCTGTCCAGTTCCTCCTTAAATTTATTCAACCTATCAACTTCCACAACAAAGATGGAAGTTTGTTCCAGCAATTAACCACCCGCTGGCTAAAGGCAAATTTCCGCACATCTATTCTACATCTGTCCTTTCTTAATTTGAATTTATGCCCCCTTAGGTTCGTAATCTGAACAAGTGGAAGGATCCCATCAGAATTCAGCGTGCTGAACCCATTCAAGGCCTTATACACCTAAATCAGATCACCACGCAGGTGCCTAGTCTCCAGCCACTGCAATTTGCAGAACTTAAGCCTCTCTTGATAAGAGGATCCCTTCATTCCCCTCACCAATCTTGTTGCCCTTCTCTGTACACGCTCAAGTAAATCTACATCCTTCCTAAAATGAGGCCTCCAGACCTGTATGCAGTACTCAAGGCATGGCCTGACCATTGCCTTATACAGAGGGATAATCACCTCCTTTTCCCTGCTAGCAAAATTCCTATATATCATTGACAAAACCCCATGACCTGCCCTGGCAGCCTGTCTACATTGCTCAGAAAACTTCATATCTGACTGCACAATTACTCCCAAGTCTTTTTCATTTTCTACCACCTTAAGTGTAGTACCACACAGTTGGTACATTTCTCTGGGGTTACTTCTACCCATATGCAGTACTTGGCATTTGTCAAGGTTAAACTTCAGTTGCCACTTCTTAGCCCATCTGCCCAAATTATCTAGATCCTGTTGCAGTAGCACACTGCCATTACTGTCATTAACAACCCTGCCAACCTTTGTATCATCTGCAAACTTTGACACTAAGCCTGATATACCTTCATCAATATCATTGATAAATATACAAAACAACAGTGGATCCAACACCGAACCCTGTGGGACTCCACTAATAACATTAGTCCAAGAGAGGCTATCAAATTGAGGAGACATGGGAAGATATCCAAGTGTCTGCCTCCCAGCCAACAATGCTTCTGCTTACAAGGCTGCTCTCGCATTGAACTTTGGAATCAGATGTGGTTTTGTTTTTGTTATTTTGGAAATCTTCAGCACCCACCTTATTCTCCCAACTTCTTACCTTCGGAGTTCTTCTTCTTCACTAAAATGAAGAAACCATTATGGATATATATTTATTATAGTTATTTTTTGGTTTTTAGGAGCATTAGCAACTAAGGCCATATTGCTCCGGGAATATGCGGTGGTCATTCCCTGACCTTTCCGCATCCTCCGTATTTGGTGGTGATGGGCTCGAACCCCGGTCTAATCAAGAAGCGTGTGCTACGCACTGCTGCTCCTTCCCACCTGGCTACGGAGGCGCCAACCATTATGGAGCCATAGATTTTAGACTAGACTTAATTAATGGAAGTGGAGCCTGATTTTGTGCAAAAAGTGCAGTTTTATTCGAGGCCTGAAAGAGCTTATCCACAGATGGAAAAATTATCACTCTAGAACAGTGGTTTTCAACCTTTTTTTAATAATGTCCTCCTTAAGTAATTTAATTTACTTTGTGGCACCCCTACTCAATTTTCTGCCTATTAGATCCAATCCCCCCCCCTCTCTCTCTCTCTCTCTCTGTGCAAAAAAAAAAAATATATATATATATATATCTAATATTAAAAAACATGTTATATGATAGTTATTATAATTATAAACAAAATTACAATTCATAATACAATTTATATATACTTATATAGTACTTTTATTCTTTATATAGAGTTACTAAATAAACATCAATTATATTTCACCACAAAATTAAAAAGATACTGCACAATGCGAGGTTTTTGTTATTTTGGAATTGTAAATAGAATGATCGGTTGACATGTGTAAATACTTATTGTGTTACTGCACTTAGTACAGACCAAAAACAAGCAACCTCGGTACTTTACGCTTGCCAATTTTAGGCTATGTGCTTGTCAATAAGCACATAGCCTAACTAAGTTTAAGTTATCAAAAAAAAAAGTTATAGTGCTTAACAAAAAAGCATAAAATAAGGTACACACACATATGGGATAGAGTGTAGACCAGTATAGCAGGCAAGTGAAATGCACTTGCCTGCTGCATTGTTCTACACTCTAGCACACTTATTGATAACTTCCAAACTTACGCTATCATATTATTGTGTGGTTTGTTGATAATGAAACTACGTGATATAATCTCACTGGTTGTTCCTAATGAAAATTAATAGCTGCTATTAATTAAAATATATTGGAAGTCACTTCAGCAATTTCATTATCTGCACATATCTGAAATTTCTTCAGTGTCACTTTGCATGAGAATTAGTTTGAAATAAATTTCTTAAGCAAAGGATGGTTCTATCAGGGGGCAATCAGTAGGCATTTACCCACACCTAGAAATATTTGAAACTTGGCTGGAAGTTTCATCCTTCTCTGTGTAGTTACCTTCTAGGGTAGTGGTTTTCAACCAGAATGTCGCAACAACATTCCAGAGTGCCATGTAATTTGGGTTTAAGTTACTTAACCTTTTTTTTTTTTTAATTTATATATTTATTTCATTATAAAAAGATACATCCTTATTATTATGTTCCATAAATCACATGTCGCATAAAATAAAAATCCCGAAGCAAAGTCCAATTCAGTGCTATAAGAGAATCAATATCACACGGGTACCATGTGAAGTGCCTACAACTTCCTAGTAGAAGTTTGCGATCTCTGGTCTCAAGAGTAAAAACACCTATCACCCCTCTTACGCAGCGGTATTGTATACCGGATCACTTGTCATGATTGTGGAAGCTGCTATTTGGGGGAAAGCTCCAGACAACTCCAGGACCACCTCGCGGAACATGATAGGTGACTCTGCAATCGCAGAGCATTTCTGGTCAACTCAACATGACCTCAATCCCAGCTGTGACAGCGAGGTGATCGACCAATCTCGGCACTACTATCACCGCCTATGGTTAGGGCCCCTGAACATATCTAGGCTATCACAAAGTTTTAAATTGCAGTAGAGGTACAAGACTACACCCAATTTTGGAGTCTGTAGTATTAAAGCATGACAAATACTGGCAATCATCCCACATATGAACCGGGTAACAACAATAATCACCTGATCTGACATCGTAAGTGATTGAACACTCACATTCATGTGTGCACTCTTCCAGCAATCTGAGCATGCACTGCTTATTTAGTTTATTCCATTCCTAATGTTTATGTTATTTTTACATTTCTGTGTGTATGTACTTAGCTGAGGAAGGGGTTTGTTACCACAATTACCGTATTAAAATTCATTTTAATGCGGTAATTCGTCTTCTGCCGAATCAATATTTACATAATGGTATTTTCAAAACTCTAGAAAAAAATAAGACTACATTTGACAAGGTATACCACTTATATTTTCTTCTATACAGTAAAAATGTATTGAAATTCTGGACATCACTATATGGAAAATGATTAATATAGAAGAGAATCCAAATAATCTGAAAGAGCCATATCAGAAGAAATCATTCCAAAAAATAGAGGAAAGAAATCATTCCAATTATAAATATAAAATACAAATTTCCATAATAAGCTCGAGGAATCATTTTAAAATTAAGGCCTGTCCACTAATTTTATCCTGTACAGCAGAGGTCCCAGCCTTTTTCAACAGTAAGCAGCAATTGTCCAAAATCAACATTAGTTTTCCCAAGTTGTCCCATTAGATATTATAATACATCTCTTTATGCATTTCCTTTTTACTGTGTTTTTTCTCTCTCCAATTCTAGTGATGCAGGTGTAAAACTATGGGGTAATAACTGCCCAACTGTCCATTTCTGAAAACTCAAGTCAGGTTTGGTAAGGTAAACCTCCCAGTCTGTTCCAAACTATAAAATAAAAGAATACATACTGACAGAATGCCCACTGAAAAATTACTCAAATGAATACTAAATATATAATTTTAAAATTACATATTTTAAACTGTGATTGACTACTGCATCTTTCTGCATCTGTAAGAAGTAACTGTATTTAAAGCTTAGAAATCATACCAAAATCACTAAAAAGTTTAAAATATTAGAGAGAGAGAGAGAGAGAGAGAGAGAGAGAGAGAGAAACAACATTTGCTATCTGATTTTTACTTATTCATTTATTGTCACAACAGATGTAATGTTATGTATCAGTAATTACCAAAGGACAAATACCTTACCATTTGTACTTTGGTCATTACCGAAATATTTTACAAACAACAGCTTGTCATTATGAATTTTGTTATTCACCTAATCAAAGTGTATATTAAGCATAATAAGAAGTCATATAAAAGCACGACATTTATTTATTAAAAAAGAGAAATCTTTAACATAAAATCAAATTGTGTATTAATGCAGATTGTAGCCCCCCATATCTTTGTTGTTAACAACACAATTTGTTTACTTGCTGTAAAAATGGAAAACAGCAATAAAAAAAAAAACTTTTTTTTTTCAAGTCCTAACAGTTTTGAAATATACCATTATTCCATAACTTTCACAATTATTCATATGTCAATGATGCAGGAAACTGAAGCCACATGCCAACAAGTAATCTCATTATTTGTCAGCACTAAACACAAGAGTTAAGTTTCAGTTACATTAGTCATGACACACGTGATGCAGACCAACGAATGTTCAAAGAAACTTGAATCTTCTAGTCTCGTGTTTCTACATAGTGTCAATTCAAAGTAAACAAGGTAGAAAAAGAAGTTTTTTATTTCTATGTTTACATTACAGCGCAGCCCAGAAGTCCAATGACAGAGTAAAGTTGAATTTTAATATATGGAATCTTCATGAAATTAAAATGAACTTATAGCAGATGACATGAAAGAAAAAGAAAGTGAATTCAACCCAATCAGAATAACAAACTTCCTGGTGAATAACAAAATAATTTTTATGGAATATACATAGCTAGAGCAGGATAAGGAAAGTAAAAAACACAGTTAAGTGATACGGAAAAGGACAATTTAACTTTTGTATACAAAAAAAAAAGGGGGAAAAAAACAAGTTATCGAAATTATTACTTAGTAGAAAAAATTTTAAATTTATGTAACAGATAACAGGGATAAATGAAGCTGTCATTGCTCCTTCTGAAGATGGGAGTAATTTGGAACAATTTTAGAAGATATCCTCAAAAACAAACGAGAGATGGCTGTTGGCTATTCTCAACAACAAAACATTTTTGCCACATCTCATAACAGAGGAAGTCTGTTCACAAACACACCTATACATGGAATTGAACATTTCTATTATTTCATCATAAGATTAGCAAGATGTTTATGTTCACTGTTAGATGCTTGTACAGTTCAACGTAAGAACAATTGCCAAACTATTTATGCTAAATTTCAATTAATTCTAACTGATCAACTGGATCAATGCTTTCCACAGTGACAGAAAATAGCATGGGAAATATATCAATATCATTTTTAAACACTTTGAAGCTGGTAAATCTTTTCTTCTTCATGAAAATTTGTAACTGTTATATTTTGTCAATTAGATTTGCAGACACTGGAGTTTTGGAAGAAGTAGATGTTTTTCTGTTATTTGGTTTCTGAAAAGAAGTAACAGCCATTTGAAACACTTAACATGATAGTAGATCACATTAATTAACCAATCTCTTCATTGTAATTTAACTCTGAGTTTGTTCATTTATGCAATATTCCAAGTGTAGTAAAGTGCATCACTATATCCTGTTTCTGCAGATTTTAAAGTAAGGATTGAAAGTTCCAATGATTTAACACACTTACTTGTAAAAACAATCACAATTCAAACAACATCCAACACACTTTTTCTAAAAACCTGTTCTTGCATACAGCTTGTTGGTGTATAATTCAATTCAGAAGGCCTGCTTCAGTTTCAGCATTTTACGATTTTAATTCTGAAGATATTTTTTATAAAATTCCGTTATTGTTCAGTTAAATTAGGCAACCTATCGGTTATTACAAGGGTTGAACTTGTATAATCCCATCAGCATTGAGCATGCTCAATGCTGATGTGATACTGCCTCTTGCTCACAGAATAATCACCTGAGAGGGCATAAATTCAAATTGAGGAAAGACAGATGTAAGATAGATGTGCGCAAATTTGCCTTTAGCCAGCGGGTAGTTGGTTGGTGGAACAGACTTCCATCCCTTGTTGTGGAAGTTGATAGCCTAAATAAATTTAAGGCTCAGCTGGACAGGTATTTCGAACGAACGGAGGTGTGAAGTGGAAGGGTTTTTTTTTTTTTTTTTTTTTTGCTGATGCTGCATAAGCTTGCTTTCTTGCATCATATGCCTCTACTAATGCTAATAAACCTAAATTTTGCCCTTTAACACATGTTGAAATTCTTCAAAATAATCATCTCATACTATCATGCAATGTATTTTTCACTGGCTGAGAAGATAAAGTTCTGTACTTGGAAATAAAGTCAGGACCGGCCTATAAAGCAGTTATTAATCAGTCCACACTAGACTTTGAACAGGCTAAGAGTACAAAACTTGCTTCTTGCCCTAATGGTTGCCGAGCATTCTGGTCTCTTGCCAAAGCTTTGGTTGCAACTTTTGCCCATCTCTTTTTGCTCCCACCTCTGTCAAAACCAGATGGTTCTATTGTCACTTCAGCCAAAGATAAAGCTGACCTGCTAGTATCCCATATTTCTTCCAACTCGTGTATTAATGATCTTGGTAAAACACCTCCCACCATAATATAAATTTTAGTAGTTTACACCAACCTTGCGTTGAAAAAATAAAATAAAACAAAAAGCAAAAAACAAATTTAAACTGGTATTACTAATTTACAATAAATTACTATTTACAATAAGGATATAAAAAGAAAAAGTATCATAAAATACAATAAAATAACAGAAATTAAAAGTGCTAAAATCTGAAGCTTTCAAAAGCTCTGCCTTCTTTCTCAACGGTACGCTTTATTTTTGCAGTGCAATCTTAAATACCTGCAGGTTCACGGCACATGTCACGTGATTCAATAACACATGCATTGTTCTCATGCGTAACGGAACCAGAAGTAGCTCGGGAGCGTGTCAGGTGAAATCGTTCATCCCCTCAAAGGAACACTGCCTCAAAGAGGGGATGAATCCGCATACCCCTATCTCTATTAATGTTGCTCCCAATGGAACTAATCTGCAAGCTCTCGAGCCACTTGCAGTCCCAAAACTTATGCGCCCGGTCGATGATAGTAGCTTCGTCTGGGGAGATTTGCCGTTGCTTCTCCCAATAATGCTCCACCACGGCTGATTTTGCATAATCTGCATTCCCTATTGCCTTTGTGTGCTCCCCCAGACGATCCTTTAGACGCCGTTTTGTTTCCCCGCCACAATCTGGGCACTTAATGCTATAAACGACCCCACGTACACTTTCTTTTGGAATGGGATCTTTCACTTGTGAAAACACCGTGTGCAATTTACGTCCTGGCAGTTGCACACAGCGTGTCTGATGGTCCCGTAATATATGGGCTATTCGCTCGGTTAGACCCGGATAATAGGGAATGTATGCGGTGGCTATCGGCGTAAATGTCTCACCTCTCCTCTGATATACTTATTTATGATCCTCTGGGGGTAGCTACACCTCAGGAGATCCGCCATGACGTGCTCAAACTCTTTATTTGTATCCTCGGAGGTGCTACAATGTGATTTAGCCCTGTCTATTAGTGTTTCTAATCACACCGTTCTTGTGATGGTTGGCCTGAGCTGAATTATAGTGTGAATACTGACCTTTACACAGGTTTCCTGTAGACCCTAGTCTTTAAACACGGGCCTTCTCTGTAGACCAACACATCCAAGAATGGTAAAACCCCTCCTTTTTCCACCTCCGAGATAAAATGTATAAATGGGGAGACGCCATTAAGAAAATTCAAAACCTCATCTTCACTCCCTTTTCGAATAATTGAGAACGTATCATCTACATATCTTTTCCACGGATGCATAGGGAGAACCATATCACTAAATATTCTAGCCTCGAGCTCCTCCATCGCCAAATTAACAATAATCACGCTAATGGGGGAGCCCATTGCTGCCCCGTGAACCTGCTTATACATGGTGTTACAAAACACCATAGTGGTGCTTGATAGACAAAATTCTATACCTTTACAAATGTCCTCCACATCTCGTTGGGTCCTACTACTTAAGGTGACATCTTTTTGTAAAGCCATGTGTGCACAACGCACCCCATGGTTAATTGGAATACATGTAAACAGAGATGTCACGTCAAAAGATATCATGGTTTCATTTTCTTCTATAGATTGTTCTCTTATAAAATGCAAAAAATCTTTGCTGTCCCTAACACTAAACTCAGAGAGCTCCACTATTGGTGCCAACAATTTGGCCAGGAAACCAGATAATGCATATGTGGGACTGCCTATAAACGAAACAAATGGGTCTGAGTGGAACACCCACTTTATGTATCTTAGGCAGTCCATAAAACCTTGGTAATTGGCTTCCCGTAGCATGCAATGACCAATACCGTTATTTAAAAATCTTGTTATTCTTAAGCCAACTGTATGCCATCCTATTAACCTGGTGCTCCAAGTTCAACAATGGATTTTTGCCCATAATCTTATAAGTTGTTCTGTCATTCAGAAGATCTAATGCCTTACTAAAATACACCTCCTTGTCAAGAACCACTGTTACCCTGCCTTTGTCTGCCAATAGAACCACAATATTATCCTTCTACCCTGAGACCTTTAAGTGCTAATTTTTGTCTAATGTTAAAATTGGAGGGAACTTTCTTTGTTTGACTTAAAATAGCTGCTGTCCTTGTCCGGATTTCATTAGCCACGTCCTCAGGTAGCCTATTGATTGCTCTCTCAATGCCCATCGCTACTTCTGCATTGGGCGGTTTCGATGGAATCACTGCGAACTTAGTTCCTAGATTTAAAACCTCTTCCTCTTCTTTAGTCAATTGCTTACTGCTTAAATTAACTATAAAATTACTAGCAGTATTATTTTCAATATTATACCTGGTCGTAACTTGTTCCCTAAGTCTATCAAACTTACCCATTTGCCTACGTCTGTAAATGTCAGAAATCTGTCCTGCTTTTGTTGACACTACCCTAACCACCAATAATAGATGTGTCGGGATCACCCTCTCACTTATCTTGCTTAAACATTTTCTTTTATCCCTTCTAATATTCTATGTAGCTTCTCGATCCAAATATTTAGAATCTTCTTCTGGTACCACTTAGAAACATTAAACAATCGTTTGTCTTCAAAAGGCAGTTTAACCTGAAAACTTCGTGGTGTAAGACCATTAGTCTTACACCGATGAGCAAGACCATTAGTCTTACACCGATGAGCAAACCTCAGATGCTGTTCATGCTTAACTTCTCTAACACTATGCTTAACTTCTCTAACACTATGCTTCTAGAATTCCCTGATGCACTGCACTACTGAATGGCCATAACATCTAATTAATTCTTCAAATAGGCCTCTGGGGTTGGGCATATTCATAATATAAATTTTAGTAGTTCACACCAACCTTGCGTTGAAAAAATAAAATAAAACAAAAAACAAAATTAATAATTTTAATAAAATTAAACTGGTATTACTAATTTACAATAAATTACTATTTACAATAAGTATATAAAAAGAAAAAGTACCATAAAATATAATAAAATATACAGAAATTAAAAGTGCTAAAATCTGAAGCTTTTGAAGGCTCTGCCTTCTTTCTCAACAGTACGCTTTATTTTTGCAGTGCAATCTTAAATCTGAGAGAGCGATCAATAGGCTACCTGAGGACGTGGCTAATGAAATCCCGACAAGGACAGCAGCTATTTTAAGTCAAACAAAGAAAGTTCCCTCCAATTTTAACATTAGACAAAAATTAGCACTTAAAGGTCTCAGGGTAGGAAGATAATATTGTGGTTCTACTGGCAGACAAAGGGTAACAGTGGTTCTTGACAAGGAGTTGTATTTTAGTAAGGCATTAGATCTTCTGAATGACAGAACAACTTATAAGATTATGGGCAAAAATCCATTGTTGAGCATCAGGTTAATAGGATGGCATACAATTGGCTTAAGCATAACAAGATTTCTAAATAACGGTATTGGTCATTGCATGCTATGGGAAGCCAATTACAGAGGTTTTATGGACTGCCTAAGATACATAAAGTGTGTGTTCCACTCAGACCCATTTGTTTCGTTTATAGGCAGTCCCACTTATGCATTATCTGGTTTCCTGGCCAAATTGTTGGCACCGATAGTGGAGCTCTCTGAGTTTAGTGTTAGGGACAGCAAGGATTTTGTGCATTTTATAAGAGAACAATCTATAGAAGAAAATGAAACCATGATATCTTTTGATGTGACATCTCTGTTTACATGTATTCCAATTAACCATGGGGTACGTTGTGCATACATGGCTTTACAAAAAGATGTCACCTTAAGTAGTAGGACCCAACTAGATGTGGAGGACATTTGTAAAGGAATTCTGTCTATCAAGCACCACTATGGTGTTTTGTAATACTATGTATAAGCAGGTTCACGGGGCAGCAATGAGCTCTCTCATTAGTGCGATTATTGCTAATTTGGCAATGGAGGAGCTAGAGGCTAGAATGTTTAGTGATATGGTTCTCCCTGTGCATCCGTGGAAAAGATATGTGGATGATACGTTCTCAATTATTCGAAAAGGGAGTGTTTTCAGGCGGAGCATTATTGGGAGAAGCAACGGCAAATCTCCCCAGACGAAGCTACTATCATCGACCGGGCGCATAAGTTTTGGGACTGCAAGTGGCTTGAGAGCTTGCAGATTAGTTCCATTGGGAGCAACATTAATAGAGATAGGGGTATGCGGATTCATCCCCTCTTTGAGGCAGTGTTCCTTTGAGGGGATGAACGATTTCACCTGACACGCTCCCGAGCCACTTCTGGTTCCGTTACGCATGAGAACAATGCACGTGTTATTGAATCACGTGACATGTGCCGTGAACCTGCAGGTATTTAAGATTGCAGTGCAAAAATAAAGCGTACCGTTGAGAAAGAAGGCAGAGCCTTCGAAAGCTTCAGATTTTAGCACTTTTAATTTCTGTATATTTTATTGTATTTTATGGTACTTTTTCTTTTTATATACTTATTGTAAATAGTAATTTATCGTAAATTAGTAATACCGTTTAATTTTATTAAAATTATTAATTTTATAAAAAATAATTTTTCAACACAAGGTTGGTGTAAACTACTAAAATTTATATTATGAATATGCTTGATTTTGATTTTTTTGATTTGGTAGTTGTTGGCGCATCGGCTTCTGTGGCCATATTGCACCTCCCAAGGTTTTTGCAGTACTTTGATCCAAGCCCGAGGCGGGAATCGAACCCGCGACCTTTGGGTTGCCGGGCAGGTACTTTACCATATGAATATGCCCAACCCCAGAAGCCTATTTGAAGAACCTCCCACAATTCCTAGCATGCTCCAATCAATGCCTCTTGCGGCCTTTTGTCAAAAGGATTTTGACGAATCTTAATGCTAAGAAAGCTCCAGGTCCTGATGATATTTCTCCACTTGTTCTCAGAACCTGTGCTCTTGAATTTACTCCTGTTCTTTGCCACATTTTTTCACTTTCTTATTCCAAAGGTGTTTTTCCTTCTGCTTGGAAATTTGCTCATATCCAGCCAGTTCCTAAAAATCGTGACAAATCCCTCCCATCCAATTATCGTCTCATTGCAATTACTTTTACTCTTTCTAAAGTAATGGAGAAATCAGTTAACTGCCAACTCTTAAACTATCTAGAAACCTTCCGTCTGATCAACGATTGCCAGTATGGATTCCATCAGTTTCAATTCACTGGTGATATTCTGGCTTATGTTACCCATTTATGGACAAATTCAATGGAAAAGTTTGGAGAAACACAAGCAGTTGCTCTTGACATCTCAAAGATTTTCGATCGTGTTTGACATAAAGGTCTTCTAAACAAGCTTCCGTCTTATGGTTTGCTGACTATCTTTTTTTAATTGGTTGTCCAGTTTTCTCTCTGACTGCTCACCGAGGGTGATGGTAGATGGCTCTCTGTCTTCTAACGTCTCCACTAATGCTGGTGTCCCCCAAGTTTCTTTCCTCCACTCTTTTCCTCTTGTATATTAATGACTTTCTTCGACTGACCAGAAATCCTATCCATAGTTTTGCTGATATACATTGCATGCTGCATTCCAGTTTCAGAAACCTTGCCCTGTTCAATCAGCTTCAACTTCTGGAATATTCACTACCAATTCCTTAAATGCTGATCGCCAGGTAATTGTCCAGTGGGGCAAAGATAACTTAGTTGATTTCAATCCTTCTAAAACCCAGTCCTGTCTTATATCTTTCAAAAAGGATTCTTCTGCTCCTATGCTTATCTTTGGTGACACTCCGATTTGTAGGCAGGCAAGATGATATATCTCCTTTGGGGATTACCCTGACTTCTAATCTCTCTTGGCACAAGCACATTACAAATATTGCTTCCTCTGCACCTAATAAACTTGGTTTTCTCTTTCGCTCTTGGCATTACTTTTCTTCCAAACAGCTGTTCACTCTGTACAAATTGCAAATCTGTCATATCATGGATTATTGTTCCCATATCTGGGGTGGTGCCCCCAAAACCTCTCTCAGGCTTCTGGATTCTATTCAGAAGTGGGTAGTTAGATTAAGTAATGACTCATCTCTAATAGAGTCTCTCCACACTCTCTCTCTCTCTCTCATAGATGCACTGTGTCTGCTGCATACCTCTTCTACAGATGTTTCCATGGGCACTGTTCTTCTGAATTGGCTTCTATAATTCCCACTCTCTCTTTCAAAACATTCCGAACACATGCTGCCACCAGCCAACATCCGTTTACAGTCCAACTTCAAACTCACAGAACCAACTTTTCATCTTCCTCGTTTATTCATTCAACTGCCGTTTTCTGGAACAACCTTCCTTCATACGTATTTTTTGAAAATTACAGTCTACAGAAGTTGAAGTCTAATGTCAACAAATATCTTCTCTTGTCTTCTCAACCTCCAATCCAAGCACTGTGCTAAGTACTATAGGTTCTAATAATACCTCTTGTGTTTGGGGTTTTCATTAAAAAAAAAAAAAAAATCCGTAGCATTAAATTTAAGCAGGCTTAAAATGATATAAAATGAATTCATTTTTAGAGTTGACAAAATCAACTCCATGTTTATATTTCATGGTTGTAACTTTTTTTTAAAAAAACATGTGAAAAACAGCATTTTTAAATATTTAATTTTCTTATTAAAAAATAAAAACTTATATAAATTAATGATGGACCTTAATTCAGAAATGATATACTGGTATACTGCAAGCAGAATTCAAAAAAATCTAAAAAACTTTTTCCATAAATAAAAAACAAACAGCTGACAGGGATAGTGCAATCACTGCTGGGTTAAAAGGCCCAAATATAGAATTCATGAAAATCCATCCGTGAGGAGTCAAATTGTTACATGTGGATGGATGAACAAACAGACAGATATGGTAAAAACAAAGGGCTATTATGCTAAAGCAGCACCTAATAAAATAAAGACAGTCAGCCATGAATCTATTCTGCGGCTGACTGTGTTTTGGGGTTTTCATAAAAAGAAAATAAATAAGTTTTCCAGGCTTAACATGTTAATGCCAGTCCACCTGTGAAGATTACACCCCTGTCATGTGGCAACCCATGACATAAGTACTTTGAGCACATTTCATCAATGACAGGTTATTAATTGTAATTTCTGAACACTAGTCACTTCATTCGAACTCCTGTGACTTTTAGCTTTGGAGCTTTTGAAGAACATCTTGTTTGGTAATACTGATACCCTGGCAGACCGGAAACCAAAAACTAAATTAAAATCCTACTTGAAATCTTATGTGCTATAGTTGAAAAGCATTCTTCAGTTTAAGTGTGATCAAAAAGGAGAGTACAGTAAACTTTAACACAAATCCACGGTTATCCTTATCTCAGCATCATCATCACCATCATACAGTCCACTGTGGTGACATTTATAACTTGTTCTGCGTAATTCTCATCTGCATAACCTCCAGACTTTTGCCTATCAAATATAACTAATTTCCAGCAATTATTTTTCTTTGCAGACACTTCACAGTAGTGGACTTAGATTATGAACCATTATGTACATATACACACGTATACACAGTAGAGTACTGCATCGGGTAAGGTATCAACAGGTTACCTGCAGTGCAGATTGGGCTGCAGGTCAGTTTTGGATAATTTTACTGATTGTGGATGTGCAGTTCCAGTTTTTATAAATTAATTCATTGCCACATGATGCCAAAAGCCTAGAATTAAAAAGGTTCAATAGAGAGAAAAAGGTTGTTGTTGTTATTTGGTTTTTAGGAGCATTAGCAACTAAAGCCATATTGCTCCGAGGATATGCGGTGGTCATTCCCTGACCTTTCCGCATCCTCCGTATCCTCTGTATTTGGTGGTCACGGGCTCGAACCCCAGTCTAATCAAGAAGCGTGTGCTACGCACTGCCGCTCCTGCCCACCTGGCTACAGAGGCGCCGAGAGAGAGAGAGAGAGAGAGAAAGGAGAATGGAAGATGATTTATTTGATGTGGAAATTTCCAGCAATGAAAATGTTGAACCTTCACCTGAAAAAATTCAAAATTAATCACAATGCGACTTCTAAAACCAATTTCTGACATTGAAGATTTTCAATTTTTGAGGTGGTGGTGAAAAAAAATATTTTTTTTTCCCAAAACTTGCAGATCTGGCTTGTTTCATTCTTGTGATCCTTGCCAGCAGTGTAGCCAGTGAAAGAGATTTTTCTGCAGCTAGATTTCTAATCCAAGGAACAGCTGAACTCAGAAACTGTTGAAAAATGTTAAAATATGTTGAAAAATGTTATGTTATGAAAATATTTTTTATTTTTTTAAAATTTTTATATAATTATATTCAATAAAAATATTCTCAACGTTTTAGTTTTGCATGATTACTATTGCGTAAAAAATTTAAGATAATTTTCTTTATGTCCTTTTTTTCTGTGCTTGTTTTGTGGGTTGCAGGTAGAAACAATGTGGGTCAGGTTCAGGCGAGCTTCCAGGTACTGTTGGTGTTGGTCAAGTGCAGGTCAAATACAATGGATACATGCACTCTAATACATAGAATATATATATTTATATAGCACATATAAGAATAAATAACCAACATTGAAAATTAAGTAAAATCAACAAGATCAACGTCAATACGTACTTCTGCCATAACTTGCCGACATGAGCCACAAGGTCCAACAAAGTCATTTTTTGACACGCTGAAATAAAGTAAGCAGAAGTACAATATATTTTAAACATAAAATATGTTTATTGAAATTTAAATAATATATTGATAAACTATGTGCCTTTTACTTTCAGTTAATCTAGATCTATCCTTGTATATTTAAATAAAATCTTTCTGGAAATGTAGAAAAACTCAAAATCTTATAAATTCTGACTTTATTATTAATTGTGCAAGTTAATAAATTTTAGTTTTTTAATAGTATGTATAAAAAATAAAACTGCTATGCTCATCATGCGAGGCACCTCCGTAGCCAGGTGGGAAGGAGCAGCAGCAGTGCGTAGCACACGCTTCTTGATTAGACCGGGGTTCGAGCTGTCACCACCAAATACAGAGGATGTGGAAAGGTCAGGGAATGACCACCGCATATCTTGGAGCAATATGGCCTTAGTTGCTAATGCTCCCAAAAAAAAAAACCAAAACCAGCTCATCATGCAAATGGAAAAAAAAAAAAGTTGTAACACATAGTTCTTTCATTATATTTTATTTGTATGCAAGACTCGTGAGCAATGCATTCATAAATACAGTAGAACTTGGATAAGAAATTCCCGCATATGAAGTTTTCCCCTGTACTAGGTTTGGTTTCTTAAGTCCCAATTTCAACTCTATACAGGGTGTCTCAAAAATATACGGCATAACTTTAGGAATGAGTTCCTCATATGTAAACAATAAAAATATTTTATATCAACATAGTTCCAGAAATGCTTGGTTCCCAAGTTATTTACCGGAATGTCTTATCTCCCGCAGGTGATTTCCTTCATCACAAGGTACTGACAGAATCTGGTGGTTTTCCATTCTGACCATGTACTCAAATCAGGAGCAAGCGGATATGCACTTTATGTACGGTTTGGCAGATGGCAATGCTCTGGAGACTTGTCATTTGTACCACAAAAGGTTCCCAGAAAGAAGATGTCCAGACAGGAAAACATTTGAAGGTATCCATCGCTGCCTTTGTGAACATGGGACCTTTACACACAGAGGACAACCAAGATCTACGACTCCTGAAGTAGAGGGGTGGACCAACTGCCTGGCCTCCACGCTCACCTGATTTAAACCAACTAGATTTCCTCTTGTGGGGCCATTTAAAGTCAATGGTGTATTCAACTCCGGTAGCTGATGTGGAAACTCTCCACAATCGAATTATGGCAGGTTGTGAGACAATACGAAACATGACAGGAATTTGGCATCGTCTTCACGAGTCCATGAGACGTCAATGTGAAGTCTGTATTCAGGCAGAAGGTGGACATTTTGAACAATTGCTATAAGGTGATGTGAACAGTTAAGTGTCATAGACAGACCTTCAAAACTCGGAAAGCAAGCATGTCTGGAACTATGTTGATATAAAATATTTTTATTGTCTACATATGAGGAACTCATTCCTGAAGCTATGCCGTGTATTTTTGAGACACCCTGTATATTGTAATGTATTTTTTTCCCAGGTAAAAAGTTTTCCCGCATAAAAAGTTTGTGATAAAGAATACACAGTGTATTATTGTAATGACGTTTTCCCACTTAATACATTTTTTAAATATATAAATTCTTTATTTTTAATATTCAAAAATATCACACAATACTAACATTTTGGTAATCGAACAAGCTATTACATAGCATCATATTAGTTTGTAGTAAAACACCGAAGTAGGTGAAATGGCATCGTTTTTGTGATATCACATATTGTGAATGCCTTCACAATGAGTTTCCCTGATATTGCACTATCTCCAATAAGCAATGCTTCGCAATGGAGAAGACTAATGTTACTTATTCTCAGCAGATACTTCCAATATTTCTCAGCAGATACCACCCCTGGGTGGTATCTGCTGAGAAATATTGGTTTTTAAAAAAAATTTATTAGACTAGGTTAAATTAATATTTAAATATTAAGCTGAAATTTATATACCAGACTTAAGGCATGAGGCAATCTTACTGAAAATTAAAGTGTCGAGGAACATAAAACTGGGCAACATGAATGTCAGAGACACAGGCTTAATCTCTTTTTAACTTGTGTTTAATTTAAACACATTTAATATAAGAACACCAACAGTCCTTATCAGAGAACCACATCAAAAAAGGGAATTTGTGGAATCCTTTATTATTCAAAAAAGCTGGGCATCTTACAGAAATAGAGGAAGGAAAAACATAACCCTCCACCACACAATGGATTGCTCTCTTCCCATCAGCCTTCAACAAGAAGCAAAACAGGATACTCCACCCACAAGCATTAACATTGACACTATAAGAATGGGGAGTGAGCTTCATGACAACCAGCCACATCCTTAATAGTGAAGCAGAGACAGACAGACCCTAGGGCAACAATGGAAACTAGCAGTCCAACATAAAGGAAGCCAGATCCTATATGAAGCCAGCAAGTACATCCAACAATAATGTCAAGTGTCTCAGAAGTCTAACAGCCACCCAATACAATTCTTGACAACTTAAAATGACCTTTATCCTCTTCATTCCTTACGTTGTATCATATGCTGAAAACTGTATATAATTATTAGCATTAGTGGTGGCAAATGGTACAAGCAAAAAAAATCCCTGAATTTATTTAAACTATCAACTTCCACAACAACAGATTGGAAGTTTGTTCCAGCAATCAACCACCCACTGGCTGAAGACAAACTTCCACACATCTATTCTGCAACTGTTCTTCCTCAATTTGAATTTGTGCTCCCTAATGTGCATAGTCTGAGCAAGAGGAAGAATCCAATCAGCATTGAACTTGCTCAATCCATTCAAAGCCTTAAACACCTCAGTTAGGTCACCTTGCAGGTGCCTAGTCTTCAGATGCTGCAATTTGCAGAACTGAAGCCTTTCTTGGTAAGAGCACTCTTTTGTTCTACTCACCAATCCCATTGCCCTTCTCTGTACTCATTCCAGCAGCTCTACATCCTTCCTTTTTGGGAAGGATGTAGAGCTGCTGAAGCCTCCAGGCAATATCAAGGTGTGGACTAACCATTGCTTTCTACAATGGGATAATCACTTCCTTATTGCTGCTAGAAAAATTCCTGTATATCATTGACAAGACCTCAAGAGCTGTCTGGGCACCTGTTTGCACTGCTCAGAGATATTCCTTAACATTAATTATTATGAAATGTTAAAAGTAATTTATAGTTTTTTGGACTATAAGTGAAGGTTTTTTTTTTTTTTAATTCTAAGTATGCCAAAGAAGACCTGCAAAGAGTGTTTGAAACACATGGTACCTCTAAATTCAAATATTAATTGTTAACCTAGTCTAATAAAGTTTTTTAAAACCAATGCAGTGAAGCGTTTTCAAATTAACATTATTTAAAAAGACTTTTTATTGAATTTTTGTTTTAATATTTCTGATTTTGTAGAAATATTAAGATAAAAATACAAATTTATTTTATTGCTAAAATTCAACAGGATAAATTATTTATTTATTTTCTAATATATACAGATTTTTACATTCTCTTTGTAAAAGCTAGCAGTAATCGTCCATTACTTTTTTTTTTTTTTTTATGAAAACCTCAAACATGAAAGATATTAGAACCTATAGTACTTAGTACTGTGCATGGGTTGAAGATTGAAAAGACTGAAGATGCTTGTTGACATTAGACTTGAATTTCTGTAGATTATAATTTTCAGGAAATATATGCAAAGGAAGGTTGTTCCAGAAAACAGAAGATGAAGGAAGGCATAACTGAGGAAGAAATAAAGTTAGGTCTGTGCATTTTGAAGTTGGACAGTAAATGGATTCTGACTGGTTATGGCACGTGTTTAGACTAGTTTGGAAGAGAATGGGAGAATTATAGATGCTAACTCAGAAGAATGGTGTCCATGGAACTATCTATAGAAAAGGAATGTCTATGAGACAGAGTGGAGGGATTTTGCAAGTGACAGACAGGGAGTGGAGACACACTGTAAGAGAGAGAGAGAGTGGAGAGACTTTGTAAGAGATGGGTCATTGATTAATATCACTGCCCTCTTTTGAATGGAGTTTAGAAGCCGGAGAGAGGTTTTGGGGGCACAATCCCTGATGTAGGAAAAATATTCCATGGTAAGGCACTTTTGAGATTTATAAAAAGTGAGTAGTTGTTCAGAAGAAAAGTAACAATGAGAGCAAAAGAGAAAACCCAGTTTTTTAGATGCAGAGGAAGCAATATTTGTGATATTTTTATGCCAAGAGAGAGAATAAAAGTAAGGCTAATCACTAATAGAGATATGTATCTTGTCTAGAGATTTGAGTTTCACTGAAGGTATGCAGGGGAGCAGTAGACTCCTTTCTGCAAGGTATATAAGAGAGGACTGAGTTTTAGAAGGATTAAAATTAACTAAGTTATCATTGGAGAATTACCTGGAGATCAGAATTTAAGGAATTTCTGGTGGATATGTGAGAAGATTAAGTTGTTTGTTCGGGGCAAAATTTCTCAAACAAAGATGGAATGCAATGTGCTAACTTCAGCAAAACTATGGATAGATTTTCAGTCAGTGGAATAAGGTTATTGATATGCAAGAGTGGGGAGAAAGAACTGAACCTTAGAGAACACCAGCATTAGTTGAAAAGGTAGACAACAGAGAGCCATATACCATCAGTGAATGGTCAGAGAGAAAACTGGATACCAATTGCAAAAAACAGTTGGCAATCCACAAAATGAAAACTTGTTTAGAAGCCCTTTATGCCAAACATGATCAAAAGCCTTAATGCCAAGAGCAACTGCTTGAGTTTTTACCACACTTTTCCATTGAATTTGTCCAGATAGGTAAGATAAGCCAATATATCATCAGTGGATCAACGCTGATGGGATCCATATTGGCAATTATTGATCAAATGGAAAGTTTCAAAATTAATTTGGGAGTTGGCGATTAATGAATTTCTCATTACTTTGCAAGAGAGGAGTACAATGGTATTATAATTGAATGGGAGGGATCTGTCACCCTTTTTGGAAACTGGCTGGATGTGAGCAAATTTGCAAGCAGAAGGAAAAACACCAGTGGAATAAGAAAGGTGCAAAATGGCAACACAGAACAGGAACACCATTTTTGAGAAAAATGGAGAAATGCCATCAGGTCTTGGAGCTTGGTATCAAGACTTTTTTCAAAATTATTCTGACATCCTTTTGATGGAAGATTGCAGGAAGCACTGAGTGGACTGTATTGGGAATACTAGGAGATAGTTTACAAAGATCTTCAATATAAGAGTTAGAAGAAAATTAATGCTAAGTTGGCTTCAGTTGAGGAGGCAATACAATCATCAAGTTTTAAGAGAGGTAGGAGTTAGGGCTGGATTTCCCATTAGGCACAATGCCTAGGGCCTATGAAGAAAGGGGAAAAAAAAAAAAAAAAACCCAACGGTTCACCCTTTTCACTGTGACTAACGAAAAACAAGCTGAGAAAACATGCACAATTGACTCTAGGAGCTTCAATTCAATATGCATACGCTATCTAGCAACTGTTCTCAAAACTAGAAGAATCGAAGTGATAGTCGCTCCATCATTTGAGGTGGTTTATCATTTATTATAGTTTAAACTTGAGTCACATTAATTGACATGATTCACAGTCAAAGCGTTAAAAATAGAAGAAACATTTTACCCCCCTTTTTTTAGCACATTTCGGAATAAAAGTGCCTAGGGCCTACAAACACCAAAATCCAGCCCTGGTGGGAGTATAGATGGACAAAAGTTGTGGCCAATAACTCTGGCAAGAGATCAAAATGTGATTATCATTTGGACAAGAAGCAGGTTTATGAATGTATCTCACCTTCTTTGATATCATTCTATTAAACTTATATCCTGGAACCTTTCACCTCATTTCATAATTAACTGCATTCATGTTATTAGGCATAAAGCATCCAGCAACCAAAACTTTCATAGTTCTCCTACCAGTTGATTAAACTTTTCTTTGTTACCTAAAAACTGGCGAAATAGGATTAAAATATTACTATGGCTAATTGAATAAGGTTTAGTTTTTTTTTTTTCCCCCAAAACTGCTATCATGCAATCATTTCCTGATTTGTGGTCAAAAAACAAAGGCTGCATCTTTATGTTCTCAATCAATTTTTCTTCAAATAGTTAAAACCATCACTATTTCTGTTCAAAGCATTCACAAAATTTTTCATCAAGCCCAGCTTTATATACTACAAAGGATAAAGAACCAATTACCTTTCCCACAAGCTTCTTGTGTTGCCAATTCTTAAAAACAGTGCTGTTCTGTTGCTCAACTATTCCACAAGCAGTGGAAAGAATAATACTCGGTAAATCTGTATGCAATCCAAGTAAAAGTGCAATGACCTTAACATCACTAAAAAAAAAAAAAAAAGTGCCAATGATGTTCTTTATATTTGATTGCATTCAACATTTGGAAGAAAACCATCTCAAATTTCCTTTATTCCAACAAAATGGGCTACAATATAGAAGGCTTTGTGTTTCTACGATATAATAAAACTATCCTGTTTTATTACATTAAAACAGGAGAGACTATTTTTACAAGGATGGGATATGCTTAAATAGAATGCGTGCAAGAATATTTGCTAATGCAATCAAGGCAGTAGGCAGTTTGGGGGTTACACAGACTAATAGGCCGACCAGGCTAGCCAGATGGGTAAAGTACCTACCTGGCAACCCAAAGGTCGCGGGTTCGAATCCCGCCTCGGGCTTGGATCAGAGTAAAATACAAAAACTGCATTATGGCCACAGAAGCTGATGTGCCAACAACTATCAAAAAAAAAAAAAAAAAACACACCATGAAACAAACTTTTTTAAATTTCTCTTTCTAAACAAAGAAATTATTTTATCGTCAGCCTAAATTAACTTCTTGCAATTTTAATGACAAAAGTTCAGCCTGTTGCTTTAGCAGCTCACTTCATTCAATTAGGTATGATTCTTTGCTGCTATGCAGAATATAACTTGAAGAAGATAATCCAATGATTATCTTCTTCATTGCAAATGGGAAGTTCTTTCCAATTACTTGGTGGTACAGGAATAAGATCTTCTCCATGCAGGGCTGACAACATCATAGAAAAACAACACCTGAATATTCTATTTTATTTTTCTACTCCTCAAAAAACTTTAAATTTTTGTATGATAGAAAATGAAATCTTCATTATGGCTGGTTAAGTTCACACCAGCCCATGGAAACAGCAAAAAAAGCAAGCTTTTTCTTTCTTTTCATAAATTCAGTGAGGTTTACCTAGCACGATAAGCAACGTACATGCAATACCTATCTTGATCTCCCAAGTGGCATGCAAAATTAGAGATAGTAAGTACATTTATCCACTTTTGTTACAGACTGGGGTTACAATTTTGGTGTAAATTAGGACTCTTTAGCCGAGTGGTCAGGAGCAGTAGCACAAGCTCTTTGAGTAGACCAGGGTTCAAACCCCTGACTGCTAAATAAGGTCGATCTCCCAACCCACACTGGACCAGCGTGGCAGATTATGGTCCATTTCCCTCAACATGAATTATTGAGGAGGCTTCCATCCTGCAGTGGGTTGATGATGGCTGCAGTTTACTTTTTTTTTCTTTTTTTTTTTTTTTTTTTTTTTTACAGTAATCAGATTTTCAGGAATGAAAATCAGAACAAAATAAATTCAAAACAAAACGAATTTCAAAAAAAAAAATATCAGGGCATTTCCAGGACCCATCTTAGCCAAGATAATGCAATTTTACTACCCTAGCATTTTCAAAAATGCCCTAACATTAGCAATGCTAATATTATTTCATATAACAAGGCACAAAAACAAGTCCATAATTTTATTTTTGGTTCAAGTAAAATTATCAATCAGTTACACATAGGAGGGGCCCGACGTAGCCAAGTGGTCAGGAGCATGAATGCAATAGCACATAGCACATGCTCTTCGAGTGGAACATGGTTCAAACCCGTGACTGCTAAATACGATTAGCATTTGTATTGAATATTTTATTGTAAACTCCACTGACCCAGTGGTTATGCCAGAGTATAAACAAGAATACAAAAATCCTAATCCGGGTTACAATTACCATAATTTATATAAGAAAACATTTAACTACAGGAACTCAAAGATCAAAATACATTTTATGTTAAAAGAAAATACTAGATAATCTCATTCATGACTATTAGTTGCATTTTTTACTAGATCCTGTTTGTTTAAAAGATTTACTGTTTTATAATACAGTTCCGAACAGATGATTTGTACCCGAAAGCAATTTTGCCCTTCTGTCCAGTACATGTTCAAAGAAAATGTTATTTCCACATTGGCATGATGTTAAGAAATTAAAATTTAATTTGTCAGCTTTTTTTTTTTTTCCCTTGTTAGTTGTTGGCGCATCAGCTTCTATGGCCATAATGCACCTCCCAAAGTTTTTTGCATTTTACTTTGATCCAAGCCCGAGGCGGGAATCGAACCCACAACCTTTGGGTTGCCAGATAGGCACTTTACCTACCTGGCTAGCCCGGTCGGCAGTTTGTCAGCAACCTGAAGAGATTCATCAATAGTTATGTCACTCATATCTAGTAGAATAACATTTTTCATCCCTTTCCTTCTAGTGTTAACATAAGCAAAGATTTCTTTTGTTTTCAGAGACTTCTCATAATCTGTCTTAGGCTAATGCTTGCCTGACCTCCTTTGTGACCTGATTACAGATGAATTTATATCTACCATAGGCTTCTGTATCACCTGATAATTTATATGCATCCCATACATTTTTCCTTTCTGCCAAGTGTCTCAATAGTTCATCTGACATCCATTAAAGAAATACTGTCTTGAACAGTATTTCTTTGTTGGTATGAAAAGCATAGTAGCTTCTTTGATTGCTTCCCTGAATACTTCCCATTTAGAATTTGCTGTTGGTAACGTCATCAGTTTGTCCCACTGCACACAATTTAAAAACTATCCGAGACCTCTGTAGTCACCCTTACAAAACCAAAAGCCTTTCCCTTTACCCTTGACAGTAGTTATGTCTTTAATTAAATTCCACACTATGATTGCTGCCACCCAGTGGGTCTTTTAACCTGCAGATTCTTAATGCGTGAAGACATTAATTAATTAAATTCCACATTAGTACACTATGATTGCTGTCACCTAGTCTTTGTTAACCTACGATTCTTAATACATGAAGAATCACTGCTGATAACTAGATTAAGATTATTGCTTCCTCTTGTTGCCTCTCTAACATGCTGCCATAGAAGACAGTCATCCAAGAAATCCACAAGTCATCCTAGTGTGTGAGTGACCAACCCACAAATTTCAGTCAACATCTGGTAGTTAAAATTCCCCATTATGAGATATTCTGATTTGCTGGCCCACTCTATTTCCCTGTATAGCTGTTTGGTATACTTTAGGCCTAGTCATTAGGCCTATAACACACTCCTACTCTCCAATTTGTTTCCCAGTACTTATATCACACCAAACTGACTCAACATTGCACTCGTCACCCAAGTAAGCTGGATGCATTGCCTTAGATTTAATTTTCCTCTTAACTAAAAGCATAATCCCTCCACTTCTGCTGCCCTGTCTGTCCTTCCTGTATACATTGCACTTCCCATATTCAAATTCAACATCACTTATGTCTGAGTACACCATGTTTCCACTATTCCTACAAAGTCTGCATTCGACGATTTAATCAGTACTTAAAATCATCAAGTTTATTTACAATGCTCCTAGCATTAGAGTACACGCAAGTATACATGCATGTGTTCTTAGTTACCCTAACACAGCCCATGTATTCATTCGTTCCATGATGACCTACAGCAGGGCCCGAAATACCAGACACCTTGGTGTCCAGATTGTTGCATATACAGTGGTGTGCAAAATTTAAGGACCAGTCAAATTTTCACCTGTAGCTTCTCATAGGAGTGGCCTGGATATGGGAAAAGCATACCAAAGGAACCTCGTGAGGTACAGAAATGATGATGGAAACAACACCAACACAACAACAGAAACAAAATGGTACAGAGGGACTTTATTCAAAAATGGCAACATAGCACTGGCTGCCATGATACAGATGCATCACTGCCAAAGATGAAACAAAGGGAAGAAGTGGTCCTCAGTAGGAGATATGGCCACCCCTAATGTTGATGCAGGCTTTGCACCGCCTGTCCATACTTAGAACAATGTTGTTGATAAGTTCTTGCGGTAACATCGTTCATTCCTCTGTCAGCGCCATCTTCAGCTGGTGAACATTTTCTGGTGGGTGTGGACATGCTGCTAGGCATTTCCCCAGAGTGTCCCATATGTGTTCGATGGGATTTAGATCTATGGAATGGGCAGGCCAATCCATACTAACAATGTCCTCACTTTCCAAAAGCATATCAACGGCTGCAATGCGATGGGGTGTGGTGTTATCATCCATAAACATGAACTAGGGACCAATGGCACCTCAGAACAGACACATGTGGGGAAGGATTACCTCACCTCAGTACAGTAGCGTGCACCGGTTACAGTACCACCTTCTGGTATCTGGAGTAGTGTACGTCCATTCAAGATAACACCTCCCCAGACAAGAACACCTTGACCACCATATCAATCCCCTTCAGTGATGTTTGTGGGGTAATACCGTGTGCCAACGTCTCGCCAGATTAGCTGACATCCAGAATTGCTGCTGAGACTGAATCTACTCTCATCATTAAAGAGTACCTTAAGTAAAGATTTTGTGGTTGTAACCTTTAGAAACAGTGTTGATCCTTAAGTTTTATATGCCAATGTACCAATAGTAACAATGCCAGAATCACTTTCACCTCTGCCTGCAGCTCTAGTTAAACTATTATTCTATGTATCCCTGAAAACTAGCAGTTTTTCAACCTGCTTATCACTACCTTGATAGCATTAGCAAATATTCATGCATCTCTTCTATTCAAATGTATTCCATCCCTATAAAAACAGTCTCCTGTTAAGAAGCACAGACCACACAGAAAAGTTCTATCCCATGAAATAAAATTGTGAAATAAAAATGTTACATTATTCATGACTAGCTTGTATGTTACTAATTACTATTTAATTGTTATTTTTTTATTTTCATTATAGAGGGTATTCGCACACGAATCATACAAATTCATTCCTTATGACTTTGCATTTTTTCAGATATGAAATGAGCTGTATGTTTTAAACACTTTACGCACTACATACAGAGCAGATACTGAACTGATTGGATGAAACCTTGTGCACGATTGATGATGTAACTTTAATTTTATCTATGCTTCATCTCTTCAGCTTCTATAACAATAAAGTTATTAAGGAATTAACCTATATGATTCTTTAGTGGATACCCCTATACTCTTTAGTTAACCCACCTTGAAATTGCAATTGCTTTAAATTTTCTTTTTCCTTCTGTTACAGCTTTGAAAATTGCGGTTCTCTCTGCACAAATTGAATTTCCATAAGCAGCATTTTCTACATTGCAACCTGAAAAATTTATATAATGCATAAATGTATATATAACATTTATATAATGCACAAAAATAGTATACTACCAAATTAGAAAGGCTTTGTGTTTTCATAAAAGCATTCTTACTTTACAATGGCTTCTCTTATATGTAAATTCAAAACAATCTCATATGTATCTCATTTTTTCTTATTTCAAGTAGTATCTACATTGAAAAATATAAATAAAATGGAAAAATGAGGAACTGTAAAATTTTATGGCATAAATTAAGCTATAATTAAGATATCTAAAAATAAATTTATTAATGTGCACAGTGCATTACACTTCAGGTGCATTATTTTTTTTTTCTTAAATTAACTGATTTGTTTTTTTCTTTATGGGATTAACAGAAGTGAAAAGTAAATTTAGTTATTTCCTTATCAATTAATTACTAAGATTTTAACTTTAGAGAACACTTAATAAAGTATAGATTTACGTTCTCTAAATTTAATTTTTTTATGTTTATTTTTAGTCTGATTTTAATGAAATTTGGATGGCTCAACATATCTTTCTAAAAGAACTAAATATAAAATTTCATGAAGTCTGTCCATTGGGAGTCAAGTTTTTACATGTGGATGGATGGACATAAATGGTGAAGACAACAGCTGCTTATGCATATCTATGTATATGTACAAGAACACACTAAATAATACTGTATATATTTTAAAAAGGCAAAATTATGAGAATGCTTAGAGAGCGGTTATTAAAAATAATGTTCCAAACAACTGATTAAATTTTATCCATCTAAGATGGATGAATAAAAGTCAAATTCACAGAATTTAGCAATGTTGTATCAAGACCTATTATATTGTGTCATATAAAAGCAATACATAATAGAGTCTTCCCTCAAAATAAAATTCATTGTGTAATCCAGTGATTAATGGTATCATTAGCACAGGAAGAGATGATAAATTCTCTATACAATATTTCTCTACACAAACTGCTTCATGTTAGCAATAATATGAACTATTTTTTTCAAGGAATTTTCACAAAAAAAATAACTTCAAATTTTTATAATGCTTATTCATCCCTTTTCTACACACTGAAATTTAATTTTAAATATGTTACAAAATATTCTCATAGTTAAAGTAGTTCACAACAGTCTCTCCCTCTGCTCCTTCCCCCTCAACTCTATTAACGTTTATTTTTCAAATTCAGTCCTACTTTATTATGTCAGCTATAATCTGCAAACAGCAATGCTCACAGTATGTTTTATAGGAACATTGCATTGCATTCCTCCTACATGAATCACCTACACGCCTCCATACCACACAATCTGACAAAGGAATAGTATCAGTGAGATTATTTGGAAGCTTCTAAAGCACTACATTATGCCTCGGTATTAAGTACAAGGTGTGAATATTACATAACGAGACTTGCAATAAAATAAATATAATGAAATATTTCATTTCATACCTTATAAGTTATTTCCCTCAAAATAATTGCTTTGAGTTTGCACACACTGTTCCATACATTTCTTCTTATCAAAAAACATTTCTGGAAGTCATCTTCTGTAAGCCCTTTTAACACTTCAGTCATTTTTTTCTTAATGTCTTCAATGGATTGAAAATGGGTTTGCTTAAATACACTTTTCAGTTTAGGGAAAAGAAAAAAGTCAAGGGGGTAGGGTGCATGATCATACACAGGGATTTGTTTTTTAGCCAGAAACTGGTGAACAGAGAGCTTGCTGTATGCTGGAGCATTGTCTTGATGGAGCATCCAACCATCCTTCCACAATTCAGGTCTCTTCCTTCAAATATTTTCACACAGCCTTGTCAGAACTTCAATGTAGTATGTTTGATTGAGTCTGATTTGGTGGGATGTATTCAGCCATAATAACTCTTTTAATATTGAAGAAAACAAACAGCATAGTTTTGTTTTTGACATCTTGATTTTTTTCGTCTGGGGAATTGTTTTGTCTTTTATTGCACTGACTTTTAGTTTCTGGGTCATTCTGGAACAGACAACTTTCATTACAAGTAATTGCAATACTTTGAAAGTCTGGATGTTCTTCAATTTTTTTTTAACTCATCTTCACAGACTTCAAGTCTTCTCATTCTTTGATCTTCATTCAAAATTTGTGACACCACCTGGCACACACTTTTCTCATACCTAAATTTTCAGTTAAAATTTATCTAACTGTTTTTTGTCCATGTTGAGTTCTGATGCACCACTCCAATGCTTAAACAACGTCCTTACCCAGTCCATATTTTCACCAGTTTTCCTGGATACCAGATGGCCTAGTTGTTCATCGTTTTCCACATTCTCTCTTCAGTCTAAAAATCGTTTATGCCATTCAAAAATGTGAGCTCTTGATGTAGAATCTTCCCCATGAACTTGATATAACAACTCATAACTTCCTGTTGGTGTTGTCTTTAGTTTTTTAAAAATTTGATGTTGATTTGTTGTTCAATTCTTTTATCTGTCATTTTTCTGGGAAACTGCAAAAACACAAGGTAATGAAAATTTAATAGCCACACCTCATGTGTACACACACACACACATTTTCCTTAACTTAAAATGCAACCAATTTACATTTATTTAAATTTAGTGCCAAAAACTTAATACACTATTCTGAGTTACAGTTAACTGAAGTGTTCCATCTCCTGCTCACCAGCTTTCCCCACACACATTTTACAAAGAGGTCAACATAATGAATGCATTTTGAATACATTATATAAATGATTATATATTTGGCAGAATTCAATCAAAAAATAATTAAAAGATACATTCAGGAAGTAAAAATATATATTAACCTATTTTTATTTTTCCTGTGGCAGAAGCAAAACTACAGATTTTGCCTCCTCTTCCCTTCACAGATACTTGAACAATCACTTCTGTGCTCTAATAACCATAGAGGACCAACTGTTTTTCCCCATCCCCTTGCAATGGCAGATGTGACAGTATGGTAGTTTTGCCACTGCCGTATGGACACACTGCTGAAAAATTCTTTACTCACAATATTGTGAATCACGTTGGTCTCCTCAAAATCTTTGGCACTCACAATTTGAATTTTAATTGGAGCCACAGTTCAACATCAAGACAAAGCCAAGTACAACTGACCAATCCAATTGAATCCCATTTGGATGAAAAACTTGTTCAAAAAGGTTGGCAAGGTAATTAATGACAAAAATTATGGTATGCCACTGAACAAGACCTGGATAAATTTAGGCATAGAAATGATTAATGCAAGGTGCTTCATAGGGATTACAATAATCCCCAAATAACGTACTAACTGAGGAGTATCACACTCAACACAGTGGAAAAAAAAAAAATAATAAATAACATCTGGGGATAATTGTACAGTCCAACATGAAGTTCTCTCAGCAGTGTGGAGAAGTTAGAGGACAGTTAGAGGTTCTTTCATATACAGGAATTTTGCAAGAAGGGACAAGGAGGTGATTATCTCATTATATATAACACAATGCTTAGGCCACATCTTGAGTACTGCATACAGGTGTCTTGCAGCCTCATTTTAGGAAAGCTGTGCATCTGTTAGATTGGGTGCAGAGTAAAAGGAACACGATTAGTCAGGGACACAAAAGGGCACTCTTACCAAGAAAGACTTCAGTTGTGGAAATTTCAACATCCAGAACAGCAAGAGACCTGATTGAAGTATGTTTATGACTTTAAGATTGAGTAAACTAAATGCTGATGGAATCCTTACTCTTAGAGAAAAGTGTGTTGTTGTTATTATTATTAGCCATATGGTGCAAGGAAGCCTGAGACTTATGCTGCACCAGCCAAAAAAAAAAAAAAAAAAAAAATTCTGAATTACCCTGAGAGAGAGAGAGAGAGAGAAAACAAGAATCATAAGTAGAAGGGAATCACCAAGAAAGAGAAGAATGATGATATCCAGCTCAGAACCCTGGGCGTGCCAAGCCCATACTCAACAGTTGTGAGCCCCTTTTGTTATTGGGGAATACAGTAAACTCTCGATTTTCCGGGATAGATGGTAAAAAACAAATCCTGGATAATCGATTTCCCGGTTAATCCAAAAATACAAAAGTTCCCGACGTACGTAAGAGATGCATTCCAGGACTTCTTACTTCTTTGAGTTTTACGTAATTCGGGAATGATTAATAACATATTGCTACTATATTGACAAATCTGAATTCTGCACGATACTTGTTAATGTTTGGCCATTTTCATACATCCTTATTAGTTTAATTTTCTGATCCAAATCAATGACTTTCCTTTTGTTGATTGATTTACTAGTAGCGCTGTCACTTATTCTCTTATTTGGCACCATGTTAATGGTGAAACTGAATTTTTTGAAAAGAACTTCACAGGGTTAAGGGAGAAACACACTATTATCACTTCACGCGAACTCACATTTTACTAAAGCACATTTCTGGAGGTCACTGCCATTAAACAATTTGCACTTTCCAGGTTACTGGGCTTTTCTGTTCGTGCATCTAATTGTAAATGGGTAGTAAACTCGATCTTATTGCATTCGCGATAATACCGATAGCTGGAATTGTGTGGGTTTTTACGTTATTGTGGTGAAATGTGTCCCCTTCACTGAAATCTTCAGTCATATATAAAAAAAAAAAAAAAACATAAAATAAATTTTAAGAATCTTCTCTTTGTTCCTATTTTTTTGCTTGTTACTCCGTATCTCACCTGTGCAACTTGTGCGAGCCGCGATTGTCATTATTGATTGCTTATTATTGACAAGGGAAAAAAAATTAAAAATATCTGTTTCTGAAATCCAACTCTCCTATAAACATTTGTGGTCTCTCAGGCCTGAAGACAAGATTATCAAATGAATTCTGAAATGTTGTCTTAGTTTAGCAGTTGTAGTGTGATGAACTGGTTGACTGTAATAACCCATTTTATACAATGTTATTAAAGATTATACAAAGGAAGAGGATGCAACCAGGGTTAATATTAGTAGCAGTAGTGGCAAATTATGCAAGGAAGCAAGCTTATATAGCATCAAAGAAAACCTACCCACCTCATTTGTCCATTCCCTCTAATAATTTGTCCAATTCTTCCTTAAATTTATTCAGACTACCTACTCCACAACACCATATGGAAATTTGTTTCAACAAGCAATCTCACTCTGAAAGCAAATTTTCACACATTTATCCTACAACCATCCTTTTTTCAATTAAATTTATGTCCCTTGTGTGTGTTGTCTGAACAAGAGCAAAGATTTAATTTGCATTTAATTTACTCAATTCATTCAAGGCCTTAAATGGATTGAATCACAGGTGCCTAGTTTCTAGGTGCTGCAATTCACAAAACTGAAATATTTTATGGTAAGAGTACCCTTTTGTGTTCTTGATTAATCTTGTTTCTTTTCTCTACACCCATTCCAATAGTTTCACATCTTTCCTAAAATGATGTCTTTTCGTCCTGTATTCAGTCAGTGGACGCCTCCATAGCCAGGTGGGAAGGAGCAGCAGTGCATAGCACACGCATCTTGATTTAGACCGGGGTTCGAGCCCGTCACCACCAAATACAGAGGATGTGGAAAGGTCAGGGAATGACCACTGCATATTCCCGGAGCAATATGGTCTTAGTTGCTAATGCTCCTAAAAACCAAATAACAACAACAACCTGTATTCAGTACTCAAGATGCAACTTAACCACTGCCTGCTTATGCAGCACCAGCCAAAAAAAAAAAAAAATTCTGAATTACCCTGAGAGAGAGAATCACCAAGAAAAAAAGAAGAATGATGATATCCAGCTCAGGACCCTGAGTGTGCTAAGCCCATACTCACCAGATGTGAGCCCCTGGGATAATAAATAATATATATTAATGGTGAAACTACCATGGTTCCAGGTCTGCCACCATGGCTTTTGGAAAAAGTTGGTGGGGGGGGGGGGAGGAAAACTTAATTTTTTATGATCATTAAAGAGCACAAGGCCCGTTCAGGTATCATGTGGGAAAGAGCAAAAACCAGTAGTTCTGCCTCTGGTACATAACTTTAAGAGCAATCTAATAGAAGGTTAAATAATGTAAGAAGTGATTTTAAAATCTGTTTAAATGTTATTTAAGAATATAAACTTAAAATGTTTTCTTGATTAAAAAAGAAGTTTCATATTTAATTCAATATCAAAATATACTCAACTTGCCATAGTTATTCTCAAAAATCTCATGATCAGACTGATAAATCAAAATCACTGATTAAACAATATTAATGCCATGGTTTAAAATCATTATGGTATTTGAACTTACCTGAAATAATAGTTCCATCTTCACAAAGAAGACCTGCACCCACAGCAAATTTACTGTAAGGGCAATAAGCCATTGAAAGAGCAGCTCTACTGGTTTCCAAAATTTTCATTATCTCAGGATCCATTTGAGCTAAATTAAAAAATATAATAATGAAATGAATATTTGTACACAAATATAAAATGATAATCGGGGTTGGAACATAACTGGGGCACAAATTTTATGGATTACAGTTTCTGGAAATCTCTGTTAATAAAGAAGAAAAATTATTTGGTTATTTGCTTAATAAAACTTTTCAAGTTCTTATGAGAAGTGACTGAAAAATTCTGAGACTAAGTAAGAAGGCAAAGGTTACAATCCCAAAATGTTGTTTCATTCTTTATGTTTAACAACCAAAACTAAATGTTGTATACTTATTTTTTATTTCTTTTTACAGCTGCCCAAATGATAGTGTCAACAGGAAAGTTATAAAAAATAGTAATCCAGGACTGTGTATTCATCATATATCTTCAAGGATATATGTCAAGATATGGCAAATACATTAGGCAATGATACTCCAGTGTGATGATTGATCATCATCACACTGGAAACAATATATTTTAGTATTTACATATTTTAGCTATCAAAGAAAATTTATTTGGGTGTAATATTAATAATGTATAGCTCAATGATTATTTACAGCTCATTTGATCATAACTCTTGTAATAAATGATCAATATGTTGGATCTAATTTATTACTAATAATTCCAAAGCTAACTTATTAAAAATAATGAATATGTATAAGAATAAAAGCAGGGAATGTCAACATCAGAAGGGTGCTAGTTAACATATGAAGAATGTTATCTTTATTATATAAATCAATAATTACTGGAACAGCTGCATACAATTAATTACAATTAATTATGAAATTTGTATTAGATTTTTAAGGATGCAAATCTGTTGGTTAATAAGAAATACTTACTATTAACTCAGAATTAGTAAGGCAAGTTTTGGTACACCCCAGGTTCTAAAAAAGTAGTGTTTGCATTAGCAGCAATGCATCACAAGAATTTAGGTAGTTTTTTAAAATGGGTTGTATGACTGAACTATGTAATTTTTATGGAATTTTATTTGCTTTGGAGAATATTACACAACACCTTATTAATATTGCTACAACGATTGTATTTGTTTCTGTAAACCGATAATCTAAACATTCTGTAATTTTCATTATTTCTCAATGTTTAACTCAGAAAATCTAGAATTTTGATCTCTAGAAATCTCTAACAAAAAAAAAAAAAAAAAAAGGAAAATGAAAATTTCTCTTCCAGAAAAATCTAAAAAATTCTATGCATTTTCTCAAGTATTATATAAAGCTCAGATCTCTGTGTTTGCCATTGAAAAATATTCAGTTTTGAGTTAAAACAGAAGCATCCTAACACTTCTGCAAGAAGTTCAAAGAGATGGATTCATTGTGAGTATACTTTTCCTGACATGATGTGAAGCTCATATCAGCAAAAGTAAATATAATATTGTAGAGAACAAACAGGTAAAGTTATAGAATTGTAATATCACCATTGTTACAATAGTGATGGTGCCTCCGTAGCCAGGTGGGAAGGAGCAGCAGCAGCGCATAGCACACGCTTCTTGATTAGACCGGGGTTCGAGTCCGTCACCACCAAATACGGAGGATGTGGCAAGGTCAGGGAATGACCACCACATATCCCGGAGCAATATGGCCTTAGTTGCTAATGCTCCTAAAAAAAAACAAAATAAAATAAATAACAATGGTGATACTACATTAGAACTAAGACTTAAAATATTCTGACCTACTTCCCTTCTGCATAAACAAAAATTTTTTAAAAAGTTAGAAGAAATATATATATATATATATATATATATATATATATATATATATTTGCTATCTCTATAAATCAATCCCACAAAAGGTGGGGTTCAGCAGATGGATACTGTCCAATGTTTAGTTTATTTGGATGTAATATTAATAATGTATAGCTCAATGATTATTTAGCTTTTGTGTTTTTTTTTCTATCTGAAGGCAGTTATAACTAATGTTTTTGTATAAACTTGATAACAAAAAATATTCAGAATATAAAGAATAATAGTTTACAAAATATTATTATTATTATTAGCCATATGGTGCAAGGAAGCCTGTTGTTCTTGTTATTTGGTTTTTAGGAGCATTAGCAACTAAGGCCATATTGCTCTGGGATATGCGGTGGTCATTCCCTTACCTTTCTGCATCCTCCACCCTTTGTTCCATTCACTACTCTTGTTGCCCTTCTCTGTACTCGTTCCAGCAGCTCTACATCCTTCTTGAAATGAGGCCTCCCGGCCTGTATACAGTACTCTAGGTGTGTCTGACCATTGCCTTATACAAGGGAATAATCACCTCCTTATCCCTGCTAGAAAAATTCCTATATATCATTGACAATACACCATGAGCTACTCTTGCAGCCCGTCTGCACTGCTCAGAGAACTTCATATCTGCCTGCACAACCACCCCAGGTCCTTTTCATTCTCTACCACTATCAGTGTAGTACGAGTTGATACGTTGCTCTGGGGTTGCTGTTTCCCATATGTAATACTTTACATTTGTCAATGTTAAACTTCATTTGCCACCTCTCAGCCCATCTGCTCAACCTTTCCAGATTCTGTTGCAGCGGCATAGTGTCAGTAGTGTCCTTGACAACCCTGCCAACCTTCATATCGTCTGCAAACTTGGACATTAAGCTTGATATACCATCATCAATATAATTTATAAATACAGAAAACAATAATGGACCCAATACTGAATCCTGAGGGACTCCACTAATAACATTAGTCCACGATGAGCAGTGTCCATTGATTACCATTCTCTGTCTTCTCCCCCTCAACCACCCCTTTATCCATAGCAGCAATTTGCCTCCAATGCCACACTGCTCCAATTTGTGCAGCAGTCTTCCATGTGCAACAGTATCAAAAGCCTTTCTAAGATCCAAGTATATAATATCAAAGTTATTCCCTGCATCCAGTTCTTTTGTGACTGCATCATAGTATCCAATCAAATTGGTCAGGCAGGACTTCCCCTTAACAAAACCATGCTGTGTCCGAGCTATAACTGAAGTCTTGTCTAGATGATCCTGCAGTGCTTCTTTAACCAGTGCCTCCATTAATTTTCCGGGAACAGAAGTTAAACTCACAGGTCTATAATTACTTTTGTCAGCCTTTGATCCTCCTTTGTGAATTGGGGTCACATTTGCACATCTCCAGTCCATGGTACCTCCCCTGAGTCCAAGGAAGCTCTCATAATTATGACTAAGGGTTTGCTTACTTCCTTTGCTGCCTCCTTTAATATAACTGGATAGATCCCATCCACCCCAGGTGCCTTTCTTGTGTTTATCTTCAACAATTTCTCCTCCACTTTACTCTCAGAGATTACAAAATTCTCTAGCTTACTGCCAGAGTTGAATACACCTCTGGCATTCCCCTCGCTGAATAACTCCTCATGTATGAATGTCGATGCAAAATATTCATTTGGTTTGTTAGCTACCTGAGCAGGATCATCAACAGTTGACCCATCGATATCAAGTGGACCAATCTGATTCATCCCCTTCCTTCTAGAGTTTACATAAGTAAAGAACTCTTTGCTGTTTTTCTTTGCATCCCTTGCCAAAGATATCTCATAATCTGCCTTCGCCTGCCTAACCTCCTTTGTAACTTGGTTACAGATCAACTTGTATCTATCATAGGCTTCTGTGTCACGTGTTAATTTGTATGTATCCCATGCATTTTTCTTCTCTGCCATATGTCTCATTAGTTCATCTGACATCCATTTAGACCTAAACCTTGAACAATATTTCTTAGTTGGTATGTAAAGCCTAGTAGCTTCCAAGATAAGTTCTTTGAATGCTTCCCATTTTGAATTTGCTGTTCGTAACATCATCAGTTGGTTCCACTGTATAGAATTTAAATACTGTCTCAGTCCATCGTAGTTGCCTTTATGAAAGCAATAACCCTTCCTTTTACCTCTAATGGTAGTTACCTCTTTGAGGAAATCCCACTTCAGCACACTGTGATCACTGCCACCTAGTGGTTCTTCATTTTAGTCTTCATTTTAGTTTTGCCACCTAGTCTTCATTTTAGTTTTGTTTTTCCTCTAACATAAAGTTAGCTACTGCCAATGCAAATATTGCAACAAGCTGAAGAATGATTGGATTTGATTTTATTTTGGTTGGTTTTTTTTTATGGCACTGAAGAAGGAAGTCAAAAACAGGAACAGATATAAGTATAATCCTTCAATATTTTCTTTTGTATATTTTTGGGCAAAAAATGAATATTGTTGTGTTTTTTTAAATTTTACATAAAATATATATAATTCTATAGTAGCTGGAATTTACTAGCCTATTACAGTTTTACTGTGTACTACAGGTATAGTGCTATAGGACTAATTAAAATTTTTAAGTAAAATTATGCTTCCAACTAGAGCAGGAGAGCATGTTTCCCAAATCAGTGAGAATGCCTTGGCTTGGTGGTGGGGGTGGTGCTGACAAAAGGGACTCATCACATACCCATCTGCCCACTTTAACATTAGAGCCTACTCCCTCCCACATGTCTGGCTGCAAAGCAGGATGTGGTTTTATTGATGACCATTACCAAGAAAACAGGGCAAATTTTATGTTATTGCATAAAATGGATAGCTAAAACTAGACCAGAGTATGTTTATCAGGGACAAAACTTGATGATACTGTAAAACAATTATTGACTTAATCTTTTTAAGGGCAAAAACTGCTGGTACTAATGATATTAAGCATAGGCAATCTGAGGCTTTACTTAACACTTTCATTGCTGGCTTTTCCAACAACTTTATGAACTCAGATTGAAAATCACAATATTAAGTCAATCTGGATTGAAAAGGGCAGAAACATTTTTGGGTTTTCTTCTTACTATGACTGAATTAATTAGCACTCCAGTGAAGGTGGCATGACAAAAATATCTGGTTTTCCTTCTGTGAAATTGGATGAAAAAGTTCTAAAAGTAGGATGGTTTTCCCTCCAAGTAAATTAAAATCCAGAGCCACATATTTATGCTCAGGGAGCAGTGAATGTGCTAACAAATATGAGGTGATGTTGAAAAAAGGCTGCAAGATACTGGTGAATTTAAGAAGTGTCTGAAATTTTGTCAAGACATGATAAGTACAAGGTATGGATGAATTTTAGAAGTGTCTGAAATTTTGTCAAGACATGATAGGGTGAGAATTTATGATAAAGGCCTTGTCAATCAATTCGGCCCCAGAGAGATCGTGCAAGGTTCGTGGGGTATAATTTTTCTCAAGTGTGTCCAGTGCTTGTTAACATAAAAAAATGTTTTTATAGAAATGGAATATACTTGAATAGCCTTCATTGTAGCCTAATTCTTCACTCACTGGATAATCGCCTTTGATGGATGGTTAGTTGTGAATCCTATTTCATACTTAGTTCCTTATTGAGAAAGTGCTAATAAGCACAGAAACATAGTTGGAGAATAAACATCTTTCAATAGTGTTTTTCTTTGGTGCACCTACTTAGTAGTGAGTCTCATATTTGAAGTATAATGACCAAGATAAACTTATGTTCTATGAAGTTTTGTACAGTACTTTCTGCAATTTATTTCTAAGTTGTAAAACTCTAATTTGGACTGTTATTTCCACTAATGTAGCAACTACTTCTAATAATTCTGGTTTAATTATTATTAGTTTTTAATTTTTTCCATTTATTAGGTTTAAAGTTTAGTAGTTTTTCACCAGTGCCCCTACTAGTGGGGATGGGAAGTGATTATATCCCAAACTATATGAATAATAAACTTTCCTTCTTCATTTGTATGGAATTTGTATGTAATAAAGATGGAAACATCTTTCAATTCTCCTCTTCTCTGGTATTCCTAATTATTAGAATGCCCAAGATAAATTAGTGGTTTACTTGTATAAAAGAGAATAGGAAAGAATTTGTTTATTACTTTACACAAAAGCACAACAAACTTCTATTGTGTTTTTGTGTTCTGCTTAACAACACTTCAAGTCAGCTCAGGGTCAGAGTTGCTGCTTTGACCTTGAGAAAATTTACTCACTTTTTTTTTTATTTTTTATTTTGAGTCTATTTGGGGGTGGGCTGAAACCAACAGACTCATCTCCTGAATGCATCCCTTAACTGAATCAAGGCATTTTCCCCTCTGGTACAGAAGAATATGACTGAATTCACTGTGCTAATACAAACTTAACTCTGAAGTTTACTGCATTCCATCTTTCAACCAAGATTCCCAACCATTCATAAGGGCAGAAGCAAATTAACAATGAATTATATCAATTTTATTTATTTGAACAAGACCTATTATATTTAAGGCTATTTTATTGTACAGCTGTATGCATTCATTGTGTTGGTTTTGATATATGTTTTACCACAGAATCTTCTACCCGAATCTCTGTTCCTACTTCAAGCTTCAATCTCTGGAAACTCGGCGAACTGTTCTTGATTTAAAACTGTTGTACCACATCTTCGCTGGTTCAACCTACCTGCCGGATCTTCTGTGCCATATTGACCTTCATGCTCCAGTGGTGGCTACTAGACAGAAGACTACATTCCACATCGATAACTCCAGATTAGAGATATCCAGGAACTCCTTCTTCAAAAGAACATTGGCACTCATGAACAAGTTTGACTTGGATATGGCTGTGAACAAGAAACAATTTCACAGAACTATTTGGAGTAGGTTGACCGATTGACAGATGAGTTCTGAGCTAAAGATGTCCTCATTATTCGTGTGTGTGTGATGATGTCTCCTGCAGCAAACTGCTTTCTGCGAGTTTACACAGTACTGGACTTGACATCATGAATATCTTTTTTTATTTTTGTGAATTGGACTTTTCCTGTTTGAATTAACTTTCATTGTACAAAGTATATTAGTCTACCATTTATTTTTATGTTTTGTACAACCTTTGCTCTGTTATACACTTTAACTGGGCGAATGCCTGTTGTGTATATTATATGTTAAAAAATAAATAAATATTTTTGTATTTGCAAATACAAAAATGTATGCAAATACTTTACACACATCACTTACTGAAAGTTGAATATTGAAACTACACACTGATATTACATCAATATTAATGTTAAGGGGCCATTTAATTAAGTAATGCAATTTTTTTTTCTTGTTTACTTTTCGAACTACTAGATAACATTTCTAACAACTTTGACCATCTCTCCCCATTACTGCATAACGAAATACTCCATTTCTAATCACCAATATTATTACTGAAAAGCCCATTACATAACACTTGTGCAAGTACCCCTCTATCCATAATGCATTGCAACATTTTATCCCATTCCCTTGAGAAAACTTCCAGCACTATTCAGAAGCAGGAATTACCCACAAATGTCAACTTATAACTAAGTGGCACCTGACAGTGGTTAAGAAAAAAAAACTCCAGATTTTTTAAATTATATAAAAAAAAAAAGCAATAAACAGGCATAGTGTATCATTAATTAGGTGTACAATTTATATGACCCCTTTTGTGAAGCTTATTAAAGATGAAATTTGCAATATATGTCTACTGATGATAATATGTGTGGTGTGGACATTATATATCCCCATTATATACACATACTGCAAATATTGGGATAGAATAAATCGAATAGAATAGAATATAATAAAATAGAATATATCCCCATTATATACACATACTGCAAATATTGGGATAAAATAAATTGAAAAAAAAAAAAAGTGGCATATTTTAATAAATATCGGCAGCATTAAATTAAGTTTCGCTATACGCAAAAGGGCCTGGCACAGTAGGTGCCATTAAATCTTTACTGTTTTAACCTGAAAAACTAGAGATATTTAAATATACAAGTCATAACTGCCTAGTAGCCGAAGTAGTTGTGATGACTTATTGTAAACAATGTCAGATAAAAAAGGCCTTGAAAAAATAAATAAAATAAAAATAAATCGCAGTTTCAACTTGGTAATAACACTAGATTTGTCACCACTTTAATTTGAAAAAATCACAAAATTAAAATTAATTAAATTCCCAAAATCTGGTGTCAAAATCGCTAAACTGGTAACCTAAAGGTCTCTCCATTCACATCAATTGGCAAAAACAAATCTCCCTCACCTCTGTAATGGATTAAGGATGGATCACTAGTCTTTCACATTGAACGTTCATGTAGCCAATTATGAAACAAAAACTGAGAATTACAAGATTAGAAGTTTATTTACAGTAACAGAATCAACAACAATGATGATAACACCCCATTTAATCTAGCTGAAAGTGCTAGCAGACCAATTAGCGAGAAGCACAATTAGATAAGTTCAATCACGTATGATCGGGACAGTCAAGAGCCAGCTGGTACATTAAAACTACGCTGATTACATGCAACCCCCATGACGTCATCACACCTATAGAGCAGCAGTTAAAGTAAGTTTCGCTATAAAAAAAAATTGCAATTCATAATTTTAGAAGCATTTACATAAAAGAATTCATCGTTTTGTCTTCTCTCAACTTTTCATATTGAAAGCATAATAAAAAAGTACTTAAGTAGTTTTATAAATTTATCAATGATACATTATATACAGGGTGATTCCCTACCAGTGCGTCAAACTTGCAAGAGGTGTAGGGAGCACAAAGACGAATCGGAATCACATAGCATTGCAGGGTCCGAAATGCCTCCGTCATGCGGTAGAGGACGTTGAACGGAAGGTCGCGTGGACAGCGATCCCGCTGGAAGTCAGCATTTGCGAACCGTTTCTGTTGAAGAAACCAAGTAGCAAAAGTCCTCTGGAGTGGATAATCCGCAGGCTCCAATGATTGGACGCGTTGCAGATGGTATGAACTCATTTGGTTTGTTGACAGTATCCTCCATACAGTGGATTGGGAAATACCCAATCGTTGGCCTATCGCTCGACTACTCGTACTCTATTGCCTTCTGCAAGACGTAGGACATTCTCCTCATTGTCCGGCGTCCTTGTCGTTCGCTCTTGATTCATGGTACCTCTCGTGAAACAACCAGTCTCACGTAACCTTCTGTGCACACGTGGGAAAATCGTATGATGAGGAGCACGCCTGTGCGGGAAACGTTCCTAGTACAAGCGCAGAGCGGCGCGCCCGTTACAGTCCGCAGCTCCATACGCGAGGTGCATGTCGGCCAGTTCAACGTTTGAATACTCGTCCATCCTACTGCCTCGGGAATCGGTTCGCAAATGCTGACTTCCAGCGGGATCGCTGTTCGCGCGACCTCCCGTTCAACGTCCTCTACCGCATGACAAAGGTATTTCGGACCCTGTAATGCTGTGTGATTCCGATTCGCCTTTGTGCCCCCTACACCTCCTGCAAGTTTGTCGCACTGGTAGTGAATCACCCTGTATATTATATTATTATTAGTATTATTGTTATTATTAGCTACATGGTGCAATGAAGCCTAAGGCTTATGCTGCACCAGCCAAAGGGAAAAAAAAAAAAAAAAATTCCTCGAGTTACCCTGAGAGAGAGTGAAAGAGACTGATGCGCTTTCGCTGGTAGCGGTGTGGTTAAAATCAGTGTTCTCCGCGCCGAGTGAGAAGAAGACAGAGTTATAATCCTGTCAGTGAGGCGAGAAGTTTCATGAGCTTTTTGACAATGTGCTTGAACTAATTGTTCCTAGGCAACCATAGACTGTTTTTATTCCCATAAACTGGTTTTCTGTCATCCGGATAGCAAATCCACAGCCCAATAGAAGCAACTGCAGACAAAATATACTCATTCCACATACGCACATTTCGTACAGGACTAAAGAGACTATGTCTCTTTAGTGCTATATCAAGTGCTATATTTGATATAGCACTTGATATAGTCTCTTTAGTGCTGTATCAAATATGGTGTTTGTACCAAAGACACAAACACCATATACTGTCGCCTTGTGGCCTTAATCCTGTAGACACAAATTCTAATTAGCCTGCCAAATCCACGAATCATCTGCGGCATTTCATCGCGGTGATATAGTAATTAAATCACTGTCTTCCCCCTCAGCGGTTAGAAAAGTCGCGGATTCCAATGGCGACAATGACCCGAGGAACTTTATGTGCGATTTTCATAAATCTGTCTGTATTATGGGAGAACACCAAGGTTTTCATTTCAAAACACAATTTTTCATCCAGCAATAACTGGCACCCAAAGAACACAATGAAATCACGGACATAATGCACATGGATGGATGACGCTGTTTTGGTATAACATTAATATGACAATTTTTTGACAAAATCATGTGTGATATATGGCTGCAGGTAACTATAAAAATATCGGAAAAAGAGACAATAATCCTTTCTGAAACTTCAAGATTTCAGCAATTTTAAGATAATCCTTTTAAGATAAACAGATAATCCTCTTCAGGATTATCTGTTTCTTATGACTAAAGATCACTAGCTACTATCTGAGGAGTCTTTAAACAATCTGCCGTAATAGTTAAATCTTTTAAACTAATGGTTATTTAGCGTTTATAGAGATCATCCGTTTGAGAAAACTGCAATAACATGCAATTCGTTATAAGGGCAAGGGTTATGTGTAATGAGAATAAGCCATTGCATTATCTATGCATTTTGAATCCTGCTAGTACCAAAAACGGATTAACAGACAAGAAGCTCTATTAGTATTAACAACAAAGCAACCTTACACATCACCTTCCAAAAAAAACCATTCCCATTTCACCTAACCATCCCCTCCAATTTATTCAAGCTGTTCACTTGCACAACAACAGGTCGAAGTTTTTTCCAGCAATAAACCACCCACTGATTTCCAAATAGATGTGCGGAATTTGCCTTTAAGGCAAATTCCGCACATCTATTTTGCAACCATCCGTCTTCAATTTGCATTTATTCCCCTTCATGTGTGTGTGTAGCCTTAGAAAGAGGAAGAATTCCATCAGCACTGAGCTTGCTCAAACCATTCAAGGCTTTAAATACCTCGAATAGATCACCTAGCAGGTATCTAATCTCCACGCGCTGCAATTTGCCGAACTGAAGCCATTCTTGGTAAGAGCGCGCCGTTGTTCCCGTCACCAACCTCGTTGAATTCCACTGTACCGGTTCCAGTAGCTCTACATCTTTCCTAAAATGAGGCCTCCAGAACTATAGGCTGTACTCAAGATGTGGTCTGACCATTGCCTTATACAATGGTACAATCATCTCCTTATCTCTGCTAGAATTGTTACTGATGTCACTAATGTAGCATAAATAAGATAGTTGCTGGTGAGGCTAAAACCGTATAACAACCAATCAACCAACATCGCACAAAAGACTATATGTGACCTGAGGTCCATATTAAAAACTATTTATTGGCGTCACTCGAAAACAGAGGTGGACTGGCCATAAGACTTATCGGGGAAACCCCCGTGGGCTGGAGGTCATTGCGATTTTCAATATTACATTGAAGGTATATTACCCCAGGGGCTCACATCTGGTGAGTATGGGCTTGGCAAACTCAAGATCCTGAGCTGGATATCATTATTATTCTCTTTCTTGGTGATTCCTTTCTACTTCTCTCTCTCTCAGGGTAAATCGGGAATTTTTTTTTTTTTTTTTTTCGGCTGGTGCAGCATAAGCCTCAGGCTTCCTTGCACCATATGGCTGATAATAATAATAATAATAATAATAATAATACAATACAATACAATACAATTTTATTTATCAAGAGAATTCGTTTACAATAAATGAACTTGTTAAGAAAAGTAAATTTCTTGACAACAAGTTGTAATTCTTCCTTTACAGGTTTTGTACAAATTTGTTATCTTACAGAAAAAACTATGGAGTCACTACACATAGTATATTCCACACTGTAAACAGAGGTAGTTTATCTGCATATCAATTCTAATCTACTGTGTCATTGAGTATCAAGAATTTTCTTATTAGGAATTTTAATTTGGAGATGGGATAACTTCTCCTTAGCCTGAAATCAATTCTAGCCAACCAGTTGTTTATTATATTCATTGTGTGCCTATCTCCAAATCTATTTAGTATCCTAGGGTGAGGCAAAGTAATTGCTTTTGGGTTCCTTAAATTATGTGAGACATTTATTTGCAGATTTAATGACAGTACGCTACTGCAACAGGATCTAGTTGGGCAGATGGGCTAAGAAGCGGCAATTGAAATTTAACATTGACAAATGCAAACTACTGTATATGGTTAGAAGTAACCCCAGAGAAACGTACCAACGGTATGGTACTACACTAAGGGTGGTAGAAAATGAAAAAGGCCTGGGAGCAATTGTGCAGATATGAAGTTTTCTGAGTAGTACAGACAGGCTGCCAGAGCAGGTCATGGGGTATTGTCAATGGTATACAGGAATTTTGCTAATAGGGAAAAGGAGATGATTATCCTTTTGTATGTGGCATTGGTCAGGCCACTCCTTGAGTACTGAGTACAAGTCTTGAGGCCCCTATTTTAGGAAGGATGTAGAGTTGCTTGAGTGGGTACAGAGAAGGGCAACTAGATTGGTGAGGGGAACGAAGGGGTGATCTTAAATTTCAGCAGCTGGAGATTAGGTGCCTGCAAGGAGAGCTGATTGATTGAGGTGTGTAAGGCCTTGAATGGGTTGAGCAGGCTCAGTTCTGACGAGATTCTTCCACTTGCTCAGATTACGAACCTGAGGGGGCATAATTTCAAATTAAGGAAAGACAGCTGTAGAATAGATGTGCGGATATTTGTCTTTAGCTAGCCGGTAGTTGATTGCTGGAACAAATTTCCATCTATCGTGGAAGTTGATAGCTTAAATAAATTCAAGGAGGAACTGGACGAACTTTTAGAAGAAATGAATGTGCGAAATTGCTTCTTTTTTTTTTTGGCTGATGCTGCATAAGCTTATGCGTTTGCTTTCTTGCATCACATGCCTCTACTAATAATACTACTACCATTAATAATATATCATAAGTAATATGCATTTTATAACATTTCGTAAACATTTATCATGAAAAAATAGTTGAACTGATTTGATATTTTATCAAAAATTTCGCGACTCACAAGATTTTAGGGCAGCCCAGCTGGGGGGGGGGGGAGTCGCGATCTGCAGTTTGCGAAATGCTCTACATGGTATAGAGAATGAAAAGGTGTAAGCGTAAAACACAAGAATACGAAACGTCTATCAACTTCAGGCAGGAATTATTCTTGTCAACAAGCTTTGTTATTGGAGGAGGGGGATTTTATTACAATTTAAAACAGGTGTATAATACCCGCACTGCTCTCAGAGGCAATTACAAAGGTATGTTGGTATATATTTGTGATAAGGGCACGCCAAGCAGGAGCTTAAAACCATAAGTCTGTTATCTTTGTAGAAATTTAATTTAGTCCTTGAGGCTGTTGCAGACATTTTCTCCAGGTAGCAAGCATAAATATGCTAATCTATGCTTGCTACACCTGGGAGTCTAAAACGCTGATGGAACTGATAATCGAATGACACTCAAGTCAAGTAGACCTAATTTTGGCACAAGGTCCGATCGCTATGTGAGAGCAAAATCCTCTGCTTTCACGATGGAACGACTCTTAGTATCCCTGGGTATAACCCCAATATGCAAATCCTGAAATTCTGCACAAAGCAGGGGTTGGGAACAACGCCCATACAACATGGAGGAATGCCGACCTTCTGTGTTGCCAGGCAATACTAGGTAGTAGATGACTGATCAACTGGTGAAATACCACAGTTTGCTTATTGGAGGCTTGAAGTGGTGGAACCCATGTTCAGTCTCCAGAGAAAAGCTCCAGCAAATCCTCCCATCTCTTCCGTCATGCAATAGGATTGATGCCTTTTGAGATTACGATGGACATCATGGCGAGAGATCCAATCTTCCTTACATTTCGAAGGTACAGCTCTAAAATGGTGTTTGCAGACCGGCCACTAGATAGTCCACCGAACCAAACCTATTGATAACTCTTTAGGAGGCTTCCTGATAAGCTGGTGTATATAATCTCGCTGCCTCTACTCTGCCAGTTAGAGACTGAAGGGATTTCAAATATTGTGTATGCAGAGCATTGTAGAAGACACGTTATGTCAAGGAGCTGGGTATATTCTTACCATGTGTACACTATATCTAAAAATTTCATTACTTCATTCAGCATGTCGATGCTATCTTTTTTTAAACCATGAATTGTCAAAAGAATAGAAAAAATGTATCTACGAATAGATCGAAACCTCCCAAATACTTCTTCATTAATTTCACAAATATACGTGTCTTTAGCCAGCAGGTAGTTGATTGCTGGAACAAATTTCCATTTGTCGTGGAAGTTGATAGCTTCCAGTTCTAATATTTCAATAATATCCATTTCCATTGACAGTCTGCCAAACCAGTACTTTTTCTATTATAATCCCAATTATCGGTCAATTCAACCCTGCTCATCTCAGTTGTCTGAATTGTTGGATGTGTTGGATGTATGAGTCCTTTCACTTCAAAGGTGGTACTTGTGTATACCAGGGGCTAACATCTGGTGAGTATGTGGATGGCACACCCAGGGTCCTGAGCTGGATATCACCATTCTTCTCTTTCTTGGTGATTCCTTTCTACTTCTGACTGTCTCTCTCTCTCTCTTGGGGTAATTCAGAAATTTTTTTTTTTTGGCTGGTGCAACATAGGCCTCAGGCTTCCTTGCACCATATGGCTAATAATAATAATCACAGCAAACATGAGACTAGAAATCAGAGAATATGAGAATACTTGGATACATTGAAGCAGAACCTCCTCGCACTCAGCAAGAGAATACACAGATAAAAAGAGAGCTCCCAGAGGAAAATAAACAACCGAATCTTGGATGAGGACCAAAGAAGCTTCTATAGGATATTGTGTGAAGATGAGAAGCAGGAAATGGACCACCCGAGAAGAACACGATCGAGGAGTTCTGCTGAAATATCTGGAGCAGTGAAATAAGACATAACAGCAGAGCACCCTGGATAGAAGTAGAATGGAAGAAAACCAAGGACATACAAGAGAAGAGAGAGTAGGAGATTGGAGAAGAAGTAAAACAGTCGATCAGGGATACCCACAACTGGCGAACCACAGGAATTGGTAACATCCACAGCTACTGGTACAAAAAACTCACCTTCACACACAAGCACCTAGAAGAGAAGTTCACTCGAATGATAAGGCACCCGGAGACAATCCGGAAGTTTCTCACTGAAGCAGTCACATATCTGAAGCCTAAAGACGAAGATACAAGAAACCCGGCGAAATACAGGCTAATCACCTGCCTCCAAACGATGTACAAGATCCTGACCAGCTGCATAACCAAAAAGATATCAGTCCACTTAGAGAGTCAGAACGTAATGGCCGAACAGCAGAAAGGACGCAAGCGAGGAGCAAAGGATGCAAGGAGAAATTAACCATAAATGCCGCAGTTATGGAGCAAGCCAACAAGAATCACCTCAACCAATACACGGCCTACATTGATTACCGCAAGGCCTTCGACTCCGTACTCATAGCTGGCTGATAGAAACCCTGAAAACCTACCAGGTCAATTCGTAGTGACAAACTTCCTAGGAGTAACAATGGCGAAATGGAGTACCACCATTAAAGTCGAGAATATCACAACCAGACCAATCCCCATTAGAAGAGGAATCTTATAGGGAGATGCTCTGAGCCCACTGTGATTCTGTCTAGCACTCAACCTGCTGTCCACCATGCTTAAAGGCAGCAAGCATGGATATAACCTCAAATAAGGAAGAAAGAACACGTACACCCTCACTCACTTGATGTATATGGATGACATCAAGCTCTAAGCGGCTACCGAGAAGCAACTCCAGCAACTACTACGGATCACCGAAAAATTCAACAAGGACATCAGGATGGAATTGATCTAGGAAAATGCAAGACCCACACACCGCACCAGGGAAAATTAGTAAACCGAAACTACCAGCTGCTGACTTGTAAAGAGATCGAAATTATGACAGAAGGAGAGACCTACAAATACCTTGGGATGATGTAGGCTCAGCATTTAGAGCACAAGGAAATCAAGAAGTGCCTGACTGAAAAATATCATCACAGACTCAGAAGGCTGCTGAAAGCAAAATTTAATGGAGCGAACACATTTAAAGCCATAAACACCTACGCAGCTCTAGTACTAACATACACCTTCGGGGTCATAGATTGGACTAACACCGAGCTAGAAAATATCATGCGAAAGACAAGGACAATGATGACCAAGAGCCGCCAACACCACCCGATGTCAGCATTGGAGAGACTAACAATAGCTCGGAAAGAGGGAGGAAGGGGCCTGATAGACTTGATAGAGCAAGAGAAAACAGCGATAGTTAACCTGAAGGATTACTTCGAGAACAACACAACACCACTCCAGCAGGCCATAAGGAGGATAGATAAGTGGTATACCCACTCAACCTAAACGCTTGATGGCGATCTGAAGAGGACACTCTCGCCCTCTTCACCTATTATTCCCACTTCCTTGGGGGGGAGGGGACATTTTTTGTTCCTTCTCCTCCACCCCCAAACTTCTACTCTGGTGGGGCATGGGCATGCCCCACTGAAAACTGGGGCTATCTACTCTATTGGCCCCATATTTCTGTCTTTTCCCCCCAATCTTCGGTCTCCCTCCCCTCTCTACCTTCATCATAGCGAAAGCCCCACACGTCAAAAACTTAATATGATAAAAAATTACCTTACGCCCAAAACTCGGCCTAGCAAACCAAAGCGACATTACCCCAGCGCAGATTTTTTATTTACTTATATTTTTTTTTTTTTTTTTTTATTTTATTTTATTTTATTTATTTATTTATTTTTTTTTTTTAAGGTCCTAGCCGCCGAAATCCCAGGAAATTAAGCGGCAGGACCTGCCAGAGTGAATCTACAGCTACTGGGTTCCTGGTCTGCCTCCACGGGGCGTAAGTGGGACAACGTTGGGCCTCAATAGGGGTCCAACGGCTAAATGACCAGATGAACAACGGTACAGAACACAACACATGAACAATTCCCACACACTTTTAAATCTCTGGCATTTCCCAGTGAACTGGTTCACCACAATGAAAGCAACGCGGAGATGGGGGAAACCCCTGGTGCCGTAAGACAACAACACACACTTACACACTTACACTCAACCTAAACGAGGAACCCTCTCCAGTACAGAATGCACAAGAAACGAAGCTAGAAAGATGGACAAAGAAGACACTCCTTGGCAGACGCTACAATGACCTCCACCAAGATCACATCTATAACATTGCTTCCAATGCATGGCTCACAAGCGGGATGCTCTTCCCCGAGACTGAAGGATTCGTGCTGGCCATCCAAGACCACGTAATCAACACAAGAAACTATAGAAAATACATCGCATAGGAGCCCGGAATGTAAGATGACACATGTCGACGATGCCACCTGGTCTCAGAAACGATCCAACACATCACCGCGAGATGTAAGGTGTTCGTTCACCCAGACTGAGTACACTCATAGACACGACCAGGTAGCCAGGATAATACATCAGAAGCTAGCAAGGAAATACCAGTTAACCAAAGAAAGTGTACCATACTACGAGTACGAACCCCATGCAGTGCTAGAGACCCCAACCCACAAGCTGTACTGGGACCGCGTAATATAACGGATAAGATCATCCTGCACAACAGACCGGACATAACCCTTGTGGACAAGATGGAAAAGGCTACCTACTTGATTTACATAGCAGTGCCCAACACTAGCAATGTCCAGAAAACTCATGAGTAAAAAATTAGGAAGTACACGAACCTGAGACATGAGGTCAAGATGTGGCATATGCAAGAAGTATCGACCATCCCGATCATCGTGTCAACAACCGGTATGGTATGAAAAACTCTACATAGCAGCAATAAGACTCCCAGAGAACACCTGCAGCGAATTCCAGAAAGTCGCAATCCTGAACACCTGTAGGATAGTCAGAGATATCCTGGACCAAAAGTAACACCATGCATTACAACCACCGTGTGTACTTGGTAGCAGTACCTTCATGGAATGGATCCCCCAAATCAGGAAGAAATAATATAAGAGCTTCTTTTTTTATAATATTATATTAGGGTTACCCGTAAATGATTACATTAACCCGTATTCGTTTCTGTAAATTGCGTGTGTTCTCTAGTCGATTTGCCTGTTTTGCTAGACGAAGAAACCTCAGTTTCTGAGACCGACTAACTCAGCCCCGGAGTGAAAAAAGTCCACTAACGTTCTCCGCGTCATCGACGGGATTCGAACCCGGGCCTTTTCCACCCGGTGTGGGGAGGACGGTGACGTAACCACTGTGTTACGCGCGCAAACAATATAAGAGCTAATAATAATAATGGCTGAACAGCAGAAAGGATGCAAGCGGCTGAGCAAAGGATGCAAGGAGCAATTAACCATAGATGCCGCGGTTATGGAACAAGCCTATAATAAGCGCCTCAACGTGTACTCAGCCTACATTGATTACCGCAAGGCCTTCGACTCTGAGTCTCATAGCTGGCCAATAGAGGCGTTGAACATCTACAAAGTCAATCCGATAGTGACAAACTTCCTAGGAGAAACGATGGCGAAATGAAGTACCACCATTAAGGTCGAAAACATCACAACCGGGCCAATTCCCATCAGGAGAGTAATCTTTCAGGGAGATGCCTTGATTGCGTCTGGCTTGGGAGCCTCAGACCTGGAAGCTTTATGTCAGGTCTTGGGCTCCTGAGTATGTACCACTACGGTGGTTTTTTTTTTTTTTTTTCGGTTCTTGGGTTTGGGCGGCCCAAGACTGGAAAGCTGGCACCCAATAGTATTGCACTTTCTCTGTTGGGTGTAGAATTGTGCTTTGGCACTACAGCTAACAATAGTAGAAACAGGTCCGGCTCCACGTACCGGGGACGGGAATCGGCTGCCAGCTGTTGATGTCAGCTGCCTCCTGATGGCAAAGTGACCTGACATTAACAACACACTAAACACACAAACACTTCTTTAATACGTTTTAATCTTTCCTATACAAAATGATGTATTAATTTTAGATATTAGCGTTGAAATTTGTAAACATCTCAAACTTTTTCTTGTTTTGGATACTCTATTTCTTAGCTATCTTATCTATCAGGCCCACTTTACAGTTTTCTGTATTCTTTAAATGTACTAGGTGGAGATGGGCATATGCCTAGGAACCACCCCAACACAGTACACACACACACACACACACACACACACACACACACACACACACACACACACACACACACACACACACACACACACACACACACACAGTCCATTGTGGTTCTGTCTAGCACTTAACCCGTTATCTACCATGCTCAACAGTAGCAAGTACGGATATAACATCAAAGAAGGAAGAAAAAACTTGTACACCCTCACCCACCTGATGTCCATGGATGATATCAAGCTTTACGCCGGAATGGGGAACACCTTCAGCAACTACTCCAGATCACCGAAGAATTCAGCAATGATATTAGGATGGAATTTGGTCTAGTCAAGTGCAAGCCCCACGGATTGCGGCAGGGAAAATTAGTCAATCCAAACTACCAGCTGCAGAGTGGTAAAGAGATCAAAGCCATGACAGAGGGAGAGACCTACAAATACGTGGGGATGATGCAGGCTCCACATTTAGAGCACAAGAAAATCACGAAGTGCCTAACCGAAAAATATCATCAGAGACTCAGAAGCCTGCTGAAAGGAGGGAACACAGTTAAAGCCATAAACACCTATCCAGTCCCAGTGCTAACATAGTCCTTCAGGGTCATAGATTGGACTAACACCGAGCTGGATGATATCGTGAGAAAGACAAGGACAATAATGACTAAGAGCCGCCAACACCACCCGAAATCTGCCGTGAGAGACTGACAATTGCCCGGAAAGAAAGAGAAAGGAGCCTGATAGACCTCATTGAGCAACAGAACACAGCGATTGTTAACCTAAAGGATTACTTCCAGAAACACACAGCAGCAATCCAGCAGGCCATAAGGATGATAAGCAAGCGGTATATCCCACTCAGCCTACGCGAGGACCCCCCAACCAGGAGGCACAGATGAAGCTAGAAAGATGGGCAGAGAATACACTTCAGGGCAGACACTACAATGATCTCCATCAAGGTCACATAGATAGAATTGCTTCCAATGCATGGCTTACGAGCGGGACGCTTTTCCCTGAGACTGAAGGATTCATGCTCACCATCCAAGACCAGGTAATCAATAGCGGAAAGTATAGAAAATACATCGCCAAGGATCTCGCAGTGTCCCGTGACACATGTCGACGATGCCACCTAGCCTCAGAAACGATCCAACATATCACCGCAGGATGCAAGGTGATCACCCAGACTGAGTACACTCATAAACACGACCAGGTAGCCAGGATAATAAATCAGAAGCTTTCAAGGAAATACCAGTTTATCGAAGGAAGTGAACCGTTCTACAAGTGCGAGCCCCAGGCAGTACTAGAGACCCCAACGCACAAGCTGTACTGGGATCGCGCCATAATAACGGATAGAACGATCCGGCACAACAAACCGGACATAACCCTTGTGGACAAGAAGGAAAAGGCTACCTATCTGATTGACATAGCGGTACCCAACACTGGCAACCTGCAGAAAACCCATGGAGAAAAAATGAAGTACACGAACCTAAGACAGGAGATCAAAGAGATGAGGCATATGCAAAAATTAACGACTCTGCCGATCATCGTGTCAAACACAGGTATGATGCCAAAAACCCTATATATTGCTTAGCAGCAATAGGTCTCCCAGGGCACACTTACAAAGAACTCCAGAAAGTCGCAATCCTGAACACCTGTAGGATAGTCAGAGAGTTCTTCGACCAACAGTAACACCAGACATAATTACCACCACCCTGTCTACTTGGTAGCAATACCCGTCACGAGGTGGAACCCCCAATCAGTTAGAAATAATATAAGAGCAAAAATAATAATAATATATACAGAGAAAGAGAATCTGATCTAACAAGCAGAGAATTGAGTAGGGGTGTCACAAAATAAAATAAATTGCTTAAGGGTGCCATTATTAGAAATGATCAAAAACCATTGCTCTAAGGCACAAAATAAGCAAGACAATCTCGATCAAATGTGAACATCATGCTTATTCTATTTTTTAACTAACAAGGTTTTGTTTGTTATGAATTTATCCCACCGTAAGATTGTCACTGTGGTAACGCTGTCACGCTTCCATTTCATGATAAGAATACTGGCTGTCGACTTTGAACAGTCGACAGCCGGTTCAGGGTCAAACGGCACCATGGGGTTCCCCTCATCTCCGTGTAGTGTACATTGTGGGTGTGAAACAAAACACTGTCATTGGCAGAGATTTAAAGGTGTATGGATTTTGTATATGTGTAGTGTCGTGTACTCTTGATCCTCTGGTCATTTAGCTGCTGGGCCTCCAATGGGACACAACGTTAACCACGCTCCGACACGTGGAGGCAAACCAGGTACACTACTATTATAGTTATTTACTCTGGTAGGTTCTGCCACCTAATTTCCTGAGATTTCAGTGGAAAGGGACTAAAAAGAAAAAACCACTATAGATAGGCATCAGCCAATTGGAGTATTAGTTATCAATTTGTGCTTATTAAGTTTTGGGTTTAGCGCTCAAGCAATTTAGAGATGATTTTGATGCTAGTTGTAAGTTAGGGAGGGGAGGAGACTGAAAGCTGGGGTAATAGACAGAGATATGGGGTCCATAGAGAAGATAACCGCAAATCAGTGGTGTAGGCCCATGCCCAACCAGTGGGAAAAGAAGAGCGGTGAGGGGGAAGAAGACCAGCGATCACTTGCTCTTTTTGAACTTCGATCCCATATGCCTGTAGCGTATGTAATTACTGGTAGATATACTGTTCTGTTGAACAACTAGACAGCGTGGCGGTTGAAGCCCAATCTAGCCGCATAACTGTGTAGACCAAGGCAGTATAGTTCCTTATCTTTGCCTGCAAGTGTTTCAAATATTTCTTCTGTAGGATAGACGTTAGATATACTGTTCTGTTGAACAACTAGACAGCGTGGCGGTTGAAGCCCAATCTAGCCGCATAACTGTGTAGACCAAGGCAGTATAGTTCCTTATCTTTGCCTGCAAGTGTTTCAAATATTTCTTCTGTAGGATAGACGTGCGGAAATTTGCCTTTAGCCAGCGGGTGGTTGGTTGGTGGAACAGACTTCCATCCCTAGTAGTGGAGGTTGATAGCCTAAATAAGTTTAAGGTTCAGCTGGACAGGTATTTTGAACGAACAGAGGGGTGACGTGGAAGTAGTTTTTTTTTTTTTTTTTTTGCTGATGCTGCATAAGCTTGCTTTCTTGCATCAAATGCCTCTACTAATGCTAATGCTAATGCTAATATGGGACGAATGTAAGTCCTGAGTCGAGGATTATTTCTAGATATTTCAATTCGATAGTGAAACGTATTGTGGTCTCATCTATGTTGATATGTGGGCGTCTTCTGAGGGAGCTTTTGAGTAAGATGGAATTGGTCTTCATTGGAGAGCTTTGAAGATTATAATTCCTTTCCCAGTTTTGTAATATCGAGAAGCCTGATTTGCAGAAGTTTCTAGTTGTGCTTTGCTCTTTGCACCTACGGCCAGCATTAGGTCGCCTGCATATGACTGGGCGATAACTTCATTGAGGTTAATGGTGAGGATGTCGTCAAGTACGACATTCCAAAGGAGCGGCCCCCGCAACGAGCCCGAGCAATTAACCTGTTGTTTGATTCTGCAGTATGGTGCATTGATATTTATTTGTCTGGCTGTGAGGTAGCTTCTTATGGTGTTTTAGAGGTTTCTAGGAAGACAGGCACGTGGTAGACGGCCGATGACGCTCGGCCACCAGAGTTAGTCGAATGCCCCAGCAAAGTCTATGGCAATAATCAGGGAAATAGTTTGTAGCAGTTGTAAGGATATTCTGAAGTGTGTCAACTGTTGAACATATTTGTTTGAAACCATATTGGCTTATAGAGGATAAATTTGCTGCATTATGATGAATTGTAATTCTACTGTGTAGGAGGTATTTGAAAAGCTTGCTTAGCAAAGATAACATGAAAATCGGCCTATATGAAGATGGGATTTCTGGAGGCTTGGTTGGGTTTTTTAGAATCAGGCATATGTTAGCTGTCTTCCAATTAGAAGGGAATACTCCTGTCTGCATGCAGTGATTGAACCGGTAGAGGATGAAGTATGCTCCACTGTCGACTTTGGACAGTACAGGCTGTCAGCAATTGCACAAATCAACAAGCCAGCAATATGACATTCAACAATAACACCCCACTCGAAATCAGTAAACTTGGGTATGCATGCTATGACGAAAACAACTAACTTGTGTAGCCTATATGCCTTCTCTATGTATCGGACTTAGTCACCTGTTTATCCGGAAATGTCCAATGTACTATGAAAACAGGTGTGTTCAGATAGTTTTTGGAGGTCAAATGTATTTTCCCTTGCGATGTTTTGATTAGCGATGATATTTTTAAGATTGATTTTTTTTTTTTTTTTTTGAAATTGCGTGTTTTCTGTTGTTCTGGCCGAAAAACCCCGCTTCCCGAGAGGAAAAACGATGCTGTCCTCATTTGAGACCAACTCAGCAACGAAAAAGGCCCATAAAAATTCCTCTCGTAATCGAAGGGACTCGAACCCAAGTCTTTTCCCCTCAGCGTGTGGTGGACCGCGATTCTACCCGCTGTGCTACCTATGAGGGCTTTCAAGAGCGTGACACTTGTGAAATGAACGTTGTTTGTTGTTTCATGTGCTTACTATGTTGAGAACTTTCACCTCTTGAAAGCCCCTGTTTTCATATACTGTTTTTGTATGCTAACAGTTTTCTTTTTAATATGTTAATAGTTTTTATGTGAACTGAGAACTTTCATCTTTTGGAAGCCTCTGTTTCATTTTCTGTCTTTGTATGCTGACAGATCACATGTTGATATGCTAATAGTTTACATGTTTATATGTTACTTGCACAGGTATTTAAATGAGTGGTACTTCTTGTTTTGATGTTGAATCTAAGAAATGTAATATATAACTTGTAAAATATGTATCATTCTGAATGGCAATGGTTCCAGTATGATAGCAGTAATTGTTGTTTTTTTTTGTGTATATTAGCATTGATTGTTTTGTTTTATTTCCGCTTGTTGCTCCTGCCTCACCCTTTTTAAATCTTCTTTTTAACCCCCTTGCGTAACCAGTTGCTACTTTGAGCTGTTTTACAATTTAATTTTCCTAGCTGTTCTGAATATTCTTGTATTATACCTCCGTATATACTTATTGATTTGAATTTTTATTACATATGTGTATTAATACTATTACCCATATTTTTTTTGCCCTCGCCTTTTCCCATTATTATATGGGATCAGCGTTTTTAATGTTTTGGCATGCAATTTTTACGGCCGGATGCCCTTCCTGACGCCAACACTCACCCTTTATCCGGGCTGGAAATATGCGGTGGTCATTCCCTGACCTACTACATCCTCCGTATTTGGCGGGTACGGGCTCAAACCCCGGTCTAATCAAGAAGCGTGTGCTATGCACTACTGCTCCTGCCCACCTGGCTACGGAGGCGCCTACGGAGATATCCGGAGATGGGGGAAACCCCTGGTGCCGCTTGACCCTAAACACACTTTACACTTTACACTTTATTACCCATATAATTTGTACTTTTCTTCATGTCATGACCACATTTTTACGCATTCTGTATATACAACTGATTTATTTTGTATATATGGCTGTTTGAACCTTGTGGTTTAATAATTAAGAGTTTTATTATTTAGACTTCCCCTTGTAATTAAGATGCATAATGGTAACCTCTTGTCGGATGTATATATATTGCTGTTAAACCTTGTGGTGTAATAATTAAGAGTTATTATTAGTTAAGACTTCCCCTTGTAATTTAGATGCATAATGATAACCTTGTTGGCTGTGGCAGGCAACACTATTTTGCACTCTCCACTGTCTTTTATCTTGCTTAATTTCTATTGTCTTCTCCTTCTGAAAAATCCACCTCTGATTTTTCACTACTTTCTGTAGATAATTTTGTATAGTTACATAGTTACTCTTCTCTCTCCACATGATGTTAAACAGCGGCTAATGGGGGAAACCATGGGGTTCGCCAATCAATAAATAAAAAAAAGAAAGAAAAAAAAAAAGTTTCATGAACCAGTCTGCGCGGGTAACACAGTGGTATCGTGACTGTCCAGAAAAACAGGCAAATCGATCAGAGAACACGTGCAATTTACGGAAAAAATACATATATGGGTATATATTAGAAATAATGGGTGGCCTTAATATAATAATTTGATTTGTTTTGTGAACCAGTCTGCACGGGTAGCACAGTGGTATCGTCACCTTACTCTCCAAATCGGGTGGAAAAGGTCCGGATTCGGATCCCGTCGATGACGCGAGGAACTTTAATGGGTTTTTTTCACTCCGTGGCTGAGTTAGTCGGTCTCAGGCGTAGATGGCAAGCATGTTTTTTTCCCAAGAAACTGGAGTTTTTCTTCCAGCAAAACAGAGAAATCGACTGTAGAACACACGCAATTAACAGACATGAGACACAGCATGGCATATGAATTTAATTATTCGTGTGGCCTAAAAATAACAGTTTGGTTTGTTTCATGAACCTTGACCTGCTGATTGGATTCTTTTTTTTTTTTACTTTGCTATAATTTTTCACGGTCAGTTCCTATGCCATCGAGACAATAAAATGAAAAAGAAACAGAGCGAGCGGTTACTACCGTTCTAGATCTATGTCACTCAAATTCTTTGGTGGCGTCCTTTTGATTTCTAACTTTACCAGGGTACCCCCCCCCAAATTAAAATATCATATTATTTCAATAATAAAACATTTAGTATTTCTAGTTCAGCCTCAATTTTCTCTTCCCCATTCAAAGTAAGTACGCAGTTATCAAAATTATCTTGATAACTTACTGTCTGAATCAATATGACATGAGCGTGTATCTTTATTGCTAACTCATTCATTGCTCACAAAATGTTTGCAGAGCACGGTCAGCATGCCACCAGTGCTGAACCAAGGTATTTTTGCGCCCAGGGCAGAAAGATCTTTCTGCGTCCCCTTTACTAAGGATATATATATATTTTTTTCATGATTTGTAAAATTTGGCACCCCTTAAACAATGGCGTCCCGGGCAAGGTCCCTGCTTGCCCATGCCTTAATCCCGCACTGCATACCACTATTTAAGATGGCAGTTGCACTGTTTGAAATACAGCAATAGTTTTCAAGTTTTTGTAAACTATTATTGCCAAACGACAATTATGGACGTTATCCAACGGCATTGCGATCACGAGACTATAAATACATTTTGACATTCACATATTCCATTAAAATTACTATATTTAATAACACTCTTATACCACGTGAAATTAATAATATAGTTTATTAATCTATATTATAGTTATTGTGTTTATTAATCTATGTTATAGTTATTGTGTTTATTAATTTATATTATAGTTATTGGGTTTATTAATCTATATTATAGTTATTATTAATCTATTCGCCTAAACTATTATACATTATTTTCAGATATTCAGAAATTATTTCAGATATCCATTATGACAAGTATAATTCTTATTTTGCATTATACCAAATTTGGCATAGCCATTCTTGTGGCTGTTTATTGCACCACATATTTCTTTCTTCCTTCGATTTACGGTTTTAGCTTTACAGGATTATCGAAACCACAGATTAGTTAGTCGAGGCAAACCTGGTTGTCAGCATACGTTTCCTGTTAGTATTGAAATTTAAGATGTGCGCCATCTGGTGTAGTAATTAGTAAAAATTAGCGTAGGTTTTTATTCGTGACTCATGGTGTCAGTCAGCGCTGAAGAAGTATCAGAAGTTGCTCTGGTTAAAGTCAAGTGCACTCTTGCCACACGGTGACACTGAAGTTTGTTGCGTGGCATGTTAAATTAGAATTAAAGATATTGTTTTCAGTGATGGTTATGTTTTTTTTTGGATATTATTCCTATATTTCATACCACACATTCCGTTAATAGGAAACTCTTGAACAAGCAAACACATTAGCTTTCGAATCAAGAGCAAATACTATACTTGCAGCGGTAAATTCAAGTACTATCAATGCGATTGAAGTTTTGGATGCTGCTGTGAAACAACTTTGACATCGTCATCCACAGGTAAGGATGAAAATTTACTTATAACATGATGTAACAACGAAAAACTGCGTATGTACCATTAATTAAATGGAGCTCCAGAAAATACCGATTTTCTTAGATGTGCTAAATGTTTGTTAAGAATTTGCTGTTTATTATTATTATTTTTTTTTTCTTCTCTGATTAGACGTATCCAATTTCATGAATTGTTTGAATGGGGACAGTTTATTTTCTAAATTAGTTCCATTCAAATTATGAATAATTTATTGTTATACGTTAAAAATGACAGAATAAGTTAAATAATATTCTTTATAATAACAGAATGCCTTTCTTTCGTTGTAACTATTTTGTTACCGTGAATTTCAAAAGGAATTCCCTCCTTTGTTATAATTAATTAAAAGTTACGTTACTTTATTAGTTAAAGGAAACGTTTAATGCACAAATTTTTGGAATTTCCATCTCTCTAAAAAACTTTTATGGAAGTGTATGATTATGTTAATTTACTTGCAGTTTAAAGCCAACGGGAATTTCTCGTCTGTAATAACATATTTAATTAATCGCGATTGATTAAATGTTTTGTTTTTGGATAATTTTAGTAAGTTAATATCTCTGGATACATAAGCCACACCCACTCTGATAGTTTTAAGAAAACATCCCTGCTTAGGATTCGATCAAGGACCGTCTCTTCACACGTTTGCGACTCTCAGGTTATAGAATGTGCATTAGCCATGCAGCTCAAGGAAACTAGAGGATTTTGCTGCACCAAACAAAATAAAACGACAAAAGAAAATAAGAAAAACACCTCTACCTGTGTGTTTGACGGTTATTTGTTTAATTAAAAATATTCTTTAACGTCTTTAATGTTTTTTTAAATTAGTAAATCACAGAAAAATATTTTCTGTAATCTCCAAAGGGTTATTCTAATTTTCGGGTATGTATAATTTATTTTTATTATTTTATTTAAATATTAGTTACTGGAAAAGTGGTAGATAGATAAACTGGTTATAAATTATGCGATTCAGTAGTTAAATTAGACACAATAATTGACTACATTACAACTTTTGCTGTATGTACTCAATGGCATTGCCCGAATTTTCAGTTTGTATATAAAGGCATTGCCAGGGTTTTCTGTTTGTATATATAAAAGCATTGACAGGATTTTCGTTTTGAATATATAATGGCATTGCCAAGAACATATGGAACTATTTACATATTTTGTACACAGCAAAAAAAAAGACAGTCTCTTGATGGCATTTGTCATCATGGTTTCCATTACTTATTATTCACCAGAAAATAACCACCCCTTAAATCAGTTTGTTAGTTTGGTAAAAAATAAAATCACATGGCACAAGATCAGGTAAGTAAGGATGTTGTAAGCCAGTTAGAGAGTGGAAAGGTGTGCCGAATTATTGCCGCACAATATATAGGGGCACTGTCATAGAATAATTTCTAATATTTCCTACCTAGATCAGGTCTCTTTCTTTTTATTGCATCTCCTAAGCACTTATTGAATTTCTGAGTATATAGACCTCCTGTTATAAATTCCCAACAAATTATTTCTTTATAGTTAAAAAATAGTTCTAGCATAACTTTACTGTTACACTTGTCAGTGTGTGTTGTTTTTCTTCATGGAGACTTCCATTCCAAGGACTGACATGTTTTTTTGCAGTTTGTGAACATTCACCATGTTTCATCTCTTGACACTACTATTTTTAGAAATCCCAAATCACACTCACAAATTTCAACCAGTTCTTTTGAAAGTTCAACTCTTGTTTCCAACTTATCTGCCGTTGAAAACTTGGAATAAAGAAATTACGTAATATTTTCATGTTTTGACTTTAGAGGGTATATATCCTTACATCTTATTTGACAGTTAGCCTATATAATTCTTTTAACATGGGAGACAGTTCATTTGTTGAAGTGCAAGGTTTTCCACAGCTTAAATATCCTAAAAGGTTTTTCACTGTATGCTTCAACAATATTTAGACAGTTTTTGAAGCTGATTCTTTCACTAAAAAGCAAAATTTAACAAGCAAATTTTAAATCAACTAGATGACAGTTATTTGTATCAACATGTCAGGGAAAGTACTAGAGAAAAGAATATCTTAGACCTCATCATCACACATGAATCAGATGACATAACAGGGCTGACAGTAGAGGAACCAGTAGCAGGAAATGATCACGGAGTTCTATGGTGGATGATGATGAGAGGGGATAGCAGAAGTTAAAGGTAAAGTAATGGGTTTTAATTTCAGAAAAGGAAATTACGATGCCTTAAGGTACTACATGGCCTCTATTAACTGGGTAGATATCGTGCAGAAAATGAATACATTTGAACTGTGGTACGCTTTTAAAACATTAATCACAGATGCCTTGAATGTGTATATACCATTAAAAAAATACTCCACGAGGAGGGTTCCAAGTTGGATGAATAGTGAAGTTGCCACATTACTTGAGCAGAAAAAGGTGACATGGAAAGGTTACAGAGCAATAAAAAGTACTGAAGCCTATAACAGCTACAAGGTGATGTGTAATAGAGCCACAGAAAAGGTTCGACAGGCAAAGGCAATTTATGAGAAATCACTAGCAAACAGAGCAAAGAGGGGGGGGATAAAGAATTCTTCACATATATAAATGCCAAGAAGAGCAGGTCAAACCAGATCGGACCTTTACGTAAGGGAAAGGGGATAGTATTAAATACACCAGCTGCCATTGCAGACGAACTCAACAGTTATTTTTCATCGATATTTACAAATGAAAAGCCTTTTGCAGCAGTGGGAAATTGTAGGAGAGAAGTTAAAAAATATGTAATTAATGATATTGAAATTTCGCAAGATTATTTAATGAAAAAACTTTCGAGCTTACAGACCAGTAAGGCTCCTGGAGTTGATGGAATATACCCTATAATCTTAAGGGAGGCGGCAAGCGAGTGCATTGAACCATTGAGTCTAATTATGCGAGCATCACTACACTCTGGGGAGATTCCCTTGGATTGGAAAAGTGCAAATGTATCTCCCATACATAAGGGTGGCTCTAAAAGTGAAGTTGGAAATTATCGACCTGTCAGTCTGACTTCAGGAGTAGGGAAAATCATGGAGGCAATGATCAAGGGTGGAATTTAGGATCATTTGGATCAAATTGAAATTCTCAAGGATACTCAGCATGGTTTTGTAAAGGGAAAATCATGTTTAACAAATCTGGTTCACTATTTCGAAAGGGTCACTCACGAGCTGGATTTAGGAAATAATTTCGACATTGTTTATTTGGATTTCAGCAATGCTTTTGACTCAGTCCACATGAGCGGTTGCTTTATAAGCTGGAACAGGGTGGAATCACTGGGATAATCCTTAGATGGATATCAGGATGGCTTCAGTGCAGGAGGCAGAGGGTTGTGATAAATGGCTATTCCTCAGATTGGGTTGATGTAAGAAGTGAAGTTCCCCAGGGATCGGTGTTGGGACCACTGTTGTTTTTAATTTTCATAAACGACATTGATGAAGGGATAGTGGGCGTGATGTCTAAATTTGCAGATGATGTTAAAATTGGTAGAGTAGTTAATGATCACTGTCAAGCTGAGCTTCTTCTTCAGAGAGACCTAGGTAGACTTCAGGAATGGTCAGAAAAATGGCAGCTATGCCTTAATCCAACAAAGTGTATGGTATTACACCTGGGAAACAGTAATCCCAAAATAACTTATTCACTTGGTGGAGTTCAACTAAACCCAGTATTGGAGGAAAGGGACTTGGGCGTTACGATAAGGTCAGACATGAAATTCTCTGAGCATTGTAGACAGGTTGCAAGGAAGGCCCATGGTGTCCTATCAATGATCTATTGAACTTTTGCAAGTAGAGATAGGGACGTGATAATCCCATTATATAAGGCTTATATTAGACCACACTTGGAATACTGTGTTCAAGTATGGAGACCGCACCTAAAGAAAGACATTGAGCTTCTTGAAAGGGTGCAAAGACGGGTAACTCACCTGGTGAGATCGGCAAAAGGGCGTCCTTATGAAGAAAGACTTCGGATATGTGGGTTGCAGAGTTTGGAAACTAAGACATCTTAGAGGAGATTTGATTGAGGTGTTTAAGGCTGTGAGAGGCATCAGTAAAATGAATGAGGACAAAATTTTCAAGATTATAAATGATGCTAGAACTAGGGGACATAAATTCAAGTTACGGGGGAAATGTTTAGATTGGACTGCAGGGAGTTTTATTTTAGCCAGCGAGTTATAAATTACTGGAATAAGTTGTCTACATGGATGGTAGAGGCTGACCGTTTGGGGAAATTCAAAGGCCATCTGGATAGTACATTAGTGTGAGGGAATTGCATAGGATGATAGGTTTAATTTCCTTTTTTTTTTTATAAATTATTATTGTTTTGTTCGGATTTTTTTTTTTTTTTTTTTTTTTGGCTGGTGCAGCATAAGCCATAGGCTTTCTTGCACCATGCGGCTATTACTAATACTAAGTCTATATCAAAGAGTATCATCCTAAGAAATGACAATAAGCAATTACTTGCTATTAACAACACATAAATATAGACCTTTGCCCATGTACAACCAAAATGCTGTCTACTGTGAAAATTTTTAGACATCCTAATTACAAAATAAAAAAAATTTTCTTATTAAATGTTCAGGTATTTTTAGTTAATTTAGTCCTAGAACTTTTAGATTCTGTCTTTTGTATATTGCTTACCCTCTATTAACACCCCACCTCCCACTCATCTTATGTTTATAACTGGTGTATATATTTGTCAGTCTGCTTTCTGTTGTGCTAGCTGCTATTCTGCTAGTAAGCTGCTAAATTTTAATGACTTATTACATTATTCCAACTCAGGCCAATGTGCCTGAGTTAAGTCCTGCAATTACTAGCAGGTAGCAATCGGTAACAGATAGCTTTTGCTTTTTTGTTCGGATGTATTGAATGGTGCTAGCCCTCGATAATGTACCATTCAGTGTATCCTAATATGATGATTAGCAATAACACTGTTCAACAAAAAAATTCTTTGAATTTGTTTCCTTTCTTAAAATAGGCAAACTTTACTAATTTTGGGTTGAGAAAAATGAATATGACTTCAGAAATTTTTTATTAGCTCTAGTTTTTTGAGATACAGTACTTTTGCTATTGTCTAAGAATATAGTAATTTCAGTAGTAGTCGGAGTGAAAAGTAATATTAAAACAATCTCATATTTACATTTTCTTGATACAACATGGATCACAGTTGTTTTTAATTAAAATGTAAGAACACAAGAAAACTGCACAGGAACCGAAAGTACTTTCTCAAAATGTGGCCCATTCATGACAGTGCCTTCTTTTCACTTGTTGCTTGTATTCCACTTCCAGGGCATCTCTTGTTACTGTACAACAGTAGTCAGCAAGTATAGAAGTGTTCCACCTACCCTGATATCATCTTTCCATTGCTGAAATGTCTTGGTGGAATTAGTCACTGTGCTCGCCACTCACTGCACCACAGTTGTTGGGGAAGAAGTCCAGATGAGAGTCGAGAAAGTGGATTTTCAGTGACATGTTGCAGCCTGATTGATGATACTTTTCTAGAAGGTTGTTTACAGTCTCAACATAGTTTCCAGCTCTTTGTTTTCCCAGGAAGTCATGTACAACACTTTTAAAGGCTTCCCAAGCTGCATTCTCATTACCCTGTAGGACTTGCTCAAAGTTTTCATCCTTTAAAAGTTCACAAATTTGCAGACCAAGAAAGATTCCTTCCTTGACTTTAGCTTCACTCAACAGTGGAAATTGTCCTTTCAGGTACTCACCTTGCAATCACCTTCAGGTCTCCACAGATCTGCTATTGGTGGTCTTTATACTTCATTGCTTCCAGAATTAATTTCATATTTTCATGTCTCCATGCGGACAGCATGGCCTAGAGGAATTGAAGGAAGAGTGTTGCCATTGTGGAGTAAAACAGTTTTTAAACTTATCTTTGATGAGTCTATGAATCTTCTGCAATCAAATTTAAAAGTGAAAACAACCTTGTTTTCACTTTTAAAATATGGAGTCAAAGCATTCTGCCTGCTCCTGTACATGGACACCTTGACATTTGATTGCAGAAGATTCCACTGTTGGGGCCTTGATCCCAGAAGCTCTGCTTTATCTTTCGATAGATATAGGTCTTGAATTAGATCACTTAATTCACCTTGAGTGATTCTGTGTGACTCACTTGGCAACTCAGGTTCTGGCACAAAATCAAGATCCTGTGATGTTGAAGGCTCAGGTTGACCATCATTCCTCACACTGTCCCCATCTTCATCAGACTCAAAAGTGTACTCTTCTGGAGGGTGAGGTACAGGCAGACCATCCCCATGTGCCACTGGTCAGATAACTGACAGGATGTTGCAGTATTCCACAGTCCACTTCCTTTTTTTTGACATGCTATGCTGAAGAGGAGGCACCATGCAGAAATAAGTCATTTACATGATTTGAAGGCTCCCTCCAAATCATTGGGACGGCAAAAGACATTGAGCGTCCTTTGTTATTCAACCATCCATGGAGATTTACAGCACATGTGTTGCAGCAAATATGAGGTGCCCAGGGTTTGTCTTCATCCCCTACCTTACAGCCAAAATTATGGTAGTAGGCTATCTTCACAAGTGGAGTCAATTGGCATTTCTGAGTGGAAAATGTCACATCACCACACACATAACAAAAATTGTCAACATTGTTAACACATTTACATGGCATCCTGGCTTTTTACTTAATTTTTGTCCATAAACCTGAAAAAAAAAAAGAAATTAACATCACTTGCAAGGTAAATGATACACAGAAATACAAAAAAAAAAAAAAAAAAAAACATGCTGTATCGGTTCCTGTTTCAGTGTTACCAACCTGTCTATTCTCTAGACTCCAAAATTCCCTAGTATTCACCAATATTCCCCTAAATCATAAGAGGGGCTATATCTTGGAACCGAGAACTAAGAGTTTTAAATGTTATATTTGTTTTTCTCATGCTGAAATTAAGAATAATTGACTATTTTCAAGCCAGAAACATTTTTGGTGTTGACCAGTGTAATTTTAGTAATAATTTTTATTTTTTTTTTAGGAGTTTTCTTTTGGTATTAGTTTAGAGTGCTCATATGCATAGCTTTACTCCCTTTTTTTTTTTTTTTTTTTAAGATATACAGGGTGTCTCAAAAATATTGGTACAAACATTTAGGGGAAGTAGGTAACATCTAAAGGAATGTGAATGAAATAGGAACCCATAACTGGAAACGTCACCGTAAGTCGGTACACGGCGCTGTTCATCAGTTCGCGAGAGGGAAAATTTCTGGTTTACTCATTCAAGCAGTAGTCGCCACATGAAGAGCATGCATCAATATAAGAACTGTGAGCTGGCAGACATGCACCTAGTGTATGGATTAGCGGAGGGCCCACACGGTGTGCGGCACATCGCTTCGCAATAAATGTGTGGGCAGGTATGGTCGGTGACTGCTTAGTCGGCCCATACCTGTCACCATCCTGCATGAACTCCGCTAAATATGGGATCTTTCTTGAACAAGTTCTACCAGGGCTACTTGACGATGTTCCAGCAAATGTGAGACGCAACATTTGGTTTCAACATGACGGGTCGCCTGTCCATTATGGAAGGTGTGTTCGTGACCATTTGAACAGGCGTTTTGGGCGTTGATGGATTGGCTGTGGTGGACCCGTTGCCTGGCCCCCATGCTCACCTGATTTATCAAGCCTTGATTTCTTTCTGTGGGGGGGGTCCTCAAATCTGTCGTGTGTGAATCGCCTGTGGAGACGGAAATGGATCTCGTGGCGAGACTCGTCTGCGCTGCTGCTACTATCAAAGAAACTCCAGGTGTGTTCGACCGTGTCCGCCAATCCATGCTGGGTCGGTGTCACGCATGCATCGCATCTCATGGTGGAACCTTTGAGCATCTGTTGTAACATCATGAAATGCATCCATATCGTACTCCATTGTTAATATTATGTCAAATAAATGTTTGCCACTAATTACTGTCTTGTGTCATTTCTGCTTCTTGTGTCTCTGCTACTACTTTCCTGTGACATTTCCGGTTATGGGTTCCTATGCGATTCACATTCCTTTAGATGTTACCTACCTCCCCTAAATGTTTGTACCAATATTTTTGAGACACCCTGTATAATTCTCCATATTTTATTAGTCTCTAATATCACCGTCTGATGTAATGTTTAATTGTTTATTCAATGACGTTAATCATTCTGCTAAATTTACTTTACATAATGTCATTCTTCATTTATATGCCCTTACTTTATATCTTGAACTGTTTCTTCAAAATAAAATTTACATTTAAAGCCTCAGACCATTGAATTTATTAGACATACAAGTTAGTGTTGGGGCGCCTCCGTAGCCAGGTGGGCAGGAGCAGCAGTGCATAGCACACGCTTCTTGATCAGACCGGAGTTCGAGCCGGCGACCACCAAATACGGAGGATGCGGAAAGGTCAGGAAATGACTACCGCATATTCCCAGAGCAATATGGCCTTAGTTGCTAATGCTCCTAAAAAAATAACCAAATAAACAAGTTAGTGCAATACATAAGTTCTGTACATATTAAATCTCCAAAGTTGGTGAAATGGCATAATTTTCATTACATCTCAACATGTGAATGCCTTCAGTGAGTTGCCTGTTATTGTATTACTTCAAATAAGCAACACAGCACAGAGAAGACTATTGTCACTTATTATCAGCAGATACCACCACCCAGATGTCTGTTTTAGGGCTATTTGGTCCTTCATCGGTGGGCAGGTAGGTACCCAGAGGTATAACAACTGACAACTAAGTTATGAAGTTCTTCATGCATTGCACTAATTTGTATCTTTAGTAAAGCTTAGGAACAATTGAACTGAAGAGAAAACATTAACATGTATACCTGAAGTGAGGTCTGTTACTGTTAACTGTACTAAACTGTAGTTCTTGAATATCATATTTGTGCTGAAATTATAAAGAAATTTTGGAGAGAACTTAATATTGGTAACATGTTTAAGCTATAATTAAAGATTAATAACTACTCAAGGCTGAGTAGTTATTAATCTTTAATTTACTTTCAAACTTGACTCTAAAACAGTCTGAGCCTTATTAAATGTAACATATCTGAATCCACTCAGAAACAATCCTGTGAACATGTTTATTGTCGCATATGTTTAGAGAAAGGCCACTTACTGTACTATTAGTATTATATATAAGATCCATTCTAGATTACCATATCTAAGACATAGGACTAATTGCTTTTGATTTTTAGTGGGGGAATACAGTAAAGTATATTTAAAACCAGCAGTGGGGGGTGATAACATTTGTGCTTAGCAGACCAACAGGGTAAGTTGCCTTTTTTTTGTAGGTGGCACTTATGGTCATAGATATTAGGCTGTTTTAAATGGTTGATATATTGACACTATTTTTTAAAATGTTAAGACTCAGCAAATATCTGCCAGATCAAAATTTCATTATGCATTTTTTACTGTGAATGCACTAAATTACACAAATTATCTCACAATACATGCAAAAAAAAAAAAAAAACAATTGTAACAACTTTACTGCTTTTCAGCATATCTAGGCTGTGTAGTTAAGCAAAAATTCCCAGGGGCTCATATGTGGTGAGTATGGGCTTGTCAGACCCAGGGTCCTGAGCTGGATATCATCATTCTTCTCTTTCTTGGTGATCTCTCTCTCTCTCTGTAACTTAGAAAATTTTTTTTCTCTGGTGCAGCATAAGCCATGTGTTGAAGGTTTAATTCACTTCCAAACAGGACTCTTCAGTTTGAATGTGGGACTCTTTGCATCTACAAACTGTATTCCAATTATGCATTTGTAAGATATCTTACACCCCTGCATTCTAGCCCTGTATTTATACAATATCCCAGATGTGGACTGCTTGGAACTGTAGTCTTAAGTGGGTGATAAACATTTCCTAAGCTTTATAAAAAAGCTTCCAATTTATATGTCTGAAAGTGAATTTATTTTATTTGATTAAATATATTATGATTATTGCCAGTGAGAATGGCCATGAAGAATTCTCAAAACTTGATTAACTTTGTCATAATGAGTTTGTAAAGTAGTTTTATGCTGTGATGCATAATTATCACTTTTTGAGTAAAACACTGAGTAATAGCGCAGTAAGCAGTTATTATACTGCAGTTAAATGTATCTATTATTTTCACTGACCAATGCATAACTCCATTAGTATTATATTCTTTATTAGCATTATTCAGCATATCATTAGTAGTGGCAAATGATGCAAGGAAGCAGGGGAAAAAAACCCTACCTCATATGCCCATATCCTCTAATAATTTATTTAATGCTTCCTTAAATGTATTAAAACTATCTACTTCCACAATGTCGAGCCCGTCACCACCAAATACGAAGGATGTGGAAAGGTCAGGGAATGACCACCGCATATCCCCGGAGCAATATGGCCTTAGTTGCTAATGCTCCTAAAAACCAAATAACAACTTCCACAATGTCAGATTTGAGTTTGTTCTAGTAATCAGTACTCTCTGGCTGAAAGCAAATTTTTGCCTATCTGTCCTGCAGCCATTACTTTTCAATTTAAGTTTATGTTCTCTTGTGTGTCTTTTCTGGGAAAGAGTAAGGATGCCATCAGCATTTTGTTTACACAATCCATTTAAAGCCTTAAATACTTCAATGATATCTCCTCACAGGGGTGTAGTTTCCAAACACTGTAATTTGCAGAACTGAAGACTTATGGTAAGAGAATCCTTTTGTGTCCATTATTTCTTTTAGTACTATAGGAACTTCTGCATCATTCTTCAATAAAGATGATGTAAATGGTGGATATAAACCTGTTAAATAATTTGGAATATGCTTTTTCTTTTTTTTTTACACACATTATTATTATTATTAGCCATATGGTGCAAGGAAGCCTGAGGCTTATGCTGCACCAGCCAAAAAAAAATTCCTTATTACCCAGAGAGAGAGAGAGAGAGAGAGAGAGAGAGAGAGAGAGAGAGAGAAGAATGATGATATCCAGCTCAGGACCCTGGGTGTGCCAAGCCCATACTCACCAGATGTGAGCCCCTGAATATGTTTGGTTTATTTTGTGCACATTGGCTGAAACTTTTGCCCATCTCTGTTAAAATCAGATGGTTTTATTGCCACTTCAGCCAAAGATAAAGCTGACTTGCTAGCATCCTATTTTCTTCCAACTTGTGTATTGATGATATTGATAAACCACCTCCTACCATTCCCAGTATACTCCATTTAATGCCTCTCATGGTCTTCCGTCAGAAGGATTCTGATTAATCTTGATGCTAAGAAAGTTCCAGCTTGCTGATGGTATTTCTCCACTTGTTCCCAAAACCTGTGCTTCGGAACTTATTCCTGTTCTGTGTAACTTTTTTTCACTTTCTGATTCCAAAGATGTTTTTCCTTCTGCTTGGAAATTTGCTCATATAAAGCTAGTTCCTAAAAAGGATGACAAATCCCTCCCATTACACTTACTGCTACTTTTTCCAAAGTAATAGAGAAATCAATTAACTGCCAACTCTTAAACTACCAAGAAACCTTCAATCTGATCAATGATCACTAGTATGGAGTCTGTTAGTGTACATCCACTGATGATATTCTGGCTTATGTTACCTATCTACAGACAAATTCAATGTAAAAGTTTGGTGAAACTCAAGTAGTTGCTCTTGACATTTCAAAGGCTTTTGATTGTGTTTGGTGTAAAGGTCTTCTAAATAAGCTTCCATCTTATGGTTTGCTAACTATTTTTCATAATTGAGTATTCAGTTTTCTCTCTGACCACTCATTGCAGGTGATGATAGATGGCTCTCTGTTTTATAACTTCTCTACTAATGCTGGTATTCCTCAAGGTTGTTCTTTCTCCCGCTCTTTTCTTCTTGTATATTAATGGCCTTCTTCCATTGACTGGAAATCCTATCCATAATTTTACTGATGATAGCAGATTGCATTCCACCTTCCAGTTTGAGAAACTTTCCCTGCATAAACAGCTTTAACTTCTTGAATATCCACTGCCAATTCCTTAAATTCCGAACTCCATTGGGGCAAAAATAACTTAGTCAATTTCAATCCATCTAAAACTCAGTCCTGTCTTATATTTTGCAAAAAGGATTCTTCTGCTCCTATACTTATCTTCAATGATGCTCCAATTTCTAAGCAAGATCATATGTCTCTATTGGGGATTACCCTGACTTCTAATCTCTCTTGGCACAAGCACATTACAAATATTGCTTCCTCTGCATCTAACAAACTGGGTTTTCTCTTTCACTCTCGGCATTACTTTTCTTCCAAAGAGCTGTTCACTCTGTACAAATCACAAATCTGCTCTACCATGGAATATTGTTCCTGCATCTGGGGCGGTGCCCCAAAATCTCTCTCAGGCTTCTAGATTCCATCCAAAAGAGAGCAGTTAGGTTAATTAATAACCCATGTCTAACAAAGCCTCTCCACTCTGTCTCATAGACATTCTGTTTCTGTTACATTCCTTTTCTATAGATACTTCCATGGGCACTGTTCTTCTGAACTGGCATCTATAATTCCCACTCTCTCTTTCAAAGCAGTCTAAACATGTGCTGCAACCAGTCAACATCCTTATGCTCTCCAACTCACAGAACCAACTTTTCTTCCTCATTTATTTATTCAACTTCTGTTTTCTGGAACAACCTTCCTCCATACATATTTCCTGACAATTACAATCTACAGAAGTTCAATTCTAATGTCAACAAGTATCTTCTTTCATCTTTTCAACCTTCAACTCGTGCGCATGGTACTGAATACTATAGGTTCTAATACCTTTCGTTTGGGGTTTTCATTTAAAAAAATTATAATGAGAGTATGTACAGGATTTCTAAGTGCAAATGCAGAAGAGGAGAGTGAAGAAAATTTATTTTTTTTTTTTCACTTTACAGGCCAGGAATCTTAAAAGGACTATTTCTTTTAATATTGAATTAATTGTTGCCCTCCCAACTCTAGAAAATAAATTTATCCAATATTGAATTAATCCCCCTCCCCGTCAAAATTCTACATACATTTCTACTTCACTGTATTATTTAAGTTGGAAAAAAAATTTAACTCATCAGTATGGTTAAGGGACTATTATTAGGTATCTAGCATCCTGATTTTTCTAAATGTCGAAAAGGTTGACTAATTGGTTAACGAATTCAAGGTGCCTAACAGTTTAATTCTTTACATACATACATACTTATGGTGGCGCACTATGGTCACAGATGCCGATGCACCTAATAAATCTCCAAACAAACATACTTATGGACATACCAAAATTTAATTAGAAAGAAGACAACAGATTCAAATTGGTAATTTATAGAATCAAAACCTGCTTCTATAAGCAATTTATTAATAGTTCAGAGAGCATAAAGCACACTTGACTTATTATTAGCATTAGCATTAGTAGAGGCATATGATGCAAGAAAGCAAGCTTATTCAGCATCAGCCAAAAAAAAAAAAAAAAACCCTCTCCCATTTCACCCCTCCGTTCGTTCGAAATACCTGTCCAGTTGAGCTTTAAATTTGTTTAGGCTATCAACTTCAACAACAAGTGATGGAAGTCGGTTCCACCAACCAACCACCCGCTGGCCAAAGGCAAATTTCCGCACATCTATCCGACATCCGTCCTTCCTCAATTTGAATTTATGCCTTCTGAGGTGATTATTCTGAGAAAGATGAAGAATCCCATTGGCATTGAGCATGCTCAAACCATTCAAAGCCTTATACACCTCTATCAGATCACCTCGCCGGTGCCTAGTCTCCAGACTCTGTAATTTGCAAAACTTAAGCCTTTCTTCGTAAGAGCAACCCTTTGTTCCATTTACTAATCTTGTTGCCCTTCTCTGTACCCGTTCCAGCAGCTCTACATCCTTCTTGAAATGAGGCCTCCAGACCTGTATACAGTACTCAAGATGTGGCCTAACCATTGCCTTATACAAGGGAATAATCACCTCCTTATCCCTGCTAGAAAAATTCCTGTATATCATTGACAAGACACCATGAGCTACTCTTGCAGCTCGTCTGCACTGCTCAGAGAACTTCATATCTGCCTGCACAATTACCCCCAGGTCCTTTTCATTCTCCACCACTGTCAGTGTAGTACTGCAGAGTTGATACATTGCTCTGGGGTTACTGTTACCCATATGTAGTACTTTACATTTGTCAATGTTAAACTTCATTTGCCACCTCTCAGCCCATCTGTTCAACCTTTCCAGATCCTGTTGCAGCAGCATAGCGTCAGTAGTGTCCTTAACGACCCTGCCAACCTTTGTATCATCTGCAAACTTAGACATTAAACTTGATATCCCATCATCAATATCATTCATAAACACCGAAAACAACAATGGACCCAACACTGAACCTTGAGGAACTCCACTAATAACATTAGTCCACGTTGAGCAGTGTCCATTGATTACCACTCTCTGTCTTCTGCCACTCAACCATCCCCTTATCCATAGCAGCAATTTGCCTCCAATGCCACACTGCTCCAATTTGTGCAGCAGTCTTCCATGTGCAACAGTATCAAAAGCCTTTCTAAGATCCGAATATATAATATCAAAGTTATTCCCTGCATCCAGTTCTTTTGTGACTACATCATAGTATCCAATCAAATTGGTCAGGCAAGACCTGCCCTTAACAAAACCATGCTGTGTCTGAGCTATAACTGAATTCTTGTCTAGATGATCCTGCAGTGCTTCTTTAACCAGTGCCTCCATTAATTTACCTGGAACAGAAGTTAAACTAACAGGTCTATAATTACTTGTGTCAGCCTTTGATCCTCCTTTGTGAATTGGGGTTACATTTGCACATCTCCAGTCTATGGGTACCTCCCCTGAGTCCAAAGAAGCTCTCATAATTATGGCTAGGGGTTTGCATACTTCCTTTGCTGCCTCCTTTAATATAACTGGATAGATCCCATCCACCCCAGGTGCCTTTTTTATGTTTATCCTCAACAATCTCTCCTCCACTTTCCTCTCAGTTATTACAAAATCATCCAGCTCACTGCCAATGTTTACTTTACCTACATCATTCTCCTTCCTGAATAACTCCTCATGCGTGAATGTAGATGCAAAATACTCGTTTAGATTGTTAGCCACCTGAGCAGGATCCTCAACTGTTGAACCATCAATATCCAGTGGACCAATCTGATTCATCCCTTTCCTTCTCGAGTTCAAGTATGTAAAGAACTCCTTTCTGTTTTTCTTTGCATCCTTTGCCAAGGATTTTTCGTAGTCTGCCTTTGCCTGCCTAATCTCCTTTGTGACTTGGTTACAGACCAACTTATATCTATCATAGGCTTCCATGTCACCCATTAATTTGTATGTATCCCATGCATTTTTCTTCTCTGCCACATGTCTCATTAGTCCATCTGACAACCATTTAGGCCTAAACCTTGAACAATATTTCTTAGTTGGTATGTAAAGCCTGGTAGCCACCAAGATTAGTTCCTTGAATGCTTCCCATTTTGAGTTTGCTGTTGGTAACATCATCAGTTGGTCCCACTGTATAGAATTTAAATACTGTCTCAGACCATCATAGTCGCCTTTACGAAAACAAAAACCCTTCCCTTTACCTCTGATGGTAGTTACCTCCTTGAGTAAATCCCACTTCAACACACTGTGATCACTGCCACCTAGTGGTTCATTTATCTGCAGGTTCTTAATGCATGAAGAATCACTACTGATAATCAGATCAAGAGTATTGCTCCCTCTTGTTGCCTCACGAACATGCTGATGTAGAAAACAATCATCCAATAAATCCACGAAAGCCTTGCTAGTGTGCGAGTGACCAACCCACAAATTCCAGTCAATATCTGGGAAATTAAAATCCCCCATTATAAGACTCTCTGATTTACTGGCCCACTCTATTTCCCTGTACAATATATTATTATACTCATCAGAGTCATTAGGCCTATAGCACACTCCTACTCTCAATTTTGATTTCCCTATGCTTATGTCACACCAAACTGACTCGACACTGCCCTGTCCATCGATGTCAACTGGCTTCACTTCCTTTGACTTTATGTGTTTCTTAATTAATAGCATAACCCCTCCTCCCCTCCTGTCCTGTCTATCCTTTCTATATACATTGTATTCCCCAAATTCCAGTTCCGCATTACTTATATCTGTGTGACACCACGTCTCTGATATCCCAACAATATCTGCCTTTGATGTTTTGAGCAATACCTCAAATTCATCAAATTTATTTACCAAACTCCTAGCATTGGTGTACACGCAGGTATACATGCACCTGTTTCTATTTTTAGCTACCCTAACACAACCCATGTGTTTACTTGTAACGCAATGACTACCAGCAGTCTCTGAAATATCCTGCATCTTGTTTTTCAGACTTCTGCTCATTTGAATAGAAGCAGTGCAAGAATCACTTCCACCTCTGCCAGTGGCTACTGTTAATCTATTAGTCCTTGTATCCCCCCCCAACTAGCAGTTTTCCGACCCACCTAACACTGCCTCGACAGCATCAGCAAAAATTCTTGCACCCTTTCTATTTAAGTGTATCCCATCCCTGTAGAAGCAATCTCTCCTGTTAACAAGTACAGTCCAGGCTGAAAAAAATTCTACCCCTTGAGCCTTGCACAATCCCTCCAGGGCCGAATTGATCGACAAGGCTCTCATCATATACTCCCTCCTATCGTGTCTGGGCAGAATTGCAGACACTTTCAAGTTCAACCCTAATTCACGGCTTTTTTTCAACAGTGACCTGTACTTGCTAAGTAATTCCGCCGGTCTCCTACTCTTAATATCATTAGTGCCAACGTGTACAACTATATCACCTTTTGTGCCCTTAAAAGATGATATCCGCTCTACAACGTCATCAACCTTTGCCCCTGGCAGACATACCCTGGTCCTATTCCACCTATCCTTTTTACAAAGCATGTTCCCATTTCCCTGACAATAGAGTCACCAACAACTACTAGTTCCTGTGGGACCAGCGCATTCTGCCTAGGGGGCTGCCCCTGTGTTGCCTGATGACCAAGTGCAAGCTCTGGCGTTGATGTGGGCAGCTGAGAGCTTGATGGGCCCCTCAATTTATTTCCTTCGAGGGCATCCACCCTGTCCTTCAAGGTCTCATAAAGGCCCAGAACAACGCTGAGTTGTCGCCTGATTTCCTTGCACTCCTTACACCGTGCACACACAAAGACATCCCCCTTGGCAGTATCATGTCCCGTACCCGACTGCTCCGCAAACATCAAGCAAACAGTGCATTTTAATAGACTGTGATTCAGAGGGCAACTGCCCCCCTCAGTTCTCCCCTGAACCACAGCACTCCCATTAGCTTGAGCCTTTTGCTTTGCTGCTCTGGTCAGAGTCATGATTCCAGTTTAATTCAATAAAATTTAAAACAAAAATTAAATCCTTAAGTTATATCCCAAAACAGTTATGTTATATATATATATATATATATATATATATTTTTTTTTTTTTTTTTTTCGGTATCTAGTGTTCCCTTTATACAACTTCCGTATCACGTGTACCACTATAGTTATGTATTAATTATTTGTTACGATTAAGTTGTTATATATATTTATAGAGTTAAAAATACAATTTAATTGACAATAAAGTTTATCAAGATTAATAGATTTACTGATTAATTGACAATATTATATTATGCAGTATACTACACTAAGCTTATGCTATCGTGTAAAAATGGCGGGAATTCACGAACGGTATTTCTACGGACTCGTAAGTATTGATTAGCTTCGAAATCTCGCTATCTCAATTTAGAATAAACTAAGGATCCTGACTAGGTCTATAACCTACTTATAGAAGATAATTTGATATAACAATTGGTTAATAAATCGACTAAATTTGGTTAAAAGACCTCTCGTTCAATTTGTGACACGTGGATTTGATACCGTTACCGATACTAAGTAATATCTACGAAATCTCTGTCTAAGTTAAACTTTAAACTAAGTATCGTAACTAGGAATATAAAGCTACTCTAGAAAATAAGTTAATATGACAGTTTAAACTAATAAAGCAGAAAATAAATCAGGAAAAACTTCTCTGTTTGAAGAGCTTTAAGGAGCAATGTCTGCACAGGCTAACTCGCACCCAGACTCTTATGACAATTATGAAATGATTTAAAATTGTCTATTAAAATGATTAAATTAATTGAAACACTAACTCCACATTTTAAAAGCAATAATTTGTTTATTAATTCTATAATGTTGAAAAGCATTCATCCATGAGCATAAATATAAATTTCTTTTCTTTTAGCCATCCTGCAGTTCAGCATTGGATCTTATCAGTAACTCGAACTTCTTACAATGTATATATTAGCCTTCCATTTGGGCTGAAAAAACTTTACTAAACTCTAGGTATAGTCAAACATTATCTGCACCCATCTGTTTAATGACTACATCATTAAACAACTGGATGTTTAATGGTGTAAGCATTTAACAGAGAAATACATAAATTAGTAATTTAACAGATTAGTCAGGCATGATTTCCCCGTAACAAACTCATGATTGAATCTATTCACGGTACCATTCTTGTTTTGATAGTCCTGAATTGCATCATTAACTGAGGACTCCATGATCTTCTCTACCACAGAAGTCTAATTCACTTCCTCACCTTTAGCACCAAATTGGACATTAACACTGCTCCAGCCCAAGGGAATCTGCCTAGTGTCTAATAATGTGCTCATTAAGATTCCTAATAGTTTGATTTACTCACATACAACCTTTTTTAATTTTAACTGTATATATATATATCATCGTCCCCTAGGGCTTTGCTTTCCTTTAACCTCAGTAGCATTTTCTAACAAATGCCTCTCCGAGATCATTATATTACTTATTTTATAGCAGTCTGAGTCCTTGACATTCTGCAGAGATAGATTTTAGGTTGTTTGGAACTGTAATTGTCATTGACGTATCTGTTCAACTCCTTTTCTTTGTTTTCTATGGGCCTTCCACTGTAACCAGTTAGGGGACCTATTTGTTATTTACTCTTTTTTTTTTTTTTTTATGCAAATAAGAGAAGAACACCCTATCCCTTTCAGCTCTTTGATTAGTCCTTTTTTATAATCAACTTTTGCCCATCTTACCCCATCTGTGTTTTTACTATGTATTCTCATATAATGCTTGTACAAATTAGAATCGCACAATTGTCTGTAACTGTCTCATGCTTGTTTCCGTTGCTGAATAATCCTCTTAACCTCTTCTGTCATCTATTTTGGCATTAACTTAACTATTGCTGAGTACAATCTCTGAGGATGAATCTCTTGAATATTTCCCATAGCATATTTTTGTATGCTTATAATAAAAATATAATCTTACATTTCCAACAGCTAAAAGTAGTCTCTCCAGTTAATCGAGCCCAAGAAATATCTTATTCTGTTATAGTCTCCTCTTGAAATTGAAGCTCTCACCCCTACCTTTGATCACATAGATTTATTTAGATACAACCCATTTCATGGTATTCTGGTACTGACTGCTATTGCTTCCTCCACTCAAGTTTCTAATACAGTTATGCTCCTTAATGAAAACCAGATCTAGGATATTGGAGTTACTTGTACTCCCTCTGACATGCTGGAATAAGGAGCAATGTCGTGTTTGTAAAAAAAAATCAGTTACTACCATATACTGTAGTATATTTCTGGGCCATGTATTTCAGTCTATAAATGATAGGTTGAAGTTGCTTATAATGAGAAAATCATATTTAGCCAATTCAACCTGCCTAAAGTGATGTGGTTTTTTTTTTTTTTTTTTTTACTCCTCAGTCATTTGGCCTGTAAATATTGCCACTATTAACTTCCCTTTATGTTAGTAATTTCACACAACGCTAACACAACATCTGCATTACTTTGATCACACTCGAGAAACATTCATGCCATCTTCAGGCCATTTCTGATCAGAAGCATCACTTCACCATTGTTCTGTTCTTCGCTATCTCTGCTGAACACAATATTCACAGAAATGAAATCCTTCATCTGGTATCCCTGAGTGGCACCATGTCTCAATAAATTCAACTACATCATTATTAGTTGACTTCGTGAAAACCTGGTCTTGGCGCATTATAGCCTTAGTTGCTAATGTGCCAATAAAAGTCTAGAAAAGTTGAGTAGATGGGCTGAGAGGTGGCAACTGAAGTTTAACATTGACAAATGTAAAGTACTGCATATGGATAGAGGTAACCCCAGATTAATGTATCAACTGTGTGGTACTACACTGACAGTGGTAGAGAATGAAAAGGACCTGGGGATAATTGTGCAGGCAGATATTAAGTTTTTTGAGCAGTGTGGACAGTTTGCAAGAGTAGCTCATGGTGTCTTGTCAATGATATACAGGAATTTTTCTAGTACTATACTTGAGTACTATATACAGGTCTGGAGGCCTCGTTTTAAGAAAGATGTAGAGCTGCTGGAACGAGTACAGAGAAGGGCAACAAGATTAGTGAATGGAACAAAGGGTTGCTCTTACAAAGGAAAGGCTGTAATTTTGAAAATTAGTGTATGGAGACTAGGCACCTGCAAGGTGATCTGATTGAGGTGTTATAAATCTGTGAATGGTTTGAGCATGCTCAATGCTGATGGGATTCTTCTTCCTCTTGCTCAGAATAATTACCTGAGAGGGCATAAATTCAAATTGAGGAAAGACAGTTGTAGGATTGATGTGTGAAAGTTTGCCTTTAGCCAGTGGGTGGTTGATTGCTGGAACAAACATCCATCTGTTGTTGTAGAAGTTGATAGCTTAAATAGATTCAAGATAGAACTAGACAAACATTTGGAGTGAGTGGATGGGTGAAATAAGAAGGGTTTTTTTTTGGCTGATGCTGTATATGCTTGCTTTCTTTCATCATGTGCCTTTGCTAATGCTAAACCTTGATACACGGTTGTCTAAAGGGGGGGGGGAGATGTTTTTCCATATGCTCTTAGATTGCTGGTGTATTGTGCTTTTTACTTCTTTTACAGTTACTAATTCTATGATTAGAGGACGTTCCAACATCTCTAACCCCTCCAGATTAATTTCTCTGATGTCTTAATGGGATTAGCAAAAATTCCATTGAGGAAACATTAATGATATTAGCAAAAAACCTTTGTTTAAGCAAATCCTTCATTTAAATACATCCTTTGTTTAAATAATATTGTCTTTACAAAATAAATTCTGTCTGCCACTAAGGCTTAGTCATATTGAGAAAAGTGTCCCCCTATAATCTTGGCAACATCCCTCAAGCCTAGATTCAATCCACAAGATTTTCATTGTGAAATCCCTCCTATTGTTGTATGAACAGAATTGCAGACACAAGAACATTTTTGTCCCATAACACTTTTTCAACGTGATCTTATATTTCATAACCAGTTCATCAATCAGTTGTTTAAGTTTTAAATCGTGAGCCCCCACAAGTATTACCACGTACTCTCTAGTACCATTACAAACTGATAAATTGTTTGTTACATTGTCAATGTTTGCATCTGGTAGATATACTCTGGTTTTATGCCGTCTGTCTTTTTTTCTTTCTTTCTTGTAGAATGTGTTCCCTGTCTCCCTTTTCAATATATTTACACAAGCAGTTCACTGCTTATAAATCCAGATTTGAGTGTCAGACATTGTGTTGAATCCTAATACAAAAGTTTAAACTACTTTCATATGTCATTTGTCTGTTGTTGGTGTTTGTTTTTTAGGAGCATTAGCAACTAAGGCCATATTGCTCTGGGGATATGCGGTGGTCATTCCCTGACCTTTCCGCATCCTCCGTATTTGGTGGTCACGGGCTCGAACCTCGGTCTACTCAAGAAGTGTGCGCTTCGCACTGCTGGTCCTGCCCACCTGGCTATGGAGGCGCCGTCATTTGTCTGACTGTGTATATACAGCATTGACACAAGAATGTGGTAAAAAGACTAAAATTTCCACTACATGTGATACTCTTCTTTCTGAGTAATATGCCATACTGAACTGAGTTTTAAAGTTTGTGGCAAGTATCTGATTTCTTAAATCAACATACACTAAAACTTTTGTGTGTGTGTGTGTGTGTCTGTCTTTCATGGGACTTAAGTGGCTGAATAATCAAAAATTACAGATATATGAGAGTTGTATCTAATTCAAAGTTCCTTCATGACATTTTAGTATAAACTGTTGATACAAAACAAAAGTGTTCAATTTGGCTGTGAGAGAGAGGTTTATGAAGTGCACCAATGTGAGTGTTCCTACCTGGCATTTTCATAACCATGTGGAAAAACAACCATTATATTCAATATATATGTAATAATGATTGTCAATGTGTGTGTATGTACACAAACACAATGATAATCATTATTATTATGCAGAAATATATCCTTAATAAAAGGAAATATTTCTGCATTATGAACAAATTTATTTATATATGTTTCAGTCCTACCCTGGGGGTCTTTGGCAGTCAACATAATTTTACATGATTTTAATAACAGTGCAGAGTCCAGCCCAGCAGTTAGCCTCCACACCATACAATCTATCACAGACAGGACCAGGTTGGAAAGTCATCACTCCTTACAAACATATCTTTGCCTCTTCTTTCATTCTTTCAACAACCCCCCCTCTTTCCAAGAACTAGGGAACAGTATCCCCATGGATCTGGCTAAGTCTGAAGGCTGCCAACACACAGCTGCCACTGAGTTTTCTCTTAGTGACAGCCCAGCTATCTAGAATGTTATCAATGTTTCCTGGGTAGCCAGTGACAGCTCAGCTATCTAGATTGTTTCCTGGGCCCTGTAGTATCATGGATACCACAGAGCCCAGGAAAAATCAGCCTGACTGATAGTCAAACAGTTGGTTCACAACCAGTGAACCCTAGCACCTCAGCCAAAATGATCCTTCTAACTACCATCGTACCCTCTAAAGTACCCAATGAGATGAGGTATCCTTATCCTTTGTTTCAGTCTCTGATCACACAATTTTTAAGTTTCCAGTTAGGAAAGACATACATAAGAACTTTGCTTATTTCATATTCCATTGTTTATATTCCATGTTTTCAGCTGCATTATAGACTTTCCATTTTTTTTGTTAATTTAAATATTTTAATTGTTAATGGCTTATGAAGCAATGAAAACTTGTACTAAAATGTGATTTTATTTTTTAATGTCAAATATATTTTCCAAAATAAACCAGTGTAGTTGTCACAGAGAAATATCCATTTTACCTATTACGTATTACCTGAATTTAAAAGATGCCTCTTACAACTACATTTTTTGGCATGTTGCTTGAAGCACCAATGATTGGTAAATATATATATTTTTTTTATCAGTGCTCATTTTTTATTTTTATTTTAATGTTTATTTTTAAATGTTTTGTGTTCTTCCTCCTGAATCTCAAATCAATGTTCTTGGCTAGAAGCACAATTTTCTTCTGTTCTCCATGATCTTCCACCTTGTTTTTCCAGTCCATGATCCCATCACTTTAGAGTTCTTTTTGATGTTATCCTTCCATCTTCTCAGTCACATGCCTATTAGTTTCTCCTCCAGAGTTCCCAATTTTCCCAAATCATTTCTCAAGGTGAAGTTAGTCAGTATCCCTTTTTTTTGTTTATGGTTGGTCATCTGTAATTTCAGTTTTATCTTCTCTATTCTTCTGTATCATGGTTTTTAATATCTCCATAAATCTTTCTTGGAATTCAGCCTTTATAGCTTCAAATTGTTAGTTCATATTTGGTGTTATTCTACAGGTTTCTGATTCTTATGTCATGATTGGTTTGATAATGGTTTTTTAAATATCAATTTTAACCTGGATGATAAAATTCTTGAAGGGATTTAGGTATTAGACAGTAAAGTATGCACTTGTCCCAGCATTGTTCTTATCTGTATTCTGTCTTTGTTGGTAATCATGGTGTGTACATATTTGAAATGTGTTTCTGAAATTCATATCACTAATAGTGAAGTTCTGTGTTTCAATTTGGTCTCAGTTATTCATTTTTTCTTGGTTGATAATGAGGTCTCTTTTTTTGTTATAACATTTCTAAAAGTTATTCTGATTTTATCATAGTCTTCCATTATGTCAACCTCATCAGCATAGGCCAATGTGTCGGTTCCATTTTGTTCACTGCTAACCTATCTCATTGTTGCCTGCAGTATAAAGTTGAAATGTATCAGTGAGAGAGTGTCCATCTGTCTCAAATCTATTTTGATCTTATTACTGATGTTTGTTTTATCTACTTACAGGTATAACTTATATAGGAATATTATACATAGGAATTTACAATATTGAGAAATTAATTTTGATGCCAACTAAGGGCAGAATCAGATGTCTAGTATCGTTGTGGGCTCCAGGGTTCCCCCCATTCTCTGCTGAGTCCTCAGTACTGGGCATAGCCCAAGCTGTTACTTCCAACCAATAACAGAACATGTTCTGCCGTTGGCCAGACCCAAAAGCCATATAGCAGCCAGGGTGCACCGGACACCAGGTCTAGTGCTTCCTAGCTGTGTGGAGGCACGCCAGGTTCAACTATTGATGACTCTTTACCGGGGTAGCGGGGGGGGAGTAGTAAATGAAAGGAGTTGGTGATAGTGGGAGAAGTTTGGGTGGGAGGGATAAGAGAATAGTAAGTTGGGAATGAGAGAAGGCATTCCCTAGAAAACTAAGTGATGAGAGTAGTAAAAGAATACAGATTGTAATGATGGATAGTGAGTCAATCCCACCCTGGAAAGGGGTCAGCAAGTCCACCTAGTGGTTGGTCCCCAGAGGGGTTGATATTCTACCCTCTAAGGGTTAGCAAGTGGTTCTCTGGTAGGGAACTTACTAGGCCAAGGCCTGCTTCCCACTCAGTGTGACTGAGTCGGATTGTGTAATCCCAACCCAATATGGGGTTAGCCGTCATGATCTGCAGTGTCTTCTGAATTTGGTAGTCATTGTCAGTGGGTTCCTCTTGTCAGGAATTCTGCTAGGATATGAATGGAACCCTCAGGCTGGTCATGTCTGGGCAGGATCCTAGTTCAGGTGAGCCATCAGACATTGTCGCCGTTTGAATACACGTTCTGTGAATTCATTGAATGCTGCAAAGTTTTCCTTTATTTGTATAAGTAGAGGTGCCTGTTCCAGTGCATATGCCTATGTGAGGGTTTGAAGAGGCATTTGCAGGTCTTGGTAAATCGGACAGGTGAAGGTAATGTGGTGGGCCAGTCTCTGATATTCCACAGGTGTAGGCAGGGTTTTGTACCAGACCCAACGCATGAAGTTTTGCGTTGAGGCTTCCATGTCCAGTTAGTAGAAAAGTAGTGTGTAAGCTTGGTACAAACCATTTGTTGAACTGTTTGGGTTGCTCCTCACTGTTGGCATGTAATTATGGGTGGTTCTTTCTTCCAAGTGGGTTAGCAGCTCAGGAATTCTGCCAGATGGAGATCATTTCATGTCTAATTGTTTTCTTCTCTTCTTGGATGGTGTTGTTCAGTTCCAATACTATGTTGTTACTGTTGCATGGGAGGTTCCATCTTATGGTATATTAGATAATGGTAAGCTCAAGATGAAGAGGTAACTTGCTGGATAGGATCTGCAGCACAGGAGTAGAAACTGTTTCCTGGGCCACCAACCCATTTGGAAGAACCATCCATAATTACCTGCCAACAGCGCAGGAGCACCCCAAACAGTTCAACAAATGGTTCATACCAAGCTTAAACATGACTTTTCTACTAACTGACATGGAAGCCTCAACACAAAACTTCACGCGTTGGGCGGTAAAAAAACCCTGCCTGCCTGCCAACTAATGGCAAAAAAATTTTGGAGAATTTGAGGAAGCACATGACAGCAGTAATGTGAGTTCTTTGTTGAGGATGTAACCATTTTTCTGTAGAACAGTGGCCCCCAAACTACTGAGATCTGCGGGCCCCTATATATACACACACTATACAGCAGACTCGATTTTCCGGGATAGATGGTAAAAAACAAATCCCGGATAATCGATTTCCTTGTTAATCCAAAAATACAGAAGTCCCCGGCATGCGTAGGAATATGTTCCAGGACTTTTTACTTCGTCGGGTTTTACGTAACTCTGGAATGACTAATAGCATATTGCTACTATATTATTATTGACAAATCTAAATTCAGTGCGATACTTGTTAATGTTAGACCATTTTCATACATTCTTATTATTTTAATTTTCTGATCCAAATCGATCGCTTTCCTTTTCTTGATAGATTTACCGCTGTCACTTATTCTCTTAGTAGGCACCATGTTAATGGTCACAGTGAAATTTTCTGTAAAGAACTTCACAGAATTAAGGTGAAAACTCACTATTATCACCCTTCGCAAGCTCACGTTTTAATAAAGCACATTTCTGGAGGTCAACAAAAAACAATTTGCACTTTCCATTTTATTAGGCATTTCTGTTAGCCCAGTGGTTTTCAACCGGGGTGCCGCAACAGCATTCCAGAGGTGCCACGTAATTTGGGTTTAAGTTACTTAAACTTATTTTTTTTTAAAATTTATATGTTTATTTCATTATAAAACGGTGTACACAATCTTTTTAATTTTGTGGTGATCTATAATTGATGTTTACTTAGTACCTCTATATAAGGAATAAAATTATTATATACTGTATATACATAAATTTGTATTATGAAATGTAATTTTTATAATTATATATATATTATTCATCAGATTGATCAGGGGTGCTGCAAAATAAAATAAATTACTTAGGGTGCCGTTATTAAAAAAAGGTTGAAAACCACTGGTACAGTTTTTTTTTTTTTTTTTTTTTTTATGAAAACCCCAAACACGAAAGGTATCAAAACCTATAGTACTTAGTACCATGCATGAGTTGAAGGAGAAGTATGGGGGGAGGGGGATGCCGGAAACTTTGCTCTAGAGACTAAACATGGGTTAGTGCAGTCTATTGTAAATGGGTAGTAAACTCTATCACATTGCATTTACGATAATACCGATAGCTGGAATTCTGTGGGTTTTTATGTTATTATGGTGAAATGTGTATCCCCTTCATTGAAATCTTCAGTCATAAAAAAAAAACCCATAAATCATTGTAAGAACCTTCTTTTTTTTTGCTTGTTACTCCGATCTCACTTGTACAATTTGTGCGTGCTGTGATCGTCGTTATTGATTGCTTATTATTATTTTTTTTGTTGTTTTAAATTTTACAATCCTTAAAAAAAAAAAAAAAAAAAAAAAAAAAAATGAAGCAAAAAAAAATTACGTAAATCCGTAGTTGCGTAAGTCGAGGACGTACTGTATCAAAAAATGTTCAGCAACCTACGTAAAAATTATGGCGATTTTTACCGAACACAAATCTCCCAATGACGACTTATAACGCCACTTCTTGTCGCTTATTTATGACTTGCAAAACATCTGTTTATACCTATTCTAGTTATTACTTGAATTTTATGATTTTTGGTTGGTTTTTTTTTTTTTTTTTTAATTTTGAATCTCGAAGTGTCCTGGTAAGGTAAATCGAGAGTCTGCTGTATATATATAAAAACACATTACTTGATACAGGTGGTGCACCATGGCCATAGATGCTGATGCGCCAAATAAATCCCCAATCAACTAACTTGATACATGGGTGGGCCGTCCCAAGGATGAAGGGGTGCATGGCACCCAGGCATTTCAATCAAACAATGATCAATATGGTGTTATGTTGGCCCACTTGGTGTGCAAACTCCTGCAAAATTTCTAGTCAATAGGTTTAGTGGTTCCAAAGATACAATGCTGTGAAGACGGATGGACAGGCAGACAACAAAGTGACATTTTAAGGGTCCTTCGTTAAACTATAGCCCCTAAAAATAATAAGTAAAAATCATTTTATAATAAAGTTTTTGTAGAATATTCCAAATTTTTATGAAGTTCTCATCCGACACCCTATGCCAACTTCTTTTCTTCTTCTTTGTGTGTCTCTTGCTGAATGACTTTTCTGAAGCAGCCATGAATTGACATATTTTGCTGAATCAAAGCGGGTCAGCGGTGGGCCTACAATTTTAAGAAACAGTAGTGAAGAAAGTGTTTTTGTCATCAACGAAGCTCTGGTTGGGCTGACAATCAGATTCATTTATGAAAATTCTCGTTCACATTCACTCGATGAAATTGGTATCATACTCAGAGCATCCATCAAATTCTTCAATTCTTCCGAAACCATCTTTTCAGTTAGGTACCCCCAAAATCCGCGAATTGTATTTAACTGTAAAAAACTTCATTTGGTGAAAATGAAGTTAGAAAATTGATAATTTTCTAACTTCATTTTCACCAAATGCCAACAATTCATGCTTAGAAGGTTTAATACCTTTGTTGTCATCGTTTTCCTTCTCTCGTCATCGGTATTGTCACTAGTTCTTAAAATGATTATTTGTCAGGATAAAAGAAATTACTCCCTCCTAATTCTTGAACGGGGCGCTTACAGTTGATTCACGAAGGTGTCCGACCTACGGTCCGCAAGGAAAGTGAACTAAAACAGCATTTTAAATTTTGTTAATTATGAAAAAAATTCTCATTAAATGTTTTGTTCAGTAAATGTAGTTGTGTATTGTACTTAATAAAATTTTCGAATATTTTCAATTTTTTCAATTTTACTTTTACATGCAACAAGATATGGAAAATGTAACACACTAAAGAAATCTTACTTTGAATTTGAACGGGAAAAGGTTGGACACCACTGCAGTAGAAGGTGGGCCAGAGCCCATTGGGAATACACCTTGATCTGCTCACTGTTGACCAGCGCGACTTCTCCGTATGCAGGACAGGTGGTCAGATAGGTTTTACCAGGTACCACTAAATTATAGAATGGTATTCCTTTTAGCTCTCTTAATTCGCTCGACAGCACTAATTGCCTGAAGGCCAGAAATGCGAGCAGTGCGTACCGAGTTAATTCTCTCCTAATCCGTTCACTATATAAAAATTTTCTCGCTCAACAGAAACTATTTTAAATGTAATTTCCAAGGGGAATTCAAAATAATTAAACATAGGTCTGACTGAGCAATTTAGAATTATAAAAATGGTTATACAGTTTTATATAGAAAATATCTTAACAATAGACAGTGAGAAATGTAAATTTAGTTAAATAATTTTAAGCTTATTTTAATAGTAGATAAACATGTAAAAAAAAATTTACGGAATATTACAAATTTTGAAGTGCACTGCATCCAAATGTCACATGTCACTGTTAAAGGTGCCGGTGCGCCGTACCGTCACAAAAAAAGCACTGCGTAGGGCAATATAAAAGTGACAACATACTTGTGCCGTAGAGCAGGAGTTACACAACTAAGTATCAATTGGGTGTCAGATTCAAGGTTTACCAAGGATTTGAGACTCTGTAATGAACTTTGCAGTGATTGATCAAAAGAATGAGAACTCAGAATAACAGCTAGTAGCATTAGTAGAAGCATACGAAGCAAGAAAGCATGCCATACAGCATCAGCCAAAAAAAAAAAAAAAAACCCTTCCCATTTCACCCATTCATTCCACCAAAAGTTTGTCCACTTCTTGCTTGCATTTATTTAAGCTATCAACCTTCACAACGACAGAAGAAAGTTTGTTTCAGCAATCAACTACCCACTGGCTAAAGGTAAATTTCCACACATCTATTTGACAACTGTCTTTCCTCAATTTCAATCTGAGCAAGAGGTAGAATCCCATCAGCATTGAGCCTGCTCAACCCATTCGAAGCCTTATAACACCTCAATCAGATCACCTTGTAGATGCCTAGTCTTCAGATGCTGCAATGTACAGAACTTAACCTTTATTGATAAGAGCACCCCTTTGTTCCCCCTCACCAGTCTTGTTGCCCTTCTCTCCCCCTCAACGTGGGCACCTGTACATGGTGAGGGGACCTCCCAGTGATGCTGCTGGGTTTCCAGATTAGCATCACTGGGATCCAACGCCCACAGCCCAGGCTCCAGGCTTACATCAATGGAATCCGGCGTGTTTGCCGTGCGCTGCGACCCGTGGAAATTCGGAAAGGGGGATCCTGGTGGTTGAGGGGCCCAGCTTCAATACACCACTTTGGCCCCTGCTTCGACAAGACGGGTGGTCCTGGAAGGCCCGGCTAGGATCAATCGGCTAGTAGGCTCGCCTGCGAGGGTCAACCGTGTCAATGCCACGCCCCTACCCTCATGGTCCGAGGGACAGGATTCAGGCTGGCGGCGGTGCGGGTATAGTGTCTGGGTAGCCCTGCCTTCCCACTCCCGAGCGCATTTATTGCATGCCGGGTAGTGGGCGTCCCTTTGGGCTCCGTGGTGGGTGGGGAGCCCGGGCACTGAACCACTTCAAAACTTCATGAATCCTGATAAATATATTTCTTCAGGGGCCCCAACCCAGTCCCTATCTGAAAACAGAGACGGAGAGGCAGATAGCATTATTGCTACAAAGAGGCAGCGAACCGAACTACCATCAGGGCCTGTCCCAAGGTTCTTAATTATGCACTCCACGAATGAAACACCGATTGGTAAAATGTCACCCTTTTTTATACAAAAAGGGTTGGATGGGTTAGCAGGTTCACCCAAGTCAGTTAAGAGGCTCCGTTCCGGGGACCTCTTGATTGAAACAAAAAATGACAGGCAGTCTGAACATCTACTCCAAGTAACATCAATCTGAGGAATCCCTATAACAGTGACACCACACAGAACACTCAATTCATCGAGAGGTGTCATTTCGGAGTGGGACCTTCTCGACATAACCGAGGAGGAAATCTGCTCCGAATTAAAACCACGGGGAGTCATTGCCGTCAAGAGAATTACTGCGCGAAGGGATGGAAAAATTGTTAAAACCAGGAGCGTTATCCTGACTTTTAACTCTCCTAAACCTCCTGACGAGATAAAAGCTGGATACATCAACTGTTCAGTGCGTCCATACGTTCCGAACCCTTTACGGTGTTTTAAATGCCAGAAGTATGGACATTCTCAAATGGCCTGCCGTGGAGTCCTTGCATGCGCTCGATGCGGTGCAAAGGACCACGAAACAACAGCATGTTCAGCCGCAAAACCCACCTGTATTAACTGTGAAGGCGAACACCCGGCCTACTCACGAGCATGCCAGAGGTGGAAAGAAGAAAAAGAGATTCAACGGCTGAAGGCAGAGCTTAACATATCATACCAGGAGGCAAGGAAATCGGTAAAACCCCTGAATATCAACAGACCTACCTACGCCCAGAAGGTAGCAGGGAGATGTTCCGTCGGAACTCAGACGGACATGACCATTCCTCCAAAGGAGTCTTTCACTCCCATCGCGCGGTATCTCTTAAGTTCTCAAAAACCTGCACAAAAGGACCAATCAGCTGCCACTCCTATATCGGTACCTACTAATGCTCCACAAGTAACTAAGTTAATTATGAAAGAAAAGAATAAGAAAGGGGAAGTCCCCCCTAGTACCCAAGAAAAGATGGATGTCTAGCAGAAGGAGGTACCCGAAGATTCAGTCTTGGAACTCTTTGCGGAGGAAGAAATGGACACGGGACAGCGTCCATTCTTCCCCAAAAAAGATAAATCCAAGACTGATAAAAGTAAGCCCTCAGCACCTTGGAAGCCGCCTGATGGACCCACCAAGCCAAAATAATGGCTAAATTCCTACAATGGAATTGTCGGGGATTCCGGCAAAATATGGATGACATCAAGGCCCTCCTGCAAAAGCACGAGCCAGTTTGCTTTTGCTTGCAGGAGACATATCTAAAGGCAAATGATGATCCCACCATGCACAACATCACATTTTTTCGAAAGGATAGAATTGCGGATGGCCCTGTACATGGGGGAGTGGCTATCCTTGTGGGTAACCAGACCCCAATGCAGCCTTTGCTAATTACAACCAGCATTGAGGCTGTTGCAATTCGCCTTTCAGTGGGATTTCTATTAACTGTGTGCTCCATTTATTTGCCACCTGGGACTGACATCCCCAGGCAGACCTTGATGATCTCCTTACGCAGCTGCCACCCCCTTTCTTACTTCTCGGGGATTTTAACGGACATAACACCCTGTGGGGTAGTGCTAACATCAACGGAAGGGGACGAGTCATAGAGCGTATGCTCAATGACCTTTCCTTTCTAAATACTGGAACAAACACCTTCTTCCACATGCCTACCCGTACTTTTTCTGCCATTGATCTCTCTATCTGCTCCCCTTCTGTACTCCCTTCACTCACTTGGGAAGTGGAGGAGAATCCATACGGAAGCGATCACTTCCCCGTGATAACCTTGTTACACAGTGGGAGACCATGTCTTCCTTTTAGGTTACCACGGTGGAAGATTGATCAGGCTGACTGGACTGCCTTCCAACATCAGGCAAATTTTGATCTTAGCGCAGTCAGTCAAGAGTCTATCAATGATGCAGTTAAGTACATCACAGAAAATATTGTCCAAGCAGCTGCGAATGCTGTTCCAAAAACATCTGCCCGGTTTCCACCATTTCCTAAACCTTGGTGGAATTCACAATGCACAGCAGCAAAAAAGGCTCAAAACAAAGCGTGGGGGATATTCCGCCGATATCCCACCACGACCAATCTTATAACCTTTAAACGTGCACGAGCCAAAGCACGATATGTCCGCTGTCAGAGTCAAAAGGAATCATGGATCCGTTTTGCATCATCTATTAACCAGTCTACCAAATCTAAGGTAGTCTGGGATAAAATCTGGAAAATGAAGGGAAAATATACATCCCACCCTTCTTCAATCCTAGATTATAATGGATGCGCTATTGCAGATCCAACTGCAATAGCCAATGCTCTTGGGCAAACATTCTCTAACATCTCTGCAACATCTTCGTATTCCCCAGAGTTCCTGGTCCTGAAACATAAACTAGAAAAACAAGCACTTAATTTTAAGACCAAGGGCCTCTATCCCTACAACGGGGCATTCACTATAGAGGAACTGAAAAGAGCCCTCACTCTTTCCAAAGCAAGTGCTGTTGGACCAGATGGCATCCATTATGAAATGATTAAACATCTTTCACCAAAATCTATGGATTGTCTGCTCCTTCTGTATAACAGAATCTTTACTGAAGGGCAGTTTCCGGACTCCTGGCGAAAGGCAATTGTTCTTGCCTTTCCTAAGCCAGGAAAGGATCCAAAAGTCACCACCAATTATCGTCCTATTGCTCTGACTAGCTGTCTGTGCAAAATCCTGGAGAGAATGGTCAATTCTCGTTTAATATGGTATTTAGAATCAAATGACCTTCTCTCCAGCATCCAGTGCGGCTTCCGAAGGAACCGGTCCACTTTGGACCATCTTATTAGATTGGAAGCATCCATCCGGGATGCTTTCCTAAAATGCGAACACTTGGTGTCGGTGTTCTTTGACATGGAGAAAGCGTATAACACAACTTGGAGATTTGGCATTTTAAAAGATTTACATAGCCTAGGCCTAAGAGGGCATCTGCCCTTTTTTTATTCAAAACTTTTTAGCCAATCGATCGTTCCAAGTTCGTGTGGGATCCTCACTCTCTCGCTCCTTTAGCCAAGAGGAGGGAGTACCACAAGGATCAGTATTAAGTGTCACGCTTTTTGCCATCAAAATAAATTCCATCACAGAACAACTTCCTCCAACTGTAAATAGTGCCCTCTATGTTGATGACTTTAGCATTTTTTGTCAGTCGTGCAACATGAGGGTTATTGAAAGACAACTGCAGAAAGCCATTGATAATATGAATTCCTGGGCACTTGCTAATGGCTTCAGGTTCTCGCCGGAGAAGACCGCTTGCGTACACTTTTGTCGCAAACGTAATCTTCATCCTGAACCTGAATTAAGGCTCGGACAAAATGCTATTCCAGTAGCAGCGAACACAAAATTCTTGGGACTCATATTCGATAAAAAAATGACCTTTTTGGATCATATTCGTCAACTCCGCACAAAGTGCACAAGAGGCCTTAATATGCTCCGCTCGCTCTCCTCTTTATCTTGGGGTGCAGACCGATGCACCCTTCTACGGCTTTACCGTGCGCTTGTGCGATCCAAATTAGATTATGGGTCCCAAGTATATTCTTCAGCCAGAGACAGTGCCCTTCGATGGCTGGACCCTGTCCATCATCAGGCTCTACGTATCGCTACTGGAGCATTTCGAACATCTCCTGTCCAGAGCTTATACGTCGAAGCAAACGAACCACCGTTATCGCTTCGTCGTAAGCAGTTGTCTCTAATGTATGCCTTAAAACTAAAATCCCTGCCAGACCATCCTACGTGGCCATTCGTTTTTGAGCCACGATGGGAAAATTTGTACAACACCCGTAAGACTGCCAATCGTCCTTTTGGTATTCGTCTCTAAGAGCTACTCAAAGAACTTAATATCAAGGTAGACAAGGTTGCCCAAACACCAAAGCAACCCTTTCCACCCTGGCATGCTCATGTCCCGGCATGTGACTTGTCCCTTAGAAATTGGGGAAAGTCGGACAGTCCATCTTCAGTCTACCTGCAGCTTCATTCAGCACACCGAGCTGAACATTCTGACTTTGCGCCAGTCTACACAGACGGTTCGAAGTCGGAATCATACGTGGGATCTGCTGCTGTCTTTACAGACAGCACTACATCGGAGCAGATTCCCTCTGAATGCAGTATATTTACTGCAGAGCTGCATGCTATAGAGTTAGCCTTGGATCACATTAGTGAATGCCAATACCAACGGTTCATTTTATATTCCGACTCTCTCAGTGTGTTACAGGCTTTAATATCTGTGAGGTATAATCCTCATCCAGTTCTGTCTAGCATTCAGCAGAAGATTCACGTTCTCCATGAACGTGAATATGACATCCGCTTCTGCTGGATTCCCAGCCACATTGGGATTAGGGGAAATGATTTGGCTGATGCCGCAGCCAAATCAGCAATTCCCAATAATAACCGCTGCCTGTCAGTCCCCTATACAGACTACAGGCAAATAATACACCAAAACATACACTCCCAATGGCAGGACTCGTGGAATAGACAGACTGGAAATAAACTATATTGTATAAAGCCTGTAATTGAACCGTGGCAGTCTAGTCTGCGCAGGAATCGTAAGGAGGAAGTTGTTCTTGCCTGGACCCGCATAGGACACAGTCATTTGACACATTCTTTTCTGCTGAGGGCTGATGACCCTCCTATGTGTGAGTCTTGTGGCACAATTTTATCAATTAGGCACCTTTTAATAGACTGTCCAGATTTTAGCAATATCCGTTCTAGCATCTTTAATCATCTGACTGAGCCGTATACACTCAGTCAGATTTTATCCGACAATGACCATGTGTCTGCTATTTTTAGTTATTTTAAATCAATAAAGGTTTTTACTTGTATTTAATATTTACATGTTACTGTTATTTCCTTATTGATTTATCTTTTCTACATTTTATACCTTTGTTATTTTTTATACTGACATGCTGGCCTAAGTAATTAGGTCAGTGAAAATTGAAATTTTTTATATATGACCTTAGTTTGGCGCATTATAGCCTTAGTAGCTAATGCGCCAATAAAACCAAACAAACAAACAAACAAGCCCTTCTCTGAGTGAGGCATGTGCAGATGTATCACTGAGAATCTTCATGAAGAGTCAAATAATAATGGCCTCAGCTAATCAATCTGACAGTAGCAAAAAATCTTACTGTGAGTAGCAGCACTGCTTTTAAGAGAAAAAAAATTATCAAATGGAGAAACTTTTCACCAAATATTAGGTCACATCTGATCAACACTGAAGTATACAAAGTCAGAAGCAGAATGTAGCAATTATAACTACTTCTGGGAGAGAGAAATATGGAAATGTTGAAGAAACTCTGCAAGACAAAACAGAAATCATTTTGCATCTTTTTGACAAAAATTTAATTGTCAAATGAAAGTCAGACATTCTGGTCTTTTTACAAAGCTATTGGCTGCAACTTCTGTCCATATACTTGTATCCTACTGTATTCTATATGTTCAGATTAATTTCTCTGATCCCTTAATGTCATAATGGGATTAGCAAAAATTCCATTGAGGAAACATTAATGATATTAGCAAAAAACCTTTGTTTAAGCAAATCCTTCATTTAAATACATCCGTTGTTTAAATAATATTGTCTTTACAAAATAAATTCTGTCTGACACTAAGGCTTAGTCATATTGAGAAAAGTGTCCCCTATAATCTTGGCAACATCCCTCAAGCCTTTCCTAGGGTATGTGGTGCCCCCTCAGTCCGATATGAAGTTCTCTGAACAGTGCAGACAGGCTGCCAGGTCAGCTCATGGGGTTGTATCAATGACATAGAGGAATTCTATTAGCAGGGATAAGGAAGTGATTATCCCATTGTATAAGGAAATGGCTACTGCACATATTAAGTACTGTAAACAGGTCTAGAGGCCTCAGTTGTGGAAGGATGTGGATCTGCTGAATGGGTATGGAAAAGGGCAATAAGATTGGTGAAGGGGAACAAAAGGGTGCTTGTATAAAGAAAGGCCTCAGTTCTAAAAATTGCAGCATGTGGAGACTAGACACATGCAAAGTTATCTGATCGAGACGTTTAAGGCTTTGAATGGATTGAGCAAGCTCGATGCTCATCACATTCTTCCTCTTGATCAAGTGTGTGCGCGCGCGCACACACACACACACACACACACAAGGGGCATAAATTCAAATTGAAGAAGTATAGTCACATCTATCATGTAACCATACTTCTTCAATTTGAATTGGAAGAAACTTCCATCTGTTGTTGTGGAAGTGGTTAGTTTGAATAAATTGAAGGAAAAACTAGAAAAACTACTACTGGAGATGGACAGATGACGTGGGAAGTGTTTTTTTTTTTTTTTCCCCCCCTTCTACTAAAGAGCCTACAAAGAGTAATGTGTGAAAATGAGGATTTACCATATGGTAAATCCTCATTTTCAGAAAGACATTCTCACAGTATATATACTGTGAGTATATATACTCAAAAGAGGAGATATTAAAATGTAAAACTATAGAGGGGTCTCCCCTCTCTTAACTACAATCTGTAAGATTCTCTCAAACTTACAGGTAAAGAATGTTACTCACTATACATGTATAGAAGAGAATTCATGAGAAACTCATGAAAGCTAGATCAACAACTGACCATATTTTGAAGTAAACACCAGAAAATCCAAAATCTTTTCACAGACTTCAAAAAGGTCTATATCAATGTGCAGAAGACTGTGGAGCTTTGCAAATGAATTTAGATACCATAATGACATCTGCACAGAGTAAGTTAGCAAGATAATATCAGAACCTTATAGGAAGACAAACAGTGCTGTGTGTGTGACAAATAACTAATTTACTAAAATAAATCTAACTTAACTGCTCATAAGAGCTTACAAAACCTGAAATAAATTTTTATGCATGCTGAACAAAATTTTTGGAAAATCAACTGGTTATACATGGTCTATCCCTTTTAAGACTTTTTCTACAGCAGTGTTTCCCAAACTGTGGTCTGCAAAATGTTCAGAAGGGGTATCAAGTCAGGGGGTTTCCTAGGGTATGTGGTGCCCCCTTTAAATTTTTATTCATATGTGTATGTCAGTTTCAGGTTTTCAGGAACCCTGAATTTCAACAATATTCAGAAGAATATCTTCGTTGACAGCTATTGTCAAAATTCTGAGTAGGTCACTCACACTCAACTTCTGGGAAATCAGCCATTATTGAATTGCACCTTATCTCCTAAGAGCAAATCCATTTCTACAGTATTCTTTGCCAAAGTTTGAAATTCACAGATTAGCATTAGTAAAGGCACATGATGCAAGAAAGCAAGCTTATATAGCATCAGCCAAAAAAAAAAAAAAAAAAACTTCACTCATCCACTTGCTCCAAATGTTTGTCAAGTTCTGCCTTGAATCTATTTAAGCTATCAACTTCTACAAAGTTATTTGTAGATAACTTCATTCTGTTATGAATTCTGAGCACTGTACAGCATCTCGATCAGTGTTTCTCAATTAGTGCTCAGCAAGTACTCATTATTGGGATTCTCTGCCAGGGCATAAATTTTTACATAATTTATTTACAAGCATTATCCATTATACATAATTTATTTACAAGCATTATCCATTAAATGAATGAGATCTTATTTAGTTTATTTTTTGGATCATTTTAATGCTAAAATAATATTGATATACAGTAAAATCTAAAAAAATATGTATATATACATACGAGGAAGTATCAAAAGGTTCGTACCCTTACCTAGAAAGGTGAAACTTCACAAGAACTTTAATCATTTTCTATGTGCTCTCCATGTATAGTAACACATTTCTCCCATCTATGGATCACTTGTTTAATAACGTGATCGTAGAAGTCAGCACTTTTTGTCTGAAACCACGATTCCGCTTCATTGATAACTTCCCGAGACGAAACAAAGCGGTGTCCATGCAATGGTTTCTTAATTTCTCAAAACAAGAAGTCTGACGGTGCTAGTTTAGGAGAATATGGTGGGTGCTGCAGTAGCAAAAATCCAACAGTTGGCGAGAACACTGCATTCGACATTGCTTCTGCAAAGGCGTCAGCAATCTTGGAACCCATTGTGCCAGAGACCTTAGACATGTGCAGATAATCATGTAAAATGCTGTGGGCAAACCCAAACTAATTTCCACTGCATTTGCGATGAAATGAATTATCACATGTCTGTCACTCAGCACCAGCTGTTCAACCTTTGCAACCGTCTCACTGGCCTTGGAGGCGATGGCCTTTCTTCTCTTGGCTCATCAAAGACACTTGTACGACAGCACTGGAACTCCCGTTTCCACTTTAAAAAAGTCATAGGATGGACAATTCTGCCCATACACAGCTTTCATTTCTCCGTCCATTTCCTGAGCTTTCTTGCCTGAAAATGCAGGAACTTCATCACTGCTCGATATTCTACTTTGTCAACCATAGTGTCCTCCCTCAGATTCCAGCCTGCACTTCTGAGTGTACAATCACCTACGGGAATGAAATTTCACGTTAGTTATTGAATATGTAGACAACTTATATTAAAAAGGGCATCTTCCTACTGATGTTTTATTTAGGTCAGGGTACTAACTTTTTGGTACCCCCTCGTATATGTTCTGATGCCTAAATTAGAGAATACGTGCTTTAATGTGATCCACAGGCTACTAAAAGGTTGAGAAACTGATATAAACTTCAAATGTTTAGTTGAACAAGCATATTATTCAGGACTACCTGAACACCAATGCAGTTGACCATTGGATTGTATTCCAGTGACTTCCAGTCAGTACCTTCAAATTTCTGGCCCGTTTGACTGTAATGGGATGTGCTTATTTAATTGAACTATGCCATTTTAATTTATATTGCTTCAGTATAAACAAAAGATTAATTAATAAATACTAGGGAGAATTTTCCAAGATTTAAAGAAAATACCATAGTAGCAACACTAATTTTACAAAAGAAAAAAAAAAAAAAAAAAAGCACACTGCTATCGATTGCTTACGTATGTTAAAAGCTGCCAGTGTGGAACGAACAAACGAATCCCCTACCCTACTCCCAAACATTTCTGGTTGCGCCACTGCACACGACCAACTATCAGTTATCAACTCAACCTGTATGTAGAAAGGTTGTGTTTGCAAATTTTTTTCCTACTTAAAAATAAGTTTTAGCAGCTGGCAACCCAATACAGGTAAAGTGGGAAAAATAAACAAAAACCTTGCATTTGGAGAAAAAGGAATATTTTCAGAGTATGTCCAGAATCATTGATTTTATTTGACCGCACGAGGTAATTTTCTCTCCTTATTGAATTTCCAACATGTGACATTTAAATGTCTCTCGATTTAAGTAATATAAATAATCTGTTATTCCCAGAGTAGTAGATTGCGAACAAGCCATATTACGTTAGCCCGGTTTCTAGATACTCGCTGAATCTCCAAGGGATTTGGTTTAAATTTATCCATTTCTGCTACTGTTGAAATTAATGTTGCACATGCGATTGTGTGTTTACTTAATTTATACAGTTATAGTTGGCTTTCAGTACAGAGTCTGAATTTCCATTACTCTTGTGAATGGCTCAACTGTGTAAATACTTTGAATGTCGATTTTACCTTGTAATATAATTTGCCTTCTCTAGACATGCTTAGAAATTAGCAACACATGTTATTGCCTCCCAGTTGGGCCATTCACTTTGCACTCTCGCGGCAGAGTGAAGGTCAGGACAGAAAAATCTCTCAAGCCAAAAGTACCGTAAGCTTTCAACGTCATCAACATTATATGCATTTTTTTTTTTTTTTTAATGACTACGGAGTCACTTATGGCGCCAGTCGAAACTCAACACCCCTTTACCCCTTCGGGTAATATGTATGATTACTGTTCTAGTTATCTTTTTCTTCTCTGTTTCTGCGAATTCAAAATTATTTAGCCAACCAAGAAGTGACTGCCAGTCGTAATAATTAATGGTGAGTTAACTCCGTTTCCGTAAAAAATTAATTTCGTTTGCATTAAGGAAAGCCTTACATTGATATTTGGCGTTATTTTCATCTAAAATGCGAAAAGTTTGATTTCTTCTAATAAATGTAGCCGAAATAATATTTGTTTTTGCAACGTTTTTATGTAATATATGATGTCAAACACCGTAATCTTTTTTAAGTTGTGGTTGGTTAGTGTTTTTTTTTTGTTTTTTTTTTTGACCCGAGGCAGCAGTATATTTGTGTGTGCAAATTATATTATAGCTGTGATCGGTTTGCCTGTTTTGCGGATTAAAAAAAAAAAAGTTTCCAGGACAAGAGAGAAAAATGTGAAAAAATATAAAAATATGATAGTTGTTTTTAGTACAATATAAATGCGGAAAAGATTGACTTTCAATAAATTAATGTTCTGTTTAAACTCCAGGGCGAATAAGTAAACAGGAGCGGTTGGGGTGGGGGGAGGAACGCAGGCGGGCAAGCTGCGCGGTCTCGGAGACATTGTGTAGGGGGACGTAATTGGAATCCAAGTCCCTATGGCGAAGGTGGGCAGATCTAGTGAGGTCCGTGTTGGCTTTCGACACCTTGAGGGTCACAAGAGTTAATACTCTTAATTTTGTTTCCAGATGGAGTGAGAATTTGAACTAATTCATTGAACGTGGAAATACTTTTTTTGGGAATTTTTGAAACATTTTCTTACTGAGAGCAAGAAACTCTCCTAATTGTTGAAGCTCATAGTCCTGCAACCAGAGGCGCCTCCGTAGCCAGGTGGGAAGGAGCAGCAGTGCGTAGCACACGCTTCTTGATTAGACCGGGGTTCGAGCCCGTCACCACCAAATACGGAGGATGCGGAAAGGTCAGGGAATGACCACCGCATATCCCGGAGCAAATATGGCCTTAGTTGCTAATGCTCCTAAAAACCAAACAACAACAACAAATCCTTCAACCAGTACCAGATTTAGGTAGTCTGCAGACCTTGCACACACATGCTACACAGGAATTTTGCCAGTAGTGTGTAGTATAAATTACAATACTAGTGGCACTACTGAGAGAAATAAATGTTTTCACGTATTTTCCCTTGTACAAAAGTTCAGCGTCTTGAGTACGGCATACAGGTCTGGATGCCTCATTTTAGGAGGGATGTCGATTTCTTGGAACGGATGCAGAGAAGAAGAGCAACAAGATTTTAGTCAGCAACACAAAAGGGCACTTTTACGAAGAAAGACGGAATTCTGGAAATTGTAGTGCATGGAAGCTATGCCACATACAAAGAGACCTGATTGATGTATTTAACTCTTTAAATGGATTGATTAAACTAAATGCTGGTGGTATCCTTACTCGTAAGCGGTTAACACACATGAGGTGACATAAATATAAATTGAAAAAGGATAGTACAGGAAATTTGCTTTCAGCGAGAGAGTAAATTGATTTGCTAGAACAAACTGCCATCTGCATAAATTTATGAAAGGATTAGATATTGCTAGAGGAGATGTATGGTTGGTTTGAAAATCTCTCAATCGGTTATGTGGCGTTTTATTTTGTTCATTAAAGATAAAGATAAAGCGTTCTTTGCATCATATCTTGAACATGTGGTTTTTCTCCTCATCACCCACTGTTGCTAATTTTCCTAATCTACCATTAAAGGATAGTTGCGTTAGATTTGTATAATGGTTTATATCAGTCAAAAACTTTTGACTGATGTGCGGTTTAATGGCAGCCGTATTGTACATGTAGTTTTCTTAGAATAAATATGCCACGAACCTTACTATGCGTTCTTTAACATTTGGCTAATTTTAGATGTCATAGTTTAGGGAGTTTTTAATCATACGCGTAAATATTTGGATTAATTGCTATTCCACCAGCTTAAGGCGTCTTAGTGGCGATAGCATGTGCTGTCGCTATTTAGTAAGACTTCTTTGTATACCTTTTTTCTCTGATAACATCTGTGGTGACCTAATGGATTGACCCTGAGTGCAGTAACAAAGATGCCTTTGTGGGGAGTATTTGCGAGTCACTTCATATCTTGAACATGTGTAACCTTCTACTAACCATGTGGTGATAGAAAAAATATGAACGAAACTTGTCCACTTTGCTGATTAATTAATGAGATTTCAGGAGTAGTTTCTGAAAGCAGTACTGCACTTGTGTACCAAGGATAAACGAAAACATTTTGCGTGAAAGGAAATGGCAGAATGCTTCAGAACGTGATCTGATTACGCCTTGCGTAATGCTTGATCATCTTCCGGTGAGCGAGCGGGCTAAGCTGTTATTCCTTAACTTCGTTATTGGCCTTGTGTACTGGCAGAGGCGCGCCATTCAATATCTGATTACTGTACTTACAGCTAGCGCGGAATGTTTTGATAGGGGTGGGGGGGGGGTTAAGCTTCCTGTGCAGCTATATTGATGTACAGTAATACCCCGAAGTTACGCGATAGGTGGGTCCGACGAAAATCGCGTAAGTCGAATTCGCGTAAGTCGGGGTACAACTTTGCATATAAATACATATAAATTTTGCTTAATTGGGACCAAGGACTAACAAAAACACTAGTTTAGAAGAAAAATATTAATAAAATTGCAGTTCTTTATACATATTAATACAAAATATGTATTAAAAAACAAATGACTTACGTTAAAAAGTTATTTCGATGTCGATGGCTTCATAAAATCTAACAAATTCGTCTGACGACACAGCGCGTTCTTTTTTTCACGCAGAATTTCTTCGTAGCAAGCTAATATTTTTTTTATTCCTTGCTTTGTAGCTATAACGCGTTCTTCGTTGGAGTCTATGTTTTCTAAAATTAAGCCCTTTACAATTGAGCCCTTTTCAATTTTCAACCTGTCAAGTTTGCAATTGTCATGTGCTTTTCGCCGTTGCTTCTTTTAAGCCTGTAGCACGTGCAATATCACATGGTCTTTCATTTCGCTCAAAGCGTTTCACAATTTCATATTTTTTCTCTATCGACAGAGGCGGACTGGCCATAAGCCTTACCGGGGAAACCCCGGTGGGCCAGTGTGATTTTGGCCATAAACCATAGTATGAGGCCACTATAAATTTTCCCGGGTAAGAATTTTTGATCCAGTCCGCCTCTGTTTATCGATAATTGCTTTTCTTTTTCTCTCTGAATCTGCAGTGTCTTCACCAGGACGCTTCCTTTTCACACTTTTAATTAAGTATTTTACTCATTTTTAGGGAATAAAGCACAATTACAAAACGAGGAGGCACGCTTGATACGCATAAACAAAGCTGCGCGCATGTAGCAACTGAATAAACAACACCATAAAGGCAGAGATACACTATTAACACCTCACATTTCTAGGGGTTACTACCATAAAACAATAAAAATCCAGTTGCGTTTCTGCTAGTGAAATCTGTTATAAACTGGTAGTAAACTCGATCTAATTGCATTTGCGATTATACCGATTGCTGGAATTGTGTTGGTTTTTACGTTATTATGGTGAAATGTGTTTCCCCTTCACTGATATAAAAAACATAAAAGCAGCAAAGTTGAATTTTGTTCATCTTTCGATCTCATTCTCCGGCGTCGCACCGTATATCGATAACATATGAAAAACGACCTTGAAGATAGTGGGCGGCAGCGTTGCCAAACGAAAAAATCAAGAACCGCGTAAGTCGGGGTATTACTGTATTCAGTTTAATAACAAATTTCCTTCCGTCCTTTTCATTATTCTAAAATAGCCTAACAGACAGATTACTGAAAATCATTTAATTAATGATTTTATTCAGTAAAACAGTAATTTTCAATCAAGTTCAACTCATAATATTGTCAGCTTTGTGATGTCAAAATATTAGGAATAAGTATGCATCTATATGCTTCCAGTGGGCTAGCAAACGAGCATGTCAAGCGACTGGATGCAAACAAGACAATATCATCATACATTACATGAAAAGCTCCCCAATGATAATCATTGTATTCTATCCTTTTTACCCTTCTTCCGAGTTGCTGCCTGAGGGCATTCGCTTCCAGGTTTCCATCTTTATACAGCTCTGTTACTAACCGACACGGACTATTCATCACACTTAATTGTCCTAACAGCGTACTTGCAGATACGCAAAATTTAACAGACACGCCCGAGCACGTGGCAGCACATCTATTAGAAACACATTCGAACAGCTCCTGCTTCTCACACACGTTTTTAATAATCGGATCGTTTTGTGGCATAGTTCCATAAAATGTTTCATTCTATTTATTAGGGTAGTTCATCATTTATAGTTGTTTTGTTTATACTCTAATACGATCACTAATTCAGAGGACTTTACAATATTATTAATCATTTTGACAATGAATAAAATCGTTAATCGCATTTAGCAGTCATGCAGAGTTGAACCACGGTCCACGAACACATATAATACCGCACTTTAGATTGGCCACTCCGCTCAACTTTTAAAGTGAAGTGTATATTCTGAAAAATGATCTCATAAGTTTTCAATACGATTGAGCAGGGCCGGCGGAACGTAGTAAGCAGGTATGAGGTATTGAGGGTCTAGCGGCTCCTGGGATTTCTCCCATCTCCGCGAATGTTCTATGTATCGGTGACAGTACCCTGTCAAAGCCAGAGAACTGTCACCGATACATAGAACAGTAAGCAGGTAATGGGGGCCCGAAATTCAAAATTTTTATTATAATAATATTTAATAAAAGTATCTCAAGGGCTCCAAATACATTTCTGCGTAGGCGCGCCAAAAACCTTAGCGGCGCGCCTGCGATTGAGATTCGATTTGCAGCTCAGAAGAGTCTCTCTCGGACTCGTTAAGATTGGTGTTAGTTACGAACGGGTATAACGCAGGTCGACAAGCGTCTGTTCGAATCTGGAACTCGCGCTAATCTGCTTACTGGCCATGGACATGCGCATATAAAAAGCAGGATGACAAGGTAGAGTTTTTTTTTTTTTTTTTGTATTGTCGTTTTTCGAAACGCCCGGTCAAGTAAGTTATACTAGGAAGCATATTTAAAGTCAGAAAATAAGCCAATCTGGGTATGAATTGAACAGAATGTACACTTAAAAAGTTCCATTTCTTCAGATAAGGAATTAATCCTTGTGTAATTTTTTTTTTTTTTTTAATGAATAGAAAAAAAAAAAAAAAAAACTGATGTGCAGTGTTGAATTCCAGCAGACAAAAATTTGAACGTCGGGCAAAAACACGGACTAACTAAATGTTATCAATAGCAAAAACCACTGAATACGAACCGAGAATATTTCGATTCTGCGCATTCTAGAAATTGCCCATTTATTCTTCCAATCAGCGCAAAGGAACAAACATGGTATCATAATTTTAGTTTAAGCTTCCCGTAAGCTGGCAGATTAACACAACCAATGGTAACCACTTCTGATACACTTTTACTGTGTGTGTGTGCGCGCGTTCCCATTAACTTATATATCTCATTTAAACTGCGTATAGGTGCTGGTTCCCAGAAAGCGGGCAATCTTCTTTCTACGTGTACAGTATGCAGTTGTGGAATTCCGCGTTCAGCAGATTCTGCCTGCACTAAGTTACAAAACAAATATTCACATGCTTTTGTTAGCGTGGTAGCATGACAGGAGCACGACCGGAGCAACTTACAAGCAAAATAAAAATGACACCTCGATCTCTGTGAACGGGTCTAGTGTGGAAAAAGTGCACTCTCACCTGGACCTGGGTCTTAAGTGGGATGACAGACTCACCTTTGCTCAACACTTCGCCCATATGAAGACAAAAATATTCGCTGCTTTATGGGCTACTAGACAGGAACTGGTAGGAATTGGGGATCCTCAGCTAGCGACCAAGTACATTTTAATGTGTGTCCTGCCAATTGCAATGTATGCCTCGCAAATCTGGTCTTCAGCTCCAGATTCACATTATAAGTCCGTCCTTGGGATCGAGTACTGGTTCTTGAGATGGCTTAACAGAGTTGCTGGCCACCCTTTTACTATCTCAAGGGCTATTCTCTACTCTAACCTTAACATCACACCCTGGATGCAGAGGACAATTAACAGAAACATACACACTCTCGCACAAATGCTCACAGGCAGAGTAGATGCTCCAGTCCTGGATAATATTCTAGTCAAACCGCGTGCCACTGCTAGACATTGCAGAGAAGTAAATAATCCTCTGCGTCCAGTCCTGAACAATCTTAGTAGCCTGCAAAGATTCTTCCCATCAAATACAGCAAAAGTATTTAACTCACTACACATAGATGCCGAAAAACTGTGTGAGGATGCAACATACCGGAAAGAGATCTTTCAGAATTCGTACAGACTTACCGAAATAGGAATCGGCCGCAAAGTACCAAAGAATTGTGAGTAAAAGTGAAACTTTCTGCTTTAAGAACAATAATAATTTGTTGACTGTAAAAATATACCTTCTGTTATAAAAATATAACAGTTATGTTAATATGTAAGTTATAGATGGAATTATTAGTGAATTGTAAATATATGATTTGTATAATGTATGTACAGAATCATTAATGTGTAAATACTGTATATATTAAACATAAAATGTGTATATAATATTTCGGGACGAGACTACGTGTTCAGTATATGTAACCCACTGCACGTAGTATCTCGTACCCTGATATGTACTTGCACCCTCCTGGCACTTTGCCGTCCCGGGGTGATTTCCTTGTGGAAATAAACAGATAATAATAATAATAACTATGTCAGTGCCGTGTACATGTTATGCACGCCATGTGTTCGAATTCACGTGATGCCACAAAATACGGCAGTTCTTGTAAAAAAGTGGTAAACTTCCTCGACCTGTAGACCTCTCGTAGCATTTCATCGTTTCCCAGATTAGCATGTGTATTCGCCGTCCTCCCCACACCTGGTGGAAAAGACCTGAGTTCGAATCCCGTCGATAACAGAGGGAATTTTTATGGGTCTTTTTCACAACGTGGCTGAGTTAGTCGGTCTCAGGCGAGAGTAGCGTGGGTTTTTTGAGCAACAAACAGAAAATCGACCTTAGAACACACACGCAATTTACAGACAATATACACGGAACAACATGGCCTTAGTCGCCGATGTTCCTAAAAACCCGATAACGACAATAACAACAGCATGTGTATGCCTCTTTAGAATTACAGTATCTCCATTTTGAAATACAGCAGTTGCTTAGCCAACTTCTGTTTTTTTGTGGTGACCTATGTCAGCGGCCAGTTTATTCTTTCTTTTACGATCAGTCACATGAGTTGTATTTATTATTTTTTGTCTTCATAAACTAGTAATTTGTAATTTCAATATAATTGAAATTTCAGTATAGTAATTTGTACGACTGTTGCTATTCATAGTTGAGAAATCAGATATAACTTAAGCCAGCAGTTCCCAACTTCTTTTGTTGCCCTCAAGATACAGAAAAAAGACAATTCAGAGAGAGAGAGAAATAAATATTTTTATTACCACATAGATATATCGTATATAAATTGCTTGTTGCACTCGCCCATCACTTTTTTTTTTTAACTGTTCAGTAATTAGTTTTGCCCGCTTAGCTCCCCCCCTACTTTAGTTAATGATAAAGGGAAAAAAATAAAAGTAAAAAAAAAAAATGTTCTAGCTACGCCTAATTATAATGTACGGACTAATTATACTATCCACTTATATTGCAAGGTGCGTTCAAGTTAAGGTCTTAATTTTTATTCAACAGAGATGATATTTTGATAGAGGAAGAAATTTACATTATTTTTCAAGTTTCCACAAGTTCCACACTTTTTTTTTTTTCCCCTCAAACTGTTGAAGGCTGCAACGAAGAGTTCTTTATTAACGTGTTTAGCCCATTGGTAAATGCCATTTAGATGCTGCTGATCGACTTGGAACTGTTCTGCCACAAAGGGAGACTTTCATCGTTGGAAACAATCAGAAGTTATTTGGTGCGAGGTCTGGTAAGTGGTTGGACAAAAGCATTCCCTTACGGAAGTAAAGATGGTTTGTGAAGTATAGTTTCTGGAAAGCTGGGAGGAAGTTCTCCGATCTGCTAAATAGTTGTTTCTTGTAAGTGTAGTTTTTTTTTGTTAGTTGTTGGCGCATCGGCTTCTGTGGCCATAATGCATCTCCCAAAGTTTTTGCATTTTACTCTGATCCAAGCCCAAGGCGGGATTCGAACCCGCAACCTTTGGGTTGCTAGGCAGGCACTTTACCCACCTGGCTAGCCCGGTCGGCGTAAGTGTAGTGACCTTAGGAATGTAGTATGTGAGAATGACACTATCAACATCTCAAAAAAACTGCGACCACCGTTTTTCTCTGCACTTGCAACAACACGAAATTTCTTTGGCGTCGATGAATCAGTGTGCGTACATTGAGAAAGAAAACTCTCTTGTAAGCACGCTTGGCTCATGTTAAAATGATCATATTTCTCTTTTTTTTTTTTTTTTGTTTGGAATCTTACGTGGACCAAGTTCATGATGATAAATGTACTGTGGTGAACACAAATCTGCTGGATGCTTTATTCCTTTTGAGGTCTTTATGCAGAATTATGAACAAAGTGCACAGATGTGCCTAACATTATTGCAGGTTCATTCGCCGGCCATCATCTGTGCTCTGTAACTTTTGCCTGATTCTCAGAATTACTGGTTTGCAATCTTAGGTTACTGTTTCATTCTTAACCTTAAAAGAACTTATGCATCCAACTTCGTATATTTTACACATACACCATATCTTCATGACGCAGTTCTACCGCTTGTCAGTTTATATCATTAGGACTGTTCCCACTCAGATGCAAAAACTTTATGATAATCCGCTGCTCTTTCAAGACAAATGACCCCATTTTCGGTGTCACACTCGCTGCTGCTAACAACTTGTGTGGTGGGCATAGTGCCTCCATCTTACGGTAGTCATCGCAAAGATCCAGTACACATTTTGCAAGCGATGCCATTCGTATTCATTAACAAATTTATGAAATATAAATTAGAAGACCTTATAACTGAATGCACTTCATACAATTGGAATAGAACTGTAACAAATGATGGCATGAAATTATTACATAATAATAACACCGGAAATACAATATCGTATTTTAATTTTCTAATTTCTCATCGGTGTCAATGTTTGGTGAAACGTTTACCATGGCTATTCGGAGTTATTTTGGAGTTTGCGGTCTATCAGATTCGATTTTATTTTTGATTTTCGTATTATCATTTTGGATAACAGCTGTTCAGATTTATAGATACACTAGACTAGGGACAATTTATATATCGTTGATGGGGAAGATTACATGGGGGGTGGGGGGGATATGATTCCACTCCCAAATTTTAGAGATATGACCAGAAAACAAGAAAATTCTTTATTAAAATTACATAAACAGATATTAAGTACTTGCTTCAGTAGTGTATATACTAAAACAAATATTAAACATAATTGTGTCCGTGACTCACGTGGCATCTGACAAACTAGTATAACTGGTTTGTCAGATGCCATGTGAATCACAAAGATTTTATTGCAAAATAAGAAATAAAGGTTTAACACATTATTTTTAGCAGATTCCACAGGTCACATGAAAAGGACCTATGGGCAGTGACTTGCCCATCCCGGTTATAGAGTGATTATAGAAATTACCGAGCAAAACCTTCGTAACGTTAAAAGACACCGTTAACGCACTTTTTGCCGGGGACAGGGAGTTCTCATATGTGAATGCAAAAAAGAAGGTAAATCAAATAGATCTCTTAATTTGTCGTAGTTGTAGATCCTGTAGAAAGCTCATTATAAATGGCTGATGAGTTGAATAGATATTTCTGAATGATATTTATAGTCGAATACAAGCTTAAATCTCTTGGATAAGGAGATAGATTTCTGTAAAATAAGTGATACAGTAATTATACTGTATGCGATCTCATGAAGAGTTGTTAGAAAAGCTGCGGAGTTTAACGAGGGCAAGGCAATGGGAGAATACTATATACTGTATTCAATTAGCCTTAAAAAAAAAAAGGCTGCAGGTAAATGTATTAAACTATTTGGAATGTTAACGAGAGTATCCTTGGACTCCGGAAAGATCCCGTGGACTGGAGAAGTGGTTGGGTCCCCATTGCACAAAGATAGTGCTAAAGAGGAGTTTGGTAACTTTGAGTTTCACTTCTATGGACACTTCTTTGGACGATATCAAAGTTTTTGATACCGTCCCTCATGTAAGGCTGCTATATCGACTAGAAGTTGGAGTTACCGGTAAGGTCCTACGTTGGATCACAAGATGGCTAAAAGATATGAGACATAGTTGTCATAAACAACTCTAAATGACCAGTCATCAAAGTTCAGTAGTGTAACAAGTGGGGTCTCCTATTTTAATTTTTCTTAAATGATATTGACGAAGGTATGAAAAGGAAGTCGTCGAAGTTTGCGGATGATCTGAAGGTGGTTAACAATTTGGGCTAGGCCACGATGCTTCAAAATGACTTGAATCAGTTGCATACATGGCCTGAAAAATGGGAACTAAAGTTTAATGCTTCTAAATCTACGGTTATGCATTTGGGACCAGAAATCCTGGAGTTACGTATAAGCTAAGGGAAGGAGAGTTAAACGTGGTTCAAGATGAAAAATACTGTTATTTCCATTCAGACTGGCATGAAATTTTCCATGCAATGTAAACAGGTGGCAAGGAAGGCACTTGGCGTCCCGTCCATGATTTGTAAGACCTTTACAAAGTAGGGAGAAGGAGGTCATTGTTCTTCTAGACAAGATGATGGTCGGACCGCATTTGGAGCATTATATTGAGGTGTGGAGACCGCATCTGAAAAAAGACAGAACTTCTGGAGAGGGTTCAAAGAAGACGATAAGATTAGTGACGAATGCAAATCAATGCGCTTGTGAAGAAAGGTATGGAAGACAAAGTCTGAAAGTTAGATATAATGGGAGATCTGATTGAGGTGTATAGAGCTCTGAGGGGTTCAGTTAAATGAATGGGGAAGGTCTGTTCTCCCTTGCAGGTGAGACAGAACCGGGAGCACAAATACAAAATTTCAGGGAATAACAGAAGACTGGATCTCATGAAATTAACCTATGGGCAGCAGGTTGTTGCACACTGGAATAAGTTGCCTGCCAAATGGCATAGGCAGTCTGATATAGCCACAATTCTGCTCTGAATTCTGGCTAATTTCAGAGCTGAAATGGATGGTTACCTTATGGGAATAGAAATCTTATTTCTGTTTTTTTTTTTTTTTTTTTTTTTCCGACAGTAACAAACTTCTAGGAAGGTTGTCACTGTCGGATTGATTTTGTAGTCTTCAGCAGCTCTGTTAGCCAGCTATGAGGCATGGAGTCGAAGGCCTAGCGGTAATCGATGTAGGCCATATACAGGTTCTGGTGCTTGTAGGCTTGCTCCATAACTGCCACATCATTGGTTAATTGCTCCTTGCATCCTTTGCTCATCTGCTTGCATGTCTTCTGCTTGCTCAGCCATGATGTTCTGGCTCTCCAAGTGATTTGATGTCTACTTGGTTATTCAACGAGTACATTGTTGGGAAACAGATAATTGGTCTATATTTCACCGGGTTTCTAGTATTTCGGTCGTATAATCTCGATAATGTGGTATTTACCGATTGAGATGTTCTGTAGCCAGGTATGTGATTTATTTATTTATTTATTAAATCTGTTTATTGCTCTGCCAAAGAGCCACCCCCTGGACAGCTAGAAGCTAGGGGGGTGATATTACACACAGAGGTTAAGACAGGGACATGTGCCTGGCGGTTACATGGGGCCCATGTATGCTTAACCCGACAAGTACAGAACAGTGTTTATTATTTTACATAATTAAAAGAATTAAAGGATATTATTTTCTCAAAATTGCTATAAATTACATAAGCATGAGGGAAATATACAAAATATAAAGAAATGAGGCAGTCCTTCACCGGTTGTTACACGTGGTATCTTTTCAATTCTTCAATCTTGAACGTAATAGTGCAGCCAGGCGTCTTTGGAGTAGTAGATTCTAAATAAGAGAGGACCAGTGATGGCTTCACCTATCTTTAACGGGATGCATTGTGGTGGCATTTTCCTTCTGGTGGCGTCTCATAAGTGTATGTTTGCATGTGTTCTTTAGTTTCTGACGTCTGTATGAATGCTGTTCGCAGAATCTATCCAGGTCGATGGCTAGATTGTTCATCAAATGTACCGTGTTTCCTGGGAACATGCGTCTCAATCCTTTCAGGTTGTTCAAGCTGATTGTGAGTGGGAGCCTTGGGTCCATTTGATTCCTTCCGGCAATGCGTGGAGTTTTTATTAAATCAGTGATATCAGGGGTGTCGAGTCGTCTTGTGATTAGTCTGGCAAGTGTAAGAAGATTTGCTGCCACAATCTGTTGTTTCCATGGGGTGACTTCCAGATTTATGTAGAACTGAGCCCTAGAAATGGTGTATTGGTTGCCAGTCCGCCAGTTGAGCCATTTCAGGAGCCAGTATTCCAGGCTGAGGAACTTGTTGAAGTATGTTGTGGGAGCAGAGGACCAAATGGTTGCGGCATAGAGAGGTATAGGATAGACACATCGGACAACATATTTCTTTACCAGGTCGGCGTGGTATTTCTTTACCACCCGGTATTAAGAAACTCTGGGCGAGTTATCATCTGGGTGAACTGCTCTGCTAGTTGCTTGTGTGTGTGCGTGCGCGTGCGTGCAAGTGAGCTTCTTATATTAGTAGTTATGGATGTTATCTATTCCTGGAGTTCGCCAGTTGTAAGACTTCCTGATGGCTTGTTGTACTTCTGTAGTTCGCCTGATATTCTTGGTTTTCTTCCGTTCTAGTATTCTGTCCGGGGGTTCGGCTGTTATATCTTACTTACTGCTCCATATGTTCACCTAGAACTCCTCGATTGTCTTCTTGGTCCGTTACCTTCTCTCCCCTCTCATCCGATATTCCTGTAGAAGGCTCTATGGTTTACATTGAAGGTTCAGTTGTTTGTTTTCCTCAGGGAGTTCCCTTCATATCAGCGTTAGTCTCTTGCTGAGAGGACGCTCTTCACTTTGGCCTATCTTTACCCTTAGTTCGTCTATCTTCCGCTGATTTTCCCATGCGGGTTGTTCTTTTTTTTTCTTCTCTTCTGCTGGTCTCTTGTTTCTCTTCCATTGATCGTGTACTGTGCAGCAGTAAGAGCTTGGTGGCTGCTACAGCAGCACAGTACATGGCTCCAGTGTCGCTCCATTCTGTTTTGGATATCATGACCTTGTCTGTTTCCGCTTCAACTGTTGTGGCTTCTTCTTGCTCTTCCTCCTCTGGTTCGAAAAAAATTGTCCACATTCTTTGTTCTTTGTGGTTGGTCGCTCCCATCCTGCTTTTTTTTTTTTTTTTTTTCTCGAGATCAGGGCTGTAGTGGAGGGTATACGCCGTATACCTTCTGTATTTTTTAGATGAATAGCGTATACTTTCTGGTTTTTGAAAGATGTGCGTGTGTGTGTGCCGTATACTCTCTGGAATTCGATTAATAAGCACAGTATACTCTGCATATGTAACATTCACAGAGTATACCTTCTGCTAATTTTACTACTACAGCACTGCTCAAGATTGCAGGAGCTATCAGGTTCTTTGTGATGATGATGGTCCTTACCTGGTCTGCTGTTCACTGTTCGGTGACCTGAACAGTCGAGAGTCGTTCCAACCACTGCGTATATTGTATATCCTGTATATTATCATATCAGTCTCTAGCTTGGTCACTTCGTAGTATGCATGATAAATATCTTCATTTTGATTCTCCACTTCATGTATTGGCTTTTTCTTCCTCCCTGGATGGCCAGTAGTGCAGGAAGCACTTCCAGTTGGTTGGGCTGGGTGGTCTGCCCTTCCCTTTTGGTAGCCATAGGTGGGAGTGCCAGTTGCTCCACTGTCTCCTACTTTTCGAACTGAACCCTCTGCCCAAGCCCTGACTTTATCCTACGCTGCACTCGATGTTCATTACTTCTCTTTGACATCATCCATCTGTAGAGATGGGCCGATTTAGCTACTTATCCGCCACTTCGACTTTGGGCAGGTAGGTCCGATGAAGCGACTTTCGGGATGTTTTAGATTATCATACTATATTTTATTACTATTATTATTTTGCTGGTCTCCCAGCGTGATGGACATGCGTTCGCTCCCGCCAAGGCGGGACTCTAACCCGGTCCATCAGGTTCGCAGTCCAATGGCCATCGCTCCCCATTTATTATTATTTATTTATTTGGCTGATGCAGAAAAAGTCCGCTTCCTTTTATTATTTGATTAATATTAATTATTAATACTAAATAATTAATACCATATTAACACTAAACATATTGCATTAAAATACGCAATTTACGGCCACAAATTGCGCTCTTCTTTACTTGAGTTTCCTTTACTCTAATATAAACAGTCCGGTTATCTTTGAGATCCAATGTCGAGGAAGTTGTTTTCACTTCCCTGCACCGTTGTGCGGCACTGTGAAAACATCACGCTAAAGGAAGGCTGTGTAGGCTGCTGCTACTGCTTGGACCCTACGGGACATAAAATACATATGGTTCTCTTAGGGTCTTGAAGTAGGCAAGTCCCATTCCATGCCTTGTCGAGGAAAGGAGCATACTGTTATGCACCTGTGACAAAATATGGTCGGCGAGTAATTTGGCAGCTGCACTACACCTGTTTTTCATTTGCTACCAGCAGTTGAACTGACTTGATTTCGTTCCATGTGGTAAGATTACAGATTATTTTACAGATATTTAGTTTCATTTATTAGCTATTACATCTAATTAATTGGCTTTTTGGCATTTAAATGGAAAAATTTCTCTGCATTATTGGTTGCTTAATCACAAACAGGAATCGCATTTGATTAAGCCTAGGGCTGTTACGTTTATTCCAGCCTTGAGGCTTGTGCGAATGCAACAGGCGGCTGTGTTAGGTGCGGTCAGCTGTTGAATTAATTATTTATTATTATTATTATTAATAATATCAATTTATTTCCGAAGAAATGTCCCTATGCAGCTAGAGGACATGAGTTACATACAGAGATAAAACATAAAATACAGACATATGCATTGTATACAGAGCCAGATACAATATACGGCCTTAAACAGCCACTGGTGAAGATACAAAAACATATTTAAAGTTACAACAAATAAAAGTGCATACGTATACATCGGAGCGTGGATAGTGCGGCATCACAGAGAGTCCACCTAGAGCATGACTAAGGCATACATGTCTGCAAGAATGGAAGCTCTGTAGGATCTGTCCTTGCAAAGTTTCTCAACGTCTATGGCTAATCTATTAAATATTTGGATTTGTTTAAGAAACAATAATAATATTGTTTAATTCTGTCTTTTTGTAAGGCATCGAAGTGAATGGAGACCTGACGAAGTCATCGCTGATCGCAGGATTTCTAGAAATTTTCCTAAGCAGTTTTTTAGCTAATAGTGACCGCTCATCAGCTTTCCTTTTTACTTGTGAATATTTCGTGACTATAAATCCTCCACAGGAAAACGGTTCATGTTGTCTTGGCTTTCGTAGCTGAGTGGTCAAGCGTGGGGGTATAAAAGTGCATGCGCTTTGAGTGACCCTGGTTCATGCTCATGTGACTACTAAGCACAGTATAATGTTCTTGTATTCTCTCTAGCTTGAACTCTTCTGACACTTATTGGTTTGTCCCAGAGTTCGCCGAAATATTATAGAATGCAGGCAATATTAAGTCTAAATGCCAGTTTCGGTATCATCAATCATTATATTCAGTATGACTATTCACAAGACAACAAAGCAAGTATTGCGCAATTTCAGTGGTCGTATGTTAAAAGAAAGTGAGTGCTTTTATTCTGGGTCCTTATCATCCTTCAAAAATTGACAGGCTGTTTTTTCAGACTTTAAGATCAAACTTTTCAAACCATAAAATTAAGCCTGTGAATTGTACTGTTCAATATTTTGGATTCTAATATAATATTTTACACTTTCACATAAGAAAATTGTTGTGTAATATAAAATAAGGATAAATAGTATGAGCTCCCAAAAGAGATAAAAATAATTTAACTGTTCGAATTTCAGTTTTGCAATTTTTGTTTATTGATATAGCAGATCTACGGTATCCCTGGTACTGAATTTTTGACGCTATTGTAGCAATATATTTTTCCTTGTTACGTACGTGTGCGCAGTGTTTTTAATGCGCCTAGATCTGCTTCAATATACCGATATAAACAGACCAACAGTTCCAAAGGTTTACAGTATACAATGAATCATGGTACTCAGACTTTAGCATTAGTAGAGGCATATGATGCAAGAAAGCAAGCTTATACAGCATCAGCAAGAAAAAAAAAAAAAAAAAAAAAAATATATATATATATATATATATATATATATTTCATCTATCCATTCCCTCCAAAAGTTTGCCTGGTTTCTGCCTTGAATTTATTTGAGCTGTCAACTTCAACAACGGCAGATGGAAGTTGATAGCAATCAACCACCCTCTGGCTAAAGGCAAATTTCCGCACATCTATTCTACAGTTGTTTCCTCAATTTGAATTTATGCCCCCTCAGGTGCGTAATCTGAGCAAGAGGAAGAATCCCATCAGCATTGAGCTTGCTCAAACCATTTAAAGCCTTATACACCCCAGTCAGATCACCTCGCAGGTGCCTAGTCTCCAGACGTTGCAATTCTGCTGCAACCCTTTGTTCCCCTCATCAATCTCGTTACCCTTCTCTGTACTCGTTCCAGCATCTCTACATCCTAAAATGAGGCCCCCCCCAGACCTGTATGGCGTACTCAAGGTGTGGCCTGACCGTTTCCTTAATCAAGGGTATAATTACCTCCTTATCCCTGCTAACAAATGGAGCGGTTATTATATCATTGACAAGATCCCATGAGCTGCTCTTGCAGCCTGTCTGCTGCACTTGAAGGGATATGGTATGTAATAACGGATTTTTCTCATAAAAGTATGACTGGAATGGAAGTGTGTTATTGCGTAATCATTGAGGAGGAGACCAGAAGCTGTTTTTGAGAGGGAAGTATTAAAAAAAAAAAATAATAATAATAATAATAAAATAATATAAAATCGCGTGCGTTACTTATAAATGGTTTGAAATTATCTGAATCAGTTGCAAAGTGTACTTATGTGGCGTGGACTTCATAATGAGCATTAGGGAAGACACTACTTCAGTAATGATTTACAAGATTGAGAAAGAAAGGGAACGAAGATCGGAGAGTAGTATAGGCATGTAGAATTGGATAAGGGAGGAAATTTCATTGTAAATAAATTTCCTGTTCATATACCAAGAACAGGAAATACGTGAAAGATGGGAAGAGTGCTTTAAAGGATTGCTGAATGAAGAAAACGAGAAAGAGGATACAGAAAACCTAAGCGGAAATACAGTAATGGTGGAATGCGTCAGCCAAAAGGAAGTCCAACAAGCGCTGACCAAAATGGGTGGGAGGGGCCGAGTTCAGGGTCGGCTGGTATCAAACTAGCCATAACCTGAAAATTTATGAAAGAATAATGACAGGAGGAGCAAAGTACTGGATAATACAATTTGGCTTCATACTGGTATGGAGTACAATGTATGTTATATTGGCACTTGGTGGAGAAATATCAGACACAGTCCACCCTTCATTCTGGAGGTGGGGTAAACAGCCTAAAAAATTGTTCTCTTTATAGATATTGTTGAAGCACAACATGCAAGAACATGCCTTTGGACTAAAATTAGATTTTTCATTAGCCTTTCTTCCTTTCCTGCATCCGCCCTTGAAAAATAGAGATAGAGACAGAATGGTTTATAGGCTGCATTCTTGATTTAGGAAAGGCGTATGGCAGTTCCGCGAGAAAATGGGCGACGTAAACGAAAAGTATTCCGGAGAAACACGTTAGAATGTCAGTAGGCACGCATGAGGGTAGCGGAACAACGGTGAGAACACCTGTAGAGGAACGATGTTGCTGTATAATGCCATGCTATAGTTGGTATTCAGAGAAAGAGGAGTGGAGTGTCAGGATTGTTTGGTCCAGCAGACATTTCACCATCCAAAAATAAGTCTAGTTCAGTCAGTAGTGAAGAGTAATAGGATGGCCGAAACTACCATACCGCCAGGCCCGCCACCGCGGGGAGACTCAAAGGGTCTGGGGAGAAGAGAGGATCTGGATGGTTGGTTTGGCATGGTTGTTGAATCTCGCCGTGGGATTCAGAATTTGTAGGCAATCGATTATAGATGTTCTCAGTTTCTTTTGCTTTTTCCAGCATTTACGTATATTTTTAATTTTTAGCGTAATTTCTTCAAATGACTGGAGTTTCCTGTCACAGAAATTAAGCAAATTTAGTGCTGCAGTGCTTGCTTTTCGAGTGAGTCTTGACATAAGGCGTCAACTTTTATCTGAACTATTCTGCACATGCTTGGGCGCCGGCAGGATATTTTGCAAGGTGGTGTAAGTGGGAATAAATTTTTTATTCACCAAATTTTGGAATACATGCAATATCTTAATTAAGTCAAGTAGGACTGATTTACATGCACAGCCAGCCAACGTTTCATGATCGGTGGGAGAAAGTACTGGGCAGACTAAAAAAAAAAAAAAAAAAATGAAATTACCGGTAATATTTGTTTTTTTGTAAAATTTGTATTGTTTTAATGTTTCAATAAATTAATGCAAATATTAATAATTGCGTATTACTTCGAAATCCAAAGGTGTCACATGGGCGGCATGGTGCACATGTAATAAATGCCTAATTAAATAACACACATACAATTAGTAGACCGTATGGTGTGTGCTATTTAATTAGGCATTTATTACGGCGGCCTCATTAGTAGACCGTATGGTCTACTTACTAATGAGGCCGCCGTAATAAATGCCTAATGGTCATGCGTAATGGTAGCCTAATAAATGCCTAATGGTAGCCTAGTGGTCAGGCGTGAGGGTGCATAAGTACACATACCTTGAGTGTCCGGGGTTCAAGCTCGTGACTGCCGAATACGGTGCTGTTTCTTGTATTCTGTGTATCCTGTAAACTCCTCTGATCGTTTGGTCGTCCCGGAGTATAAACAGAAAATTTATTTATTAATTGTATGTGTGTTACTAACTGTATGCTACTAATTGTATGTCTATTAATAAACAATTAGTAGACCGTATGGTCTACTAATTTTCCCAGTAGATGTAGAATTTAGACCTACCATTATACGCAACTGATTAGAGTTATGAGTTGTCATTTGATGTGATTCTCTTCGTATATTGTCATCGGCTATAATTATCTGTGATTATCTTTGTATAATGCGATTATGATATTTTCATCATATAAATATACAAAAGTAATCATATATAGTATAATATACTAAAAAAAAGCACAATAAATAAGGTTCTCCAAAATAAAGAGCCGACCAACAGCTAACTTAGGAGCGCCTCCGTAGCCAGGTGGGAAGGAGCAGCAGTGCGTAGCACATGCTTCTTGATTAGACCGGGGTTCGAGCCCGTCACCACCAAATACGGAGTATGCGGAAAGGTCAAGGAATGACCACCGCATATCCCGGAGCAATATGGCCTTAGTTGCTAATGCTCCTAAAAACCAAATAACGAGCTAACTTAGGAATGTTTTTCCAATTGATGTCCTGCTGCCTTATGAGATCATGAAGCCAATTGACATCCAGAGATTGGGCCGTACTGATGCCCGTCACTTGCCTGGAAATGTGAAATAATCTTCGTACAGGATTGTTGTGGTAAACTTTGATAAGAAAGTATCTACAGGCTAGAGAGGAGTCGCACTACCTGTAGAAGTTGATTTTTTTTGCTCTCTAGTGAGAATGAGAAGTTGATGAAACAAGAGCGTGGAGGCGAAAGACTCCAAGGTCAGAACGGGACGAGACGTTTTCTTTGATGGTACCACAAATTGAAGAGATTACACTGGATGGAGTATGTTTTCAAGAAAACGTTACAAATGTAGTTTAGCTTTATGGATAGATCAAGGGGATGCAGTTAATATTCAAGATCAAAGTACTGTGTTGATATAAAGTTCCTCATGAAAATTGATCCGAGGATCAATTTTCGTGAGGAACTTTATATGGCTTTCTCAGATATCTTGAGGCAGAATGTAGAGGAAATTGGTCAGAAGTTCAGATGGGGGAAAAGTAATACTGTTCAAGAATTCATTTGTTCAAGAGAGGTTCAAGGCCCTAATCAAAAGATAATGCGGTGTCTCGCATAGTTCATTAAACTAAGGCATCAGAGCATAATCTTCATGTATGCCCATTGAATTCAGCTGTTGCTGCGCTCATATATCGACTGCAATTTAACAGTTACAAAGAAGTTGTAAATTCCTCTGCCCCGGTTTACAATTTCCTGAGTGTGCTGAAGTATACATTTATTTTATTTTATTTACATCTATTATTGAACTTACCTTATATCCCCCCCCCCCATTTTATTTTGTTTTTGTGATTCACTGAAAGGTATCAAATATTATAAACTTCGCGACTTTTAATTTTACATTAAATGACGAATTTTTAGACATTTATTATTAACTATACGGGAGTAACAATAATTCAGAAGTGCAGATGAGCCTTTAATTGCCATTACTGTATTTTAAAACTGAATCTCACAGAAGTTACACGCTATCTCTCTTGCAAGTTCCGTTGCTGAACCCGTCTACAACTGAAAGTACCGTCTGTAGCACTCGTTGACCTCCGTATCGTCTGCTCCACTGGGATGTGGACATCGACCTCTCTTATTTCCTAGCTTGTCAATCAAAATAAATAGGCTAAACTACGCCTTAACTAGGCCATGGTGAGAGTCGGGCAGCCACTATTCGCTGTGAAATCTCAACTGATTTCCTGTGAACTGTAATGACACCGAGAAATTATTGCAGTGAATTGTTTGCGTGTGCGAGTTAAGTTAAAAAAAAAAAAAAAATTGAAAGGGAAGAGAACTCTCATGGCAGTTTGTATTCCATTAGCAAATGTATTCCATATACAATATGTGTTGCGCATGCAGTTTTATTCTGAGGATGAATTTCTATCTGTTAATGTCATAAATTACTTCTAATTATTCCATCAATGCTGGGTAAGCCACTAATGTGAAATTGCAGGAAACCATTTATAACCGTGGTCCCCAACTGGCGAACTGCATGCAACCAGTAGGCTAAATTCCTGTGGCCCTTATCAGAGAGGGGAGGAAGGGAAAGAAGACTACTACTTGATTAGTTTCGTTGAAAGCACTGAATGACGAACTACTGTATCTGTTTATTATTACCATCTGATCTACTGTATCTGTTTATTATTACAACATTCTGGCTAAGAGAGCGTATGCACGTACATAGTACTGTATATACAATAACACCTCCATTCATAAGCTTAAAATTGAGGCTGTATAAGAATAGAACATTTTTAAAGATAAAATTTGATGATAACTTTGCTATTGCACATAGAATTACAAACTTACAAAATGCTCAGTCCCTGAGTACCAGCAGTAAGGGGGAAAAAATAAAATAAATAAAACACCAGTGGTTAACATCTCTGAACAACCTCAGAGATCAAAAGAATTTAAGTCCAGAATGACTGGTAGGTGACACAGGGAACAGCTCAGCAAGAGCTAATTGAATTATCCAGTGTGGTGAAGCATCTCCATTCTTCTGCTGAAGACGTCGTTGGTGAAGATTTGAAGGGCTTGAAAGTTAGTCTCATTTTCAATTAAAGCTTTAATATTGACTTCTTAGATGTTCTGAACACTTATTTTTAAGTGTTGTCCGTTGTTCTTCGTAGTTGGGGCAGGACAATAGGATGTGATTCCAGGATTCCTTTTCCCCACAGGAGCAATGACGATTTGTCGCCAGTCCGAATTGGAACAGTTTTGCTTTAAGAGCACCATGTCCTGTTAGGATGTAGGATGTGTAGAACCAATTACAATACGGCTTATTCATGGCAAAGGTGACATCCGGGATAAAGTCTGGTGACCTCTCCATTGGGACTTTCATTCAATCTAACCTGTCAAAGGGCGAGGAGTTTATTCCATAGGTTTATTTTTTTCCTGTTGGATATTTGTAGCAAGATTGTAGTCTATTCCAAGGAGTGAGATTGGTAGGCCTTTTTTGTGTTTGTAGATAAAGCCTTTATAAGCTATATATAGGTCCAGGGGAAGGGCCCCTGTTAAAACCTGCAGTGCATTAGTTGAGGTTGTTCTTGGTACTCGGTGTGTCGCAAGCGGCATGGTTCTTTGCATGGAGAGGAGTTTGGCCCTGATTTTTACTGTTAATGACCCTCTGGAACCAGACCCCAGCAGCATAGGAGGCAATTGGAGAACACAGGTTTATAGTAGAGAGATGGGGTTCTTTTAGTGAGTCCCCAGTCCGAACGGGAGATTCTGATGACTTTTGCAGTGAAGGCTTTGGTTTTGTTTGCTAAACTGTTCACGTGTGTTTGAAAACTGAGCCTGTCGTCCAATATTATGCCAAGGTGTTTAATTGTGCTACATGGAATTTGCTTCCCGTGAATAAGCACTTTAAGGAGTCTGCGGTAATCCAACCTGTTTTTGAAGATCATTAGCTTTGTTTTTGTGTTTGATATATTTATTTTATTTGTGAGGGTCTGGCTTACCAGGTCATCCAGGATAATCTTTGCTTGGTTCTCCTGGATCTTCCTGCAATGCAAATAACTAATTCGTCTGCATAGGCGAAATTGACGCAGTTGTCGAAGCTTCTAGTGAGCCACTGGTCAAGTACGGAGTTCCAAAGGAGTGGTCCTAGCACTGACCTCTGTGGAAAACCTCTGTTTATAAAATTTGAATATGACACGTTTTGGTCAGTGACCTGAATTGATCTGTTACTGAAGTAGAACCTTATGACTGTGAAGATATTGATTGCAGTTTGCCAGTCTAAGGGACCTGAACTCTCCCGCCAAAGAGTATCAAAGGCACCCTCAAAATCCACAAAGATGGCCATCTCATAGACTACTGTGGAATGTGTACAGTGCATATTCTGCGGAGGATCCTTTCTTGAAGCCATACTGCAAATTGGATGAAAGGTTTTGTGAGTTTAGGATAGTTTGGATTCTGGGACCAATTATTCTTTCAAACAGCTTTCCCAGGTTGGCTAACAGAGAGATTGGGTGGTACGCTCTTGGGTTGGTATTAGGTTTTCCCGGTTTTTGAATAATTTTAAGCAGTGCCTGCTTCCAGAAATTGGGGAATATGCCTTACAAGAGGCACTCGTTGTAAAGATTTAACAAAATATCAGGGTAGAGCTCATGAAATCTGGTGATGACTGCATTTTCTACCAGGTCAAGGCCTAGACACTTTTTAGGATTCAACTTGGCCACCACAGCACCAAGTTCAGCAGCAGTGAAAAGATCAATGTCAGGGTACCTTCCTAAGTGGCATTGTCTACTCGATTTTTTTTGGTGCACATTGTCAAGATTGGGATCATCTTCTAGAAAGATGTGTTCAATGATTTTCTCGACCGTTGAGTGCCAGTCATATGTTTCACTGTTTTGATATTGTACTGTGTTATATATATTTGGGCAGATAATTTTGTTTCTACAGATCTTGTATATGAACCCCCAGAGGTTAGTGTTCCCTGCTTGGGAAACCAATTGTCTCCAAGACCTTAATTTGTTCTATACGATGGTGGCTTTATGGTAGATTTTTCGCTTCTCCTTGTACTCTTGCTTGAGAGCATTAACTCAGAAAACATGCATTTGTTTTCTGAGATCGGTAAGTTGTTATGTCCACCAAGGATTACGAGGGGTATGCACTTTCTTTCGTTTGCCAGCATATTCTGTGGCTCTGAAGAGGGATGACTGTATATAAAAGGCATAGTAAGCTGCAGAGAGGTTGTTAAGGTTTGGAGCTGTTGCTTTGAAGTCAAGGTTCAGAGATGCTCTAAAATTAGCCCAATTAATGTTTTGGATTGAGAATCTTCTAAGGTCCTCCAGTTTGTTGCCATTGTTCTTTGGTGCTGCAGGTGTGATAGTGAAGGAGATGGCGTGGTGGTCACTGTTAGAATGTCCCACTCTGCAATGTGATTCGAAACTGGGGGTGGGGTTGATGTTGAACTCCCCATGCACGTTGGAGAAAGTGTAGGGTTTCCCACCTGATTGTGTATCGTCCAGTTGTGGGCCAGAATGAAGTCCTCAAGGAGGGCGCCACGAGAATCAGTTTGGTTACTGTGCCAAAGATGGGATTTGGCATTAGAATTTGTTGTGAAGACAAGGTTGGCATGTCCCATTCTACTGTGGAAGTCCTCAAGTAGGTTTAGGGTTTCTTGAATATCACCTGTTGGTGGGCAGTAGAGGGAAACAAGGTAGAAGGATAGTTGATGGGTAGCAACATGAATACAGGAGTTCTGGGTACACAGGCTGGATATCGATGTGGTAACAATCTGATTGTTCAGGACGATAATAACGGCCTTTGGATAAACTGCCATGGTGTAGAACATCCTGGATGCAATAGGACATCCCGTGATTTTGAAAGAGTTTCCATTGCTTTGAAGGTGCAATATGGCTCCTGCAGACAGATAATATGATATTTCCTCTACAGGACAGCAATCCTTATCTCATCCGCCACCATTCTTCAGCGATGCCCATTCACCTGAAGGATTTTGATTCTGGTTTGTGTTGAAATTTGTTGTGTTATTCATGGAGGATTTTCGTACTGGCTAATTTAACTGCACGAAGATACTCAGGGCATTTGGAGCCTCAGACGGAATGGTTGTGATCCTTATTTCTGCGTTTGCAATTTACACATTTGGGGGAGTCCGCTTTGTGTGGACAGTCTGCAAAAACGTGCCCACCTTTCGCACAATGTCTGCAAGACAAACGTGTGTGCAGTATTGATATGAGTGACCATAGGACAAGCACTTGAAGCATTTAGACACCACTGTGAATCTTCTAAATTTTTGCGAGCATATCCCTAAGAATATTATGTTATTACCTAAGATGTGCGTTTGCACCTTAGGTAATGTTTCGTAATAATTTACGCTTAAGTAATTAACCTTAGATTAACCTTAGGTAATAATTGTATGACCCAGTTTCGGTTGGTTCTTGGACCCTGTGCTGAATCTAAATGTTATCTTCTGTCTGATTTCATCCAGGGAAAATTCAAACTTCTGGAGGTTTTTGTAGAAGATGCCTTCCAGTATTTCCTCTTTTGTGTACTCCTTTGGCACGTCATAGATTAGTATAGTAGGATTCGAAAGTTTTGGTTTCTCATGAGTTAATCCTACTAAGTTAAGAGTTGTCATATTAAGTAATCCTGCTCAAATTCTCTCCATCGATGGCCTCAACAAGGACTCCTTTATTTCTGACTGTTCTGATGCTCTTTATTTTAACATCTTTGTTGTTCAGTTTGCAAGGTTTCTTCCTCTTTTTTCCTGAATTCCTGGCTGGATTCAAGTTGTGATTTTTCTGTAGGACAAAAGATTACAATGAGCTGTGGTTCTTTTTGTGAGACTTGGGGATCTGAGGTTGGGTGCAATAGTTTTGCACATGGAGCAATGCCCTGGACCTGGTCCTTAGTAACCTTATTTGGTACTCCAACTGTGGAGTACTTCTTTACAGTGTCTGCGTATGTTATGGGCCCTTGCAGCCTTCCTGCCATTAGATTATCAAAATGATCAGCTCTGATTTGCAGTTCTGCTGTCTTCACCTTTAACTTTTCATTCCTGATAATGAGTGCTGTGGTTATGGACTTCAATTCAGCCCAAAGTCCCTGGATGAAGTTGGCCAATTTTGCATTTTTGTTTGTTTCAATTGCCATGGAGTCGAGCAGTGTCATTTTCAGATTAGTCATTTCTGCGTAAATTAGTTCGGGATCAAGGTTACCATTTTTGTCCAATAGTAGAAGTGAGCCATGAAGGCCATTAAAACCCCTACGCCCAATGTGGCCAGGAGAACTATTATTTTTAGCGGGTTCTTTTAGTGAAAGTGTGGAATCTTCTGCTTTAGATGCGGAGGTATCGTTAGTCTCTTCAGAGGGGGCCTCCATCTCACATCGTCGCAATCCGGGATTTCAGAGCTAGGTGGTGCCAATTTTGCCTTTGTGTCTTTTTCTCCTTCGTTTTAATTTGACTGGTTTCTTTTTCCTTAACGCACTCTTCCCTTGGGTACCTGGAGAGGGTGGGAGAGCGGGATCGATTCTTTCATTAACAGACATAACGGCTTTTGCAGGAGCATCACTACTCTTCAGTGGTGTTTTCTGCAGAAGGGGAGGGAATTCTTCTGATTCATCCTCAGTAGAATCACTAGAGGAGGAGGAGCTGGGACTATTGTTTGAGCTCATGCTTACCATTTCACCCAGTGCTGTGTGTGCAAGTGAAAAAGTTACTTAACAATAGTAGTTAAGTAACTTTTTCATACAAAATAAGTCAAAAGGTACAACTTATTTTAGTTGGCGAGCCTTGTCACTGCTGAATGTAGTAAATCCGCTTGTATGAGGTGTAGATAATTGCTAGGAGGCAGTAAATGACACTTGTTGCCATGGTCACCTGAGCACAAGTACAAACCCATAGCACATTTGCCTGACCTTGACCTGTAGCCGGAAGCAGTAGATAGCTCTGGTCAGCCATGAGTAGCAAAACAGCAAATTTTGCAGTATGAGAAAACTATACATAATAAATACCTGGATGTCTAAGTCGCCGCACAACGGGTATCTTCTTGTTCAGCATCAATTTAGGAATACACCAACATCAAAATCGTCATATAAACATAAGCATAATTCTGTTAATTTAACTGATTAACTGGAGGTACAAAGAGACACAGCCATAGAGTGCCCAGCACATGGATGACTGGACCCAGGGTATCCTAGCAGAACGTCGCCCAAAGCATGACACCACTGGCTTGTTTTCGTCCTTGGTGCATCCAGGTGCCATCACTTTCCCCAGGTAAACGATGCACACATACCTGACCGTCCACATGGTGCAACAGGAAACGCGATTCATCGGACCAGACGATCTTCTTCAAATAACTCAAGGTCCAGTTTCGATACGCGCGTGTCCATTGTAGGCGCTGTCACCAGCATTCCAATTACCGGCGAGTTGAGCCACAGTCGCCCTTCTGTTGCCACATACCATCCGGGAGATCCTTCGCTCACTTCGACCATCGATGAGCCGTGGTCGTCCAACACCTCGCCGGCAGTTCGTGGGTTCCCCCTCATCGGAAACCACTTTCAGTAGGTACTAACCACAGCTGACCGTGAGCATCCCACCAGCCATGCCATTTCGGATATGCTCTGACCCAGTCGTCTTGCCATTACAATTTGTCAAACTCGCTTAAGTCCGCTGCCTTTCCCATCTGAAGAACAAGAGTAACACTCATTAACAGAGCTCAGTATCAGGTGTTTTTTATACCATGTCCCCGCATGCGCCGTAGTTCACCTGCAGTTGCTTCGATTTGCATAATGACTCGCTGGTCATAATGTTTTGGCTCATCGGTGTATATGTCAGATAACATATATGCACGTTAATTTAATAATCTTCCTCTTCATCGCTACTAAGCACAATCAAACGAGAACGTTTTCTCTGTTGCAGAATATCTTCACCTTCTGAACTTTCTTCTGCAGCCAGGGGCGTTCCTAGGGTATGTGGCGCCCCTTTAAAATTTTCTTCATATGTGTATGTAAGTTTCAAGTTTTGAGCCGCCCCATGAACGTTGGCGCCCGGGTGCAGTGCATCCTTTGCACTCTCGGGATAGCTTGCCCCTGTCCGCAGCATCTAGATTTCGTGTGTCTTCTGCTCTCCTGAAAGAATCAGTAATCTATGTTTGTTTGCCTTTACTTGTTAGATCTTTGTAAATTTCTTGGTATGGAACTAAGCATGTTTGAATCTCCCTTTTAAACTTTGTGCTCCTTTCAGTAGAATGATCTGCATTCATAAAATAAGATTCTAATTGCTCTGCTAAGTTTATGCCTTCCCGTATGCTTTTTAGTGTAAAATTTGGAACTTCAGAATTTTCTTCTGTGCTGTCATCCCTAAATTGATTTGGTGTACCTCCAATGCCATTTCCACCAAATCCGCTTCGCCAGCCTGTTTTTCTACCAGTAATTCTTGAATGTCTTCAGTTAATGCTTTCAAGCAAGACCTTCCCCTCATACCGACTTAGCAAGTTCTTCTATCTCACCGATTCCGTTTTCTCTCGGTTAGGCCATTTTTCCTGAATGTTTCCAAATACGCTTTTAAGGTTGACGATTTTACTTCTTTGAGCGATAAAACTATGATTCAGATACAGTCCACAATTGAAAAATGTCTTTTGAGTGCTGCTATTTTACTTTCCTTAGGCGTAATTTAGGGGTGGAATTTAATTCACAACAAAGAAATTATTCCAATATGGTTCTTAAGAACGAAGTTTAGTGATACATACCCGGAAAATATTTATAAACGATCAAATAAAAGCTAAAATAACCTTACAGAAATCTTACAGGTCAACTGCACCCTTCGAAGTCACAATTTTTTCTGGTCTCGAACAAGCACAATTTAATAGCACATAACCTAACGCGGGGATTCCCAACAAAATAAAATACGGGATTCCTCCCCCACCTTTTTTTTTCATAGTCAACAGCGGGGATTCACAAAAAAAAAAAAAAAAATGGAAATTTTGAAAAATTGCATCGAACATAGCAGGGTTTCCCTTCAAAAATACCGTGTTATGCGAGGGTTGCCGTAATTTATCAATCGTGTTAGAGCGAAACCGTTTTGTAGAAATACCATGTTATATGAGGGTTGCCTAAATATATATTTGGGCAGCCTAGAAAGTTGATATATACATACAAATACAGTACATAAAATAGCAGTGGGAAGGGGGTAGAAATCTTGCAGCGACTGCAATGGTCTAAACGCGCTACTGAATAAAAACCATGATTTTAGACATTTTATTACTTGTCAACCTTCTGTGCTTTTCAATGATCGTGTGTACCTCTTTCGAGAAAATTCTCTCGCCTGGAACTGAAGTTGCAACTGCAAGTTCTGCTTTAGACTCATTCGTAAAGCCTAGAATAAATGATTTTGTTTTCTTTCCACCAGTTTAGTAGATTTTCTTGTCTTGTCAAGAAGGGTTTGATAAAATACAGCTGTACTTCAGCAATGCTGGATGCTCTACGATTATCTGTTTGAACAAGGTACCACAAATAGAATCAAATTCCTTCCAAATCGAGTTGGAATTGTTCGTCTATTTTGAAATTTGGGAAGATGTACCTAGTTAGATATGATCATTTTGTAACTTGAGCACTGGTATATTTATTGTCAATGTCGGCGCAGTGATAGATAGCTACAGCTCTGTCAATTGACTCGAGTCATTAAGGTAAGGTAACCAGCAGCCATTATCAATACACTGCAGGATGGAAGCTTCCTAAAACAATTCATGTTGAGGGAAATGGACCATAAGTACTATAGGGTCTAATACCTCTCGTGTTTGGGGTTTTCATAAAAAAATAAATAATAATAATAATAACCTGCCACGCTGGTCCAGTGTGGGTTGGCAGATTGACTTATTTGGCCTCATTATTTCTGCATTAAATACATTGAAAATAAAACTTTCTAGATAACGGAAAATTCGAAGTAACGGCACCCTGAATCCTCGAAGGTGCCGGTATTCTGAAAGTCTACTGTATTACTTTTAGTAGAACAATTACTGTAGTTTTAAATAAGATGGATTTAGATGTATTTTTCCAAAAAAAAAAAAAAAAAAAAAAAAGTTTTCGAAGAGAATTGAATAAATACTAGTATACTTTAATTGATAAGGATAATCAGTAGATAAATTGAATTAAATTGAGAATAAAACTGCTGATCGGCAATCTAATTACTTACTGATCAAAATTTGTAAATATTGCTTGATGTGTAACTCAATGTTGTACTTAGTATGTTGTAATAGACCGATTTGTATGATATAGCAAACTTATAACTCCATAACTGTTTTCAGTAGAAAACAGAGGTGTTTGTAAACTTGTAAGCTCCTCTGACCCTATGTGGCAGCTCTACATTTAAAAAATAAAATAAAAAATAAAATATTATATCTGTAATATAATATCTATTTATTTGGTACTTGTTCATACTCTTCCTCCAATAAGTTAGACGTCACCAGTTTAGCAGTGCAACTTTCTTCGCCGTTAAACTTTGTTACGAACTACAAAAAGTAAATATACATGGCGGGAGGTTATTGGACCATTTATTTAAAATATTTTACCCGTGTCCATTTTGATGTTTGTTCCTTGCTGTTTGGTGACAATTTTGAACGTTAACTGACAATTGAGTGAAATTTTAAAATTTCGGTAAAATTTCGAAAATAATACAATTTAATGTAATATAGAAACATTAAAAAAATACAATTAAATCAGATTATTTCTATTCTTGATACAGTATGCAGTCTTTGGATGAATTAGATTATAGCAATTTATTTGTAGAACAAACTAAGGCGCATTTGGGGCTAAAGCCTCAAGCTGCGAACAAATTTAGACTATGTATATAAAGTGCTTAGCATCATAATACACAGCCATTTCTGTATAAACAGAAAATTTTTAAGGTGGCATCGTTTTAGGTTATATCTCATATTGTGAATACCTTCACAACGAGTTGCCATGATATTGCACTACTTCGAATAAGTAACGCTTCACCTAAGGAGAAGACTAGTGTTACTTATTCTCAGATAGGCATCACTTGGGTACCTACCCACTCACTGACGAAGGGCCAAATAGCCCTGAAACAGTGCTGTCTGGGTGGCGGTACCTATCTGAGAATAAGTAACACTAGTCTTCTCCTTAGGTGAAGCGTTACTTATTCGAAGTAGTGCAATATCATGGCAACTCGTTGTGAAGGTATTCACAATATGAGATATAACCTAAAACGATGCCACCTTAAAAATTTTCTGTTTATACAGAAATGGCTGTGTATTATGATGCTAAGCACTTTATATACATTGTAGAACAAACTTAATTGCAAATTTATTAACAAGTACCGCTCGGAATAATTGAATATGGAAGTGTTATACAGCTGAATTAATTACAAAATATTTTGAATTTCTGTGCGCCATTCTTTTGTTTTGTTTGCTATTCTCTTTTGTTCACTTGCAGAAAGAAAAAAAAAACTGCATTTTTCTTTGTTTGGTATGTCATGGGAAAAAGAAGTGAGATTTAGTTTAACAAAACTACGATGAACAAGTTTAATTTGTAAATCTTGCGACATATGCGGTTCTGCTTCCGGGACCAACGGCAAGTATGACCTTTCCTAATCATTGGATATGCCGCTATAGTAGCATTGAACTTCGTGAGGCGTGTGCTGTGTCGCAACACCATATACCCACTGCTGTATCATTAAAATTGTACAAAAGGAACAACGTGTAGATCGTCCTTTCCCGGCTGCGGTCATGTGAGACGACACCAGTTTTACGAGCGTAAAGCTGCATCATGGTACAGTATTTGAATTATACCTCGGCAGACTGCCCTAACATGTTGAAGTATGCTTTCTTTGAAAGCTTAAAAAAAATTTTTATAGGTACATTGTGTATCTTTCTCATTATAACGTTGAACAACAACGCTTTGTAATAAAAAATGCATTAACAAAAGTAAACATCCTTCTGTTCTCGCTGCTTTTTTTTTTTTTTTTTAATCTAAGTAAAAAAAAAAAAATATGTTGTTGAAAAAAAAAAAGAAAAAAAAAAAGCAGAATAGCTGAAAACATGAAAATATTTATTGAAAATACGTCTCTACTCCTTTCCCATTATTATAGAGCGAAATACTCCAATTCAAATCATATTATTTATTTATGTAACATTCGTGCAACCTACCCGCTTCTATGCAGTGCAACATTTTATCTGACTCCTCATTCTGAGAATTAAATAAATTAGTGTCGATTCATTCCAACAGGTAACATTATTATTTCTCTACAGCTGTTAGCACAGTGAATATATATATATATATATATATATACACACACATATATACATATATATTTTTTTTTATGAAAACCCCAAACACGAGAGGTATTAGAACGTATAGTACTTAGTACCGTGCTTGGGTTGGAGGTTGAGAAGACGAAAGAAGATATATGTTGACATTAGACTTGAACTTCTGTAGACCTGTAATTTTCAGGAAATACGTATGAAGGAAGGTTGCTCCAGAAAACGGCAGTTGAATGAATAAACGAGGAAGATGAAAAGTTGGTTTTATGAGTTTGAAGTTGGACAGTAAATGGACGTTGGCTAGTGGGGGCACGTGTTCGGACTATTTTGAAAGAGAGAGCGGGAATTATAGAAGCCCATTCAGAAGAACAGTGCCCATGGAAGTATCTGTAGAAGAGGCATGCAGCAGAAACAGTATGTCTATGAGACAGAGTGGAGAGACTCTGTTAGAGAAGAGTCATTAATTAACCTAACTGCCCTCTTCTGAATGGAATCTAGAAGCATGAGAGAGGTTTAGGGGCACCGCCCCAGATGTGGGAACAATGTTCCATGGTAGGGCAGATTTGCGATTTGTACAGAGTGAACAGCTGTTTGGAAGAAAAGTAACGCTGAGAGCGAAAGAGAAAACCAAGTTTTTTAGATGTAGAGGAAGCAATATTTGTAATGTGCTTGTGCCAAGAGAGACTAGAAGTCAGGGTAATTCCCAAAAGAGATATATCATCTTGCCTAGAAATCGGAGTGCCACCAAAGATAAGCATAGGAGCAGACGAATCCTTTTTGTGAGATATAATACAAGACTGAGTTTTAGAAGGGTTGAAATCAACTAAGTTTTCTTTGCCCCACTGGAGAATTACATGGAGATGGCATTTAAGGAATTGGTAGCGGATATTCGCGAAGTTGAAGCTGATGGGGTAGGGCAATGCCTCTCAAAATGGAAAGTGGAATGCAATATGCTATCATCGGCAAAACTATGGATAGGATTTCCAATCAATGGGAGAAGGTCATTAATATACAAGAGGAAAAAAGTGGGGGAAAGAACTGAACCTTGGGGAACACCAGCATTAGTGGAGAAGTTAAAAGACAGGGAGCCATCTACGATTACCCTCGGTGAGCAGTCAGAGAGAAAACTGGACAACCAATTAAAAAAAAATAGTTGGCAAACCATAAGATGGAAGCTTTTTTAGAGGACCTTTATGCTAAACGATCGAAAATCTTTGAGATGTCAAGAACAACTGCTTGTGTTTCTCCAAACTTTTCCATTGAATTTGTCCATAAATGGGTAACATAAGCCAGAATATCACCAGTGGATCGAAATTGATGGAATCCATACTGGCGATCGTTGATCAGATGGAAGGTTTCTAGATAGTTTAAGAGTTGGCGGTTAATTTATTTCTCCATTACTTTAGAAAGAGTAGAAGTAATTGCAATGGGACGATAATTGGATGGGAGGGACTTGTCACCCTTTTTAGGAACTGGCTGGATATGAGCAAATTTCCAAGCAGAAGGGAAAACACCTTTGGAATAAGAAAGTGAAAAAAAGGTGGCAAAGAACAGGAGTAAATTCAGGAGCGCAGGTTCTGAGAACAAGTGGAGAAATATCATCAGGACCTGGAGCTTTCTTAGCATCGAGATTCGTCAAAATCCTTCTGACATCCTTTTGATGGACGACCACAGGCGGAATTGAATGGATCGATCGTGTTGGGAATGGTGGGAGGTGTTTTACCAAGATCATTAATACAGGAGTTGGAAGAAAAATGGGATGCTAGCAGGTCAGCTTTATCCTTGGCTGAAGTGACAACAGAACTATCTGGTTTTGATAGAGGTGGGCAAAAGTTGCGGCCAATAGCTTTGGCAAGAGACCAGAATGCTCGGCTACCATTAGGGCAAGAAGCAAGTTTTCTACTCTTAGCCTGTTCAAAATCTTGTTTGGACTGATTGACTGCTTTACAATTGTTGCGAGCTTTGGTGTAGCAGAAAATGAAACTGAAGAATTGGAAGCAAGCCAGTTATGATATGCAACATTCTTCTTTTGAACAGCCTTAGCAGATTTATTGGAAAACCAAGGTTAAGACAAAGGTCGAGATTTTAAAGTGGAGTGTGGAATAAAGGATTCTATTCCTACAAGAATAATTTCACTGACAAGATCTGAGCAAACGTTGACATCAGAAGTTTTAAAACAGTAATCCGACCAAGGAAAACAAGGTAAGAAATCTCGCAGGTCATCCCATTTTGCATTCTTGTAATGCCAAACAACACGAAGTTGTGAATAGCCATGAGATAAAGGCTCCATTGGAGAAGAGACGATCACCAAGTTGTGATCTGAAGTGCCTAAAGGACCTCTCACTTCGACCGTGTACTTAGAAGGGTTGTTTGTGAGAAAAATATCAAGCGTGTTGGCTTGATCATGGGGTACATGGGGTTTGGCAGACTGCAAGTGGAAATGTGAATCGTTGAGATTAGAATTGAGACCACGTATATTTGTGAAATGAACTAGAAATAACTAAGATATGCCTAAATAGCGTCCAAATGTTTTATCAAGCTACAGTATTTTTTTTTTTTTTTTTTATTAATGAAAATCCGAAGCACGAGAGATATTAGAGCCTCTAGTACTTAGTAGCGTGCACGGGCTGAAGGTTGAGAAGATGAAAGAAGATACTTGTTGACCTATACTTGAATTTATTTAGAGTGACATATTCAGGAAATACGTGTAAAGGGAGGTTATTCCAGAAAACAGAAGTTGAATGAATAAATAAGGAATAAGAAAAGTTGGTTCTTTGAATTTGGAGTTGGATATTAAAAGGATGTTGCCTGTTTGCAGTTCGGACTGATTTGGAAGAGAAAGCAGGAACTATAAAGCCAATTCAGAAGAACAGTACCCATAGAAATATCTATAGAAAAGGCATGCAGCAGAAACAGAACGTCTATGAAACAGTGGAGAGACTCTGTTAGAGATGTCATTAATTAGCCTGACTGTCCTCTTTTGATTGGAATCCAGAAGCCTGAGCGGTTTTGGGGGCACCGCCACAAATGTGGCAACATTATTCCATGGTAGGGCGAATTTGCGATTTCTACAGAGTTAACAGCTGTTTGGAAGAAAAGTAACGCCGAGAGCGAAAGAGAAAATTCAGTTTTTTAGATGCAGAGGAAGCAATAATCGTAATGTGCTTATGCCAAGAGAGATTAGAAGTCAGGGTATTCCCCAATAGAGATATGATCTGACTTAGAAGTCAGCATGTCATCGAAGATAAGCACAGGTGCAGAAGAATCCATTTTGCGAGATATAAGAAAGGAGTGAGTTTTAGAAGGATTGAAATCAACTTTCTTTGCCCCACTGGAAAATTTAAAGAATTGGTAGTGGAAATTCGAGAAGCTGAAGCTGTTTGTGCAGGACAAGGTTTCTTAGACTGGAAGGTAGAATGCAGTGTACTATCATCGGCAAACTATGAATAGGATTTCCAATAAATGGAAGAAGATAATTAATATATAAGAGGAAAATATTGGGAGTAAGAACTGAATTTTGATAACACCAGCATTAGTGAAGCGGTTAGAAGACAGAGAGCTGTCCACTTGGGTTCGAATATCGTTGTAAACTGAAGGAATTCTTGAACAATAACTACGGCCCCAGTCCTTGAATTGGGGCTGCAGTTGGCTGATCTCGAACGGAGGGAGTAGGGTTTCTCTGTGAATTATCCTGGGTTTTTCAGCCCGCACGACATGCATATCAGCCCATGAATACACACTTGTACATAATGCGCATAACTCACTATAGCCTTAGTTAGTGCGCTGTATCAATAACAGAATCAGAAAGCCCCGGGGAAGATGAAGTTATTGTAGAGTTGTTAAAATTGGGAGGAAGAGACATAACACAAAAACTGGCAAGGCTCTTCGCAAAGTGCATTAGAAAAGATGTGACGCCTAAGCAGTGGAATAATGCAATCATAGTTTTGCTGCATAAGAAAGGAGATAAATCAGAAATTGGAAATTATAGACCAATTAGCTTGTTATCCCACATCTACAAGTTCACAAGGGTCATTACTAACAGATTAGAAAGAATACTTGATGAGAATCAACCGAAAGAGCAAGCTGGCTTTAGGACAGGATTCTCAACTATGGATCACCTTCACGTAATATCACAGCAAATGGAGAAAGCAAATAAAACACCATTATGCCTGGCATTTGTGGATTATGAAAAGGCATTTGACTCCATACAGCATAAGGCAATGTTTCGGGCACTGGAAAGACATGGCATACATACCCCACATATTATGATTTTTGAAGAAAATATATGAGAATGCTACCTCCTTTATTAGACTAGACAAAGACAGTAGGAAATTTAAAATCGAAAGGAGTCAATGTGAATGGAGAGTACCTAAACCATTTATGATTTGCAGATGGCATTGTGGTCATAAGCCACGATCCCAAAGAATTAGAGGAAAATCTTAATCAGTTATGCACAGGTAGTAAGGATTTTGGACTAAAGATGAATATGGCTAAAACAAAAGCAATGATGAACAAATATGCCACGGAAAGGGAAATAATGATTGAAGGAGCATTAATTGAAAAGGTGGAGTCATACTTATCTGGGACAAGTTATTAGCTGTAATAATGATAAATGGCTGGAAGTCAAGAGAAGAATAAATTTTGGATGGATAGCATTCAGGAAATATAGTCACATACTGAAGAGCAATATCCCAGTTTGTCTGAAACGTAAAATAATGAATCAATGTATATATATACTCCCCACCATGACTTATGGAAGTGAAACTTGGGCACTCACCAAAAGAATGGAAGAGAAGCTGAGAACTACACAGCAAAGAATGAAATGAATTATATTGGGAATCAGACTGTTAGATAAGAGGAGAAACACACGGATTAGGCAGCAAACTCAAGTAAAGGACATTCTTATCAAAACTAAAGAACTAAAATGGTCTTGGGCAGGACACATAGCTCGAAGACATGATGACAGATGGACTAAGAAAATAACAGAATGGTATCCAAGAGGTGCTAGAAGAAAACCTGGAAGACAAAGGCGGAGATGGATAGATGAAATTCATGAGTTTGTGGGTAGTAAATGGATGGCCAGTGCTCAAAAGAGAAGGAACTGGAAAGTTGCTGGAGAGGCCTTCATCCTGCAGAGGATTGAAAATGGCTGATGATGATGATGATAAGTTTCTCAAGTTTGTAGAAAGCCTATTTCATTGAACATCTTTGGAATTCAGGGAGATGCACTTAAACAGTGCCTTCCCCCATCTCCCTACCAAAACTCTATTCATGGCTGTCTCCTTAACAACCATGACCGTTCATTTATTCAGAAAATCTCACTCATCACGGACTCTGTTTTTCTGTATTACTTTTACTAAGTTCTGTCTTTTCTAAACCTACCTACTCCATATAGGCCGTCTAGACCCTCCCCACCCCCCTAGTTTGTCATCCATTGTTGCCTCCACTTAGACTTTAGAGCAACGCTTCCCGTTAATCTACTCCGTCGCGATTGTCGTTTTATTTCTAAGAATAGACTTATTTACAATTCCATCCATGTAATATATGAACTTAATTTCTCATTGCATTTTAAAACCCTGTAAGATGTATTCTTTCCGACCCTATTAAAATTTGTATTTATACTTATTGAATTCTTACCCTCTATTAAATTTTCTTTAGCCTTCATATATATATACATACACTTACTTATTTACATGTAATATTTGCGTCTTATAGAGTCATTAAAGTTGTACTTTGAGAAAGGCAGCCAAATTCAGCAACCTCACGAGAAGTATGGATGTTGGAGTACGATTTTAGGCTCATCAGCTACTTAGACCATATTGCGCCGTATATGCTGTCTGTGAATTGTGTTCTCTGTTCGATTTACTTGTTTGAAGGACGAAAAACCCGAGTTTCTTAGAAAAAACCGTGCAAATCCTTCGTTTGGACTGACAAAGCACATTGTGAAAAAAAAAAAAGGCCATAATGATGTTTTTGCTTCATTGATAGGATTTGAACGCGGGCCTTTTCCACCCGGTGTGGGGAATATTGCGCTTATTTTTGCACTGGCCTGCCCGCGAGAAAGATATATGGACATAAGTGCTTGTACTACTGTCATCGTTATGACAGTAGTGGAATTCACCCCATGTATCAACGAAGATAGTGTCTAGGGCAGGAGACGATAACATGTGTCATCAATGACTGCACACATGATTACCAAATAGATGATTTCATTCAATCATCCCAACAAGATAACAGTGACTACTGACCTTTCTTGGTATAAGCATGTACAAATATTGCTTTCTGTGCATTTTCTTTTGCTCTCGGCGTTACTTTTCTTCTAAATAGTTACTAACTCTGTAAAAATCTGTGCCGATTTCTACGCCCCGCAAACTTTTCTTACAAAACAAGGGTGGAAGTCCCCTATATGCCCGCGGGGTAGTACAATGGATATAATTCGTCAACCTCACACCGAGTGGAAAAGGCCTGGATTCAAATCCCATTAATGATGCGAGGAATTTATATCGGCTTTTCCCTGCGAGGTTGTGGAGTTTTATCTCCAGGAAGCTCGGGTTTTTCGTCCAGTAAACCAAAAAATACACACAACTTTTTTTCGTGCATCAGCTTCTGGCCATAATGCACCTCCCAAAGCTTTTTGCATTTAATTTGATCCAAGCCCGAGGCGGGATTCGAACCCGCGACCTTTGGGTTGCCAGGTAGGCACTTTACCCACCTGGCTAGCCCGGTCGGCACACACAACTTGCAGACACAGTATACTGATGGCTCAGAGCCTTAGTTGCTTTGGTTGTTAATACACAACATCCTCTTCAAAGTTAATCTCTAAACTTTTCGAAATAACTTTTCACCTTTTCATATATTCGTTCTACTTTTGTTCTTTGGAGTAGCCTTCCTTCATAAACATTTCCCGAAAATGTAACAGGTACCTATTTTCTGGCTTCTCAGTGTTCAACCTATACGTGTTACTAGAGTATTATATGTTCTAATGCTTTTGAAATTTGGGATTTCTATCAAATGGAAGTGGAGATAATTGCCACGAAGAACAGACATTCCAAATTAATTTCAAAGCGAAATTACCTAAATACATGCCAAAAATCAAATATTTCATAATCACACACACACACACAGTATATAACAATAAAATAATTCGGCACCTGGCGTCAGAATTCAAGACACCAACCCTGAGAGGTTGCTGACTCTTACTTAGGATTTATATATATATTAGTGGCTGCCTTTGAGACCAAAACCAGCTGGAGAAGATAGTCCATGACCGGAATTATATAGATGTGTGTTTCTCCATGTAAACAGAAAACGAAATTTGAGAATCATGGGTGAAGTTGAATTTTAAATTTAGTATGTAAATTATAAGTTAACGGCAAAACATTTACCGTATAGTGAGATCATCTGCTGTGTAAACATGTACGGAGGGGAGGACGACAAAATAATGGAAGCACTTAACATGAACGTGTAGTTAGTTTTCTAATAGCTATGTGACGTATTTATGAAAATGTAGTGATGATTTTTTTTGTTTGTTTCTTGCATATAGTACTGTGAAGGAAAGACGATGGAAGTTGGTGTTTATTTAGAGGTGATATGAAAAGGTAAATGAAGAAAATGACCGGCCTGTCTGAATTCCAAACAGATCAAATTGTTAGTTTAGCAGGATAATCAGCGACTAAAACTGCTGATTTGTTTAATGTTTCCAGAGTGACTGTATCGAAAGTGGTCTTCTTTCACCAACAGGGGCGGCTCGTTGGTATTCACTGCGTAACTGCAGCACTCCCAGCTTTTTAAATTTAAATATACAGTCAACGGAGTTATATGAAATTTTGTGAAGAACAATGCAATGGAATGAATATTTTTATTAAAAAAACAGGTCCCGCGTATAGTATACTCATCCTCTATTTTCAACAATCATTTCAATAATAAACGAATAAAAACACGAAATCGTTTTCAACTTTGAAGTTTAACCGTAGGCCGAACTATGCGCTACACGGTTCCACATTTTGGTTTTGGTGATTCAGTAAATGCATAGTTGTCAGGTTGCCAATATTCATTTTTAGGGTCCATAGTCCAACGAAGGACCCTTATAATGTCACTCGGTTGTCTGTCCGTGTGTCCGTTTGTCACAGCATTGAATCTCTGGAAGTCAACCTATTGACTTAAATTTTGCATGGGTTTGTACATCATGTGGGCCAACATAACGCCATATTGATTGTTGTTGACAAAAATTTGTCTGAGGAATGGGGGGAGGGTAAATGTAGGGAGGGACAAAAATTTTTGTCGACAACCTAGAGCTTATTATACACCGTTCGAAAGAGCTTAACGAGTAGGTTTAAAATATAATTTTAAAATATTTTTAAAATTAAAAATGGCGGCGCCAGACAGGAAAATGTAATTTTCGTGTCTCCCCCCCTCTATTTCCGTCGCTAATGGAGCTAAAAATTTGAAAATCACATTAGCTATGCGTTATTCGATACCTATCAAGGGAAAACTATTCCGATTGAAATCTGTCATTTACTTTTTTGTGTTAAAATTAAAATACCAAATTTTTATTGCACTTCGATAGCGCGCTTCTTTGTACTAAGCAACTTTCCTTTTGGTGACAAAAAGGTTGCTAAATAGTTAGTTAATAATTTTATAAAGGTCATTTATAAATTTTGCGACGAGAAGTATTTTTTAACAATTTTCAAAGCTGGAGTTGTCCTGGCAAGGAGGTTCTCAGAGAGCCAGTGTTGAGGCGGCGGTGGTGGGGAGACGCCTGCGCGGAGTCTCGCACGGCCCTCACCTGCCAGTCGCTTCTCCCCCAAGACTTTAATCGCTTCTCCAGGTAGAAGTCGGAGTCGCTTCTCCCACCCTTGTCATTCACAACAACTGGAAAGACTCAAATAGATAACGTTTTCGTTAGTTCCTCGGTTTTAGGAGTACTAGAAACTTTTTTCAGTTACCATAAAGCTCTCTATTTGAGATACTACACTAACGATCATTCGTGACTACGGACCCGTCATCCCGAGTGCCCCCGCATTCAGTAGTTGGCCGATTTATTTAGAGATGACAAAACGATGCAAAGGAACTGCGGAGTGACTTGAATAAAAAAGTTATTAATCTGTTTCAACCAATAAAAACGGAAGAATGGATTTTATTTTCAAATAAAATTTCAACATTATCTAAGTCTGTTAATGGTAAGTGTCCAGTTAATGTTTTGCAGTATTTTTAACATGCTTATTATTATTATTACTATTTATGTCTACTTGTCTTATAAACAAGGCAATTTAATGTAACTTTAAGAAGCAGCACCCCCATACATCAGAGTCACGAGCCGCCACTGTTCACCAAGTATGGAGAAACAGAATCTGATAGGACAGATTGTGACAGAAAATCGAGATGACTGAAAGAAACCGACGGACTGTGAAAAGGGTTGTAACTCGAAAACATAAAACTGCTGCCTCAAAAATAAGTGCAGAACTTAATGTGATCTCAGAAATCCAGTTTCTAGCAAAACAGTTTGGCAGGAACTTCATAAAGCTGAAATTTATGGCACAGTCCCTGTTGCCAAGCCATACTGATGGTAATGCTAGAAAGAGGATGTAAGTGATGGGCACAAAACCACTTGTATACAAAAAGAGTGATGTACACTTGATGGAAATTGTCATATTTTTAGAAGACGAATCATCATTCACACTTTTTTTCCAACATCAGGGAGAGTTTTTAAGTTTGGCGAATGCCAAAAGAAGCGCATCATCTTGATTGTCTTGTGCCAACTGTTAAACATGGAGGAGCATCAACAATGGTTTGGGCAGCAATATCTTGGTATTCTTTAAGTGCTATCATTACCCTGAGCGTGAAAATTACTGCCACCGATTACATTGATATTCTGAGTGACCAGGTTCATCCCATGGTGCAATTTACCCCAAACGATGCCGTGTTTCAAGATGATGATACTCATATACACAGCCAGATGTGTCTTGGTTTGAGGAGCATGAAACTGATGCCAAGCATCTCCCATGGCCCGAATACCCTATACTTAAACGTTATTGAGCGACTGTGGGCTTATTTGGAGAGGAGAGTGAGAAGCTGATTTCCTCCACCTTTATCATTCAAGGAGCTTGAAACGTTCCTCCATTTAGCATGGTCCGGTATTCCTCTTAAGACAGTTCAAGATTTATCTGAATCTGTTCCACGTGAAATACAAGCTGTTTTAAAGGCAGAGAGTGAACCACCGTATTAGTATTTACCTTTAACTCTTGTCATAGGTGTTTCTATTATTTGTCCCCCCCCCCACTGTACTTGTTACTGTAAATGCCCGAAATCCGGTAAATCATAGGATTTACCAATTTGTGTTGGTAAAAGCTCGAAATATTTATATTTTTCGCTTTATTTCCGACTTTTTCCACTCTGATATGGTAAATATTTACATTTTGAAGTTCATTTTGGCAAAAGGATGATGAATGTGATTTGTAAATACCAACAATTCAAAAGTTTTGTAAGTATTATTTTTTAAAAGAAAGTTTTCACAAATTTTAGTGTAGAAACAGAAACATAAAAATCATTGAAACGGAAACCATATTCAGATATGACTGAATACTCTATTCACTTTATTCAGAATATAGTGAATATGTTATTCAGGCAACTTTGCGGGATAGCAGATGTCCTTCCCCATTCCCTTGTTTAAAAATTGAAAAAGTGAATGAAGCAGGAAATTATCATTGCTTCCCTTTACACATTGTTCGATCATCTTTTGATTTTTAAACAAGGGCATAGGCGGATATATCTGCTACGTGTTCACTATCTTCCGAAAATAATGAATATCACCCATTCCCTTGTTTAAAAATCTGAAAAGAGACCGGACAGTGCGAAAAGGGAAGCAATGATAATTTCCTGCTTCATTCATTTTCCGATTTTTAAACAAGGGCATAAGGGGAATATGTCAGCTTCAACACAAGGTTGGCCTGGCAACATATTCGTTATATTCCGAATATAATTCATAGTCCTTGTTTAAAAATTTCATTCTTTATTAACCTTGTTTAATTATTTCCTGTTTCATTCACATTTTCGAATTTTAAACAAGGGCATATGGGGAGATATCTCCTATCCCGGCATGGTTGCCTGGGTTACTTTTTCGCTATAATCGGAACGCTTATTATACAGTACTTCAGTCATAATGGAAAAGAATTCGCAAATGCAATTATCGGACGAAATTTTTACCAAAGCGAACTGTTAAATGATAGGATTTAGTGTATCAGAGCGTTAATAGTGAGGAATAAGTGAAATGTGTTGATATTTTGGACTGTTCACTTTAGTAGTAAAACCCCGAATTTCAGGCTTTCCGAATTAATGCCGTCGTTACAAATACTGCAGGTTATGGTGATTCAAATGCAACTGATTTTTTTATCGAGTGGATACGCTATGGAGGTAAAAAAAAAAAAAAATAAAATAAAAAAAATACAGAATTGCTTAAAATTTATACAGAGGAAAGCTTTTCATGATATACCATTTTATATTTCAATTCAGTAAATAGAAATTTGTTTAAAATCATAATGGATTTAGGTTTTTGTCACGCGTATTAAAATTCCATGCTTTGTTACCAACAGAAATGATTAAATTCATAAATCTTTATGTATGATGCGTAAAAAAATAGACGAAAATACTGAAAAATATATGAGGACGAATCGTGCCGGAACAGCCATTAGATATAAAAACTTTATTCGAGGATAAAGTGCCCACAGACATGACATTAAAGAGATCAAAGAGAGAAATAGTCAATTTTTCTCTCGCTGACTTAATTAAAATCTGACTTCTTAGAAACCATTTCCTCCCTACTGGGCAGATAGCTATTTAATGGTCTTTATCCATGCGTTTTTTTTAAATACATTATATATATATATAATGTGTGTTATAAATTATCAAATCCATGCTTGCCATAATTACACTGTTTGGTTTATCGTTCATTCCTTGTTCCGGAAATGGTAACGACTGGAACTCTAATGAATATTCGAATTGTTAGATTTTTCACGCTGATCAGAATAAGCTCTGGCTCCTCTGGTGTGCAGTTTGAGTGGCATCCCACTGTTCATGTAAGTAACGTTTTTATTAGAATTATCTGTGGAGGGTAGATTTTTAATCAGTCAAAGAGAAAAGGCATTTTTCTCCCTTGCCATAGTTATTCGGAACAGCGAGAACATAAACAGAAAATTTTTAATGACTGTCCTTTGCAGATTGAGTAATAATGGTTACATTGCGTTACTTTCATTGTAGTAATGTGGGTGTCCACAAACCTTTACAAAACTAAAACGTTGTTGTGTGATTAGGATAATGATACAAACTTGAAGCCACTTCCAGGTAATAGAGGATATCTTTAAGATTTTATTCTCCAATCGAAAAATGCACGCTCTCGCAGATTGGCAAGCATAATCGCAAAACTGACCATGGCGGAATTTACCAATCTTGAGAAGGCGCAATGCGTACTTTGATTCTAGCTGCAGTATTTCACTGCTATCATAAATAAATTTCGAATATTTTTTGAAAATAAGTCACCGAGTAGGCGTGCAGTTCAATGCTATGAATAAGAAAAATTCATAAAGGACGCCTGTTTGTATAACCATTCCAGCCGGCGTGATGATTGAACAAAAGTGAGTGAAGGTACAGGGAAAACCAAGGGAGATAGGTACATTCGCCGCGCCAGTCTTCAGCTTAACATTATTATTATTATCATTATTGGCCATATGGTGCAAGGAAGCCTGAGGCTTATGCTGCACCAGCCAAAGAAAATTCCCGAGTTACCCAGGAAGAGAGAGATAGAGAGAAATCATCAAGAAAGAAAAGAATGATGATATCCAGCTCAGGATCCTGGGTGTACCAAGCCCATACTTACCAGATGCGAGTCCATGTCAGGGATAGCAATGTGTAACGTGTTACTTCGCCGTCTCAGAATGAAACCATACAAGTTACATCTCGTATAGAAGCTGTCGATTGACTACAAACCCAAGCGGATGCAATCTTATTTCTAAATTCTGCCATTATTACAGTTTTGGGATTATGCTGCCATCTACTGCAGCGCGCATATTTCCTTGATGGCGAATAAAAAACTTGAAGATATCCTCTATCAAATGTTAGTGGTTTCAGGTTTGTATAATGTACCTTATTCACGCATTAACGTTTTAGTTTTGTAAATGTTTGTGAACCCCTTCCACTTCCCGTACTTTCTCTTTTTGTATCAAGAGAAGACGAAATTGTTATTGCTGGAATGTAACGTTCCCGCATACACATTGTGTCTTTGCCTTTAAGAGGAATATTTCCCCCTTGAAACTGGTTTTATTCATTTCCTATCATTTCCTTAATTATTTTATATTTTTGTTGTAATGCTCTCCAGTTGCTCTTCATTGATTTTTTGCATTAGCTCTTTTTCACTTGGCGTAATTCCAGTTTTATCAGACTTCACTTTTCTGATTTATCGCGAGGAAGTGAGGTACCATACTGATCTCTTTTCAGCAGAATTTCTTCTGGTATGAAAACTGAAACTTCTTCGGCGATGTGGCAATCCTGCAAGTCGTCAAATCTGCACTAAACTGACAATTATGTGTAGCAACTCTTGCGGTCTTTATTATTGTAGACCTCTGACATTTTCTTGCTGTCAAAGGTATTGTTGTTTGCTTTTGTTTCCCCCCATATACAAACAATAAAGATTTATTTAATTCGTGTTCTTCTTCAGCAAATTATGTTAATAAATATCTCGATAGAATATTGGATAATGAGATAGATGAAGAGGGTGACTAGAAACCCTCTCACCATCACCAGGTTTATCCTGTATGCTAGCTTGACTTATTCCATGGAGAGTGTAAAGTGTGTTTGGGGTCAAACGGCACCAGGGGTTTCCCCCATCTCCGCGTAGTTGACATTGTCGTGTGATACAGTACACTGTAAAGGCCAGAGATTTAAAAGTGTATGGATATTGTACATGAGTAATGTTGTGTACCGTTGTTCTTCTGGCCATTTAGCCGCCAGGCCTCTGCTGAGGCCAGACGAGTGTGTAAAGTGTGTTTGGGGTCAAACGGCACCAGGGGTTTCCCCCATCTCCGCCCAGACGAGTATGAGGTATGAGGTATAGGTATGAGGTATATTGAGGGTCTAGCGGCTCCTGGGATTTCTCCCATCTCCGCGAATGTTCTATGTATCGGTGACAGTACCCTGTCAAAGCCAGAGATTTAGAAGTGTGTGGGTCATGAGTAGTGTTATATGTTGTGCCCATTGTTTATCCGGCTTATTGGCCGCCAGGCCCCTAATGGGACCAGACGTTGTCCATACCTCGCCACGTGGAGGCTAGCCGGGTGTTACCATTGAGTCAGTTGTACTCTGGCAGGTCCTGCCACTTACTTTCCTGGGATTTTAGTGGCTAGGACCTTAAAAAAAAAAAAAAAAATTGGAACGACCGCGGTTGATTTTAATCACTTACATTAAAGCACTAATATGGGGTTTGACGCTGAAAGCCTGTTTCTGAAGTGCCTAAAAGGTTGGGCGAAATTTTTGGTGTATTTAAATTTGGACGTGTAGGGCTATACGCTGTGCAAGAAAAAGTGCTGGGAGGGGAGAATGAAGGCTGGTGGGTGAAATAGGAAGAAGAGGGTCAATAGGGTAGGTGACCCCCAATTTTTCAGTGAGGCATGCCCATGCCCCACCAGAGGGAAGAAATGGTGTGGCAGGGAAGAGAGGCGACAGCAAGCCGTCACCTCCCTCCCCTGCCGGGTGTGGGAGTAAAAGAATTGCACTGCACAAGAGAGTGCAGAGCATAGAGCCAACATGGCTCCGTTGAGGCAGCAACTTGGAGTTTCTCTATCTTCGTTGGTCTTCTCTGTCATTGGTAGCCATATTTTTCCTAAGCTATGAACACTGGTCAGGTCCATTGTTGGTCTGTTAGCTATGGCTGTGGTTCTCTTCATCATGGGAAGATCCGCAGCTCCATGGGGTTATTCTTGCGATCGCTGGTTTTAGATGATTAGTAGTAAGCAGGTTCCTGGGCGAGGTTCTCCTTGAGTTCTCTCCACGCATATTTTTTTTTTTTTATCTTCTGTAGATGGCTATCAATGTTTTACGCCTACCAAATAGTTTTTTGGCATATTCCTTTAGCTCCCTGTATTCCTCAAGTGAGTCCAATAGATGTGATTCCAAGTTCTTGGGGAGGTAGTGTATTGCAGTGATCAGTCTGCACCTGAGGTCCTCATAATGGGTGCAATCATACATAATGTGCTCCCAGCACTCAAGCTCCCCACAGGCACATCTCGGATCCACCTCAATCCCCAGCGCTGCCAGCTTGGCTGTAAAGGCCCCGTGACCAGTCAATAAATAGGTGGTGTATAAGCCAGGCTGAAACCAAGTTGGGGGACTGGGGTACATCCTGTCGATGTTCGGAATGAATTTCCTGGTGATATTTCCCTTATTTGAGTTGGCCCAGCGCTCCTGCCAAACTTGCATCAGGTGTTTTTGCAGCCTTGTCTTTTCATTTTTTTGTGGTGCATTAACGTCCACAGTATAGCCATGGTATGTACAAGGTATTCCTTTCTCTACGTGGTAGTTCATTCCCCTACGCATGATCTCTAAGTCAAGGGGAAGAGCTCCGGCCAAGACCTGCAGCGCGTGGGTACTGGTTGTCCTACAAGCACGTGTAACTGTCAGTAGGATTGTTCTTTGCGTTGCATCAAGGATGCGTCGGTTTACTACAGTTCCTGTTTTGGAAAACCATATTGCTGAGGCGTAAGTGATGATCGGTAGGAAGGTTGTTTTATAAAACAATGACAGGGTGCGTTGGTTTAACCCCCAGTCCCGCTTGACGATCCTAGCCACCAATCCAGAGTATCTTTTGATTTTGGCTCTGATATAAGTTAGATGGTGTTTAAAAGTAAGATTACCATCCAGTATAACTCCTAAATATTTTAACTGGGTCACTAATTTTATTGTGGTAGGTCCCACCTTTATTTGTGGCGGTCTACGTATATCAAGCTTGCCTTTTAGCAGGACGGAGGACGTCTTTGTTGTTGATATCGTCAGGCAGTGGGTTCTGGTCCAGTTTTGCAATATCAGCATTGCCTGATTGGCCTTTTCCTCTAGCTGGGCCCGGCTATCTGCAGCAATGGTGAGGACCAAATCATCAGCAAAGGCCTGGGAGCGCACATCACCAAGGTGCAAAGCCAAGAACCCATCCAAAACCATATTCCACAGGAGCGGCCCCAGAACAGAACCCTGGGGACAGCCTCTGTGGACATCACGATTCACTCTACCATAAGGTGCTTCCACGATGATGCGTCTCTCGGAGAGATAAGACCTAATTATGGAATATAAGTTGATCGGCACATGTGCCAGCCTTAGTCTTGCCAGTACGCTCGGCCACCAAATGGTGTCGAACGCCCCAGCGAAGTCAACAGAGATGGCTAGAAGATATTTATTATTGCAGTTTGCTGCTGATTCCGATAGGCTACGCAAGGCTTCCACAGTAGATGAACCCTTCTTGAATCCGTATTGCGATGTCTCTGTGAGTTTCGCTGCCTGGTAATGCTGATTTATCCTTGTACAGAGTAGTCTTTCAAGCAGTTTGCTTGCAACCGGCAGTAGGGCTATTGGCCGATAGGAGTTTGGCAGGTGGGGTGGTTTGTTCGAATTTTTGGCGATTAATTTTACCTTTGCTGTCTTCCAATTTTTGGGGAAGATGCCCTTAGCCAAGCAGCTGTTATATAAGTGTAAGAGGAGGTCTGGAACGATCTCCACGGTCTTCTTAATAATTTCGGGTTCTAAGTAGTCCAGGCCTGGACATTTATTATTTCTTATCGTGGTTGCCATTTGTTGTAGTTCATCCCGTGTGAAGGGTGGCTCCTGAGTGTCTGTTGAGTAAACTTCATTATCTTGACAGATGATAAGTTGCTCTGGCAGTGATGGCTCAATTGGTTTCGGGAAGATGGCATCCAATATATTGCTTATAGATTGTTGCCACGTGGTGGTATAATCACCTTGTGGTGTCTGGGTGGTTGAAATGACTTCCCCCCTGGGAAGTTTATTCGTCACTATCTTGTATACCACACCCCAGGGTTCAGTGTTCCCTGTTGTGCTTACAAAGGTCTCCCAGGCCTTGCGTTTACTCTTGACGATCACATTTGTGTAGCTGTTTCTGGCTTCTCTATATCTTTCCCTTAAAGCTTCAACCTCATGGGCCGGCCATGTACGCCTTGCCCGCTGGAATTGTTTTCTTCTTGTAATTGTTTCCCGTCTGAGCTGTTGAATTTCCAGGGTCCACCACGGGACAGCCCCCCGGATCGGGGGGCTGTCCCGTGGTGGACCCTGGAAATTCAACAGCTCAGACGGGAAACAATTACAAGAAGTCGGCAATTGACATCTCCCCCTATGATTATTTTCGCGTCTTGGAGCAAGTCTACCAAAACTTGAAGGTATTGTGTAGCTGGGGTAATGTCCTCCCCTGGTCTACAGTACAGTGCCACTATGTAGAACTGGCCTAGTGGCGTCAATACGTGGGCACAAGCTGCCCATGACGAGCATAGTTGTTTAACTTTCGTGAACTTTTGTTTAACTTCTTCTTTTTATTGCTGCGTTGCTTGCTTCTGTTATTATCTTGGTTACTTTAGTTTGGGTTTTATTGGGTTCCTCGAGCTGATTTGTCTCACTTAGATGTTGGGCCGTTGCTGGTATTAGGATTTCCTTAAAACGTTCCCAATTTGCTTTGCGGATGGCATATCGGCTCTGTATTTGCTTGGATATTGGGGCTCTGTCAAGTGACCTTGCTATCTGATAGGTAATCACTCTGTGATCGGACGTTGTCCACGAATCCCGAACAAGCCAATCCTTAATATAGCCTGCGACGTTCCTAGTGGACAGCGTGACGTCGATCGTGGCCTCCCACAGTGTGTTACAGAACGTGGGCAGTTGGTGTGGCCGATTTAGTACCATGATCGGGGAGTTAGAAAGATATTCGTCTAGTATTTGCCCGTTCCGAGTTCCGCTTCTGTCCGGAGTCAGGCTGTGCCAGGTGGGGGATCGGCAATTGACATCTCCCCCTATGATTATTTTCGCGTCTTGGAGCAAGTCTACCAAAACTTGAAGGTATTGTGTAGCTGGGGTAATGTCCTCCCCTGGTCTACAGTACAGTGCCACTATGTAGAACTGGCCTAGTGGCGTCAATACGTGGGCACAAGCTGCCCATGACGAGCATAGTTGTTTAACTTTCGTGACTGTGTAGTCTGGGTTGCGTACCACTACCGCCGCCCAAGGGGTATCTTCCTCATCGTGTACTATCTTATATGTGATTGGGTATCCACACACCCGTTTAGAGTGGGTGTACGGCTCCTGGAGTATGAGAATGTCTGCATTGATTTCGTCAGCTTTTATCCTTAGCTGTTCTGCCACTGCTCTGGCTCTTTGCGCATTTTGTTGGATGATCTCTATTTTGGATGTATTATATTTCTTATTGTTTGTCTCCATAGTCGGTTCTCTTTTGGTATTGACCCTTTGCTTTGATATAGACCGGGCAGTTTGGATCTCTGATCGAATGTGTGTATTCCATTTTGGCTGCTTTACAATTGGCACAGGTTGGATCCTGTTCCCTGTTGGGGCAAGTTTTGTACTCATGGCCCTTGCCAGAGCAATGGCCGCAAGTAGGCGTAGTCTGAGTACAGGTGTGGGTTGTGTGTCCGAACTTGCAGCACCGAAAGCATTTCGGCACCGCTGCATGCTCCCGGAACCGGTGGGATCCCCATTCTATATATATTCTGTTGCAGTTTTTCATCTGTTGCCATGCAGATATGGTAATTTAATTAATTTATTTATTTATATATATACACAGGGCACACAGATCCTAAATAAAGGTGAGACCGCTAGGAATTACATAAAATACAAAACAGTAATAATCAATATAGAACGAGAATTAAAATATATGCAAAATTTACATTAAGAAAACAGAGTAAGGAGCAAATTCTTATAGATAGATGGATTAAGAGTAAAATCAGTATTGTAATTATTCAATATCTGAAGGAAACGAAACAGAGGACTACCAAGTAAGTGATGAACAGGCGAGGAACAGGCAGGGAGAAATTAATTTTATAACTGGAATTCAAACGGGGTATAGCGAAAGGTATTTGTTCAAGAAGAGATGGAGAATCGATAACAGAGTTTATGATATTGTAAACAAAAAGAGACCCATGGAGTTGTTGTCTAGAATGAAGAGGAATGATTCTGAAGCGACCACAAAGAGCTCCATAATTTCGACGGTGAAAGGTAAATGTGATTTCGATAGCATAAGAATTTAATGAATTTAATTTGAATTCTCTCAAGTCTCTGAGAAAGATATTCCTGTTGTGGGGACCAGATAATATCACAATAATCAAAAATGGGAAGTATAAGCTGCTTGTAGAGAAGAATTATAACTTTGACGCTCTTTGAAAACAGAGGAAGAACGCTTGATTAATCCAAGAAGTTTAGAAGTGTGAGGAGATATTACATGATCAACGTGGGAAGAGGGATGAAGGTCAGTACTTGCAATTAGAGTTTCCAATATAATAATCAGTAAGGATGGAGGGTCTAACTACACGATTCGAGCGAATGCGACTTAATTAATTTTTAACTGGTTTAGAAACAAGTTATTTTTATTGAGCCAGAGTGAGAGGAAATCAAGACAAGACTGGAGTTCATCTCTGTCAGTTGAAGAACGAATAACTTTGTAAAGTTTAATATCATCTGCATAGAGTTGCCACTCAACATTAACAGACTGAAATAAGGTTGACAAATCATTAGGATAAACAATAAAGAAGAGCGGACCCAATTGTTAGCCTTGCGAAACAGTAAACTGAGTCGAAGTACCATCAATTATTACTGATAGTTTACGATTTCTAAGCAGTGAATCAAGCAAATATAGTAAAGGGGATCGTAGACCATACGATGACAGCTTGAACAGCAAAAGGTCGATGTGTTACATCAAATTATTTTCTAAGTAGCTTATAGACCTAGTCAGGATCGTTACTTTATTCTGAATTGAGACAGCGAGATTTGGAAGTTAATAATAATACTTAAGTGTCCGTAGATTTACCGTTCGTAACTTGCCGCCATTGTCATACGATACAACGTTATATCCCGAACTAGATAGCGTTAGTATAGTATATAATATTGTCAATTAATCAGTAAAATTATTAATTTTGTTAAATTTCGTTGTCAGTTAAATTGTACTTTTAACTAAATACATATAACGACTTCGATTACAAACGTAACATAATTAATTAATACATAACTTGATACGGAAGTTATATAAACGGAACTCGTAGATAATACTTGATACTGAAAAATATATATAGCGTTATAACTGTGTTGGGATACAAGTTTAGGCTTATAATTTTGTACTGAAATTGAAATTTTATTGAAATTAAATCGAAATCATGACTCAGACCAGAGCAGAAAAGCAAAAGGCTCAAGATAATGGGAGTGTTGTGGCTCAGAGGAGAACTGAGGGGGGCAGTTGCCCTCTGAATCACAGCCTTTTAAAATGCACTGCTTGCATGATTTTTGTGGAGCAATCGGATAAGGGACATGATATTGCCATGGGGGATGTCTTTGTGTGTGCGCGATGCAAGGAGTGTAGCGAAATCAGGCGACAACTCAGCTTTGTTATGGGCCTATATGAGAGCTTGAAGGATAGGGTGGATGCCCTCGAAGGATCTAAATTGAGGGGCCCATCAAGCTCTCAGCTGCCCACATCAACGCCAGAGCTTGCACTTGGTCATCACGCAACACAGCGGCAACCCCCAAGGCAGAATGCGCTGGTCCCACAGGAACTAGTAGTTCTTGGTGACTCTATTGTCAGGGAAACGGGGAACATGCTTTGTAAAAAGGATAGGTGGAACAGGACCAGGGTATGTCTGCCAGGGGCAAAGGTTGATGACGTTGTAGAGCAGATATCATCTTCTAAGGGCACAAAAGGTGATATAGTTGTACACGTTGGCACTAATGATATTAAGAGTAGGAGACCGGCAGAATTACTTAACAAGTACAGGTCACTGTTCAAAAAAAGCCGTGAATTAGGGTTAAATTTGAAAGTGTCTGCAATTCTGCCCAGATACGATAGGAGTGAGTATATGATGAGAGCCTTGTCGATCAATTCGGCCCTGGAAAGATTGTGCAAGGCTCAAGGGGTAGAATTTTTTTCAGCCTGGTCTGTACTTGTTAACAGGAGAGACTGCTTCTACAGGGATGGGATACACTTAAATAGAAAGGGTGCAAGAATATTTGCTGATGCTATCGAAGCAGTGTTAAGTGGGTCGGAAAACTGCTAGCTTGGGGGATACAAGGACTAATAGATTAACAGTAGCCACTGGCAGAGGTGAAAGTGATTCTTGCACTGCTTCTATTGGAATGAGCAGCAGCCTGGAAAACAAGATGCAGAATATTTCAGAGACTGCTGGGAGTCATTGCGGTACAAGTAAACATATGAGTTGTGTAGGGTAGCTAAGAATAGGAACAGGTGCATGTATACTTGCGTGTACACAAATGGCGTTTGGTAAATAAATTTGATGAATTTGAGGTATTGCTCAAAACATCAAAGGCAGATATTGTTGGGATATCAGAGACGTGGTGTCACACAGATATAAGGAATGCAGAACCGGAATTTGGGGAGTACGTCTACGGAAAGGATAGGAAGGGAGGAGGGGTTATGCTATTAGTTAAGAAACACATAAAATCCAAGGAAGTGAAGCCAGTCGACATCGCTGGACACTGCAGTGTCGAGTCAGTTTGGTGTGACATAAGTATTGGGAGATCAAAATTGAGAGTAGGAGTGTGCTATAGGCCTAATGACTCTGATGAGTATAATAAGAAACTGTACAGGGAAATAGAGCAGGCCAGTAAATCAGAGAGTCTTATAATGGGGGATTTTAATTTCCCAGATATTGACTGGAATTTGTGGGTTGGTCACTCACACACTACCAAGGCTTTTGTGGATTTATTGGATGATTGTTTTCTACATCAGCATGTTCGGGAGGCAACTGAAGGGAGTAATACTCTTGATCTGATTATCAGTAGTGATTCTTCATGCATTAAGAATCTGCAGATAAAGGAACCACTAGGTGGCAGTGATCACAGTGTGCTGAAGTGGGATTTAATCAAAGAGGTAACTACCATCATGGGTAAAGGAAAGGGTTTTTGCTTTCGTAAAGACGACTAAGATGGTCTGAGACAGTATTTAACTTCTATACAGTGGGACCAACTGATGATGTTACCAACAGCAAATTCAAAATGGGATGCATTCAAAGAACTTATCTTGGAAGCTACTAGGCTTTACATACCAACTAAGAAATATTGTTCGAGGTTTAGGCCTAAATGGATGTCAGATGAACTAATGAGACAGATGGCAGAGAAGAAAAATGCATGGGATATATATAAATTAACACGTGACACAGAAGCCTATGATAGATATAAGTTGATCTGTAGCCAAGTTACAAAGGAGGTTAGGCAGGCGAAGGCAGATTACGAGAAATCCTTGGCAAGGGATGCAAAGAAAAACAGCAAACAGTTCTTTACTTATGTAAACTCTAGAAGGAAGGGGATGAATCAGATTGGTCCACTTGATATCGATGGGTCAACTGTTGATGATCCTGCTCAGGTAGCTATCAAACTAAATGAATATTTTGCATCGAGATTCACACATGAGGAGTTATTCAGCGAGGGGAATGCCAGAGGTTTATTCAGCTGTGGCAGTAAGCTAGAGAATCTTGTAATAACTGAGAGTAAAGTGGAGGAGAAATTGTTGAAGATAAACACAAGAAAGGCACCTGGGGTGGATGGGATCTATCCAGTTGTATTAAAGGAGGCAGCAAACCCTTAGCCATAATTATGAGAGCTTCCTTGGACTCAGGGGAGGTACCCACAGACTGGAGATGTGCAAATGTGACCCCAATTCACAAAGGAGGATCAAAGGCAAAGGCTGACACAAGTAATTATAGACCTGTGAGTTTAACTTCTGTTCCAGGAAAATTAATGGAGGCACTGGTTAAAGAAGCATTGCAGGATCATCTAGACAAGACTTCAGTTATAGCTCCGACACAGCATGGTTTTGTTAAGGGGAAGTCTTGCCTGACCAATTTGATTGGATACTATGATGCAGTCACAAAAGAACTGGATGCAGGGAATAACTTTGATATTATATATTTGGATCTTAGAAAGGCTTTTGATACTGCTGCATAAATTGGAGCAGTGTGGCTTTGGAGGCAAATTGCTGCTTTGGATAAAGGGGTGGTTGAGGGGGAGAAGACAGAGAGTGGTAATCAATGGACACTGCTGATCGTGGACTAATGTTATTAGCGGAGTCCCTCGGGGTTCCGTGTTGGGTCCCTTATTGTTTTCTGTATTTATAAATGATATGGATGATGGTATATCAAGCTTAATGTCCAAGTTTGCAGACGATACGAAGGTTAGCAGGGTTCTCAAGGACACTACTGACTCTATGCTGCTGCAACAGGATCTGGAAAGGTTGAGTTGATGGGCTGAGAGGTGGCAAATGAAGTTTAACATTGACAAATGTAAAGTACTACATATGGGAAACAGCAACCCCAGAGCATCGTATCAACTCTGTGGTACTACACTGACAGTGGATGGAATGAAAATGACCTGGGGGTAATTGTGCAAGCAGATATGAAGTTCTCTGAGCAGTGCAGGCGGGCTGCAAGAGTAGCTCATGGTGTCTTGTCAATAATATACAGGAATTTTTCTAGCAGGGATAAGGAGGTGATTATTCCCCTGTATAAGGCAATGGTCAGTCCTCATTTCAAGAAGGATGTACAGCTGCTGGAACGAGTACAGAGAAGGGAAACAAGATTAGTGAATGGAACAAAGGGTCGCTCTTAAAAGAAAGGCCTAAGTTTTGCAAATTACAGTGTCTGGAGACTAGACACCGGCGAGGTGATCTGATAGAAGTATATAAAGCTTTGAATGGTTTGAGCATGCTCAATGCTGATGGGATTCTTCCTCTTGCTCAGAATAATCACCTGAGAGGGCAGAAATTCAAATTGAGGAAAGACAGATGTAGGATAGATGTGCGGAAATTTGCCTTTAGCCAGCGGATAGTTGGTTGGTGGAACAGACTTCCATCCCTTGTTATGGAGGTTGATAGCCTAAATAAATTGAAGGCTCAGCTGGACAGGTATTTTGAACGAACGGAGGGTGAAGTGGGAGGGTTTTTTTTTTTTTTTTGGCTGATGCTGCATAATCTTGCTTTCTTTGCATCATATGCCTATGCTAATGTGGACAGAGTCAAATGCATGCGAAATATCAAGAAAAGCGAATCAATTTGATTTCCTTTGTCCAAGTTAGTGTGTAGGAAATGAGAAAACAAGGCAGGATTTGAAACAGTTGATTTCCTAGGAAGAAAAGCATACTGATGACTATTGATAAAAGGGTGAAGATAGGAACTAAGATATTTATAAAGTAGGAGTTCAAAATTTTTCGCAATTGTATTCAGTGTAGTAATGGGTCCGTAGTTATTAGACTTAGCGCTATCACCCTGTTTTTTTATAAATCGGGATGATATAAGCCTCTTTGAACGATGAAGGGTAACAGCCACGAAGAAGACAATAATTGAAGAGATTTGTAAGAACTGGAGCTAAAGACGACTACTTTTCTTGCAGAAAAGAGCAGGGAGGATATCAGGGTCAGGAGAAGTGAAATCTTTAAGTCGAGAAATGTTGTTGTTGTTAAATTTGTTGGTGCATCAGCAACTTAGGCTATAATGCACTGATTACTGTCTAATATCTTCTTCGTAAAGAGAAATGGCTGACTGGACGTCATCAGTAGTGAAGAACTAATCTACCAAAACTGTCATTACTATTATATTCAAACGGATAACAAGGAATAGATCGTTGCTGTTCGGAAGAACAAAGTTTCGAAACGTGGCAAACATATTAGCAATGCCAAAAAGGACAGTTGATAGAGATATTTGAATCATTAATTAGCAAAGGAATTCTAGGATATCTCGATAGCCGTTTGAGATAGGGCCACAATGGTCTCGAATTGAAATTCCGAGTAAGTTCGGCTTCAAGTGAGTGAAGTTAATGAGAGATTTAGTAATGCTCTTAACATGGCGTCTAAGGGAGGAAAAGTAGCTAAAGTTAGTTTTGAGTTTTAAATACCTTTTATGGAGATAATTTTTGCGACGAATTAAATACGAATTAAATTTAATTCGTATTTAATTAAATTTAATTCGTATTTAATTAAATTTAATTCGTATTTAATTCGTATTAAATGTAAATACACAAGCTTGTTCGACATCCAGTGAGGGAAGTTACTGCGATTAGTGGAAGAGAATGTGATGGGAACGAACTCAGAAATTGCAGAATGGAAGATTAAGTACAGATACTCAACGTAATGATCAATCGATTCAAAATATGCATAGCGGCAAACAACATCCTCGACGTGGCCAAAATGTTAACCAATGCCATAGTGTTGCTCCTGATATTTAAAACTTTGACAACTTCAAGGATGTCTTGACCAAGAACCTACTCATCCTTCTACATTCTGAGTAATTTCGTCTGCATGAAGGACATTTTATTCCGACCAATAAGGTGGACCTTTTTTAACTTACTAAAAATAAATTTGGCGAAATAACTCTGTCAGAATACAGAACGAATTTCCTTGCAGATATCCATTTTCTACTGGATGAAGACTTATTCTTGGTAGAAATAACAATCTCTATCTCCATTCAATAGCCATGTTATATGTAATCGAAGTCAGAAGACAACTTTGCGGAAAATAACTTTTCAAATTTAATATCTTGTGATATTAATGATAGTTACTGAACATAACCTACATTTCTGTAGTAGAGAGAATTTTTATAGACGGGTCAAGTCATTCACTAGCTATTCCGCGACACACTGACACTACAATTCTACTCCTTCTCATCAAGAAACTGTTGGTCTAAGAAACGCTGCTTACGTAAGCAGTTGATATAACGAATTATGTGGGTTGTTAGTTGTTGTTTGTTATTTGGTTTTTAGGAGCATTAGCAACTAAGGCCATATTTCCCCGGGGATATGCGGTGGTCATTCCCTGACCTTTCCGCATCCTCCGTATTTGCTGGTCACGGGCTCGAACCCTTGTCTAATCAAGAAGCGTGTGCTACGCACTGCTGCTCCTGCCCACCTGGCTACGGAGGCGCCCCAATTATGTGGGTGAAAGGTATACGGAGCTAATATAATTTTCCTCGATTATAGTTTCAAACGATTCTAGAAATTTGAACACTAGAAGCAGTCGATATTCAGACGATCCTACAAGAATATCGTCTGGAAGCAGTTGATATTCTTCAGACTTGGAACGAATTTCAGAGTGAACTGAAATTCGTACTTTGTCAAAATTGGGCAGGTGATCTAATTGGAATTTTTGAAGAATTTGCGGAAGAAATAAAGCTTTATAATAGCTTTATTTTTGTCATATCAAATATAATTTTATAATTATCTAAATATTGTATCATTAGTTATGGATTAATTTTGATGCAGCATGGTGTAAAGGGACCTTTGGTTCGACAGATAGTGACATAATTTAAACAGAGAAGCACAGGGGAACACTCGTATTAAATCGGTTTATTCGGTTTGCTTCGCCCCTGAACAGTCTTCAGCTAGAGGTGCATATATTTGTACATTACAACAAAATAAAAAAAAAAACATACAAATCGTGCATAAAAATAATATACATACGGAAACATGAGGTATACATTAATACTACCTTATATTACATATAAGTAATATACTGTATGTAATACTTATATGTAATATAAGGCCATATTATTTAATATATCTAATGTTTCTGTATGTATATTATTTTTATGACTCTTCGCAATCTAAAATAAAAGTTGAATATTACCGCCATCAAACTCAGTACACATCTTAACTCATTTGTGAATCGAATGCGTAGTTCATGTGAATTATTATACAACTTGCAGCATCCAGAATGTGATGGACTAATGCATTTAGTGTTTCCACTTTTTTTTTGCTGATATACCAGATCTTTCATGCATCCTACTGATAAACATCTAAAGGGTTAGATTTTTATCCTAATTGGGCTGTTGTCAATTAAATTATCATGACATTTTATTCACCTCATCAACTTTAATACCCACAACTTGTAACCATTGATATTGGCAAACAAACTGGGTTGTGTTTTGAGGTTTAGGGTGTTCATTTTAACATTTATTCTTAACATTCAAGTAATAACTCCATAACCCTTGAAAATCAGATCTATGTTTATATGAGATATTTCATTGATAAGTCCCCTCGCGGAGAGATAATTCTCGATATTTTCGAGTTACAGTCCCTATAATAATAAAATTATAATAGTAGGAAGATCTCAAAACAATCGGTCACATGATTAATTTCATAAGCGATCACAATTACTTCAAGTAAATTGCAGAATATTTAATTCCCCCAAGGTTAAGGAATAAGCGCACTATGAAATATCATTCATTGCATTTTGCTATCATCATTATTCTTTTACTTTCTTTTAGCATTAAAACTGAGCGTTTTATTCTGTAGCCCTTATATTCTAGCCATGCAATTCGATACTACTCTCGATGTGCAACTTCATCTTGATGAACCTGTGGCTTTGGAAAAACGCATGGTCACCTTGAACAATCTATCAGTGCCATTGTGCTTGTAGCTGCTTTAGTACAGACTGCGTTTAGTTGGCATTAATGAAGTGGTCAAACCAACATGGGTGCGCTTGTAAACATGACGTTGTCAAAAATAAGTTTTCTTTTCTCCCCCCACGTCATATGAGTGTCGAAAATATAAGATATTTACATTCGATATTTATTATATAACTTAATGATAAGATCAATAAAATATTTGAAATATATATATTTTGGAAATTGATGTTAATCGTCTTGTAATAAGAAAACCGACACCAAGATGTAATTTTGAAAACGTTTATTTGGAATTTATGAATTCTGTAGTCAAAAGTTTTAGTTGAACATAGAATCACTTGGTTAGTCAGCAATATTTAATTACTATAATTCAATCTGCTCGGGATTTGAACGCCATCAGTTGACGGATATGCGAAGCTATAGTATGAAATTCCATATATCCTATAGTTATGAGCTAACTCTCTATTACTATAGGATATATGGAATATTCATCTTATCTCACAAGACTGCCTTTTAACTTAAAAAAAAAAGTCATTTTTTTACAAGTATTTTATCATTTAAAGTGAACTCCTGTTTTTGAAATGCAAAATTTGTTAATTTTTTATTTAATTTAGCCCGATTTCCTTACTTTAAGCATTGTTTGAAGGATCCATTGACTTTGAATCTTCATTCTACACCTGCTGCCTGTACCATGGAAGAAATGTCTGTGATCCATTCACAGATCCATTCAAAGGTCTAATGTGGAGTGTTATCGCGGTAATCTCAGTATGAATATTTCTTTACCGAGTGCGAAGGGAGGTGCCTCTATTTGCAACTAGTGTGTCGCCCACCACTGTCATCGCAAACTTCCAAATTTAGTTCTGTGAACGTGTACGTTGAGCTGGTAGCGTAGGAGATTTTTATATGTGTCTGTTTCACAAGTTATTCTCTGAAATGCGTGATAATTCTCAAAAGGAGGGGAAAGTTGTTGATGGAAAGATGAAGGAAGTCGGAAGTGTATAATGCTATCAAGGAAGTGACGACTAAGTTTACTTGCAAAAAATAAAAATACATTACGCTAAGTCTGAACTAAAATATTTTGGATATAAAGTACAGAATAGCGCAACCGTTTCAAAAATAATTCTTTGGACTGAAAGTGGTGGCTACGCAATCGTTGGTCACCATCCATGTTAACCAGCTTGTTTTCCATGGATGAGGTTGCAAGTTCGCAGCCCCGGATGATGACCAATTTTGATCTCACCATTTCAGTCCAAGTAACGTTTGCCTGCCGGACAAAATATTTGGAACGCTATACAGTTTCATGCAAAGAAAATACAGTATACATTCAAATCAGGAAATCACATGTATGGACACATCCAAAGATTGTTCTCCTAAATACGGCAATATGGTCAACTCGATATTGAGCTTGAAAGACATATAACCAACTTCCAAACAGGACTTACTTGTTGCTGCACGAGAAACTGAGGCAAAAAACTAGCATTTCTTTAGCAATAACTATAGAAATTATAGGATTGTCGAAGCTTAAAATATCCTAAATTTATAAGAAGTGGTCGGAAGATGGGAAATCCACTTCCTGATGGAGGGAGAATGTAGTACACTTCGATACTATATTGCAGGAGAATATACTGTAGTATCCTTCGAATTACGTGATAGTAATTCGAAGGATAGTAATTCGTCTTTGTGGTAGTAAAATTCTCCCTGAAGGATAACTGATTGTCCCAGGTAATTTCTAGATCCTTGTGATATTCGACTTTCTGTATGGGTTGATCATTTAAGAGTATACTGATGTTTTGCTTTTTATGCTTTCGGGAGAAGGATATATGGGCCGTTTTGAGAGGGTTTATTTCAAGACCAATCGAAGCCAGGAAAGTAGCCAGGTTAGTTAACTGCTGTGTGGCTTGTAGAGCAACTTTGTGTGCTCGCTGGCACTATTGCTAGACGGAAAGAACATTTTCGTGTCATCCGCATTGGTTAGGATGTTATTGCAGTTGACAGGAACGGATCCAGGGCTACAGCGAAAAGCGTCGCAGAGAGAGAACCCCTCTATTTAGTGTGTAATTGATGCTAAAGTCTTCATGCTTAACAATAATGTGGCTCTTTTTCTTTAGTAATTTAATCTTCAATATTTATTAATTACAATATTATTTATGATTGCCCGTCTTAGCAGCATATTTAGAACAAAAGAAGTAAACAGATCTTATAATAAAAATATGAACTGGATTAGTTTTTGTCCTCCCAGCTTTTTTAAAAATACGAAAACTGATGATAACGCATCACTTAACTACAGCTATTTAAGAAACATAACTATCAGAGAATACGATTAGAGTGAATTTGAGAGAGAGAGAGAGAGAGAGAGAGAGAGAGAGAGAGAGAGAGAGAGAGAGAGAGAGAGAGAGAGAGAGAGAGAGAGAGAGAGAGAGAGAGATTAATAAAGCAACCAAGGGTAGTAAAGAGCAATTAAGATTAATTTCAAGACGGACGAGCGGAGTACAGTGAGAAGGACGTAGCTCGTAAAATCTTAAGGGCCTTTCAGGTTATCTATTTATAACTATATTATTAAGAGGATGCAAAATACCTCCTTTGGGTTGCATTCCAGTATACACATCAATAGCATGATAATGCTTGCACAATGGCTAGTTTTAGCCATTATGAAAGAAATTTTTATTGGCCACATTATGCACACATGCTAATTAAGATAGAAGCATTATGCAAACCGCTGGTTACAGTACGAAAATTACTTTTGAGTAGAGTCGCACGAATGCAATTCTGAGAACAAGATGAAAAACGAGTGAAAACTGAATGTCAGGTTCAAAAGCAAGTGGTCCATTTTAAAGGATGGCTATAAATAAACTGCGTCACTTTTAAAGCATGCAGTGGAAAATGGCTAAAACTCTAGCCATTGTGCAAGCATCATGCTATTGATGTGTATATTGAAATGCAACCCAAACGAGGTATTTTGGCATCCTCTTAATAATATAGTTATAAATAGATAATCTGAAAGGCCCATAAGATTTTACGAGCTACATCTTTCTCGCCGGCGCTCTCTCTCTCTCTCAAATTCACTCTAATCGTATTCTGTGATAGTTATGTTTCTTAAATAGCTCTAGTTAAGTGATGCGTTATCATCAGTTTTCGTATTTTTAAAAAAGGTGGGGGGACAGAAACTAATCCAGTTCAAATTTTTATTATAAGATCTGTTTACTTCTTTTGTTCTAAATATGCTGCTAAGATGGACAATGATAAATAATATTGTAATTAATAAATATTGAAGATTAAATTACTAAAGAAAAAGAGGCACATTATTGTTAAGCATGAAGACTTTTTAGCATCAATTACACACTAAATAGAGGGGTTCCCCAAGGAGGGGTTCTCTCTGCGACGGTTTTCACTGCAGCCCTGGATCCGTTCCTGTCAACCTGCAATAACATCCTAACCTATGCGGACGACACGAAAATGTTCTTTCCGTCTAGCAATAGTGCCAGCGAGCAAAAAGTTTCTCTACAAGCCACACAGCAATTAACTAACCTGGCTACCTTCCTGGCTTCGATTGGTCTTGAAATAAACCCTCTCAAAACGGCTCATATGTCCTTCTCCGGAAAGCATAAAAAGCAAAACATCACTATACTCTTAAATGATCAACCCATACAGAAAGTCGAATATCACAAGGATCTAGAAATTACCTGGGACAATAAGTTATCCTTCAAGGAGAATTTTACTACCACAAAGAATTCCCTTGCTGCCATCTGGCGCTCAAGACAGGAATTAATTGGGGTCCATAATGCCAACTGGTGAAAGAATATATTGTTAGGTGCGTTGTTCCGGTTGCCTTATGCGCTTCGGTCATTTTGTCATCAGTTCCAGAAACGTATGTTAAAATCTTCCTAAGCATTGATTTCAATCCTTCTAAAACTCAGTCCTGTGTTATATCTCGCAAAAGGATTCTTCTGCTCCTATGCTTATCTTCGATGACACTCTGGTTTCTAGGCAAGATCATATATCTCTATTGAAGATTATCCTGACTTATCTCTCTTGGCACACATCACAAATATTGCTTCCTCTGAATCTAAAAAACTGGGTTTTCTCTTTCGTTCTCGACATTATTTTTCTTCCAAAACAGCTGTTCACTCTGTACAAATCGCAAATGCCCTACCATGGAATATTGTTCCTACATCTGGGGCGCTGCCCCTAAAACCTCTCTCAGGCTTCTAGATTCCATTCAAAAGATGATAGTTAGGTTAACTAATGACTCATCTCTAACAGTTTCTCCATTCTCTCTCATAACCGTTGTTTCTGCTGCATGCCTTTTCTACAGATACTTCCGCGGGCACTGTTCTGAATTGGCTTCTATAATTCTCGCTCTCTCTTCCAAACCAGTTCGAACACGTCGCAACGAGTCAGCATCCTGTTGCTGTCCAACTTCATACTCGCAGAACCAACTTTTCTTCTTCCTCATTTATTCCTTCAACTTCCGTTTTCTGGAGCAACCTTCCTTCATACGTATTTCTTGAAAATCACAATGTACAGAAATTCAAGTCTAATGTCAACAAGTATCTTCCTTCATCTTCTCATCATTTAGTTAGAATATTCTTTATTAAATTTTTTTTGCGAGAAAAAAAAAAGATGGTGGAAGCTGTCGAATTAAAACACTTACAGATCACTCTACAGGTTTCCGGAATTATTTTTCGCCATGCCTGTGGCGGTATAATGGCAGAAAATTTCAGGTCTTCAAAATTCCTGCCCTATAGCCAAAATTGCAGTTTTTTTTTTTTTTTTTTTTTTTCTTTTTGATTTAAAAGTGATAATGACAATAGCACAAATAAGTATCATCATCCATCCAGATGAAATTATCGCAATCTATTCCATCGTTTACTCAACTACTACAACAAATTCACGCGAGAAAGTGTATTCTTTTTTAGAAATTATTTATTGTTCCATTTTCATCATGTTCTATTTCTTTTTCCATAATAACATGACATGCAGAAGAACTAAATCATTAAATTCAAGACATTGAACAGGGTATGGCTGACAAGGTCAGAAATTTTCTTGAAGCATGTATGAACCCCAGTTTGTTCAAAATTGCATAACATTGTTAATTATAAAGCGTTTGATAATTATCAAACGCACTTGACAGACTTCCTGTAGCATGTATGTCCTGAGTTAGAGAAATGAATACCATTGATTTTGCAATAAATTTTATTCACTTGCTTTTTATCCTCTAGTAAGGAGCAAAATCATTTTGGATGGGTGCCACTTTTTTTCTCCAAATTAATCCCATATTGTGAGGAAACCGTAATTATAGTTCTTTGTACTGCTCGACTATTCACAAACAATGTCCTTCGCAAAGTGTTTTTTTTTTTTTTTTTCTGGACGAGGAAATGAATCACCAGACAGCAACAGAGAGTGAATGTTTCACCCAAGGGATAAAAAGTGATTCGAAAGTTGCATTACCAAGATGAGTCAGCCCCTTGCTGTATATCATAGCTAGCGAGTGAAAATGTAAAATCAGTTCTCTGACCATTGCTATATACGTATTTCCTATCGCATGGAATTCAGTTTTTCTATAAATTACGATACGAAATTTTCATGTTTTTATGACTCAGAATTCCTTGAGATATTTTTTTGGCGCGTTAGCACATGCATAAAGTTCTTATTTTCTTCACCATATCCATCCACATGTAACGCGACTACCAATAGACAGATTTCCATGAAATTTTATATTTGGGCCTTTTTAAAAATATTTATCGTGATATTCTAAATTTCTTTAAACTAGGACCAACAGAAAATTGGCAATTATTATTATTTCTTTTTTCCGCCCTGATGTAATAACTCGACCCTCCCAATGGATGGATTTTCATAAAATTTTATATTTAGGCCTTTCAGAAATATTTGTCGAGCCTTCCCAAATTTCATTAAAATCGGTGCAATATAAATCTTGAAATACAGTATTTATTTATTTTTCATACATATCACATAGGATCCATATACAGTAGCTTATATTGTTAGCTGAAGCACTGGATATTGTTTGTTGCCATGCGCTGGTTGGAGGAATGAATGGGCAATGCGGCGGATGCGCAGAAGCAACAAGTTCTCGGTTTGTGCACAAAAGTTGTTGCTTTTTGCTCGTTCGGTGTTTTTTTTTTTTTTTATGAATTATTACTGTTTACTAACGCGCCTGAAGTGTAATGCACTGTGTATATTAACTAACTATTTAATATTGTAAAGAAATGTGAAATATATGTTCTCTTATCACTGTTTCTATTAGCTCCTAATTTTTACTCTTGATTTGATTTTGAGACTAAATATCGATGTCAAAGAAATAATTTGTTATCTAGTAAGTAACGATGCAAGTAGGGAGCATGCATGTAATGAGACAATAAAACCTTCACAGTATGTGAGACTTGTATATAGCTTTCCCAACATGCTCTAAGCTTGGCACACTGCGGTACTAGGGATTTTCCACAAACCTGCCAAATGTCGTGAGTGTTATGCAGGGTTCGAGTTTAGTGTGGTGCCATATTTGTATTGTATGACTGGCCTCGTAGCAAATTGACAATAGCAATCACTGAGTTCTACTAGCTGGTTCTCATTACAGACACGGGAAAGTGGACTGTCTACTCTGTTTATACTATATTTTGCCTCCATAGGCTTTTGGTGTGCAAGTAATCCTCGATAATTCACCTGTTATATCATTGACTGGACTACATGCAGTCAGGCTGTGGCCACAAGGCAGGTTAGCTCATGAAGATAGGAGAGTGGATAGAGAAAGGTATAGTTTCAGGATAGAGGAAGAAGAAGGAAAGAGGCTTCTCCCTAGAAGCATTAAAGAGATGGGGTATAAAGCGTGCAGTTAATTGTCCGTCTCAGGTCTGTAGCAAGATGACACAGAAAGCACCCACCTTTTGATTATCAGGCGACACAGAAGCCTATGGCAGATATAAGCTAGTCTGTAATCAAGTCACAAATGAGGTTAGGCAAGCGAAGGCAGATTACAAGAAATATTTGGCAAAGGATGCTAAGAAACAGCAAGGATTTCTTTACTTATATAAACTCTAAAAGGAAGGGGATGAATCTGATTGGTCCACTTGATATCGATGATTCGACTGTTGATGATCCTGCTCAGATAGCAAACAAACTGAATGAGTATTTTGCATCTACATTCACACATGAGGAGTTATTAAAGTTTGAAAATGCCAGAAGGTTATCAAATTGTAGCAGGGTGCTTAATGATTTTGTAATAACTGAGAGCAAAGTAGGGGAGAAATTGTTGAAGTTAAACATAAAAAAGGCACCTGGGGTGGATGGGATCTATCCAGTTATATTAAAGGAGGCGGCAAAGGAAGGAGGAAGCGCAAACCCTTAGCCATAATTATGAGAGCATCCTTGGACTCAGGGAAGATCCCCACGGACTGGAGATGTGCAATGTATCTCCAATTTACGAAGGGGGATCGAAGGGTGACACGAGTAATTACAGACCAGTTAGTTTAACTTCTCTTCCGGGTAAAATAATGGAGTCACTGGTTAAAGGTGCATTGCAGGATCATCTAGACAAGACTGCAGCAATAATTCAGACACAGCATGGGTTTGTAGTAGTAGTAGTGGCATGTGATGCAAGAAAGCAAGTGTATAAGCTTATGCAGCATCAGCCAAAAAAAAAATCAAAAAAAAAAAAAAAAAATCACCATTCCCTCCAAATGCCTGTCCAGGTCCTCCTTAAATTTATTTAACCTATCAACTTCCACAACGACAAATGGAAGTTTGTTCCAGCAATTAACCACCCGCTGGCTGAAGGCAAATTTCCCCACATCTATTTTACATCTGTCTTTCCTTAATTCGAATTTATGACCCCTTAGGTTCGTAATCTGAACAAGTGGAAAAATCCCATCAGAATTAAGCGTGCTCAACCCATTCAAGGCCTTATACACCTCAATCAGATCACCGACAGGTGCCTAGTCTCCAGCCATTGCAATTTGCAGAACTTAAGCCTCTCTTGGTAATAGGATCCCTTCATTCTCCTCACCAATCTTGTTGCCCTTCGCTGTACACGCTCAAGCAGGTCTTAGAATACAGTGTTTAAAGAAATGACACACGGATGTCACATAATTTGGATTACCTTGAAGCTGATCCAAAAATAACTCGGGTTGTCTTTAGCTTAGTGTAGCATAAGGACGCAAGCCTGCTGATATTAATGTCACATTCAATGTAGGTTTGGCGAGTCACACTCGGTGTCGAAGTCCTTGGATTTCGTCTTCCGTAAGATATTTATCAATAATAATAATCAAATAATTTAAGATGCATTGAATTTTTCATTATAAATTTTTATCCTATATTCTTTTAAAGTTTTGTTTTTTTTTTTTCCTGTAAAATTTCATTTTTCACTTTCCTACGACTTTTCGAATGTAAATTAGCTGGGTACAATGTTATTTGTAAACTGAAGCCTTTATTCCGTACTTGTTATCTGATAATGCCATGAGATGTCCAGATAAATTAACGTTCTTTTCGTTAGGTAGGGGATTCGCCTCCCTCTTCACCAAGGTCTTGTCAAGAAGCTACTATCTTCGCTCCTCAATGCGACAAGTGACCTAAATTTTAGGTTCCATTAATATAAGTGTTCTTCAATGTTCGCTCACATTCCCGGTAAATGGATAACTGCTTCCTGATGTCACTCGCGTAATCCTTTTTAGATATTTTGAGATTGATTCCATTTGATTTTAGTTTCGCTTCTCAGAGAGCAGTGGAATTAGTAAGGCTAAATGACGCAAGGAGGTAGCAGACATTTTCTGTATCAACAAAAAAAAAAAAAAAAAAAAAAATTGGAAATTGAAAAAATAAATAAGTTCAGAATATGGAACATAGCCGTAAGGCATGTTCCATATTCTGAACTTATTCTTTAGAGTCGAATTAACGAAATTAAGTAGTTTTTCAGTCTGGTATAACTTCTGAAAGATATACTGTATACCAAAGTTAACAAGATAGTTTTGAATTTCAAAAGAACGAGTGTAGTTCAGAAAGTTCATAAAACTATTCAAGAGTTTAAGGTATTAGGATGAGGCCTGTCGCATCCGGAATGGTAAGTGCGAGAGTACAATAGCACACTCGCGCTAACCGTTGACCGTAGTTAGAACTCATGTAACTGTTAAATGCAATAATTGCATTCGTGTCAAAATGATTAGTTGTAAAGTCCTCTGACTTTATGTGGTCATATCGGAGTATATAAAAAATAAAAATAAAAAATCCACTGTTCACCCTTCAGATTGAAACGCACGAACTAGTTTTCCTTTCTCGTTATTCGTCTCATATACATACTTCAGATCTTTGAAATAAGATTAAAACAAACTTACTTTCTGAATCAAGATCAATCTTGGTTCAGAAAAAAACGTCTAAAAATTCTAACGTCTTACCTTCCTGTGGTTACTAGTCAAGTAGGTGTTTGGTTTACCACTCTGCTGTACAAATAATTCATTGTGTTTAATAGTTTTAACTTGAATTTCAGCCAGAACTAAAAATATCAGGAAGGCGTTTTCGATCTCTTAAAATGTTTTTGTACCTACGATGTAACTACCAGTGGTAAGTGGAGTTGACAGTGGCATTGTTTTCCTGCAGCCGATATTACAGTGCTCAATTACGAGGATAAATCGAAAGTAAGGTTTCCAGTGTTTTATTTTCAAAAGTTATTTAGATACAAAAATGAAATTTTCTAGTTACAATGAGATATATAGTTCATTTCACAACATTAACCATGGACAGTAAAACATTTTTCTCAACATTCGTTAAGATTTTCGAAACCGTATTGCAGAAATGTACCATGACACTGCCAAGTATACGATTGTCGGCATGCTGATGTAACGTTATTACTGTTAATTAAATGTTTTCCTGCAAGATGTCGTTTAAGGCGGGGGGTGGGGGAAAGACTCCGGCAAGGTTTATGAACTCTGGCTTGGCAGGGTTGGGGGTGGGATAGGCAGAAATCAAATCTGAAAGTGCTAGGTCAGGACTATATCGTGGATGCGATTAAAATGTGCCGTCTAGTCTGTTCCAACTTTCAGCTATCAGTTGCTCAGTATGTGATTGTGAATTATCATGCTAGGTGATTAACCTCATCATCAAGAAGGTGAGATTGTTTTCTTATACAGTGTTTTGCAATTAAACGGCGATTTTATTTTAATGATGAGTTTCAGCAACATTAAAGAAGGATTGTTCTTGGGAAGCTGCTTCTCCATTATTGGCAATACTTAACGAACTTTTTTTTTTTTTTTTTTTTTTTGCGGACATTTCTGCTGAACTGTGTATATATATATATATATATATATATATATATATATATATATATATATATATATAGAGCGAAATTTTCTTTGAATTTCCACTAATGTCTTTTTTGTTTTTTTATTTTTATTAGTGTTTTTAAAATTAGTACCTTGGAAACCTTTATAAATGGTCCTAAATCATGGACCTTGCATTTTTTTTTTTTTTTGGTTGAGTATTTGAACGCCCAGAATATGTAATTGTGATACACTATCCCAGGATCACATCGTAAACGAGTATTATGTAGTTTGTTTTATCATCTATTACAGCATTAACAATATATTCCATATTGTTCGCTTCAGATGAGTCAGTTGTATTGTTTTCGTTTATAGTATCAGAATTTGTAAATTTTCAGATATTTTTATATAAAAAAGTTTTATGGCTAAAACTTTTTTTTTAAAAAGTCATGAAAACTTTTCTAGGGGATATCCCAGATTTGTTTGGAAAATAATGACCTTTTAGTGCTCATGTTTATGTACAACTATCTTTAATCAATTAATTCAGGTCACTGTCAGAAAAACTTGTCTGAGGTGTATTCCGCGATGCTACCTATTACCAATCGATATAAAATTATACTTATAATTTACTTTCGGTCACATTTAATTATTCAGTTCTTCGCTCATTGTGTAGGCGCCTCCGTAGCCAGGTGGGAAGGAGCACCAGTGCGTAGCACACTCTTCTTGATTAGACTGAGGTTCGAGTCCGTCACCACCAAATACAGAGGATGCGGAAAGGTCAGAGAATGACCACTGCATATTCCCGGAACAATATGGCCTTAGTTGCTAATGCTTCTAAAAACCAAATAACAAACAAACATTCGCTCATTGTGTTGGGAATTTGACATAGCCACTGCTTTGGCGTTGTACAAGTGTAAGGCCTTACACTGCTTGGCAGTGTAAGGTACTTGTGGGATGATTAATCGAAATATGATAATGTAAGATATATTTCTTGGAACACTAGAGCTACTATGGAATTTTGATCAGGCACCCAGATTGTGATAAACATTTTCAAAATTTCTCATTACACGTCAAGAGAATAATACGCACGATATGTGTTCAGCAGAGGAACTTACAGGAAACAGGGCATTTTGTAGGTTAATATGTTGAACGCATTGTTCAGAATGATTTTTTTTTATTAACAATTATTTAAAATTAAAAATATTTTATAAAGCGGTAAGCATTTTCGGCGGCCCTTGCTTTAAACGAGCATACGGATTTAATTTGTTTATCTGCACATGGGATTTCAAAGGCTTTATTTTATGTGAAAAGAGATTAGATTCGCAGTAGAGGTTGCCCTAAATTTAAATAAATAAATCTTCTGTTTTATACTCCGGGAGGAGTTCACAAAATAGGGAGAATGCATAAGAACAATGCCGTATTTAGCAGTCACTCGAGCCTGAATCACGGTCAGCTCAAAAACAGACAGATGTTGTACCGCAGTTAAAACGGAGAAATATGTACTTTGAACCAGTGTTTCACAACCGGTGCTCCGCGAGTACTCATCACTTGGGGTTCCGTGCTGAGGAATACATTTTTATATTATTTATTTACAAGTATTGTATGTGATATGAGTATAATTGTACTGTCATTGCTAGTAAAAGCTATCAATGTGGAATGTACGAGCTTTCCTCCTCCTCTCCCCATCATCCCAAACAAAATTCCTGGACTCACTATTGATTGGGATTCATTTAAGTCCGTGAGACATGCTATACCTTTACATAGCACAGCCTGTGGCAGATGAAGGCTCCAATACAAAATAATAATAATAAATAAATTTTCTGTTTATACTCCGGGACGACCACACGGGTCAGAGGAGTTCACAAGGTAGAGATAATACAAGAAACAGCACCGTATTCAGCAGTCACGGGCTTGGACCTGGGTCACTCAATGCACGTACAAGTTGACATGCAGACGTTTTTCAGTTGCGTTTAGCTTAAATAAATAAAATAAACTTGTTTGATATATCCACTTGAAATCCCTGCAGTATCTGCATGGTGGGTATATTGTATTGTATTTTTTTAAGTGCAATAAAAATTATTCATTAATTGTCAAGGTCACCTTTGGATATTGCTTCTTTACTGTGGCCGAATGATAGGAAGCGAACTTTTTCTGCATCAGCCAAATAAAATTTAAAAAAAAAGAAAAGAAATAATAATAACTTTCATGGAAGATTTTCACCTTATAGGTACCTATCATCTGAAATTATTTCCATAGTCTTGAGATGACACTTTCGGACACACCGAAGAGTCCGATGACTTCCGTTTGATCAATTTCCATCCTACCAAAGCTGACGATCATTCAGATGGTTTCTCCTTGCTGTGTTATAGAATCCAGTAAATAAAAAAAATAAAAAATAAAAAAAAAATTCAGATACATTCTCTCACCTAGTGGGAATAAAAGCGAAAAATGCCATTTTAAGCTTATTTCTAGATGTGTGAAATTTGCATGTTGCAGGTCGGCCTTTTGGCATACATTTCTCTCCAGTTTTATACACCTACACACATTGTCTCATACAGTGGAAAAATTTAACTTTTACACCGAGTGTGTTCTAGGAGACGTTGACTTGGTTGGTCTCATGCAAAGATGCAGGATTCTCCGTTATTTCATCTGCAGACAAACGGGCCTCAGAACAACCAGTTTACAAACACGTTACTGTACACCGAAACTTCATACATTGTATTGTATATTGGCTCTAATCCAAAATAACTGTTCTGACTGCCTTACAATAAGTAGTTTGTGTTTTCTTTAAGTATGACTTTTGATGATCTCTTTCTCTCTCTAACAAACACACTGCCTCACAGTGGAATATTAGCATAGCAGTGGTTTTCAACTTTTTTTTAATAACGGTACCCCTAAGTAATTTATTTTATTTTGCGGCACCCGTACTCAATTTTCTGCCTGTTAGATCCGATTCTCTATCTCTCTCTCTCTGTGTGTGTGTGTGTGTGTGTGTGTGTGTGTGTGTGTGTGTGTGTGTGTATTAAAATATATATGTTATTTGATAGTTATTACAATAATATAATTATAAAAATTAATTTCATAATACAAATTATATATACAGTATACAGATGTAATAATTTTATTCTTTATATAGAGATAATAAGTGAACATCAATTATAGATCACCACAAAATTAAAAAGATACTGTACACCTTTTTATAAAGAAATAAATATATAAATTTAAAAAAAGATAAGTTTAAATAACTTAAACCCAAATTACGTGGCACCCCTGGAATGTTGTTGCGGCACCCCGGTTGAAAACCACTGATATAAGAAGTCCTAGTGAAAGAGAGAGAGAGAGCGAGAGAGAGAAAAAAAATTTGCTCTTTGTTCCGTATTAGCGCTATGCTCGTGCTTTTAAAAGTATGAAACTGATTTTTCGAAATATATCACTTATAATAGAATTAACTATGTGAATCATTAATGCTGATTTGTTTTTTATGTCAATTTATCTTGTATGAGATATTGGATATGAAGGAGTATATTGAATCGAGGCTTCATATGTAGATTTTGAGGACTGTATCGCTCCCATTGCGTGTGCATTTGTCTTGTGTAGCCATTTCAGTGAATAAGGTCAGTCGTTCAACGATAACGTTACGTGCACGTATTCCCGCAGGTCCTGACTAGTGACTGATTGAAGCGAAAGCATGTACATATTCATTTCCGTCATCTTCCCAAGGGGAATAAAGAAAAAAAAAAACCTCTATTCCCTATGTTTTTGAATGGAATGGAATTTCAAATGCTGATATTTTTATATTAATTAGTATTGCATACACAACTCTTCCCCCCCCCCTTCCAGTAGTGTTTTCCGGCGTTGTGTGGAAATGACGATCAACCATTATATATACATTTGAAGAGAAGAGGCCATTTCCTACTTCATGTCATTCGTTCTGCAGAATTTTTATCAAGTCCTGAACAGTGTCAGAGTGGTGTAAGTGCGCGCACTTATATATATATATTTTTTTTTTAATTAACACGAAGTAGACTGCCACCTCCGTGTGAAGTTTTATTTTCTGAATAACCCCTTTTGCGCTAGGTGTGATGCGCAGCAACATCGACAATTGGGATCACAGTAATAGGTGCGTCCAAGCTAGTGTAACGCAGTATTATTTAGTTTCATACAGAAGAGGATGTCTTTCTACCCAGCGGAAATTGACTGGCATGTGGAAAAAGTGTGTTAACGCTCACGAGCATACGAATGGGCAAATCGTTACCGTAAAGTAATAAGCTCTGGTCGATCACACGGTTGTAATAGAAGGAAATGTCTTGGCATACAACATCATTAGGACTGATCAGTGTACAGTATAACAATTCGATGTGGATGAGCAGCTAGTGCCATTCATGGGTCTGCCCACGGCCACACCATCATCCATGGCAGATTTCAGAAACTCAAATTATCGTTTAAACGCGTCGGAGCATCTCTTTCTTATCCGCGTAGCTTGTTCTGTAGGCCGATTTGCATACCATGCGAGCTGAAAAATCAACAACTCCCTAATTCTGAGATCGACTAACTACAGTGTCGATTGAAGAAGACGTTAGAACTTCTTTCAGTCGTCGGCAATCGAATTCTACCAAGCACTGCTTCAGCCACAGGTTAAATCAGTAGAATGTCTTCTTGCATTCAACTTTGAAAGGTGTACCGACGATTACCCACTTGTTGAGGAATATCATCGCGATGTAACGTTTCTTTATTAGCTCGCAGTCTTATTTTTTCCTTTTAACTCCCCTACCCTCCTTCCCAATAATCTCTGGACTCTGGTACAGCTGTATCAGGGATCAGAGTTCATAGAACTGCCGCATGGGGATGATAGGGCATTGAACCCGCTGAGAAAATTTAACTAATTAATTAACCTTTGGTAGAATTTAACAATCCTTTAACAGCCGCAACCAAATCGATATGGTTTATCGATATTAAAACGGCGTTTGACAGGCTTTCCATTGATGCACTTCTCCAAATTGCGATCATTGCCCCCCCCCCCTCCGGTTGAAAACCACTGATATAAGGAGTCCTAGTGAAAGAGAGAGAAAAAAATAAATAAACAAAGAAAAACATTTGCTCTTTGTTTCCTATTAGCGCTATGCTCGTGCTTTTAAAAGTATGAAACTGATTTTTCGAAATATATCACTTAATAGAATTAACTATGTGAATCATTAATGCTGATTTGTTTACCCCCTCCCCATGGAGGGAATATTCTTTCTACTACGTATACGCTTTTCTTCTACCCTAAATTGCTTCCTGTCTCGGCATTAGGACTTCATCTAATATTCAGATAATCTCAAGATATTCGTCACTGAATAGGATGTTTAATACAGTGCACACAGCTTCAGCTATTGAACGAGTTTCTTTTTATCACCGAAGTCACTGAAAGTGTCGATTGTGGTGGGTTCAGTTTGTAATTTCGATGAGCAGATGTGCCTGGTTAAAGAAAATGTATAACAGAGCAGTATACAGTACATGCAGATACATAATATTATAAAAATTAAGTTATAAATAAAGTTTAAAAGTAAATTATACAATAAAAATAATACAATATTTATCAGGTAATCAGCCGAAGATTAGGAAAAGAATACAAAATTTTCATTGCTTTTCTTTAATCCCATATCATGAAAAAAGTCATAAGAAACATCACCTATAAAGCAAGCTATCACCAGATAACCCTGTGAAATACTTTCCTGTTCAAAGAAAGACCTAAGTCATGCTGGTTCATAAGTGCTATAGTTCTTGGATATCTGTAATGTGGATAATTTTTTGTAATTTTCTGACTTGTAGCTGCCGGTGCATGAAAGAGAATATGGCATAGGAGACTCGCCATAACTTTTTTTTTTTTTTTTTTTTTTTAACTTAAAAACAGTAGCGAAGAACTTAAAGTGTATTCTTTTTACTTAAAAGCAGCTGAGAGCGGTCTAAGTAAATTTCGTTCCACCATGTTTGGAACGATGCGAAATTACACAGGTAATTTTAGTTTGAATTCAAATAATTTTTAATTCAAACACATTTGCAATTTGAATAATGAAATTAATTCATTGTAAAAGCCAACTTATGACAGTTTGAAGAGGGAGATTTATGAGTGAGTTTTATATATACATTTCAAACAGGAATTTGGAACATTGATGAATTTGAGGTTTAAAATCTTTTTTGTTTGGCCATCCTGAGCCGGTCGTAATGGGCAGGCACTGCATTAGTAACTGGAGGTCTACAATAAACTGCACAGGCTAATAGTATGTATCTATTTTGAGATATACCGACTCAAATTTTATATTGTATTAAATTAAAGCAGCTGAAGTTTCTGTATCATTCGAATGTACTATACTCCAATAAAGCCTACAGAAACACTATCTACCAACAAACAACTGAGTTGCAACATTACTAGCTGGATCCCATCGTCCTTTAGTTACTCTGAGTTATGCTGTCATCACGACATTCGAGTACGAAGTTAATAAATTTTCTGTTTATACTCCGGGACGACCAAACGGTCAGAGGAGTTCACAAGATAGACAGAATACAAAAAACAGCACCGTATTTAGCAGTCATGGTCTTGAACCCCAGTCACTCAAGGCACGTGTACTTAAGCACCCGCGTGCTTGACCACTCGGCTACGGCGGCCGATGCTCCTCTACGAAGACAACCAGAAATGAAGAACAAAATTTTTATATTAATATACATATTTCCTTTATTGCTAAACTGTGAATATTTTGGTAAATTTATCCTCTGCATTGTAAATACTGTATACCCCCCTGTCTTTCACGCCGTACAAGGGACGATGTAGCTTACAATCAACTGCAAAATAAATAAATAATCAATAACTTGATGATTTTTAACGAATGAATATTTCGATTATTGGAATCCCTCAAATTGACTTTTGGAAAAAGTAGAGTGCAACAGTAATTTTTATAACGATTTGCCCTTTCGTTTTTATTAGCTGTAGTAGCTACATTAATGTCAAACAAAAGTTTTCGAGGGAAAAGTAATTTCTCTTATGATCAGCGAACATGCAATTGGTTAGGAGTTTGGCACAGCACACTAGGTATACAAGCACGCGATTTTATAGTGTACAAAACTATAGTCATTAAAACTAGGAGGGGACTGAGCAAAAATATTGTGAAATAGCCGTGTGTGATGTATTTTTTCCTTAGCTCAAGGATATGAGGGAGTGGCTTTAATAAACTTGAGCTCTTGTTGAAATGCGGTCACTTCGTCGCTTTATAGTTACGGATTTGCGTGTGAAGTCTCTCGACCTCTTTGGCGTCCTTTGTTCGTTGTTAATTGCTCTTATTTCAAGTGTATACCAGGAAGAGTTTGCACTTTGATTTTGAGTTTTTCATACTAGTGCTAATGAACTGTTTCTTTATAAAAAGAAGAAAAAGTATGCAGTTATTGTGAATGGCATAACTTTTCAAACAGGATATATCACTTAATTTTGAAATTCGTTTTATTGATCATTGACACCGCGGCATGAGAGAGAGAGAGAGAGAGAGAGAGAGAGAGAGAGAGAGAGAGAGAGAGTGTGTGTGTTCCCTCATGACACGGATAATCACGCGGTCTATTCCAGAAATCATGGCATGTAAAGGCCACGCTGGTTTCGAGAGGTGGAAGAGGACACTCAGTAACATACAGTTAGAATTAGGAACACCCGAAGAATGGTATCTGTTGGGCATCTCGAAGTTAACTTCCTCCGTGACAGTGTAGTGGATTCGCCACTTCTTGCTCGTTTGGGATCTCATCCCGATGATCACTGGAGGAATCTTTAAAGGTCTTTTCATTTAGGGCTGTAGTCAGCTGATCTCAGGCGAAGAGAGTAGGTTTCTCCCCCATGACTTATTCGGCTTTTTCATCCCGCACGACACGCAAATCGGCCCCATACACTTGTACTGTATAAACATACCGTAATTTACTATATTGTATTGATCATATTGCATATTAAAATATGCAATATGGTCTAAGTTGCTGATGCGCCTAAACCCAACAACGACCAACCGAAGTTAACTGTTGGAAATATCGTACAATATTGCACTAAAGGTACTAAGCAATAGTTGAATTGTCATTCACCCATCGCTTATCAGGTGACTATTAATGACTCCCGAAGCTTATCGGCAGCTAAATGTTTTGCAACAAAATCGTAAACCCATCTTGCGGAATTGAAAAACGCCCTCAGTATATAGGACAATTTTAGTACTCGATAGATTGGTATAAACTTAACCAGCGAGTTTTTGAATTTGTCAGTAACTTGTTTAGCGTTGTCTTCCAAAGAACACAATTCTCAAAATTAAAAAGTACTACGAACTAGTAGCGAAAATGATATAGCATCTTTGAGCAAAATTCAGTGGAGATTTCAAGGTATGTTGTCCCACTGCACAACGCTGATTGTCTGTCCACTGGCCCCGTGGAATCCGCAGTTAGCCTATAGGAGGGTGCTCTGCAGGATTGCATAGCCGGTGCACTTGAAATATGCATCACTAAGACCGCTTACAGATAGAAGAGGACAGAAGTATATGCCAAGTTGTCATCCTTATTTTCTTAGAATCAGTCCTTGGTGAAATTATGCACAAAAGCTGTTTTTCCAAAACTTAAAATGCGAATGCCTTTTATGAAGTATTTGGTAGATCTAGTTTGAGACTGAAATGAAGTTGAGAAAAACTGCTGGTCTAGCCATTACGCTTAAAATTTCGGAAAACCGGAACATTGATGCGTCCAGGGGAAAAAAAAAAAAAAAAAAAAACTTTCGGGACAATGAAAGGCACTACTGTAGCCGTGTGGTCAATTTGAAGGACCAGATTATGAATGCCGCGTTTTCGAATCGGTGACAAAGGAGGATAATATTCCGGTGGTTTTTCGTGGTATATTACTCTTCTGATCCTATATGGCCTTCCCGAATTATAAACAAAACAAAATGCATGTATATTTATTTATATATTTACAAACAGATTCGATCTCTGTTAGAATATTTGATATAATCGAAGACTTTTCATTAAAAAAAAATATATATATATATATATATATATGTATGTCCACTGGCCCCGTGGAATCCGCAATAAACTACAAACGCATCAAAACATAATTCTTTCTTGTACATAAAATTTACTGTACGTTTAAAAACATTAATACTTTGTAAAGTAATATACAGTATTAGTATGTGTGCATATATAAATTTTATTTTTTATTTCATTGTGTGTATTCCACTGTCGTGCAGTCAAAAGACCAGTATGTCTTGAAATGTAGTGCTCGCTGTTATAAATAAAAAAAAACCAACACACATACAGTATATATAAAATATCTCAGTAGCCCAGTTGGGGGGAACCCCTGGTGTCGTTTGACACCAAACACACTCTACACTAGCCCATAGTTAAGCGGAGATGGGGGGAAACCCCAGTGCCGTCAGACAACTAACACACTTGCCTCTAAGTTTATAATGTTGGGTTCAAATCCCGCTAAAATTCTTTAACGGTTCCCGTAGCCGAGTGGTTCAAGCCCGTGATTGCTAAATACGATGCTGTTTCTTGTATTCTGTCTATCTTGTGAACTCCTGACTGTTTGGTTGTCCGGAGTATAAACAAAATTTATTTTTTATTTATATATATAAGTTTAAGTAGAGAATGGCAAAGCGCTAACGTTACTGCACTCGTCATTACGGAGTATATGTAGCCGTTATGGTCGTTGGGTACTTTCTGCATAATTATAGCAGTGTCCCTGGTCCATAAACCATTATTAATAATATTTTAAACTGTTGTTTTCTTATTCAGTGAGTGATCACTGAATTTTGATCACCTACCTAATACTTCGTAGATCCTCCTTTTGCCCTCAGTACAGCAGCTATCCGACGTAGCATTGATTCAACAAGATGTCGGAAGCGTTCGGGAGGTATGGCCAACCAAGCTGTGTGTAATGCGGCTAGCAATGCAGGTATGGAGGTGATTATTGTATCCAGACGTCTGATATGCCTTTCCATAGTGTCCCACAAGTGTTCTATAGGATTGATATCGGGAAAGTTCGGTAGCCAATCGATATGCTGGAAGTCAGAACTGTGTTCCTCAAAACATTCCTGCACATCAAGTGCCCGATGGCTCGGCACATTGTCATCTTGGAAGACACCATCGTCATTCGGCAAAAAAGTGTAACGTAGCGGGGTGTACATAATCAGCAAGCAGTTGACGATAGCGGAGACCAGTGATACGTTGTTCCACATGCACCAGGGGTATAGGTTCCTGCCAGTGAAACATGCCCCACACCATACAACCGCCTCCACCGGCCTGCACTTTTGATACCATGCATTGATGGATGAAGAGCCTCATGTTGTTGACGCCAAATTGGTACACGACCATCCACAGTGTGGAGTAAATAACGTGAGTCATCCGACCAGCACACCTTCTTCCAGTCTTCTAACGTCCAACTTTAATGCTCTTTGCACCAGGCGAGTCTTTTAAGCCGATGAACCTTGGTTAGGAGAGGATGCCGTAGGGGTCGTCTGCTGGCATATCTCATACGTGCGACGCGTGGTCATGCCAGATATTGTTCCAGGTTGGCCCATGTTGTATTGGGTAGTGAACTCTTCAACAGTGCTGCGCCTGTTCGCCTGTACGAGTCGTCGGTCCCGGCGCTAACCTCTAACATTAACCTTTCGCTGACCTTTGCAGTTTTGCCGTCGGGTCGTTGTTTGACCATTTTGACGCCAGTCCTGGTACACTTTAACAACGGCTGCTCTCGACAACCCCACCAGTTTAGGCGTTTGGGAAATCAAGGTACCAGCTCGTCAAACTCCCACAATCAGTCCTTTATCAAAGTCCGATAAATCCTTCCTTTTACCCATCACGCTCGGAATTTTACTACCTACTGAACCACTGACATCCTATCTGTGCTACGTAGGTCGACTAACTGCACACTCTCGTACCTCACGTGGTCAACGGATCGCATTCAGTTTTCATAAGGGTGGTCATAATTGAGTGATCACTTAGTGTATATATATGCTTTTCTACTATGTACGTTTGTGAAAAATATCTCTAAGATATTATTCCCATTTTGAATGAAACATTATGAAGATAAGTAGAATTTCTTATGGTATGTCGTGTAATGTTTCTACATTCATGTGTATAGAACGTATTCTATCTTCACTCTCTCACTCAAACTTGACTGAGCTGAGGTTAGCCACCCGGTTCTAAACTTTTCTCTAGAAAGAGGAGCAAGTAAATAAATACCCCAGAAGACTATTTAAAGCTATTTATTTTTAGATGAAGGTTATATTTATGTTAAATCGGCAAGTTCTTTTGGGCATTTCTCGGTATAGTTTGATTTGCCACATCAGGAATGTACTTTTTTAAAATACTGGCACACACATCCGAATAAATGCTCTCAGCTGTATCTGAGGAATGGATAGGAAGCGTAAACATCGGGATCAGCCAGTCCATTGTTAGTACGGACCATGTTTTGAAAATGTGTGTTTTTAAGCCATGATGTGAACAGCGTGGAAAGCAGTGTTGGCAGCGTTCCAACCACCATCCCTCTTCACCCGCCTTAAGTGACTATCTGGTCTCTCTCTCTCACTTCACCCTTGTGCTTATGCTGCCTCAGCCATGAGCATTCTTTCTTCACACGTGGTGGCTGCTAAGACAGTCGGGCGAATGACCTGGTTATTCATGAATCATGACCAAGGAGTAGCGTCACAGAAAGCCGTGTTGAATGCGTATAGAGTGTGTGCTGTGTGTTGGCGGAGTACTTGTGAATAGGATCGTAGTAGTTGCTTGATCTAACGACTGGCATTTAAACGTTTTTCAGAAATGAAAAACAACTGTTGGAGATCCCTGTTTTCATGTCAACTTGTTTCATATGCTACGTTTGGCGTAATGTCATAATTGGATTACTTTTAGAGGGTGAAGAAAAACAGTTTTCAGGTGGAATTCTGAGGTGAACTTGCTAATCTACCCCATGAATATAATGCCTCATCTCATACCATTCAAATTGGTTCTGGTATAATATACTTGCGTGCAGGGTTAATGGGTTGAAAAAGTAATAATGCATCAAGCTAATTTCCTTTTATAATGAGTTTTCTAGGAAACTGTTGTAGCAGTGTATATGTTCCTCCAGTTAGCAGTAGGCGAACCCTGAATTATATGAAATGTTTTATATAAAATCTGGATGTTTTCTGTAAAAAAAAAGAAAGAAAGTTCTTACTATTTTCAAGGGATGACTAGGTGTTTAATCGGATTATCAAATTGAGGTAAGAATCTTCTCCCTCCATCACCATTTTCACTTGGACAGATTCAATGATAGCGAGATAAAACAATATGTACATGCTAAAGTACATGATACATCTGTTATCCCATATATGTACATGATAAATCTGTTATCCCATATATATGTTTTGTTCTTTACCCGATTTCCTTGCCCATAATCACAATAATGCATATTTTTCTGTCTAAATCATTGAAGAAAATGTTAGAGCACTTTTTAAAAATAATAATTTTTATGTAAAAATGCTATGTTTTATAGAATTGTCTTGAGAAAAACGTTGAAAGCAGTGAATGTTAAAGAAAGTTCTATAATTAAAACATGAAAAATATAATTAAAATATTCAGAAAGTTCTATAATTAAAAATGCGAGTATAAGTTTTATGATTATTTCAAGTATGATTTTTGGAAGTAACATAAGCAAATAATTACGTTTAATGTCTCGACATCGTAATGATGATTTTGGGTTTTTCATTGAAGGAAACACGTTGCGTTTGTTTTTTCATTGAATTTGTGTCATTTTTTTATTATTATTTTTATATAATTCGTAGGCTTTAATTTTGAGGATAAAGACGCCAAAAGCTAGACCACTCCTCGCCCCCAAACTTATCTCTACTTCCCTACAGTCTCCTCACCTTTCTGTAGCTTATGATACAGTAGGTCACTGCTACGTGACCTACTATGATTTAATAAAAGTTGCACAATTATTTACTATTCGACAAATTTATCGAGTATAAGCAAATCAACAAACCTACCTCTTCGTATAATGTTTGCTTATTAGTCACTACGCTGCTTGCATCACAGTAATTTCCGTCGATTTATATTTATTTTGCAATAGTTATATCTAGAGTATTTTTGATAATTTGTAGATGAACACATACATTATAGTGTGTCGGTTAATAATAGGCTATTTGGAAAGAAGTTCCTCCCAACTAAACTTCAACACTTCTCAGAGCGGTTAATATACTTATTGACGCTTCCGCACATTGGACATATCCTGTTATCAAGAGGAGGAAGTACACATCCCACGTAATACTCAAACGGATTCATTCATTTCTGTTGTGGGAGGCAAATAATAATAATAAAAATAATTAGTTTCTCAGCAAGAATTGTATTTCTATTTTAGACTTATTTTTGTATTCATGTTGATAAAATTTTCAAGATGCGGAAGCGAAAAACAACAACAACAAAAAAAAAAAAAACTGGAGTTTTGACTGAATGACGGATTTTTTTTTATTTGTATCTATGGTTCATTGCTTTAATATTTAAAAAAAAAAAAAAAAAATATGCTTTCTCATTACAAAATGGACACATTTCCAAAAACATTATTAGTATCAAAATAGAGCAGCATAAGTCCAGGCTAGATTTTAATGAAACGTAATTTTAAAATTCTTGGAAAAGATCCTGCTCCACTTATAATTAATATAGTCAGTAATACATTAATTAAAATAGCACTATTAACAAATTTTCAAGAACGGTTCTGTTTATCTGCATTTCTTGGTGTTTATTTAAGAATTAGAGTGCTGATTCCAATATGATTTTATTTTTTGCATGGCAGTAATACTATATAAGAGTTATTAACAATCTTTAACTTCTCTACAGAATGGAGTATTAAAAAAGCAAGTAAAAAATCACGAATTAAAGTAGGAACCCTCCTCGAGTAATTAAAAAAAAATCCTTAAAAACAGTCAGCATGATCATCCCGAACTAAAATCACCCATGATGGTGTTATTTCGACTTCCTTGGTACCTCTCCACTAGCATCGCCCAGGTTTGATCAGAAAAAAATCTAGTGAGTGCGTAGATAATGGACCTTGGTTGACATTTCCTTAATTTTCAATCTAATTAATGTAATGTGGTTCTTTGTAATTTTCACTCTTAATGTTACCAAGAAAGCAATTCATTACAAGGCGAAACAACTGTGGGGTATCCATTATGTTGAATAATACATTTTATCAGGTAAAATGTATTATTCGACATAATACGAATACTGTAGTTCTCTCCCCTTTAGCCCTCATAACAACCTGGATTCGTCTTGACATGGACTCAACTAGGTGTCGAAAACGTACCACAGGGATGTTAGTCCATACTGACTCAGTTTCTTCCGACAGGATAATGTGCCATTATTGTAACCGTACCTTCTTGTTTGTTTGCTGACAGGAATGAAAGTTATGGAACCCGGTTCAGTCGTCGGCTGCGATACCGCATCCGTGACGGTACGACGAGTTGTTCTGAAATCCCTCTTTGGTTATCACTGTTGTTAGGGTTGTGAAAGCCTGGACCGTTTTGACGCATGGGCGCACCGAGCGGACGCCAGGGGCCTCACTTAGAGTTAGGAATGCGACTAAGAGAGACCCAGAAAAAAAAAATTAAAACGAAATTTGAACTGAATAGGGGCCGCATTTGGAAATTCGGCCGGGGGTGGGGGCCGAGAGTTCTTAAAACGGTCCTGGTGAAAGCTTGTCCAACTAGTGTTTTCAGTGATAGGACAGGGGCAGTCCCAGGTAAATAGACTATAGCCCTCTCTCCCCGTGATCAAAATAATGTGGATTTTTTTACTTATACATGATAATTAAAGCTTAATGATTCCCCGGAACGCCGCTTTAGCTTCCCCCCCCCCCCCCCCAAACTTTAGATTCTCCTCAGACTGCCCTTTCACAGGATCTCTGTTGGACTAATCTTGATATATCGTGTGGTTTCAATAGTCCAAATTTTTTCACCATAGAAAAAATGCGTTCAGTTGTACGTGAAAACTGTAGCAGGGTTGCAATTTCCGAGATGCTCATAGCAGCGCGACTGTCTTCGCTACCATGGCACGTTCAAAGTCACTTAAATCTTTCGCCTCGCGCTGAATTGTACGCTTACAGCATCTACGAAACTATGCTCACCAGTCTTGAGGTGACAAGAGCGGACACAATCTGGACGCTTCTGAAAATGTAGAAATTTTTTTTTTTTTTTTTTTTAACCATTTCAACTTTAGTTGCATTGTTCCAGTAGCCCAAATTTTATTCACCACAGAAAAAAATGTTTTCATTAGCAGCATTAGTTCGTGAAAAGTATAATGCATACTCCAATTTTAAAATTTCACGAGGTACTTCAGTTTTCAAAAATTCAAAAATACACCTACGCATCTGACATCAGTTAGTGTGATTTTGTTGATACTTTCTGAAATCTACGATATTTAAATACATTAAAAATGTCTAATTGTCTAAATCAGCGTTTCCTAAACGGTCCACGGACCCCTGGGGGTTCGTAGACCAGTTTCAGAGGATCCGCGAAACGTTCAGGTTAAGACATATCAAGTAATGTGTTTATTGTCATAAAAATATACTGATAGAATCGCAACGAGTTTCTTTATAGAACATTACTTATTTTCGATACGATTAGTATGTATACAAGTCGCGTCGCTCCCTAAGAGAGCGGGTTCAATCTCCACCACTATATAAAACCCAATGTTCGCACACACACACACACACACACACACACACATATATATATGCGAACAAGGCATCAAGAGGATCGGGTAGCCGAACGATAGATAAATAAATTACAGTAAATAGTGCAGATTTAAATTCTGCTTTTGTTTTCTCTTTTGTTTTGAAAGCGATACTTTCACGAATGATCGAAAATCGGTTATTTTACAGCATATACATATATAGTATCTCGAATACGGAAGCGTGTACAGTGACTAATTTTTAATCCCTGGTTTTGATTTTACACCTTCCGCTCTATCTTCAGCGCTTTGGGTGGGTGTGTTTGGCATCATTGTGTGCAGGAAACCATCGTTGTTACCCCTTGTGTCTGGTAGCGGCTCGGTGCCCTCACTTGACACTTTGTTACCGCCCTTTGTTGGAGTGGAAAAACTAGTGGCCTTTCTGCCCACCAAATACCCTCACTCTTCGCGATCTGATAACCCCCGCAGCGATCGACACAGAGGTGGTCGTGACAAATGGGCGTGGAGATAAACGCATCAACAATTGTTGTTATCTATCGTAACGGAAGAGGGAAAAGAATGAGTATCATTTACATTGTTAATTAACGGTTCGGCCGGCCAATTTTGTGTATGCGGAAGTGGACTTTCTGTGCTACTCGTTAAATTTGATCATGATGCCAGTCCGAGAAGTGTAGCTACTGTATGTGCTCGTCTTTCTGTTGGTTGTTGAGATTTTGACTTTTTAGCATTGGTAAGTTGTAATTTTACAATAAGATATTTATGGTCAACGAAATTATACTTGTAAATTCGATAGGAAATTTGGAGTGCTGATAAATTTCTTCTTTCTTGTTTGTCCTGTCCTACTAGGTAAATTTCCAACCTGTAAGTCAGTCCTAGTACTAATCCTAGATAGGATGTTTGGTGCGTCCCATGTCGAAGCGGTCGTGGCTTAAATTCTAACAGATATTCTTTCCCTCCCCTCCCTTGACAAATAGATTTGCTATGGATTTAGATTTTCAATGCATTTTACCAAATGCTTCATATAAAAAAAAATAATACAGTAGATTAGATTTAATAACATAATTTTGATTAGGCATTTACAGATACCGTTATTTCAGTAAAATAAATTTTCTGTTTACACTCGGGGACGATCATACGGTCTGAGGAGTTCACAAGAAACATAACCGGGTTTAGCGGCCACGCGGGATTGAACCACGGTTATCCAAAGCGTATACCACTCGGCCACGGCAGCCTTGAGTAAATTTTAAACCAGTTATTTGTGTAAACTATTCATTTATCGGTGACAAAATGAAGTGGCTGTGGTTCCGTGGGTAATCACGATTGTGCATTCCAGTCCGTACATTACCACAAAACATGCGCAACCCTTTATCGCCTTTATATCGGCAGTTGTAGAAACAATGAAATTATAAACTGCAATTGCTTCTGGATGGCGTATTAGAATATTTAAAGAAACCATATACAATAGAACCCGGATAAGAAGTTTTCCAAAAGACTGGAGATTTAGAACTTCTTACGCGGGAAAACTTCATAGATGGGGAAGATGACCTAAGGGTATGAAATATTAGCTACACAAATAAAAAAAAAAAAAAAAAACACATACATAAGTTAAAGATGATTTTTAAGTACTATTTCAGAATTTATAAATATTTTATATATATATTTCGTATGATGTGATCAATACCCGAAGGAACCAGTTTTTTCTTGCTTCCTTCGTGTATCGTGGCCGGGATATCCAATCAACCGGTTGGTTCGGCACCATCGTAATATCCAGCCCGAGGCGGGAATCGAATCCGCAACCTTTGGGTTGCTAGGCAGGCACTTTACCTACCCGGCTAGCCCGGTCGGCTATAAATATTTTGCTCTGCCTATGGAAACCATTTTTAAACTGAGGATTTCTAATTGCTTAACATTCTGTTCATTAAACTCATTACCAAGTTGGAAGAATGAACTCCTTTGGAGTTTGAACACGCCTTAAAAGGTCACAGTTACAATAAGACAGAGCAACAGTCCACTAAGTAATTCAGAACTGTTCACAACCATCAGAACTTAACTCTTAACGTGGTCGACGTATCCGATTCTGGATATCAACGAAAACAATTGTAATATGTCGCTTCCATTATATAAAAATGTTTATACTAAAAGGTTTTAGTGCTGAAAAGCCTCAGACTACGAAAAATTCACTAATCGAACAAGTTAGTGTCAAGCATAATTATAGGTGGTAGTAAAACTGAAGTAGGGGAAATAGTAGTAGTGGCATGTGATGCAAGAAAGCAAGTGTATGAGCTTATGCAGCATCAGCCAAAAAAAAAAAAAAAAAAAAAATCACACCATTCCCTCCAAATGCCTGTCCAGTTCCCCCTTAAATTTATTTAACCTATCAACTTCCACAACGACAGATGGAAGTTTGTTCCAGCAATTAACCACCCTCTGGCTAAAGGCAAATTTCGGCACATCTATTCTACATCTGTCTTTTCTTAATTTGAATTTATGTCCCCTTAGGTTCGTAATCTGAACAAGTGGAAGGATCCCATCAGAATTCAGCGTGCTCAACCCATTCAAGGCCTTATACACCTCAATCAGATCACCGCGCAGGTGTCTAGTCTCCAGCTGCTGCAATTTGCAGAACTTAAGCCTCTCTTGGTAAGAGGATCACTTCATTCCCCTCACCAATCTTGTTGCCCTTCTCTGTACACGCTCAAGCAAATCTACATCCTTCCTAAAATGTACGCAGTACTCAAGGCGCGGCCTGACCATTGCCTTATACAGAGGGACAATCACCTCCTTCTCCCTGCTAGCAAAATTCCTATATGTCATTGACAAAACCCCATGACCTGCCCTGGCAGCCTGTCTGCATTGCTCAGAAAACTTCATATCTGACTGCACAATTATTCCAAGGCCTTTTCATTTTTTACCACCTTAAGGGTAGTACCACACACTTGGTACGTTTCTATGGGGTTACTTCTACCCATATGCAGTACTTTGCATTTGTCAAGGTTAAACTTCAGTTGCCACTTCTTAGCCCATCTGCCCAAATTATCTAGATCCTGTTGCAGTAGCACACTGCCATTACTGTCATTAAGAACCCTGCAAACTTCGACATTAAGCCTGATATACCTTCATCAATATCACTGATAAATATACAAAACAATAGTGGACCCAAACCGAACCCTGTGGGACTCCACTAATAACATTAGTCCACGAAGAGCAGTACCCATTAATTACCACCCTCTGTCTTCTCCCACTCAACCATCCTTTATCCATTGTAGCAACTTACCCTTAATACCATTCTGCTCCAATCTGTACAATAGTCTTCCATGCGCAACAGTGTCAAAAGCTTTCCTGAAATCCAAATATATGATATCAAAATTATTTTTTGCGTCCAGTTCCTTTGTAACCACATCATATCCTATCAAATTTGTCAGACAAGACTTTCCCTTGACAAAACCATGCTGTGTCTGAATTATTGCTGCAGTCTTGTCTAGATGATCCTGCAATGTATCTTTAACCAGTGACTCCATTATTTTACCCGGAACAGAAGTTAAACTATCTGATCTGTAATTACTCATGTCACCCTTTGATCCCCCTTTGCAAATTGGGGATACATTTGCACATCTCCAGTCCGTGGGGACCTCTCCTGAGTCCAAGGATGCTCTCATAATTATGGCTAAGGGTTTGCTTAGTTGCTTTGCCGCCTCCTTTAATATAACTGGATAGATCCCAGCCACCCCAGCTGCCTTTCTTATGTTTAACTTCAACAATTTCTCCTCCACTTTGCTCTCAGTTATTACAAAATCATCAAGCACCCTGCTACAATTTGATAACCTTCTGCCATTTTCAAACCTTAATAACTCCTCATATGTGAATGTAGATGCAAAATACTCATTCAGTTTGTTTGCTATCTGAGCAGGATCATCAACAGTCGAACCATCGATATCCAGTGGACCAATCAGATTCATTCCCTTCCTTTTACAGTTTATATAAGTAAAGAAATATTTGCTGTTTTTCTTAGCATCTTTTGCCAAAGATTTCTCGTAATCTGCCTTCACCTGCCTAACCTCCTTTGTGACCTGATTACAGACTAGCTTATATCTGCCATAGGCTTCTGAGTCGCTTGATAATTTATATGCATCTCATGCATTTCTCTTCTCTGTCACGAGTCTCATTAGTTCATTTGATAACCATTTAGGCCTAAACCTTGAACAATATTTCTTAATAGGTATGAAACTTTTAGTAGCTTCCATTATTAATTCCTTGAATGCTTCCCACTTGGAATTTACTGTTGGTAACATCGTCAGTTGATCCCACTGTACAGAACTTAAAAACTGTCTGAGACCACTGTGCATCGTTTTTGTTATATCTCATATTGTGAATGCCTTCACAAAACGAGTTGCCTTGATATTGCACTACTTCCAATCAGGGCAACTCGTTTTGTGATAGCATTCACAATATGAGATACATGTATATCAAAAATTATGCCATTTCACTTAGTTTGGTAGTTTTAACTAAAATGATGCTTGGCACTAACTTGTTCGATTACCAAATAATGTTTGTATTGTTTAATATTTTTTAATATTAAAAATAAATAATTTCTATTAAATGGGAAAACGTCATTATAATAATACACTGTATATTCTTTATCACGAACTTTTTACTCGGGAACTTCTTAAGTCGGAAAATAATGCATTACAACATAGAGTTGAAATTGGGACTTAAGAAACGAAACACAGGGGAAAACTTCTTATGCGGGAATTTCTTATCCATGTTTTACTGTATATATGTACAGTATATAATTTCTTTAACGTGTGTATATATATATGTGTGTGTGTGTATATAAGAAAAACATATACCAAGCGCTGTACTTTTTATTTTATTATTATTTTATCAAATAGGGTACATGTTGAGAAGTTAGGACTTGAAGAGTTGCTTACTAGTTTTTCAGGATTGAAAAAATGAAAATTATGCTGTGTTATGCATATTAAGCACAGTTTGCTGTCATACGCGACTCCCGGCAATTGAAACACGTAAGGATAAAGGAATGATAGAGGCTTCCCTTTATGCGGAAGTGAGTAATCAATTATGACACTTTTTTTTTTTTCTCTCTCTCATTTGGGGAATAGCTTATTTTCTTACAAAAATGTATACATTTATAAACTTTTTTTTTTTACTTACAAAGATGTATACATTCCTTCCGTAACAACACAGAAAATATGATCATTGCGTTTTTACGTATCAACCTTTTGATGCAGCGTAGGACTGGAGCATTAAACTTCCTGAGATTTTAAAGAGTTTTTTTCTTCTCAAAATTGGTTAGACGGTACATTTTTTTTTTTTTTTTTTTTTTTCGAAGTCGATCACAAAATGTTTTGCTTATACTCCGGCACGATCACATAGATTAGAAGAGTTTATAACTATTCATTTTGACAAACATATATATTTTTATGTGTGTTTAGTAGTTTTGTGGTTCGAACCATGGTCAGCTCGAGCGCCTGTATTGGTGTAATTCTGAGCTCGACTACGTTAGTGGGTTCCGGTGAGCCTTACTCTCTTGATGTAATGTAGTTGTTTCATAAAAATGTTTTAAGGTCTTTTTACAGCTTGAATATTATATTCATATTTATATACACGTGAAATTTCTTTTTTTTTTCTTTATTCGCAAGATTTTATTTATTTATTATTATTCCTTGCTAAATTAATTTTTAATTTAGCAAGTTTTCCTTCAGTTTGGAAGGTGACCCATAACCTCTCTCTATTTCATAGATGTTCTGTTTCTATTGCATTCTTTTTCTATAGATATTTTCATGGGCACTGTTCTTCTGAATTGACTATTATAATTCCTGCTCTCTCTTCCAAACTAGTCCGAACACATGCTGCAACCTGTCAGCATCCTTTTTATTGTCCAGCTTCAAACTCATAGAACGAACTTTTCTTCTTCCTCATTTATTTCTTCAACTAACGTTTTCTGGAACAACCTCCCTTTACACGTATTTCCTGAATATTTCAATCTACATAAATTCAAGTATAGGTCAACAAGTCTCTTCTTTCATCTTCCCAACGTTCAACCTGCCCACGGTACTAAATACTATAGGTTTTAATGCGGTTCGTGTTTAGGGTTTTCATTAAAAAAAAAAAAAAAAAAAAAAGAGAGAGAGAGAGAGAAGACGGTAACCCTATACTCCAATTTCAATCATGTAAGCAGACAAACGTAGAAGTTCACGTATTCCATCTGTTATGCTATAAATACGAACCGGACGAAAAAAAGTTACTACAAATAACTTTTTTTGTCCGGCTTCCTCATGCAAATTTGCTATTAGCTTAATGCATTTCTTTGAAGACTCGTTTTCGATGAACCTGAGACTTACTCAAGATATAGTTGTATTTATGTTCTGCTATGCTAAGCGTACCCTCTACTCTCGGCACTTAAGTGTGAATTTCCTTATCGGAACTGAATTCTTGCTCCATTGGACCGTATTGTCATCGTAGCGATTTATTTGTGCTGTAAGGAATTTGTGTGAATTTTTTTTTTTTTTTTCTTGTTAACCTGGCTGAGCTCATTTGAAAGAATGTTGTACTTGAATGCGCAATCTACATGCATTATATCCAAAAAAAATATTTAGAACTTTCTTCAGAATTTATAAAATAGTTTGTCGGCCACTCATTCTCGTCGGTAGCACAGTTGGTGGGCTTGCTGTCCTCCCCACACCGGGTGGAAAAGACCTCAGTTCGAGTCCCGTCGATAACGAGAGGAATTTTTATAGTTAAACTTTGACCAGTATTTAGTATTTCCCCGGGTATTTTTTCACAACGTGGCTGAGTTAGTCGGTCTCCGGCGAGGGTAGCACGTTTTTTTTTTTTTTTTTTTCCTTCCAGAAACTCATTTTTTTTGTCTGGCAAACAGAAAATCGACCTCAGAACACGTGTAATTTATAGACAATATACACGGAGCAGTGTGGCCTTAGTCGCTGATGTTCCTAAAACCTTACTACTACGCCCACTCATTTAGTGATAGATTATCTTTTGAGCCGATGTTATACAAAATATTTTTCATTTCGTCAGTGTCAAAACGAATCTAGCAGCTTTCTTAAAATCGAATCGATAGTTCTCTAAAAATTCGCCCATTTCCTAGCCTTGCTGAAAACTGAACGTGTTAAAACGAAGCTATTAACCATTTTGAGATGACTGAAAAACTAAGCTTTGTTTACGAAGCTTGGCCAGGCCCAAAGATCTTACAAGGACAAAGCCCCATGTAATAGCCTTTTATTTATTTTTTAATAATGTAAGCTTTTCAATGCAAATTGAGCAGGTCAGTCAGCTCAGATAGTCCACATTCTCCAGCTGCTGCTTTTTTATATTTCTCTCGTGCGTGAACAATTTTGCTGATCAGTTTTTGTAAGAAATGTTTGGCATCCTTGTTTCTATAGGTCGACTAAATCGAGATTCATCATTCCTTTAATTTCTTCTGATTGTTGATATACTCCGTTTGTTTTGAAAGATTTGACTAGCTGTCTTCTACTATTGATCGTGTAAAGAGCCAAAATCATGTGGGCATGCAACCAGTGAGACGAATACACCAGGCTCATCTAAATGAGCATCTGCATTCGCCTATGAAATTTGTTCTTAAAATAAACATCGTTGACAAGAAATCTTGCAATTCCTTTGTGATGCTGGTTCCCAACGCTTGGAAAACAAATTTTAAAATGTGACGGAACAAGCTATCCGTAACGTTTTGTAATTTCTCTCTTATTCCTTGAATTGTCTTAAAAGAACAGAATGTTCTTCTCACGTAGTGTTCATCAGTTCGTTGATTAGTCCTACTTTAAAGTTAGACGAACTCTTTTTGAGTGATTTTTGATTATTGGGACATTTAGTTTTTGCTGAAATTATTCCAGGCTTAGAATATTAAGATATCATTTTTAATTCTTTTTTTTTTCTCGCCTTCAACGCAAACAGATACAATTCCAAATCATTACAAAATAAAAACATAAAAAATTCTAACATTTTCACTTTTTAGCGCAATTCGGCTCCAGACCTTGTCGCGATGATATCAAAGTTGTTTCCTATTTTTATTTTATTTTATGTATTTAGTTATTTATGTTTTGCAGTCATCTGAGAAATTATTATGGGAAAGTTTTTTTTTTTTTTTTTTTTAATTCATGCTAGTATATTTGAATCAGGGAATCCAATAGATATTAAATCTAAGTAAGTTCTATCTCTCCACCCCTCTTTAGTTGCTATCAGAACTCAGTTTACTTGAAAATTTCATGCAGAAGCAATAACTATTTTGTCACTTAATCGTTCAGCTTTAACGATATTTGTTTCAACAGGTGAACTTTTTAATTTTGTGAATCAGGTGAACTTTTTCATAATTGTTGTATAAATTGGAAATCCCCGTAATTTTTGTTTTCAAAATTTCATTCGGAAATTTTGCTTTCATTCTCCTTTAGACTCTTTGAATTCGTATCAAGTTTCCTCCCCTTTACCCCTTGTGGATGATTACTGCTACTCTCTCACTCACACACACACTGTGATGCGTGTAAATTTGCCGTTTGTCTTATCCTTCGGACTGTGGAATAGAAACTTCAAAAGTTCAAGGAGTTAAACTTTGACCAGTATTTTAGTATTGCCAATTTCGCTTACCCTTCATATATAGCGCATGAAGCAGGCTGCATACCAAGAAAGGGAGAAGGGGTTTGCTTGAAATCTAATTAATCCTACCGGTGTAGTCATCAGTTTCTGCACTGTTATTAATACTAAATGACCTTGGACTCGGATGATTAGTAGGCTCCTCCAAATCATGCCCGGCAGTGATTGGATAAACTTTATTTCGTGATAAAGAATGCCATGTTTTTAAACTCTTGGTTTAAGATGGAGTTCATAACACAAAGATAGCAAATTGACTTGTAATGAGGGAAATGTAATCCTTTCACGAAGTACTGCCGGAATCACATGTTCGGTTTTTTATTTTAAGAAATAAAATAAGTAAGAAGTGCGGATGACACTCTTAGCTCTCACTGTGTTTTATTTACTAAGTAGAACTTCACAGTTGAGAGATTGGCATCCTTGCTAAAAAAAAAAAAAAAAAAAAAAGCGGAACTCGTTAATAATAATTGTCTCATGAATTCGCCAGCGTTCTCCGTCCTAATGATGCGTTGCACTTCAAAGCGAAACTAATATCTTAAGAGTATCATTAAATGGGATTCACCTAGACGACCCATAACGTTTGAGTTTAGAAGCCAGAGTTTATTTATTGTTGAAACGCAATGGACTTCCTCTTTGTTTTAGCTATCAGGAGCTAATTTATCATTTCATGTTAGAAGAATGAGTCGAATCTGGGAAATCTTAAAGATAGCTTTACGCACGTAGGTTCACTGATCCACAAGCAATTTATTTTGGCCATTTCGGAATTTTCTCTTCCTGCATTCAAGAAGATGAGTGACAGTGTAGAACACGATCGGAGCATATTCAGAAAGGACGTCTTCCTTGGAAAAAAAAAAAAAAAAATTGCCAAATGAACGACGGGATTTTAACTCGGCGTAGTTTTTGAAATACTAGGAGCATCTGAAAATCGGATGCTCCTAGTGTTTCAAACTAGGAGCATCCTGTTTTCAGATAGTTTGTATTGTATGCTATTGAATCTTTCTCATTGACCCCGTTCTGGAATATCCAGCAAACGGGCTGCATGATGACCTTTGTACGGTTCCTTGCCCCTCAAGCGCAAATTAATCATACAAATGTTTAATTTTCCTGAAAGAAGAAATGATTGTGGAACTAGCAAATTTATTATTTTAATTATAGTCTCTGGCTATAAAGTATTTTAAGAAAATTCTTCGTTAAAGCATCGCAAATGTCTTTAAAAATATGCTAACAAGCCCTCTGTTTCAACTAAGAAATATAGACCAAGAATATTGCATGTGCAGTGATGAACTAAAGATCAGTATTTAGGTGCATTAAGTGCTGTAGTCGTAAAATTAGCAGAAGATATACTCTATAAATGTTACGAAAAGCAGAGAGTATATTGTGCATATCAGGCTTATTAATAGAATTCGCTTCTGTCGCATAAAACTATATAAGTATTGCCTAAAAATCAAATTCTAATAAATTTACTTTTTAATTTTCAGTAAATATTTTAATAATATTTGTTTTTTCAAGTCTTTCAAAAACCAGAAGGTATACGCTATTCATCTAAAAAAAAAACATCCAGAGGGCATACGGCATATACCCGCGTGTTAGGGCCCACAATACCAGTCAAAATCTTAATTTCGGTATTTTTAATTTATGAAACCGGGATACCGGTATTCCGAAAAAAAAAAAGAAAAGAAAAAAAAACATTTTTTGCAATAAATTTTGATGACAATTAGGTGCAATAAAGTAAGGAAAAAACAAGTAATTACTTGAATTCAAGTTTTAAATCAAACTTTTATTACAATAATACATATTTTAGCAAAAATTATTAAACAATTATTCTAAAAACAAAAAAATAAGCATCCATACTACCTGTCCAAATCAAGTGAGCCCTTAAGAAACTCAATGGTGTTATTGGATCAAATTTTGGTACATATTTAATTAGCGGCAGAAAACGTCCTTTTGAATTCTGTGCTGTTTGGTGCTTTGTACTGAGATAGTTATAGCGAGTTGAAGTTTACCCCCCCCCCCCTTTATTACCTCATCTTAAGAAAAACTTTTCCTTTTTATCAAAAATAAAAAAAATATATCCTTTTTTGACTTTTATGGCACTATATCCGTATTAACGAAAGAAAGGGACTGACGAGGTGAGGAAACCAAATCTAAGTTGTGGGAAGGGGTATTTGTTTATTTATTTATTAATTTTTATTTCGCTGTACCTTAGTATCGCCGTCAGTGGCCATTGTTATGATTTTCGTACAGCAGCTCCCCTCAAACACTAAGCCCTACAAGCCGCGTGAAAAAATGAGAATTTCCAGGAACTGAGGGATATTCCCACCCCCCCCCCCCACACACACCAGTATATATATTATATGTGAGCTGTCAGTTTCTCAAGAGCAATGACACAAATATATATAAAAAAAGTCATTTATCATACAAATCTACTGGTATTCATTTACATCTAATGTATTCATTTTTCTCATTTAATCTGTTAATACATGCTATCATTTCCATAAAATTTCTCTCAATTAACAATTTCAAATCTGTCTACAGCTTCAAACACTAAACTAATTCAATCTTAATCACTTCCTCATATTTCTCTTAATCATTAATATCAGTTCTCTTCACAACAGCAATCCATAAGTTGCTAACTTAATGCTAACAATTCCATGTAATCTCTCTTAATTTAGTGATATCAATTTTCTTTACAACTTCAACTAATAAATCAGTTCAACACTAAACATTTCCTTATTTCTCGTGTTTCTTCAACTTCAACCTTACTCTAAAATAATCTCCCACTTTAAGTACCATTTCCAAAACAACACAGTTCAGAGGACTTACCTTCCTTCTCTTTCACGGTGGGATTCCTTTATACGGGTTCCTTCCACGGAGTGCAGTGATCTCTCTCCTTAGTTGAACTCTGCATCTCTACTGTATAGCTCTTCCAGTACTGTCTTATTTCGGGATTTCGAGAACAGTTCTCTGTTAATACTGAAGAAAATTACCACAGCAGTAGCAGAAGCCAGGGCACTATCTGACTGGCTTTTTATTCAACTTCCGGATTAACTTCTAGCACAGGAACATGCCCGGCGGAACCCTTCACTATATAGCTGGACACTCCCAGAACTACCACTGGAAGTCTGCAACCCCTCCGAACAACAGCCACAAACCCCTCTTTTGGTGCGAGCAATCTATTTATTTCCTTCTCATTTATTTATTTATTAAATTGATTGCAAGTTACAATCGCCCCTTGTACTACTTTTTTATACGCAAGCTTATGTGCAAACCCCTCTGGGGTTTTCATGCATTTACGTATCTCCCCCTATCTATTTTAAACTCGACCCAATCACGGTGTTATTCTTTAAACTCGCTCTTATTTTTAGTGGGAAAACAGAATATGTATTTTCCCCACACAACGAAACGCTTTCATCTTTTACCTCAAGATCCACCTGTTCACAATACCTTTGAACTGCTCCATACCGATACCCTTTCCCAAAAAGCACCAAGTGTCGCATCCTCAAGTAGTGGTGTAATAGAGGGATTAAACTATTGTTCAGAAGCTTTTAATTTTAACTCTTCCGCACCTGCCATACCACTTTTCACCATATTTGCCCTACCTTAATTGCGCTACCAGGCCTACTGCCACTAATGGAAATATTTCCGTAATGTTTTCGTTATTCCTTGTGCTTTACTTCCACACACACTATACTTACTAAGAGATATTTTACTTTCACACACACTATACTTAATAAATATATTTGTAAGATTATGTCTTACAGTTTCACGACGTTTTTAGATTTCCGTTGCATTTGTACTGTGTATAACAATCCCTCAGTATTAATGATTTATTGTTTTCGATTTTATAACCCTTATGTAAATAAATCATGGATAATTATTTTTTTAAATTAGCACCGAAAAACCTGTATTTTTGTATCAATACCGGGATTTGAATACTGGAAAAAAAAAAAAAAAAAGACCGAATCTATTCTAAGCCCTACCGCGTATATCCTCCACTAGAATAGCCCTGGGTGCATTCATGATTTTTATTTGGCTCTTGAATGAGCCATTCTAAATATTCCATTCATACAATCTTTTAAATATCTCTGGTTATATTCAGTGGATTTTCATTAAATTTAAACTCATCTATTTAAAATGCTACATAAAAATATTCAGAAGATTATTAAATTAAAGAATTTTCGAATGTAACTGAAATGTAGCAAAATGCGTTAATTAGCTGGCAAGGATGAGCGGTTTACGTAATGTTGAAATTCTCTCTCCCTCCCTCCCCCCGCCCAAGCGAAATAGTTTTAAATTTTGATTTTTTTTTTTCGTTATTATATTTGGGTTTTCTATGAATCCTACCCCCTCTCTCTCTCATTACAAAAAAAGCGGCGCTTCCGTAGCCAGGTGGCCAGCAGTGCGTAGCACACGCTTCTTGATTAGACCCAAGTTCGAGCCCGTGACCACCAAATACGGAGGATGCGGAAAGGTCAGGAAATGACCACCGCATATCCCCAGAGCAATATGGCCTTAGTTGCTAATGCTCCTAAAAACTAAATAACAACAATATCTCATTACAAAAAGGGGAGGAGGAAATGAATACAAACTAGATATTATATCTAGACGACAAAGTTGATTAAATTTTTTTTTTTAATTTTAATTTATTTTAATATTTCATGTTTCTGAAACTTCTAAGCAGTTTAAGTTCAAATAATGATAATGCATAAAAACCGTTTTCCACGGAAAAAAGAAATCGCGCATCAAAACACACATCCATATCGGTAATAAACTCATTGTGTCCTGAAGAACTGTTGTTGCATCTGCGAGCGCATATAGTTCTTGCTAGCTGATGTTTTCAATTTTGCTCGTTTAAAAAATCGTATTTACAAGTTGTACCTCGTTCAACTAAAGGTTAACCTATCAATTATTATTATTATTATTATTGTTTTTTTTTTTTTTTTTTTTTGCGGATTCTAGGGTTCCCACCATTCGCCGCTTTGTTTTCTTGTGGTGAGGAAGCGCCATCGCCGGCCGTTTGTGCGTAGTGTTGGAATATGTGAAGGTGTGATGTTTTTTTTTTTTTTTGTGTTGAGTGGCCGGCGTCAGGCAATTTAGCAACCGGGGGACAATAAACACGAGTTTGATTGCCCCCTGTCTCACATCTTTAGCTGCGCAGAGGCAGGCTAGATTCATCTTTTAGTTCCTGCTGGGCGTCCCCAGAACTGATGGTCTGGGGAAGCCCGTGGAAATATAGGAAAGGAGAGTGGATGTATTTTTTTTTTTTTTTTTTTTTTATGAGAACCCCAAACACGAAAGGTATCAAAACCTATAGTACTTAGTACCGTGCATGAGTTGAAGGAGAAGTATGGGGAGAGGTGGATGCCGGAAACTTTGCTCTAGAGACTAAACATGGGTTTCACCACTTCAAGCCTCCAATAAGCAAAGTGGTGGTATTTCACCGGTTGATGAAAGTCATCTACCACCTGACATATAGCAAGAAGATGGGGAAGGAGGGACTGGGGGGAATATAATGATAGAAAGATGGAGATGATAGTTAGAAGCATTCACATAGAAATAGGAAGGAGGAGTTGTTAGTTAAAGTGATAGAGTAGAGCACTAGACAGTAACCTATCAATGTCGTATTGTGAGAATCGATTAACCCTCTGCAACAGACATGTGATCTAGGGGAGGACTGGCTCGGGTGACCATGCGACGATTCCTGCCAGGGCAACTACGGCCAATCGCCCCTGGTGTCACCCCCCCCCCCGCTATAAGCTCTACCTACGTCATTGGTCAGAGTTGATCATTTACGATCAGTATTTTCTCCTTCATTATTCCTGACAGAATAAATCGACTTTTACAGTACGACTTTGAAAGGTTTGTCTTCAGTTGGGGGGGAGGGGAGAAGTTTAGTGTAAACAAAGTTCGTAGAAACTTAACTATAATCCGCAAATAGTTCTAGTAATCAATATATCAGCGAATGCTCATCATTGCTATTTACACTCTCATATATACACCCCACGTCAAATTACTTTTCTTGCAGCTATGAAGATTATCAGCACATGATAGAAATGATATTCGGTAGAAAATTCTTACACCGGCACCGCCCCCTTTATTCTTTAGTGCCACGAACGAGTTTGTTTTTAAAGGAAATCTCACAAATTCGCACAGTATAACGAATGGTGTAAACAAAAGATGACACGTCTGCAAATAAGGAAACATGTGGCCGGAAACAGATGGTGGCAAATAAGAAACGTTCGTACTGGCTGTTGACAGTGCTAGAGCTTTTGTGTAATCAAAGGGGATATTATCATTGGTCATTTGACGGTTTTGAAGGCCACGTTGGTATATTCAAGGGTATTGAACATCACTTTTTTTTTTTTTCCATCTGTACTTTTTGTGGTAAGACATGTTTGCTTCAAGCGTGAAAATAAAGGCAGGTTCTACTTCATTTTTGCCCACTAATAGTACATCGGAGTACAGGGTTGGGGCACAATTCGTAATTGCCGAACTTTGACCATCACCATTCGAAAGTTAGCGATATGAATTAATCTTTTATAAACTATAAGTGAGCTGTTTCCGTTCTTTAGCGGAAGTGATAGGATGAACCAATGTATGTACTGTACTTATGTTCATTTTTAGAATGGGACCCATCTCAATAACACTCCAGACAAAAATGCAATTCTCTTTCCTTGGATTATTTACTCTCTTCGTGTTCGGGCAGGGTGTCTAGACTCTCAAGGCCATTAAATCAGTTGACGCGGAGTGATTAAGTGGCCTGCATTCGTCACATATCGTGGCCACTAATGACGTCCGCATGTTTTTTTTTTTTTTTTTTTTAAATGTTATTTTACGTGCTATATAGTTCATAGACGTCAGCTTTACTTCCGGCGCCATTTGCAGATGTATGTGTTAGTACTTTCTGTAGTGATCTGTTCTTTTTGCAGCTTTCCTGTTCCTGTCTTTCCCAACTCGGTCAAGTAAAACACTGATTGTGGCCGTGTTCGGTATCAAGTGCTTACGTTGATAACCAGATTTAAGTAAACATAGTCATGACGGAAGTTATTACATGAGTTACTTTTTTTATTTTATTATATTATATTTTTATGTGGGTTGATACTACGCACTTCATTGCACAGTTTAACCTCAAGATATTTCTTCAGAATACGAAATTTCTTCAATCAGATGACTTGCAGTGCACATCTAGCATGGGTGTCTATATCAGTGTACCTTTCCTTACGTTTCGCATCGAATATGCAGTTCTTAATTAATATGGCAATTATGCCGTTCAGCGAGTTAAAAGCACTCTTGGGAGAGGTACAGGAATAATCTTATGCACTCTCCTAAGGAGAGTGCTGTGACCCCCCCCTCCGCCGCTCTCCATCCCTTCTAGCTATTGGGATATCATCTCGCTCCTCCTCGCATTGCTCATAACACAAGTTGTCTTCATTACATGCCGTGAGAGGCCCTTAAAGAGATCCCTTCCCTAATAAGCATCATAAAGTGCATCTTTTATCGCTCGGTCTGTAGTACCGTGCTGTCGTTTACAACGCAACATCCTATTAGTGACTGGATCACAGGAACTCGCCCATATTTCCTGTTGGTTCGTTTTATGCGTGCGCCCGTTATTGAGAGAATCATCATCAGTGTGTTTGATTGCATAAACTCATTATTTTCTAACATTCGTACGTCCTGACTGCTGACGATAAGCGACCTCCATTATATTCTTTATACTTCGGTGTCTTTTATGTTTTCAATCTACTATCGCAGTTGTTAGTAACGTGCATTAATGGGAAATAATAATTCATCTTCGCTTAGGAAAGGATAGAGCATGAGTTGGCTATCACTGTTCCTTTGAACCTACTCCCTTCACGTCTCCAGCCTCTCCATTGATCGTTTATATGAACTGCTACTTCGGTGCCAAGACTCTCTATTAAGAGATTGGGTATTACAACCGAATACTTGTCTTTCTTTAGTTTTCTGCCACACCTGCATCTGACTAAAAGTTCATTATAAAGAAATGATGTCTTGAACAATAGCAACACATCTGGCAGAGCCAACCCAATAACAAGCTATTCAATATAAAAAAAAAGGTCTCAAACCATGAAAAACTAGTATGTGAGAGAACCGGCATGAAGAAGTCGTATTAGCCCGATTACGGACAGGCCACACACACACACCTGACACATCTTTATCTTCTTGCAGCCACTGACCCACCACAGTGCACAAACTGCACCACCTATCTTACTATCCAGCATATATATTCATTAATTGCCCCGTGTGTGCGACAATATATAAAGAAACACATTACTTGATACCCCTTCTGAACGTTTCGCGGATCCCAGTTTGGGAAACACTGTCCTACCTGATACACCCACCGTACGTGGACAAAATCTTTACTCTCCTCAAACGGATACAGCTCTGTGACACACTATAAACTTCAACATCAATTCATGTTGATAAAAACAGTGCATTGAACTTTACCATAGTTAGGCACATTATGGCCGTATTGCCCTTGCGCCGTAAAACCCACACAAACAACGGTTTCATACTTTCTGTGATTATAGGTACTATTTGATACTCTCATTCAAAAAAAATTTCAATCAAAGAGGCGTCTCCTTATTACTATGCATTTCACCTCATCCTGTTATGCATTCAGGTACATTTTAATCTTTAACTAATAAAATATAATTTGTTACCATTCACATAGCGGATTACCCTGCTTATCTATGTTGATGATTTGCTAAATTTCTTTACTAGCCAGTTTTTAACGGTACGGAGGTACGAAACGCTGTGTCCTGGATAGATTATGACGGTTGTAATCCCCTGAAACTGTTGGCCACGATAATCTATCTTTTTTTTTTCTATGGTATTAATGTACATCCTCATCCTTTAGACCCTGCAAAATTTTAATTTTTATGCTTTTCTGTATTTTGGCCTCTTATCTTGACCCTTCCCTGTGCATTAATACTAGCCATTAATTATAAGTTATAATTTATTTTTAAACTTTGCATTAGAAATAATTTTCGTATTTTGTTCTCTTATTCCTTCTTTCCTTTTCTTTTCATCCTGCCTACTTTTCTAATAACTTGTAGGTCTGGCAACCTATGTTCTGAACACAGCATCGTTTCTCTAACACATTTTTAAAATGAACAGATACATCGTGAAGAGAATTTCTGCAAGTCCAATTAACTGACTTCGGCTGAACACACCCAGTTAATTAACTGTTTAATTAATGTACACATTTGTTTCAAAAGTAGGTGTAAATAATTCTGAGACGTATTTGGGGTTCAAAATAAGGGGGAAAAAAAAAAGGCACATGACCTGTTATGGAGCTGCGTCTGTTTGAATTAGGGAAAGAAAAACAAAAGAAAGGCGGCTATGGAGTTTCGAATAGTAAAAAATAAATAAGAATGAGCAAACACGTATCTAGTAAAATGTTTATTCATACTAATTTGATCAAGACTGCGTTATGTTCCACCTGAATTTAGTTGTATGTACATAAAGTATTTTTATTATAAGAAATTCAATTGTCATAGGGTGAATATTTTCACTCCTAGTTATATGAAGTTTTAGGTTTAATTAATGATACCAACAAAAATTAAATAGACTTGAACAATTTCAGGCTACCCTACTCCTTCGGAGCACTGGCTTGCTCCGAAGGAGTAGGGGTTACCAAAACGTTATTTTCAAAGTATAAACGTCTTATATTTGCTTTCTTATAATACAGATATATATCATATAACAGATTTCTTGGTTAAGCCATTTTCTGTTGTAATATCTGGGTGGACCCCATGCTGCTGCTGTTTTTGTTGTAGTAGGGTTTTAGGAGCATCAGGGAATAAGGCTATATTGCTCCGTGTATACTGTCTGTATGTAAATTGTGTATTCTGTGTTCGATTTTCTGTTTGTCGGACGAAAAATCCGAGTTTCCAGGAGAAAAAACATACTACCCTCGCCAGAGACGATTAACTCAGCCACTTTGTGAAAAAGGCCCATAAAAATTCCTCACGTCATCGAAGGGAGACTCGAACGGTTTGGGGAGGATGGCGATTCTACTAACTGTGCTACCCCCGAGGGTTGTATCCCAAGCGTTTGAGAAAGAGAACAATACTAGATAATTAGGAGCATTGAGAACATGCATGGGCCGACTGGGCTAGCCAGGTGGGTAAAGTGCCTGCCTGGCAACCCAAAGGTCGCCGGTTCGAATCCCGCCTCGGACTTGGATCAGAGTAAAATTCAAAAACTTTGGGAGGTGCATTATAGCCACAGAAGCCGATGCGCCAACAACTAACAAAAAAAAAAAAAAAAAAAAAACAAGCATGCACCCTGGGTCAAACAGCCTCACCGTCTGGCCTGCATTTCCACTTGGGGGATCAATTCGCCACCCTTCCTCTCTCGACGCTTCTGCAGATGGTACTCTCTCACTCCGACTCATTGCCAGGTTTCTCTATATTGTACATGGCAGAACTCAGTGACGGGGAGATATCAGAATTACTTCTAATGAATTTTTCTTCTTCTGGCGTTAATTTCCCTTGCTCTTTCTTCTATGTTCCTATCATTCTCTTCTTTCCTGTCCTAGCTTGAGCGTTTCTTCCTTGACACTCTTCAACATCTCAGGGTTAAGATTCCAACATCAACTATCTGTATATGGTTGAAGACTTAGTTGTGCTAGAAAGTAGACCTGGCCCGGCTTCACGTGCCCGGGACACGAACAACATAACATAACACAACACTACGATGCACATACATCACTACACTGATTGACCTCCATCTGTACGGAATCTGCACATATTACACGCTGAGTTTCCATAGTTTGGTTGGGCCGCATAAATCACTGCCAGATGACAGCAAGCTGAACGAAACAGAACTGAAGTTACTGTGTAAAGTTACTTTAGAGTAGTAGTACTGGTTGCAGCATGCTAAGTAATTTTATGGCCCGGAAGTGAAATCTTCACCCTGCCAACAAAATAAAGAATAAAATGGCCGAATTTTATTTTATTATTTTTTAATGATATTGTACAATGAGTAATATTAAAAAAAAAAAAAAAAAAAAAAATGTCGTTGTTTGTACTCCGACACGGACCACCATGTCAGTGGAGTTTACAATAAATCATCAATGCAAACATTAATCGGATTTAACAGTCACGGGCTTGAACCCCGGTCCACTCAGAGCGCGTGCTATTGCACTCTCACTCATCATCATCATTCGGCTGCGTCAGGCCAGAGAACAGTGTAAAATATAAAATAATATGAAAAGTGGAAAGAGAAAAAAGAAAGTTGCTTTTTGCCGTGAGTGTCATGGGATTATCACGGCGGTGCATGCAATTTTGGTTTACTCACGAAGATTGAGCTCTCTGAGAGGATACGATACAACTTACGGGAGATTACCGATTTTTTTTTTTTTTTTTTTTTTGAGTGATTATTCAATCAAATCGACCAAAGAATTTATACAACTTGCTAAGTTTCTTTGACTGATGTAATATAATGCCCACCTCTCTTCTGAAACGTCGGCTAAAAGGAGTTGCTGTAGTCCGTGTAAATATCATTGTGCTTGTAGACTTGTGTATGGTATAAGTTTTGTTGTGTGTTCTTGTATAATATTAATCTACTTGAAGGAATTTGTAGTATGTCTTATATGAATGTTATAAGGATTAAATATTGAAAACAATCCCGATATTTTTCCTACATCCTATAATAAATCTCTCTCAAAAAAAAAAAAAAAAAATCCCTGACACTTAAGGAATTGTGTGCCAGGTTATTTTGCTATTTAAGCGTGACAAGAGGTTCGTGTGAGGGTGTTGACCAGTGTCCAAATTCCCATCAACAGCAGTTTCTAAGGGACCAGTTGGGAGAGTGTTTGATTCTGGCCTGATCACGGACAACCATCGGTTACATTTCGGACCCTTCTCAGGAGGTTATTGAGGAAATTGATGGTTGAGATTTAATTAGAAAGAGTACATACGGCCTAGACAGCTTACGTCATTGGTCGACAATCTACGTCATTGGTGTCAAAAGCAGCGCTCGAGACCTCCCCGAATAGCAGCACCATGAGACGATTTCATTTAATCATCCCAACAAGCAATTTAAAGAGATTAAAAAAAAAAAAAAAAAGTAGCTCAGCCAAGCAAAAGAGGAATATAAATCACCGAGATCGTCCCCTTTCGTACGTTTTGTAATTCCAAAAACACGATTCCGGAAGATGGGCTTCACGGGAGAGGAGGTTATCACCAAGTTACCTTTGATGTACCCAGAGATAGCCATAGCCAGCTGAATTTTGTGAAAATCGAATATTTATTCGAAAAGGAATATTTTAGTTTAGGGTAGTTTAGTGCCAAGAAAGGTTAAATTAAGTATTAAATTAGTGACTGTTATGAATTGCGCCTGGAAAACAGCTTAACTGTAGTCAATTGAAAAGGCTTTTAGGACGTGATTCGAGCCCGGACCTCTCTAATCAAGTAGCAAGCGGAGAGGGAGCTGTCCTAATTTTGTCACGAACGACATAAAATTAGGAGAACTATAAAGCCAGTAACGGAATTTGACAAAACAGGATAAAGAGATTTTGACCTCTTTATCATGTTTTGTCCACCAAAAGAAGATCAAAAAGGAGCGATTAAATTAGGAAATCTTTGACAGGGATGAATTTTTATTTAGTCATTAAAGAAAGAAAAAGAAAAAAATAAAATAATCACTACCCAGGCGAAATTCGGTTTTCCTTTCCTGTTTCCATTAGAGAAGCAAACTGCTTTTGTAGGAGCAGCGAGATTATTCACTAACTTGATGTGGCTGCCTAAAGCTTTAACATTAGGTTTAGTTTCGTCTGCTGTATTGGTTTGTTGATAGAGTACAGAGGAACTCAGCATAATGCTGTCTTTTGGGGTGGAAGAACTTGTACCTCAAGGTAAATGGGATGGATAAAAGAAAACTCTGAGATTTGCTCTAAATTCCAAACTTTTTCCTGATTTCCAATTAGATGGCAGTGGACAACGAGTGATGAATATTATGAATTACCTGGTATTATTTGCTGCTACAGCAAGCTTGACCTTTGTTTTGACCATACCTCGGTACCTGCCATGATAGTCAGCGCGGTTGCACAGTGGTAGCGTCACCGTCCTCCCCACACCTGGTGGAAAAGGCCCGGGTTCGAATCCCGTCGAATAAGCCGAGGAACTTTAGTGGTCTTTTTTTCACTCCGTGACTGAGTTAGTCGGTCTCAGGCGGAAATAACAAGGTTTTTTTTCGTCCAGCAAAACAGGCAAATCGACCAGAGAACACACGCAATGTACAGACACAAATACGGGTTAATGTATTAAATTACGGGTAACCCTAATAAATTAATGTAAAATGTAATGGTACCTGCCATGATAGTCCGCCCCATGTATGGGCATAGTCTTCGAGATTTACTTCGCCAAAATTCTCTACAGGGAGCTAGAAATTGAATACCACCTTACAAAGCGATTTGGCATGCTTTTGTAGAGTAATATTCGCGCCTTTAAAGGAGATCGTATTAGCATTTCCGATTGCAAAATGCATCTGAAATTATATGAACTGTGTTTACTTATGATTCACTATGAATCAGCGATTTTACATGAATAACAGTTTATTTATTATTATTATTATTATGAATCGACACCTTTGTAAATACCATACCGATTTTCAGAGGTATTGTTATAAACAAGAGAGTGCAAGCTATAAAATTTTCTTAATAATATTTGTTAATAGCAGTAATTTTATAAAAAAAAAAAATTTTAATGAAACTATCCTTAAAATATAAAATCATTAATGTAAAAAACCGTGGTCGGTTAAATTCATTCCATTCCGTGTGTTGTAAAGTCACCTCTGATATTCAAAACATTAAATAGTTGATTGACCATATAAAGCAAAAAGAAATTAAACTATAGAATAGTTCATTAAAACAGAAAGAAGGCCTTAAGAAACATCGATATTTGTTAGCTTGTCGACGAAAACTTAGTTGTTTCCCTAGTTGTAAAGAGTTTCTAGATTTAAGTTTAGCTATATTTATAAATTTTACTCAAGCTGCTCGCTTATCCTATATGTAGCCACTCTATTTCATAGGTGTCGTCGAATGTCTGGTGGAGATGAAAGTTTTGTAAATGTTACCAAGGGATTAACTACTTGGTTACGTTTACAAAACTTTTATTGAAGAATCTAAATTATACATGTACAGGGGGTAGACAAAATAATTGAAACACCTGATTCGAAAATAGTGGTTTTTGTAATGGCTGTATGACTTATGTATGAACATGCATGATTTTTTTCCCTCTCTTGCAGTTAGTACTTTAAAGAAAGGACGATAAAAGCTGATGTTTATTTAGAGTTGATATAAAGTTACTTGAAGAAAATGAAATGACTGACCTGTGTGATTGTCAAATTGTTGGTGCACGTGTAGCAGAGGCGTTGGTAACTAAAATTGCTTATTTGTTTAATGTATCCAGAGCAACTGTATCGAAAGTAATGTCTGCATTCACCAAGTAAGGTGAGGGTCTTCTGATAGGACGAATTGCGGCAGAAAATCGAAGCTGACTATAAGAGACCGCCAGATACAGAAAAGGATTGTAACTTGAAAACATAAAACTACTGCCTCAAATTTTTAATAACTGCGGAACTTAATGTGAGTCCCAGCAATCCTATTTGTAGTAAAATAGTTCGGCGAGAACTTAAACCTGAAATTTATGTCACACCCGCTTATTGCCAAGCCACTTGTTACCGATGATAATGCTATAAAGAGAATGAAATGGTGTAAGGAGCACAAAAACTGGACACTTGATGATTGGAAACATGTTATATTTCCAGACTAATCATAAGTCACACTTTTTCCAACATCATGGAGCGTTTACGTTTGCGAATACCAAAGGAAACGCATCATCCTGTGACTGTCTTGTGGTGTCAAACCTAGGGGAAGGTCAACAATAGTTTGGGCAGCAGTATCTTGTTATTCTTTAGGTCCTCTCATTATCTTGAACGGGAGCATTACTGCCATAGAATACCTTAAAATTCTCAGTGACCGGGTTCATCCCATAATACAAACATTGTTTCCCACAAATGGTTCCATGTTTCAAGATGATAAATACTCCGATACACAGCGAGATATGCCCAATCATGGTTTGAGGAGCATGAAACTGAGGCTAAGCATTTTCCATGGCCTACGCAATCACCAAACTTAAACTTATTGAGCCACTGTAGGCATATTTGGAGGGGAGAGTGAGAAATAGATTTCATCTACCTTCATCACTCAAGAAGCTTGAAACGTTCCTCCCTGAAGAATGATCCAGTACTCCTGTTAAGACAGTTCAAGCTTTATTTGAATCTATTCCACGTAGAATACAATTATTTTAAAAGTAAACCATTATTTTGTTTCCTCTCCCCTGTACGTTTTCAGTGTATCTTTATTTGTGTATTTCAGTGTATCATGTAGCAGCATATGTTTTCCCAGATTTTCACATTGCCATGGGTGATCTCTCTCTCTCTCACTCACTCACTCACACACACACACACACTAATTAACTTGGAAGAACATCTGTTCATTTCATAGCCAAAGTCACATTAAACCAGAATAGAATATTCTGTGTTTTGTCATTAATCACATATGACATTAAACTAGCCAAAGATACAATTTTCAAGTGAGGCTGTTCGTCACGTTCGTATGGCAGTTGTTCTGATTTACTCACTAAAGGTAGAATAAGACTGAACTGTGAGTTAAATGCGATACGGATTTGTCGGGAGTTTCTAGTCTTCTGTGAAATTAGACTTAGAGATGAAGTACATGTATGTATTAATGGCAGTTCGTGCTGCGACTCCAGCTCTCGCTTCTTCTACTCCCCCCCCCCCATTTCATTAGGTTGAGAATCGTAATAAAGCAGTTGTTGAACTAGATATTACAAATACTATTCTTGGTCTGATGGAACCGAGCATAGTGATTTTATCTCTTCACTTCGCTGTTATTTTTAAACACAGACATTAACTACACTCCAATAGCCGTATGTGATCACTGATATTGTTGACTGTATTTTCAGGTATTTTTTCCCCTAAGAGCTTGTAAATTCATTAGCTATTAAATTGAATAGAAGAACTCCTTACTGTGCAGAATTTATTAAAGCAAATGATTAAAAATAAGATTAATGTATGTACCTGCGCTTAACCTTTACTGTTTAAATAGCCTAATTAAAAAAAATTAATTGATAAAAAAAATTGCAGGTGTGTAAATAATATAAGATGCCTAAATTCATCTTGGACTTCGCGAACCAGTCTCAGACAGTTGTACGATCAGCACTCTGAAACATATCTGGCAAGTGATGTCTTGGTCATAAGGCTGACCGGAGCATATGAATAATTGAAATACTGTAAACTACCAAGTAATATTTATTTTATAAAAACACATTTCTTACAAAAACTTGCCTACATGTCCAGTTTAATTAGCGTCCATTGAACACAGTGAAAGTCTTTTTGTCATGAATAGTAGTAGTAGTAGTAGTAGTGGTGGCAGTGGCACATGATGCAAGAAAGCAAGTGTAGGAGCTTATGCAGCATCAGCCAAAAAAAAAAAAAAATCACACCATTCCCTCCAAATGCCTGTCCAGTTCCTCCTTAAATTTATTTAACCTATCAACTTCTACAACGACAGATGGAAGTTTGTTCCAGCAATTAACCACCCGCTGGCTAAAGGCAAATTTCCGCACATCTATTCTACACCTGTCCTTTCTTAATTTGAACTTATGTCCCCGTAGGTTGGTAATCTGAACAAGTGGAAGGATCCCATCAGAATTCAGCGTGCTCAACCCATTCAAGGCCTTATAGACCTCAATCAGATCACCGCGCAGGTGCCTAGTCTCCAGCCACTGCAATTTGCAGAACTTAAGCCTCTCTTGGTAAGAGAATCCCTTCATTCCCCTCACCAATCGTGTTGCTCTTCTCTGTACACGCTCAAGCAAATCTACATCCTTCCTAAAATGAGGCCTCCAGACCTGTACGCAGTACTCAAGGCGTGGCCTGACCATTGCCTTATACAGAGGGACAATCACCTCCTTTTCCCTGCTAGCAAAATTCCTATATATCATTGACAAAACCCCATGACCCGCCCTAGCAGCCTGTCTGCACTGCTCAGAAAACTTCATATCTGACTGCACAATTACTCCCAGGTCTTTTTCATTTTCTACCACCTTAAGTGTAGTACCACACAGTTGGTACGTTTCTCTGGGGTTACTTCTACCTATATGCAGTACTTTGCATTTGTCAAGGTTGAACTTCAGTTGCCACTTCTTAGCCCATCTGCCCAAATTATCTAGATCCTGTTGCAGTAGCACACTGCCATTACTGTCATTAACAACCCTGCCAACCTTTGTGTCATCTGCAAACTTCGACATTAAGCCTGATATACCTTCATCAATATCATTGATAAATACACAAAACAACAGTGGACCCAACACCGAACCCTGTGGGACTCCACTAATAACATTAGTCCACGAAGAGCAGCACCCATTGATTACCACCCTCTGTCTTCTCCCACTTAACCATCCTTTTATCCATTGTAGCAACTTACCCTTAATACCATTCTGCTCCAATTTGTACAGTAGTCTTCCATGCGCAACAGTGTCAAAAGCTTTCCTGAAATCCAAGTATATGATATCAAAATTATTTTTTGCATCCAGTTCCTTTGTGACCACATCATAATAACCAATCAAATTTGTCAGACAAGACTTTCCCTTAACAAACCCATGCTGTGTTTGAAGTATTGCTGCAGTCTTGTCTAGATGATCCTGCAATACGTCTTTAACCAGCGACTCCATTATTTTACCCGGAACAGAAGTTAAACTAACTGGTCTGTAATTACTCGTGTCACCCTTCGATCCACCTTTGTGAATTGGGGACACATTTGCACATCTCCAGTCCGTGGGAACCTCCCCTGAGTCCAAGGATGCTCTCATAATTATGGCTAAGGGTTTGCTTAGTTGCTTTGCCGCCTCCTTTAAAATAACTGGATAGATCCCATCCACCCCAGGTGCCTTTCTTATGTTTAACTTCAACAATTTCTCCTCCACTTTGCTCTCAGTTATTACAAAATCATCAAGCACCCTGCTACAATTTGATAACCTTCTGCCATTTTCAAACCTTAATAACTCCTCATATGTGAATGTAGATGCAAAATACTCATTCAGTTTGTTTGCTATCTGAGCAGGATCATCAACAGTCGAACCATCGATATCCAGTGGACCAATCAGATTCATTCCCTTCCTTTTAGAGTTTATATAAGTAAAGAAATCCTTGCTGTTTTTCTTAGCATCTTTTGCCAAAGATTTCTCGTAATCCGCCTTCGCCTGCCGAACCTCCTTTGTGACCTGATTACAGACTAGCTTATATCTGCCACAGGCTTCTGCGTCACCTGATAATTTATATGCATCTCATGCATTTTTCTTCTCTGTCACGAGTCTCATTAGTTCATTTGATAACCATTTAGGCCTAAACCTTGAACGATATTTCTTAATCGGTATATAAAGTCTAGTAGCTTCCACGATTAATTCTTTGAATGCTTCCCACTTAGAATTTACTGTTTGTAACATCGTCAGTTGATCCCACTGTACAGAATTTAAAAACTGTCTGAGACCACTGTACTCCCCTTTACGGAAGCAAAAACCCTTTCCTTTACCCCTGACGGTAGTTACCTCTTTGAGTAAATCCCACTTCAGCACACTGTGATCACTGCCACCTAGTGGTTCCTTTGTCTGCAAATTCTTAATACACGAATGATCACTGCTGATAACCAGATCAAGAGTGTTACTTTCTCCGATTGCCTCTCGAACATGCTGCTGCAGAAAACAATCATCCAATAACTCCACAAAAGTCTGACTAGTGTGTGAGTGACCAACCCACAAGTTCCAGTCAATATCTGGGAAGTTAAAATCCCCCATTATAAGACATTCTGATTTACTGGCCCACTCTATTTCTCTGTACAATTGTTCATTGTACTCATTCAAGTCATTAGGCCTATAACACACTCCTACTCTTATTTTTCCTTTCGCAGTGCTTATCTCACTAAAATTCAACAACTAACGTATGTATCACTATTAGTTTTCTCTGCGATCTATGTTAGAAAAAATGTAGCTCGTGGCGGCTCGGATTCCTTTTTTTCCATAAAATTAATAGAATGTCAAATAAATATGAAACTGTGATAACATGTTTTTAATTCCTTTTATTACAGAACACTGATTATTATAGAACCCAAGAAAGGTGTATTCAGTATAATCTGTGATCGATTTTTTTTAATGTCGCATTTGAAGTTAAGGGAACTTGCAAAAAATATGGAACTTATTATTTCGTATGCAAATTATTAACTTCAGATCACTCGCGTTCAGTGAAAAATCCTTGGCGTTCCGGATGTGGACTGTGGTCCGCCAGTTGGTGACTCCAGAACTAGAGAGACCTTGATAAAATTACTAAGAAAACAATACAGAGAGAGATAATAGAATGCCTTTGATCACACAAAAAAATAGCGTTTCCTCCTTTGCAAAAACCAAAAGTTTAACCTTCTTACCTAAGGGCCATTCACAAATTAGATAATGTGACTTTTTAACTGTTTGAACATAACACCTCACAACAACCCACCTGTCCCATCATTACATAATGAAATTATGTAATGATGGGACAGGTGGGTTGTTGTGAGGTGCACCATACAGGCCACATTATTTTTTACGAAATATCTATTTGCAAAGTTCGTGCTACTACATCCTTCCTTGAGTTATATAATTTGTGAATGGTTCCTAATAAAATACAGTACGGTAGATCAGGTTCATCTGTAACTTTTTTTTTTTTTTTTTTTTTAATTTCTCATATCCGAATGGGCAAAAGCAAGGGTACAGTAATACTGTACACAGCTTTGTTAAATACGTAATTGTTAAATATGGTGATGTTCTTGTATTTTCTTTTCCTTGTAAATTCTGATCCTATGCGACCGACGCAGAATGTAAACAGAAAATTTATTTATAACAAAGCACTGACGATATTTAAGTAGGAAAGATTGTAGATGCTTTTAAAAGAACGTCTAACAGTTGCACTTTGTAAGTACTTTCACAGAAAGCATTGCTACAAATGGTTCCACTTGTAGATCAGTTGTTAACAACTACAAGGGTCGATAATCTATATAATAATTTATGTCCCTCAGTCCGGAACGCTCTTTGAACTTGAATAAGCTTTTGGCCTGATTCCTTTTTTGATAAAAAAATAAAAATAAATTTTAAAAAAATAAATAAAAAGCCCAATTTTTTCAAAAAATTTTCCGACCGCTTTTCAAAATTTCAGTTATTATTATTTATTTATTTATTTATTTTATTTTATTTTTTTTTTTTTAACACTTCCGTAACGGAACTGTTGAGTTACAGTTTTGGCGAAATATTCGCCAGTGGTACACTTAAAATAATTGTAATTCTGCAAATTTGTCTGTTCAATAATTTTAATTTTTTAAAGGACTTCATTAGTCATGCGTGTAAAAAATAATTATCAAATTCGCATTTTTAGTCATTTTTTAAATATAGTTTATTACCCGAGTCCTTCCCACTGACACCTTAGCTAGCAGCGAAAGGAACGGGAGAGAGGTCTTTATAATTACTTCAATATTAATCTTTACTTCTCTGAAACAGTTTTGGCGAAATATTCGGTACAGATACACTAGTAATAAATATAAACTGGTGAGAAAATTAGTACGTCACAAGATTTTTCTAGTAGAACTCGTTTATTCTTAAAACGATCTTACAACTATTACAGCAGAATCATGTCAGCATAACTTTACTCATATCTTACTACAAAATGCTACTACTTCTGATCTAGATGCTCTCCTAATTTTATTTCTTTAAAGAAAGGTAGTTGCTTTCTTGTTCCTATTCTATCTTGGTAACTTATTGTCTTCATAGTGTGTGTTAACCTTCTGCTTTTAAGTAAGCCCATATATTTACAAAACAAATAAATAAAATAAAACAAAGGAAGAAAAAAGAGAGGAGGAGACGGAATTGATCCCATTTAGTTGCCGCCCATCACCACATCCAATCCTGAATCTGCTTAGTAATTATTATTTATAATTTGTTAATGGCAATTCATTTTTAATATTTTTATAATACTCATGTCGTTCAGTAATCATTGTATTAATTTTCGTGGTTCAAGTTGTAAATGCGTGATGTGATCTTTAAAGTCGGCACATTAACTTGAGCATGTATGGCCCGCTTTAATGTGTTCTTTAAAATATTAAAGACACTTCCTTCGATAGGATAATGTTCTTTTGTAACTGTAATGACTGAATTAGAACTTACTGCATGAAAAGCAAAACCAACGTCAATGTAAATTACATTAAAGTTATATAATTTAAATGTAATGTTGGAGATACAAAGAATGGGGGGAGGTCATAACGCTAGTTGTGGCGCGTGCAGCACATTTGATGATCTGATATTTGTATTATTCATGGGTGTCGTTTTTATATTTTATTATAACAGAACGAGGGAGGGAGGGAGGACATTAGTGTAAAGGCATTTTGCGGTTCCAAAGCGTTGATCCTTTGGGGTGGTGTATCGATCTGCTTTGGTAGATACTTTCGTTATGGGGAGAAGATGGAGGAGGGATGCCCTAGCCAGCTTGATATCGATTTAGTTGCTCTTTGTCTCAGCTTGCCGTAAATACGTCTGGAAATTGAACTAGCACGTTCCCTGATCGTAATGAATGAAATGGAATTGCACAGCATATGCCTTTGTTTAGTTTCTCGTCTTATCAACTCTAAATTCTTTCATCATATACCTTAGAAACAGCTCTTATTTGATTTATAAATTTTTTCCAGTATCATTCATTAGCTATTGGCTCTAATTATTTTAACTTCTACCAAGTAGAAAAAGTTTTTTTTTTTTTTTTTGTGTGATTAGGTTTAATCTACACCTTTCAAGAATAAATACAAGAATATCTTCTTTCAGCATAGTGGTTCCTGTGCAATTTAAGATATTGATTTATTACTTGTTAATAGAATTACAGAGCCAAAGTTTAAAGTACTCTTAATATTTTGAAAGTTTAATTTTATTTGTATTCCTTTTGAAGAACGGTTAGAAAAGTGTAACTCTGATCATTATTCAATTAATAAATTGTAATTAATTATAAGGCGGAAAATAAGAAAATGCACTCAAGCTGATTAGAATTTTTCTTGTTGGATAATCAGATCTAATTTTATAATAAAAAAAAAAATTGTTAATAGAATTCTGTCTGCATAATTATGGGTTTCGCAAATTATTATTTCATTACTTGAAGAATGAATCAGCCTATATTCCTTATAAATGTGATATTTAATTTAACACTGATTGCTCGGCGAAAATAGCAGAAATGAGCATGATTTTGTTCCCATTTTTTATTTACCATTAGACAAACCGGCTTACAACGTAACCTGAACTTACTCCTATTCTTTGCCGCCTTTTTTAACTTTCTTATTCCAAAGGTGTTTTTCCTTCTGCTTGGAAGTTTGCTCATATCCAGCCAGTTCCTAAAAAGAGTGACAAATCCCTCCCATCCAATTATCGTCCTATTGCAATTACTTTTACTCTTTCTAAAGTAATGGAGAAATCAATTAACCGCCAACTCTTAAACTACCTAGAAACCTTCCGTCTGATCAACGATCGCCAGTATGGATTCCGTCAGTGTCGATCCACTGGTGATATTTTGGCTTATGTTACCCATTTATGGACTAATTCAATGGAAAGGTTTGGTGAAACACAAGTAGTTGCTCTTGACATCTCAAAGGCTTTCGATCGTGTTTGGCATAAATGTCTCTTCTAAACAAGCTTCCATCTTATGGTTTGCCAACTGTTTTTAGTAATTGGTTATCCAGTTTTCTCTCTGATCGCTCACTGAGGGTGATGGTAGATGGCTCTCTGTCTTCTAACTTCTCCACTAATGCCGGTGTCCCCCAAGGTTTAGTTCTTTCCCCCACTCTTCCTCTTGTATATTAATGACCTTCTTCCATTGACTGGAAATCCTATCCATAGTTTTGCCGATGATAGCACATTGCATTCCACTTTCCATTTTGAGAAACCTTGTCCTGCTCAATCAGCTTCAACTTCTCGAAAATCTGCTACCAATTCCTTAAATGCCGATCTTCAGGTAATTCTCCAGTGGGGCAAAGACAACTTAGTTGATTTCAACCCTTCTAAAACTCAGTCTTGTCTTATATCTCGCAAAAAGGATTCTTCTGCTCCTATGCTTATCTTTAGTGACACTCCGATTTCTAGGCAAAATTATATATCTCTTTTGGGGATTACCCTGACTTCTAATCTCTCTTGGCACAAGCACATTACAAATATTGCTTCCTCTGCATCTAAAAAACTTGGTTTTCTCTTTCGCTCTCGGCGTTACTTTTCTTCCAAACAGCTGCTCACTCTGTATAAATCGCAAATCCGCCCTGCCATGGGATATTCCCACATATGTGATGGAGCCTCCTTAGCCAGGTGGGCAGGAGCAGCAGTGCGTAGCACATGCTTCTTGATTAGACCGGGGTTCAAGCCCGTGAGCCACCAAATATGTGGGATGCGGAAAGGTCAGGGAATGACCACCGCATATCCCGGAGCAATATAGCCTTAGTTGCTAATGCTCCTTAAAAAAAAAAAAAAAAAAAAACATCTGGGGTAGTGCCCCCAAAAGCTCTCTATACTTCCATGGGCACTGTTCTTCTGAATTGGCTTCTATAATTCCAACTCCAAACTCACAGAACCAACTTTTCATCTTCCTCGTATTCATTCAACTGCCATTTTCTGGAACAACCTTCCTTCATACGTGTTTCCTGAAAATTACAGTCTACAGAAGTTCAAGTCCAATGTCAACAAATATCTTCTTTTGTCTTCTCAACCTCCAACTCAAGCACGGTACTAAGTACTATAGGTTCTAATACCTCTCGTGTTTGGGGTTTACATTAAAAAAAAAAAAAAATCATGGCAACTCGTTGCAAAGGTATTCACAATATGAGATATAACTTAAAACGATGCCGCCTTATAAATATTCTGTTTATTCAGAAATGGCTGTGTATTGATGATGCTATTGCACTTAATGTATACATAGTCGAAATTTGCTCGCAGCTTGAGGCTTTAGGCCTAAATGCATCTTAGTTTAAATGAAGAGTCAAACGGTGTATGGAAATAAACTTCCATTTAAAAACAACTGTTATGACCTTTATGAGGGTTAAATATAAATAATCCACTTCATCAGAATTAATTAATTATGCACACTGGTTACAAAAGTAGAGTAGAATTAATATGCTGTAATTATTCTTCACGTGATGCTAAGTATTTACTAGTGTTGTGATATTTACAATTCTGTGTCACGTGAGTTTATATTTACATGAATGGTACTCACACTGAACTCTGGTTTGTATATGCATGGGTATGGTGAGATTCCCAAACTCAACAAACATACATATTACCAATCTCAAAAATAACAGATTGCTTAAAGTTATTTTTCAGAATAGGTCATGGTTGACACCCATCAGGTGATGGTGGATCGTTTATCCAGTACTTAATATTAGTATAATGCACGGCTGTAAGGCACAATGTTTGCAAAGCAAAGCATTCTTGACAGTGTACGACAATGTGGCATAAACTGGTCTAGTATCACTTAAGTTTTTTCATCGACTTAAGTATGACATATGAGAATAGCACACAAACACAAGAGAGATTGACTGGGAAGGAAGCACATCGTTACTAATATTGACTTCATCGATGTGGGCAAGCTACTAAGATTTCTTTCCTGTACGTTTTAGTGATGACAAATTTATTCAAGGTGCTGTACTAGAGTTGGCATTTGGTTTGGGAGGAAGCGGTGTAATAGATGTAGTCTCTAATGCTTCGTGCAGAGTATCGGATATTATTCGCCAGTAACGCGAATCCCATATGGATGGTGTTGTGGTTTAGTCTGTGACCATTTAACTGCGGCTACTAGTCGCTCATTTTAAATAATACTAGGTAGAGCTGCATCTTTTTTGAGGTAGTTAAAGTTGTTTTCTCCGGTGGCGGAAGACAAGTTTTCCATCGGGCTGCATTTGCTCTGCGCACTACAGTACTATACGATTTGCAAAGGTATTTCGATGATCGAAATTGAACGCAAGTAAAGCACTTCAACTAGTGCGTTGAAATATCCTTGCAAATTTTTTTGGCAATTTTCCTTTGGGCAGAGGTTCTCAAACTTTGCGATATCGCGACCCTCTAAAATGATAAATGAATTAATGCGATTTCCGCCTCCATAATAAAACCAAATATTTCATTTGACTAGTTTTGTAAGAAATAAATATCACTTACTTAAAATTAAATTTCAAAACATTTAAAGCCTGAGGAAATTTTTTTTAAAAATTAACCCCTACGCTTTAAGTGGCTTGCGATCATCTGGGGTGGGGGGGCATGCGACCGACATACTGCTGTACCGTCTTAGAGATTATGGCAATTTTTTTTTTTTTTTTATAGCCAACCTTGTAGTGAATTCATAAGTGCGAAACATGGACTATGGATTTGTTATGTATCAATGATGATCATCACTACATTACTTTTGATTCAGTAAAACTGGTCAAGATTTCACTAGTCTTCCTTATTTATAGATGTTGAACTATGGTTCTGTATCTGTATATGGTAACTGTAATCAGTTCTCTATGTATATTAACATACAACAAAATATTCTGGTCAGTTGCATATTTTAAAATGGACGAATAAAATTCGGGAGAAAAAAAAAACTGATGCTTGGGATACTTCCTGCCGGGCAAATAACTTAGGAGCCGACATGACAGAATTTGGTGTTCCTAACCAAAGACCCTGACGATGTCCGTGACCTTGCCACGAAAAGCTCCCCGTGGCGTTTTTCTACCAGGAAAATAACTGCTAGCCTTGTTAGGAAATGGGGGACGAGTGTTAATGATTTATTTTAACTTCGGCTGACTGGTAAAACATTCTTATTCGTCTGGTTTATGACACAAGTTCCCACACATGGCGCCCTCACACGGCGCTTAGGGATAAGCATTTGCTGGTGTTTCTTTCTTTTCTTTTCTTTCTGTCGTTTACGCATTAGAGTGAGGGGCGTGGAAAGAAACAGTTGGATATTGCTGATAGAGGGATGCCCTCGTTTCCCTCGTTTTCGCAGCTGGTACTGGGAACATGACTCATCTGGTGTAGCGGTTGTTTAGAGATTAATCGGAGACGGAACTGACTGCAACAACATACCGTTAGCTTACAGCAGCAGCATTAAACTGGGTAATGTGAAAGTCCCTCATGTCTGCATTGGTTTGGCCACGTTTCCTTATGTAATTTATTTTTCGATGAATTACAGTTAAATTGGAAAGATTACTTTTAATAACATTCTAAGGCAACTGTGCAGTTAAGAAAAAAGAAGAAGAAAAAAAAAGACAATACGCTGTCGCCATCTTTTTCGACAGAAAGTTCATTTTGAAAGTTTATTCTCTGTAAACTTTGTGTATAATATGGTTTTGCTTCGTTATTTTCGATAAATGCATATTTCGTATACATAATGAATAGGGAAGGGGAGGGCTCGTTTTCCTTCGGAGAACGAAAACGACAATCCGTGACACTTCTAGGAACGATTCGCGGTTCTTTAATTATACAGTTCTGGGAATTCCTTCTGCAATTTAACGAAGATTAATCATATAGTTAGCATCTCACAAAATTATGATTAGAAGTGGCAGCCATTCTTGTCTTGACTAATAAAGTCACCAAACAAATCAGTATACCCATAAATACCGATTTGGCAGTCATGTTTGTTGCTAAATCGTATCCTTATACTTAAAAGTTTTGTTTATTTTTATATACAGTATACAAGAACCGATTTTTTTTTTAAATGATTAAATGTTAAATTAAATGGTGCATTTTAGGTCAACAGAACGATGCCACTCTGAAACTGGCTCCCATGCTTACAAAGAGTAGATATAGATAATCTACGCATGTGCAGAGCGACGCTTTGATGGTTTTTCTACCAGACCGAATGTGCCACAGAAAGTTTGACACCATTCTGAAACTCCTTTTGTTATCTGTTATCAATTCAGCAATCTCTTTAAATTAATTTATATTTATTTATTATAGGAGCATCGACATACACTTGAACAAGTTAGTTGATTACGCAAGGCATACATCAACTAATTTGTTCACACGAATCAAAGGCATTTTGTTTCTGCTCATCCTCTATATTGCCGGCTGCTGTAGCCAAGTTGTCAGCGCCGGGGGTGCATAAGTACAGGTGCTTTAATCGGTCTCAGGTGAGGGTATCGTGGTTTTTTTCTCCCAGAAACTCGGGTTTTTCGTCCAGTAAATAGAAAATCGACCCCAGATACACACAATTTACAGACGATATAACGGAGCATTATGGTCTTAGTCGCTGATGCTCATAAAACCCTACAACTTATTTTTAATAAATGAAACTTAATCTACGAGAGTATATAACAAATAAAACAGTAATAGAACGCCGCTTTATAAAATAAAACTGTTTCATTGGAAATAAAATAAATACCCGAGGCAAATTTAAAAAAAAAAAAAAAAAAAATGCGACTCCCACAGGGAGTCGCGACCCACAATTTGAGAATTCTTACTCTCTACTTAGCTACTGAATCGTGCACATTGCATAATAGTTTTCAAAATTCGCTGCAGTACTTCACTAATACTCTGCACAGTGTTTATAGGGGCTCACATCTGGTGAGTATGGGCTTGGCACACCCAGGCTCCTGAGCTGGATATCATCATTCTTCTCTTCTTGGTGATTCCCTTCTTCTACTTCTCTCTCTCTCTCGGGGTAATTCAGACATTTTTTTTTAGCTGGTGCAGCATAAGCCTCAGGCTTCCTTGCACCATATGTTATTTGTTATTTGGTTTTTTTTTTTTTTTTTAGGAGCATTAGCAACTAAGGCCATATTGCTCCGGGATATGCGGTGGTCATTCCCTGACCTTTCCGCATCCTCCGTATTTGGTGGTGAGGGGCTCGAACCCCGGTCTAATCAAGAAGCGTGTGCTACGCACTGCTGCTCCTTCCCACCTGGCTATGGAGGCGCCTTGCACCATATGGATAATAATAATAATAATAATAATAATAATAATAATAATAATAATAATAATAATAATAATAATAATAATAATAATAATAATAATACAATTTTATTTATCAAGAGAATTCGTTTACAATAAATAATAATAATAATAATAATAATAATAATAATAATATAGCTAATTTGTCTCAGTCTATTTAAATATCTGAAAGACTCATATTTCTTTTCAACTAACTCAGGAATAATTGTCCAAGCAAGATGTCCTATTTATAAATATACGCAGTCTTTGAAAGAAGAAAAATTGTCTTCAGTAGGCTATTCCCTTGTAATCCGTCTTCGGGCATTGGTGGATTGGCATTGTGTACATTTTAGACAGGTAGTTTTTAAAAGTAGTCACATAAAAGGGCATTTAATTTCATGCTGACACTTTGGATTGTAATTGCCGACAGACACTTCGTAAAGGAGAAGTAACGAAAAATACACAGCGAGTTCGTAACATATGACGCTGTGCTAATAAGAACGAGACTTCCTTATGAGAAATCGCAAAGAGTAAAGAAATTAGATCACGAAAAAAGGAATTACTGGTTTCCGTGACTTAAGTTAGGAAAGCAGTATTGGAAATGAATGTGTCGACATGAGGAAATCACGTGGTTACCAATAATGAATTAGTTTGAAATGTTAAAATCACTAATTAAACCAAGTGGACTGTGTGAAATCAAAATCAAGTGAATTTTATTATGTACAAAGTATCGCATTAAGTAAATTAAACCGCTTAACACTTGGCGACGTTTCTGGAATCCTTGTTGAATCCTATCATCAGGCCTAGTCAAGGAAGATTTGAAGTAACTGTATCGGGTAGAAAACTCCTGATAGAAAGGGTTTCGAATATTGGAAAGCAAATATGCAAGATGGACTTGGTCATCATAGATAAAGCTTCTTATATCAACAGACAAAATCAGAAATGGACATTATAACGTAAGTACAATGTCGACAGTCTTCTATACTGTACAGTTGATCATCATCAGTGTGTTCTACCAAGGGCAGGTCCACGTACACAACAACCATCACTTCCTTCATCTCTCCCTCTCATGAGCTCTCTTCATCTTCCCATATCCGTCGTCTCCTCTCAATTTAATTTCTTTCATTTCTCATCCGTCTTTTTCAAAACTTACTCATCCCTCACTTTAAAATGTTTTTAAAGTGTCACGACCACCGGGCCAGAAAAATTTACTATTAATCACGAATATAATCGTTAACCGTATTTAGACGTCACGGGGCTTGAACCACGGTTCACTCAAAGAGCCTGTGTTATTGCGCTCGCTCCTGACTAGTCAGCTATGTCAGGTCTGACATTATCCGCCCGTCTTATCTTTTCCATCACTCTCCGTACCATATCTCACAACTTTTCAATCTAATATCTTCCATTCTCAGTGTCCATATCTCTATCGTATCAGTCTTTTCTTTAAACTAATTTCTAATCTCCACATAATATTCTTCTTCGCATCTCAAAAGCTTTTTTACCCATTGCTATTCTTATTTCTCTACTGCCCTTTATTTTTTTCACCATTAGGTTTCCCAAATACCTAACCATTGCTTTCTCAATATTTATTCTCATCGCAGCTCTATTGCAACTTTCCTTTAGCAATATTATCCAATTTGTGCAAGTCTTCCTCATGATCTGTCACCAGTGCCATATCATATGCAAACAGTAACAGCCTTCAAATCTTTCCTGATAAGGTCTAATGCAAAGCTTCATCATGAAATCCAGACACGTCGCAATTAAGTACATGTATTAAGGTTCTGTTGCCTGAGAGTTTTACTTACTTATTGTTTACTTTTCACGCATTTTTTTCGATATTGGAAAACAAATATGTAAGTATTCTGTGTGGTGATGGGCATAAATCAGTTTATTTCTGAATCGAAAAAAACTGTAAACTGAATCGTTTACAGTTTTTTTTTTTTTTTTTTTTTTTTTTTTTTTACATTGGAAAACGTAACATCTCGAAACTAGTTTCGGAGTGATCCATAATATCGAGTAGCTCAACATAATGAGGCATCAGAATTTCATATTTGTAAATAGCGAATATTCTGTAAGTCTCTAGGAAACAAAGTCCTATGTCGCCTTCACCCGTGACTGACTGACTTGGATAAGTGTGAAGGAATCCTGAACCTCTGGCGCGCTTTCCATCTCTCTCTCTCTCAGTTAGTATCAGTAACTATAAGTAAATCCAAAGTAAGGCAGTGAAACTAAGCGTATTCACATTGTCTGAATAAACATAGGTTCCAACCCCATCTTAAATATACAGGGTGTTTCAGTTAAACGTTTCAGAACTTCTAAGAGGGGTAGGGTACATCCTGACAAGTCGAAATCATATAGCAATGTGGGGTCGGAAATGCTTTCCTGAAGCGGTGTTGTACACAGAAGCACCATAAAGAAAAGAGACCGTAAGTGAGAAATCGTTTTAATAATACATGAAAAGAAGCAAAAGGTACATGGATTAAAGTAAGTGTTCGAAGTTTCTTCCACGGGCTACAATGCACGCCTCACATCTCCGACGCATGGACATCCGAACATTCTGGAATACTCCAGGCGAATTTCGAATTTCTTGAACAAGAACGCCAAGTTAGTAGGATGGATGATTACACGAACGCAGAGTTAGCCGATATGCATTTGGCGTACGGGGCTGCAAATTGTAGTGGGCCAGCCGCACAGCGTTTGTACGCGGAACGATATCCGACGAGGCGTATTCCCAGTCATAATTTCTTTGCAAGACTGCACCAGAGGTTAGCTGAGAGAGGTTCATTTGAAACAGCTGACAGGGACAGGGTAAGAACAGCACGGACTCCAGCCGTCGAACAGAATGTGCTGCAGCATGTACAGGGGAATCCAAGAACGAGTACACGAAGTCTAGCAAACGCAGTCGGGGTTTCCCATTGCAGCGTCTGGAGGATTCTCCGAGAACAAGACATGCATCCGTTTCACGTGCAGCGTGTCCAGACACAGCAACCGGAGGATTATGCACCTCGTATTGCTTTCGCACAGTGGTACCTTGGAAAATGTGCTACAAATCCCCTTTTTCCTGCTGAAGTGTTGTTTTCCGATGAGGCATCCTTCACAAGGGAAGGAATTTTCAACACGCATAACGACCATATCTGGGCGGTCGAGAACCCGCATGCAATACGACGTCGTGCAGCACAGATTCGATTTTCGGTCAATGTATGGGCCGGTATTATGGGAGATCACCTCATCGGACCTTACCTGTTACCGTGTCGTCTAACCGGACCTATCTACTTGATCTTTCTGCGGCAAGTATTGCCACAACTTTTGAGAGATGAACAGATTTCTGCATCGACGCAACAGACAATGTGGTTCCAACACGATGGAGCCCCTGCCCATTATAGCGGAGATGTTCGTAACTACCTGGATGTCACATTTGGTCAACAGTGGATCGGACGTGGTGGTCCCGTGCGTTGGCCTGCTCGGTCACCCGACCTATCATGTCTTGATTTTTATTTCTGGGGTCATATGAAATCGCTAGTTTATGACACCCCTGTTGACAATGCTGAGGAGCTGGTTGCAAGAATCCGAGTAGCTGCCGAAGAAATTCGAAATTCGCCTGGAGTATTCCAGAATGTTCGGATGTCCATGCGTCGGAGATGTGAGGCGTGCATTGTAGCCCGTGGAAGAAACTTCGAACACTTACTTTAATCCATGTACCTTTTGCTTCTTTTCATGTATTATTAAAACGATTTCTCACTTACGGTCTCTTTTCTTTATGGTGCTTCTGTGTACAACACCGCTTCAGGAAAGCATTTCCGACCCCACATTGCTATATGATTTCGACTTGTCAGGATGTACCCTACCCCTCTTAGAAGTTCTGAAACGTTTAACTGAAACACCCTGTATATAAGATCTCTAGTTCTACGAGTTTAGATTGAAAACGTTTTCCACAACTTAATAGTCCATTGGATAATGGAATTTTTTTAGTCTGTAGGTATCCTTCTTTACTTTAAAATTTCTCTAGTTTGTACCATCTGTAAAACAAAAAGTTATCCCATTTATTTAATTTATTAAAGACTGTCTTAAATACGTCATTCGTGCAGACTCCTGATCTCAAGTCTTGAGATCAGGACTTGCAAAATTGAAGTGTTGTAGGAATACTTCTTTGTGCCAATATCTATGGGTAATTCTGTACCTTTGTTTTTCGCTGTGCCCTTTCCAGCCGTTCCACATCCTTCTTGAAATGGAGGGTCTCCAAACCTGTGTACAGCAATCAGTGTGTGGTCTTATCAATGTTTTATGTAATGCAACAATTACATCTTAGAGTAAAGAAATTCAGTTCGTCTGGTAAGAACAGTAACTAATTTTAATGATAAACAATAACTAAGATTAAGTAACAGGAGCTTTCGTCATCTTTGTCCCTACAGAAAAATTGTTGCTAAAATGGGATTGTGCAGTTATACCGTAAGTTTTTTTTTTTCAATATCAACTACTACTTAAATTTGTTGCTGCTTAAATAATAAGATAATCTGGGACTACTGTTATACAAATATAGAAACTTACATTTACTGCCGCTTCTCAGACCAACTATATAGTTTATCCAGATTTTGTTAAAACAACGTATCTTGATTGCTATTGTTTACCAACCTTTGTATCAACACATTTTACATCAGTAGCATAAACGGGTTTACGAACAGATTTTGTCTCCCATGTGTGATAGGTGTGATGTCACCACTCGCAAAGGATCATGGAGACATTATTTTCATAAACACTTATTTTACTGACAACAAACTTGTTATGGTTTGACATAACAAATTTGATCATCAGTATTTAACATTTATTAATGACGTTGATCACATCTCTTTCTTAACAGGAAATAAGTCATGAAATTTCTGCATTCCCACCCAATCCCCTTAAAAACAATTGTCAATTTTCTCCTTTCCTGTTTAAAAACTTTATATAAATGAGTTAATTAATATTCTCCAAGAAAGACGTCCCAAACAACTGTGTCAAAATCACTAACAGCGAAGAACCTGGTACCCCAATGACTTTTCTGATGGTACTGATATAGAGATTCTTCTTACGAAAAATACGATCTTTCACGTGCTGTGCTGTATGTCATTTGGTTAATGTAATGGAGTCCTTGCTGTTACTGTTTTCTGTATAAAAAGATCGCTTAGTAGTATTACGGCTGGGTGGTTAAGTGGGATACTTCTGACATTTGTTACAACTAATATGCAGTTGGTGTCTAAACTACATATGGAAAAGATGCTTTGGAATAATTCATGTAATTTCACCGTGCGAAATTTTAAATCCCTGTGGTGCTGATGGAGAATTTAAATATTTCTGTTAGCGAAGGAAAGCACGCATCAGCCCGACGCGCTAAAACATACTCTTAATGTATGTTTTATGACTGTCACGTTCCATAACAGTGTACCATTACTGTGTCCCATTAATAATCCAAGTTATTATTTATTCGGATGTTATTAGGTGGGGCTGTGCTTTCAACAGAATTTATATTCGCATTTATTATGCGACTTCATTGGGATAAACTCTTCCATCTATTTTCTAATGTGTTGTAGGAGAACGGATAAGCCGATTCCTATGTGAAAAGACGATTCGAATACTATGAAAATACTATGTGAAATATTATGACTTTTTTTTAAATTCGCAGAATGTACCATTTTTAAGATCAAATTAGATTAAACTAACGTATAACTAACTTACAGAATTATTGCAATTCATTCGATAAAAATTTTATTGTACTACAGGTAACCTTCGTATAACACGATAGTTTGGTTCCTACAAAATCTCGTGTAATGCGAAACCGTGTTATATGGACTGAAAACCAGTACAAAAAGGGGGGGTTACGTTCCAGAAGCTAACAAAAATACACCTTTTTTTTTTTAACTATCGGAAACTTATTGTTACAGTAGTAATAACTTAATATTTTAACTTTATTTTTATAATAGTAATAACTTAAATAGTAATAACTGAACAAACATCTTACCTTACAAACTGTGATACGTATATGTGAGATAATGTACGTTCATTTAATTTTCTTCCTCTTCATCGCTGCTAAGCACAATCTCTTCTGTGCAGCACCTAGATTCGAAGTCACAATTTTTTTATGGTCTCAAACAAGCACAAGTTCAATAGAACAGAACCTAACCCAAGGATCTCCCAACAAAATACTGTGAACCCCCGCTTTAAAGATATAAAGCACAAATTTAACTTTATTACCTTACCAATTAACAAAGTTAAAAATGATACGTGAAAGGCGAAAGAATATTTTCCAGTTAGCAAAATAAAAATAAATTTACGCTTACGTACATAGCTTAATTAATACGTATTGTAATTCCTTGCACCATATGGCTAATAATAATAATAATAATAATATTGTATATACTAACTGATATTTCTTTTCACTGACTTTTTTTTTTCTCGTAAAATTTAAAACAGTAAAAATGATAAGAAATTAATAACAAAGAACACGATACGCACAAGTGAGATATGGAGTTTCTGAAAATGTATTTGTTTTTTTATATGATTGAATATTTCATGGAAGGGGAAACACATTTCGCCATAATAACGTGAAAACCCACAGAATTCCAGCTATCGAAACTATCGCAAATGCAGTAAGATCAAGTTTACTACCCGTTTATAATTGATTACATTAACAGAAAAGACCAATAAGTGCTTTAAAAAAAATATCACGAAGGCGATAACTAGCGAGTCAAGAGCGTTATTCACAGAAAGGAATGGAAACGTTGAAAATTACATCCAAGTTATGTTTTTTTCCCCTTATCTTTTGCGATTATCATTATGTACTTTACTTATAAGTAAAGTATATAATGATAATCGCAAACGATTTCTCTTGGTACTAAATGCAGGAGACTACCGCAATGTTCTTCTGGTATATTTAAAACAGAATAAGCATCCAACAGTTCTTACTGGAACTTTAAAAAAAAAACCACAAATATTTTATTGCATTTTGACTCAGCAGTTGTGTCAGAGAAATAAGGAAAGGCTACTTTCATTTCCTGGAAGTGACCTTGCATGATGGCAGTCGGGTAACACAAACCAAACCAAACCAAACCAAACTATTATATTAGGGTCACCCAGTAAGTTATTACATACACCCATGTGTATTGTGTCTGTAAATTGCGTGTGTTCTCTGGTCGAATTGCCTGTTTTGCTGGACGAAAACTTCCAGTTTCTGGGGGTGGGGGAAGCTTTGCTATCTACGCCTGAGACCGACTAACTCAGCCACGGAGTGAAAAAAGCCCATTAAAGTTCCTCGTGTCATCGACGGGATTCGAACCCGGGACTTTGCCACCCACTGTGGGGAGGACTGTGACGATACTACTGTGCCGCGCAGAAAATTGGTTAACACAGTCATTTCCTTTATTCTAGGGTATATATGGTTAGCAATGATATTTAAGCATGTTCCGCCATCCAAGTGTTGATCCACAGGTATCGCCCATCTCAGTGTCTTCCCCCCCCTTTCCCGATCAGCTGTCAGTGTCCACTGAAAGATGATGAATTCATATATATATTTTTTTTATATATACACTGATGTTGCTATTTTCTTAATGCAACTGGAACAAGGTTTCTTTAGGACAGGGGCCTTATCCCGTCTGCACACTTTCGATGATTCTGTTCGCCTCTCTTTATGTAAACAGTTGCATTATATGATGGGATCAGTCCTTTGTTATTATAGACCAGACAGTGTCCTTGTTTAGGATAACTTGTATCGTAGTCCATATAATTCGACTGAGATTTTTAGGGCTTGCATGCCCCTGTTTGTATCAGTCCGCATTCAATCCTAACTCCGAAGTATTCGGACATTGTTTTGTTCGGATTTTTTTTTTTTTTTTTTTTTCTGGCTGGTGCAGCATAAGCCATAGGCTTTCTTGCACCATACGGCCGTTACTAATACTAATTGGCCACATTTTGTGCTGACTGCTCGTTTTCTCAACTACGAGCCATTCCTGAATCACCCTTGTTGTAGGTACATCATCATCATAGTCGCTTTGCAGCGATATGCATTTCCCTTCTTATTTGTGTTACACTCTAAAACCGATTTTCATGTGTCTTTGAAAGGATTTGTGTCGATTGCAGATATTGTTTTTAAAATGCAACTAAAGTTTATTGGCTTCTAAATATAGTTTTACGTCTGGGGATCAGAAATCCAGGAGTTACATACTTGTACAAACTGTGAGAGGGGTAAAGTTTTTAGGACGAAAAAGGCTTAGAGGTATGATATAGCTAGATAAGAAATATATTATGCGGTGTGAAAAGGCGTCTAGGAAAGCACGTGGTGGCCTGTCTATAATTTATACGATTTCTGCAAGTAGGGAGAGGGATGCCGTTGTCTCTCTTTATAAGAGAGACAATGGCGAGATTTCATTTGGAATATATTCAAAGTAGTGTTGGATGCTCACTTTTTAGCAATGGGGAAAGTATGCGTGATTTGAGATTTATAGTTATATTTTAATTAATATTTTCATGGCAGATGCGAATAAAGTTCGCTTCCTTGCATAATTTAGCCTTTCCAATACTCATACGAAAATCAAGATCCTAAATGAAAATATGCGTGGCGAGGGAGCGGTCTATTATTCAATATGTCTTCTATTGCGCGAAATTGAGTGATTTCTTCATCCTATGAAACAAATCAATCACATGGAGTGATGTCCGGAGATTAGGGATGGGATGGAGTGCTCGAGGATTTTCAATTGCCACCATTATATGCAATAATCCGCAGTGATGGATTATTGCGTACTAGGATGCGATCATTGTACCACAGGGCTGTTCTTCAGAGTTGGTTTGTGGAAGAATGCAATCCTGCATTATGTTGTTCCACAAGTTAGCTCTGTAAATGCCGCGTACTACCACTTGTTAGAGAAGTATCTCCCACTACGAGGACAATCCCTGATGTTTTTCTGGAGACTGCCTCAACAATGCAAGGCATCATATTAGCTGGTGCTGTGAGGGCTTTGCTACAGCGGTGGCATTGGAAAATCCTTGAGCAATTCCCATCTTTGGATGTGAATTCTTGTAACTGTGATTTGTTGTGTGAGTTGAAGTCACTCAAAAGTTAACGCTTTCTGAGAATAAATGACTTACTGCAAGCGGGAAATCGTTCCTTTACCTTTCTTCGACAAAACCAGATTGTTAGTTATTGAACAACGAGAAGGCGTCTGTCACACGTATGTAGGTGGCTGGAGTTAATTTTCAAAGATTGTCATCTTTAAATGTTTACCATCTAATACCGTATAAGTCGACCTTTTGAAGAACTAAAAATTCTAAAATTTTTAGGTCGACTTATACGCCAGGTATAAAATTAATTCTCATAGCAGAGCAAATTTGCCTTTGTGACGAGTTTCCCTGGTATTGAAACACTTTTAAACAGATGTCCTAGTTAAAAGGTTAATTGACCATTTGTTTAAGAGATGAGATTTCTACAGCAGCCTGTTTCAGGACTAACTGGTCACTCAACCACTCGATACTTATTTTTAACTAAACAAATTACACTGCGTTGGGACTACCTTGTCCATACTGTATTAGAAATTGCTAATTTCATTTTCATTCCTTTTTGGCCTTTCACTTTTCTTCTACTACTATAGACAAATGTAGAAACGCAGTTCCTGATATATGGTCAGGTGTAGTCCCCTGATGAAATATCTGATCATGTATCAATATTTATTTCAGCTGACATCAGATCAAGCTTTTTTGTATTACCTATATTAGACCATTTACTAAAAATGTTCTCCCCCCCCCCCCATATCTGATGACGGCTATACCATTTTCATTTTATTTTTATTTGCATTTTATTAGTATTTTGTTGTGCTAATTTTACTTTACAGTTCTCCCACTTTATATTAGCTTGGCAGTTCAACCCATAAGTTACTTAATTCATCATAACCTCTAGGATATTAACATTCTTTCATCTTTCACTAAGCTACTACTCTTCTTTTTCTACTTTCCTCACTCTTATAGTTACTGGCACCTTGTGTAACTTTCACATCCATTTATGCGTATTTCATTTAATATTAATACAATTTATATTTATATATATATATATTTACGAAAATGTATATTGTTGTTTTAAAAGTCAAAAATTGTTCATCTTCATCAGACGAAAATATTTCATGGAATTCTTCGGGTATTGTGTTTTTGGAAGGTCTTCCATATCGAGTGAATCTTTACAGAGAAACCAATTCGCAGTGCAATGCTAAACAGGCAAAAAGGCTTCGTTACGTAAATCAATGATTCCCGTGTACAATACACATCACCATTAATAAGAGCAGTGCCGTGTCATCACTTTTGTCTTCAGGTTTTGGTTTCGTGACATTCTGGTTAAGGGAGGACTTTATACGCTGACCATTTTCTTTACATTTTTCAGCAGTACTGTACAGAAACATAAAAAGGTAATGAAAACCCGTCTCACTGTAAATCAAATGAGCGTGTTGGAACGTGACTTGGTAGGCAACTACGGAAAGGTTCGGCGCATAATGGCCTATAGCTGCCGTTGCACCGTAAAACATACAACAACAACGGAAAGGTTCAAGGTCAACTTCTGCGCCTTTGTTTCGCAGGTGACACTTGATGTGTAGTGGCTGTGCGCGCAGTTTCGTTATTTAATAATCAAACCTCGTATATATACACAATAAACTCCCGTTATAATGCATCTGCTTTTAACGTTCTTGCTTATAATGTTCTTCAGGGCCAGTCTATTTGAAAGTGTTTTAACGGGAGTTTACTGCATATATTTCAATACTTGTTATTGTTATTCTGGTTTTTAGGAGCATTAGCAACTAAGGGCCTATTGCTCCGGGGATATGCGGTTGTCATTCCCTAACCTTTCCGCATCCTCCGTATTTGGTGGTCACGGGCTTGAACCCCGGTCTAATCAAGAAGCATGTGCTACGCACTGCTGCTCCTGCCCACCTGGCTACAGAGACGCCTTCAATACTTATAGATGTCCCCTTAAGAAAAATCTTGCGATTCCCTGTTTAAGACTGAGCGGGGTTCCCCTGTCGTGTTTATATTTTACAGATACAAAGGTTTTAATTGGGTATACCACTGAGTTCATCTTTTAACTTCATTGCTTTTTGTTTTTCTCTTCTTTTTCTTTTAAATTCGAAATGAGATTTTTATTTAGTAATTTTTGTTCTTTCGTTTTTTTTTATTTCATATATTTATTAATTGTTTTAAATTTACGTGATTGGATGCCGTCGTTTCAGCTGTATTACTGGTAATTACTCCACAGCATTCACAAAATTCGTGAATGCTGTGGAGCTAATTGGAAACAACTATGCAGGCGTAAACAAATTAGCATTAGTAGAGGCATACGATACAAGAAAGCAAGCTTATGCAGCATCAGCCAAAAAAAAAAAAAAAAAACACGCTCCCATTTCACCCTTCCATTCGTTCCAAATGCCTGTCTAGCTCGGCTTTAAATTTATTTAGGCTATTACCTTCCACAACAAAAGATGGAAGCCTGTTCCACCAATCAACTACTCGCTGGCTAAAGGCAAATTTCTGCACATCTATTCTACAACTATCTTTCCTCAATTTAAAACTGTGCCTCCTCAGGTTCTTAGTCTGAGCAAGAGGAAGAATCCCATCAGCATTCAGCTTGCTCAACCCATTCAAGGCCTTATATACATCAATCAGATCACCTCGCAGGTGCCTACTCTCCAGGCGCTGCAATTTGCAGAGCCTAAGCCTTTCTTGGTAAGAGCACCCCTTTGTTCCCCTCACCAGTCTTGTTACCCTTCTTTGTACTCGTTCTAGCAACTCTACATCCTTCCTAAAATGAGGCTTGTAGATCCGTACACAGTACTCTAGGTGTGGCCTAGGTTTGTGAAATAGTAATATTTAATTGAATACAGTATACTGTTATCTGCAAACCAGTTACACTCAGGCAGCGATGTTCGTATTTTAGCCGAACTCCGTAATGTAGAAGGGAAAGGAAGTCTTTTGTTTTCAAGATGAATTCTTTTGCAGCACAAGGCACCGACTGGTCTCTCAAAACTAGGTCTCTCAAAAATGTAAAATAAACAAGCGTTATGATGTAGAGCAAGTTGCTGGCTTAAGTTAACTACACTCCGTTTGAGTGCAAATTAAAGTTTGCCATTCTTCAGTTGGTAATGCATGGACAAATAAAGTACGTGTACTTTTAGTTTGCTTTTATATAACAGCTGCACGTGTCTGATTTGTACAAGAAAGTTTTCTGCTTCGTCTCTATTTATTTAGTATTGATTTTTTTCCGCACAGAAGTATGCTTGTAAGACCGTGATGGTTATTTATCCCCCCCCCCACTGCCGTCATTGTCCCATTTAATTAAGGGGGACTCACTTCTGGCGAGTATGGGCTTGGCTAGGGTCGCCATAAGTTTGCCGACCCAATACTGGACATGTGGTGTTCTTGGGCCTCGGGGGAAGGGGGAGTAGTTTTTGATCATAAAAGTTGAAATATCTCTTGAAGTTGAAGCCGATTTGATGTTTGAATTATGAATTCTTGTTGATAAGTGTTGCTGTATATCAGATTTTCCGCCATGAGGAATGCAACAATATGCTTCCTTATTTGATCGTCCTTTCTTTATGTACGACCATTTTTTGGAATATTCTTCAGAAAAATGTCACTTTCTTTTTGGCATTTTATTTCACTCTACCCTATATACAAACAAGAATAAACTTGTAACTGTGGAGATAAATAGGCAGCGCGAGTGAACGTTATATCCTTACCATTGTCTGTGTCAAACTAAACTGTCACAGAGAAGATGCCGCCGCCGCACTGTTGCTATGTTACAAGTTAGCGAACTTAGCGGAAATTCCTTCATTAGGCTCATTCGCGTGGCCCAAGTCACGCTAAAGTGTTCACGTGTTCAATTACTTTTACGCTAATTACCTTACATTTGATCACCTTTTTAATAAATACGGGACAATTTGAATGGCATACGGGACACAAGACCTCAATACGGTGACATTCCCTTATATACGGGACGTATGGCAACCCTAGGTTTAGCACACCCAGGTTCCTGAGCTGGATATCATTCTTCTCTTTCTTGGTGATTCGATTCTCTTCTGCTTCTCTCTCTCGGGGTAATTCAGATTTTTTTTTTTTTTTTTTTTTTTTGTTGTTGCATAAGCCTGAGGCTTCTTTGCACCATATGGCTGCTAATAATAATAATAATAATAATAATATTGTTCTGTACTTTAATTGTACATACGAGATTTAGCAGTTAAAAATAATAATAAATACATATCGGCCTGCGTGTAATTCTAATTTAATAACCTTTACATGTTAGCTTAGTCATTCTTTTGAAATAAATTCTTAGTTAAAACTACAAATTTGCAAAAAAAAGAAAAAAATCCAACGTTACACTAATAACATTATTATTATATGATTATGGTAATATATTAAATACTGAATAAAAACATCATAAGAAAGCAATATCGAAAAATCGAATACTGTACATGTATTTCAAAATCGGTATAATTCGTGACACCTTAAGTTTAAACTTTAGGACTGCCCTCATGCGGCTCGCCGATTGGATGCCCCAATTTACATCTTGAATGGTATATGGGATAGTTTAACATGAACGGTTATACTCTATTCCTCAGGTTATATTAAAGATTGCTAGTGTCGCTTGCATTTCTCAAATTCAGCTAACATAATCTTCTAGGCTATTTCGAGAAATTTATTTATTTTTCTCTCGACCTTTTCCATTCGTGCGCTGAAATAACTTTCCCAAAGATTAACAGCCGTCCTATCGTAATTTGGACAATTTTGCAAAAGCATGTGATTTCATCTAATTGCATTTAAAACCGCCTCGTCGCTGTTCCATATTCCCTGGGGCACTCTGTCTCCAAGTTTCACGCGGTAGCGTCATGCTTGATAAAATTTTGATTACCATCACGTGCTTTCGAAGTCCTGTTTTTGTATTTCCTCCTCCACGGAAATTGATGAGCTGCGAAAGCAGCGATCTGACTTGCACGGAGTCACAGAATTTAGTTTTTTTTTTTTTTTTTTGTGCTTCACCAAGTACATACTTTATTTCCGAACATTATGAATCCTGTGCGCTGTAGTGTATTGCGAAAGCCACTGATGTTGATCTGTAATAAGTGGCTTATGTTTTCAGGAGACGTTTGCTTCTACTAATGTTTTCGTAATGTAGTTATGTCGTAAGAGTACTTGTGCTTGGTGAAGTATGAATTTTTTGGAATATTTCCTCGGCTGTAACAATAGCTGATGTAGAAATAGGCCCTTGGTTAATTAAATAATGTTCTACGAGTGTAGATTTTGCGTTTGGGGAAGGAGAGTGATATAAATTTGTGACTGTTTTGTCACAAAACTGTGACCTTTGTCACTGTATTAATTATTTATTGGAAGATTTTTAATATTGGATCTTTTGAAAATCGTTATACTATGGTATAATGAAAGCCCATTACTTATTTAAATTTTGTGAAACACACCAGAAAGTCAAAAATTAACTATATCGAGGAAGTTTTAGAAGTTTTATGCACCATTTTTACCTAAGCTAATCAACTCAGGCGGAGGAAATCGGGTTCCCCACTTGAGTAATTCGGGGTTTTTTCAGTCTGTACAACTAGCAAACAGGCTCGTGAACCCGTACTTATATAGACAACACCACAGTTTACTACTCTGTGGACAACAGACTAAAGAAATGAATTAAATAGTGTTTCTAAACCGTTAGTAGACTGTGGAGCACCATAAATTATTTTTTAATTTACTGAACACAACTCAGATTTACACATACAATACAGTACTTGTAAATATGTTGAAGTAAAATTTTTATTTCTCAGCAGGAAATCCCGAGTGATGAGTACTCGCGGAACACCGTTGAGAAAAACTGAACTAAAGTACTGTACAATAATAACTAAAGTGACCAGATCCTTAGCATTCCAATGCGGGGACATATAGGGTAGGATACACATTTTTATGATACACAATATACACATTTTTTCTATATAAAAAATATTCACATACAAATATTGACTTCTTTGAACTAAACTTATAAAATAAAATAAAAAAAAACAAACTTCTTAAAAAAAAATATATATATATATTTTTTTATTATTATTATTTTTTTCCTCCACAGAAAGGCTAAAATTCAGTATACGGCACCCCTCATGTTACGCTACGTAATGAACAGAGCGTTGCGTGAAGGATCTGAACTGAGAAAAATAATTGTAATTAGAAGGGGGGAAAACTTATTAGAGGGGTCATGTTTTTAATCGATTTTCATTTTTGTTTAGTGAAAAAAGGTTAGGTTTTTTTCTGAGAAATAATAATAATACATACTTCTTTTAACAATAAAAACAAGAGAATTTAAATAATATAATTAAATATATATTTTTCTGCCTGGGTGAATTTTTCTTAATAATTCTTCCTTATTTGCTATATCTTCGTAAAATTCTTCACAAGAATTAGCAAAATTGCACTTAACTTATAGTTTTGCTTTCAGTGTTTCTACGGTCAGCTGTGTTTTTGTTGACGTCCAGCTTATTTACTATAGAAAAAACTCTTTCCGTTGAACCACTGGTTTCCGGCAAACATAATGCCGGAAACCAGTGATTTGCATTATGTTTGCCATTAAGGTATGGAGGCTACATGTCCAATCCTGGACATTTTCTGGGACAATTTGCAATACGAGGAAAATGACTGAAATCCGGGACTTCTGGTCACTTTGATACGCTCCGGCCAGAGTTGCCAAAGCGGCAAGAATAAGACAAGGCAAGCTGATCAGCTAGTAATGACTATGAATTAATATGAAAAAGGAAAATAATAATAATAACAATTAAAACAAAACAAAAAAAAATGTTAGTTATAAAGCCAATGGTGTACTAAAAAAAAACTTGAATCGGTAGTATATCAATCTCTCCTGCATTGTACTCAAAGCAATTAAATAATTGATACCGAAGGAAAATATCATCCATATTTGTGTGTGCCGGGGCAAGCTTCATTGGTGACTGTTCAAATTTTGCCAGCATTTCTGGAGCAGATTTGTCTCTTAATCTTGGTATATGTGCAATTTATTCCAAAATGCTGACGTAAAATTTGCTGATACCTCGTGTCCTTAGTTTTCTTGGCTCAGACAAAGTTTAAAAGCATGTTACGAGGCGAGATTGTTGGCGAAACATAATTCTACGCCTTCACAGACGGTGCAGCGTCGCGTATTCTCAAATTTCAACTACCACAGTCTCAAAAGACATCCTTTCTGCCGCCATATTGTTTATACACTTGAAATGATGGTAACATTATCTGTTGGCCCTCAAAATGGAACATTATGCGATGCTCAGCTTCCCCTTCGCTGAAATGTGTCAAAGTGTGGTAACATTTTTCGGATATGATCACAGATTGAATGATTTGCATCTTTGTACTGCAGGGATAACAGCCATATAAGTTGACCATGGTTTTAGTCCACTTGACCGAAAAACACTATTATTGATAATATTATTGTTAAAAATAGTTAGCTTTAAACTCTGACCTGCATGGTCTAACTGGAATATAAGCAGATTTTTTTTCCTTCTTAAATTTGTGTATAATCATTTTTATTAAGTAACTGATTGATTAAGCACTGACTATACTTACAAGTGACAACTACTGGCGGGGTCGGGGGAGCGCTATTTATTTATTATTTTATTATATATATACTATATATATATATTTTTTTTTTTTTTTTTATTTAATTTTTTTTGTTTAAATATTTCCAGATCGTTTCATTAAACTGTTTTATTTTATAAAGTTGTAAGATAATTTATATTTGATATATAGATTAAATTTAATTATCAAAATTAAGTAATATCCTTGAGGTTGCCACAGACATTCTCTCTCAGATATGCCAGGCAAGCTGTACTTTCTACCTGGGAGTCGGTATATACCGACACCATAGTTACCTCAACGGGGACTCGGTGGCTGAGTGGGTTTGCATTCAGAAAGCTCCTCCTTTGAATCCTGTGGTTTGAATGAGGTGCAATCTTTTTCAGCTTTTCTCATTCTTGAAAAGAGACAAACCGGATTTAGAACATGTGGAATTGACGTATACGATGCACTGACGCTTGTGGACGTGGGTTGTCTGGATGTTAATTAAAAAAATAATAATAATATATATATATATATATACAAAGGGTACTAGGAAAGTTTTGCAATACAGCTTTGTTTATTTAATTTTTTCAAAGTAATTTCCTCTACATTCAATACACCTCTCCATCCTCCGAAACCAATCTTTAAACCAGTTCTGCCAAGTTTCACTAGGGAGTAGAGCACACTCGTTGTCCCAAGCCCGTAGAAGGTCCTCATCACTGGAAAACCGCCTCCCTTTTAGCTTCATTTTCACATGCGGGAACAGTGCAAAGTCGCAGGGAGCAAGGTCTGGACTGTAGGGAGGGTGCTCGAGAAGTTTCGGTCCTGTCGTGGTCAAATATTCGGTGCAGGCTTTGGCGCGGTGAGCTGGAGCATTATCGTGATGGAGGTACCAGGTGTCCATTCTTGACTTTGGCCGCAGGTTCTTCATAGATCCAATGACTTTAGGCAGGCATTGTTCAGTATACCACTTAGCTGTGACTGTCTTCTGCGTGTCCAAAACGACACGTTCCACAATTCCACTCGATTTGAAAAATACAGCTATCATTTTCTTCTTTACAGATCGGAATTTTCTGACAATTACGGGTGTGTCGTCATCATCAAAGACCCAAACTTTGTTTTGAGCCTTGGTCGGCAGATCGTAATAGTACAGCCAAGTCTCGTCACCTGTCACGATGTTGTTCACATACCGAGATTGTCCCTTATCAAACTTTTTTAACATCTCCCGGCACCAAGTCACACGTCGTGTCATCTGCTCTTCAGTCAGTTGATGCGGCACCCAGAGAGAACAAAGTTTCTTCACGTGCAAATGATCTTGCAGAATCGAACGAATTGCTGGTGCATTTAGGCCCAAAGTATCCTCTATCTGTTGGTAGGTCACTCTCCTGTTTTCGTCAAGCATTTTCCTCACAGCAGTAACGTTTTCCTCCGTAACTGACGTTCTTAGCCTTCCCGGCCTCTCAGAATCCTCCAGAGTGAAATTTCCCCTTTGGAATTCTCTATACCACCTGAATATCGTTGTACGATGTGGACAATCATCATCTAGTGCAAGAGTCATTTCTTCTAAGCACTGGTCTATGGTTAAACCACGCTCGAAATTATACCGCAAAACTGTCCTTATCTCATTTTGTGACCACGATGCCATCGCAAGCACTTTACACTCTCACTACTAATGAATAACTGAGCCCATCGACTTGGCGCAGCGGCTACTATGCACGTATGAACATGTCTCAACATGCAGCAACAAGCAGCTTCCTGTGATTCATTGTTGCGTCATATTGCAAAACATTCCTAGTACCCTTTGTATAATCAGGCATGAGTACTGTAAGCGGTCTGATTTTTCTTCATAATTCTAAATGTTTTCTTGTATTTCTGAGCAGCTAAGGAATTTTTTTTTTTTTTTTTTTATGTAAGAGATGATTTGGAACAAGTTAGATATGTACGAGGGACATTTTAAAACTTCGTTGCTTGAGTATGAAAAGGTAGTGGTATAGCGTTAAAATTTTCTGTACTTAAATGTATAATACTTCAAATAGTAATCCATTAATTTTCACGAAGTTTCAATGAGGTATTTTTTTAACTACTGGTCATGAAGTCAACAAAGTTGTGTGAATGAGGAAAGATAGACGACAAAACTAGTCACCCTGCAGTCATTTGAGGAAAAAAGGCAGTTCACGAAAATAGTTACAACACTGAAGGAGGATGCCCATTTCTATTTCATGGTTAAGGGGCGGGCAGCAGAATTAAGATGACCCACGCTCCACAAGTTGTTGATAGTGTGCATGATTTGGTGATGAGGGTCGCCGTGTGTTAATTCGGGCGTCTCCCCGTAGCCAGGTGGGAAGGAGCAGCAGTGTGTAGCACACGCTTCTTGATTAGACCGGGGTTCGAGCCCGTCACCACCAAATACGGAGGATGCGGAAAGGTCAGGGAATGACCACCGCATATCCCGGAGCAATATGGCCTTAGTTGCTAATGCTCCTAAAAAAAGTGACAGTTCGGTACATTTTCAGCGTCTTGGGCATGTCAAATGAACCTGTGTACCTCAATAATAAGAGGTTCTCACTATGAAAAAGGTGTCAGCACGATGAGTCTCAAAGTTGTTGACAGCAGATCAAAAACCGTACAAGATGTGATAAGTGAAGCGAACATCTGCATCGTTTTCAAGCAGATGCAGCAAATTTCCTTGCAAGGTTTGTGACCTTGAGTGACACAGTCCATCATTTTCAATTAGAGACAAAGGAGAAATCCCAAACAGTGGAACACAGCTCTTCTCACCTTCCAAAGAAGCTAAGTCGATTCCTTCTGCTGGAAAGGTGATGGCCAGTGGCGTAGCTACCATGTAGGCAGGCAAAGCAATTGCCTCCGGGCCCGGCGTCTTTGGCTGTCTCCTCTTTTTGCAATTTTCATTAATTAAGTAGGGGCCCCCGAACATGTTCTTTGCCTCCGGCCCCAAAAAAAGGGTAGCTACGCTACTGGTGATGGCATCGGTTTTATGGCATTCTGATGGGGTGTTGCTAGTGGATTACTTTCAGAAAAGCCAGTACGCAGACATTGTGAGGCGTTTGCACGAAAACATCACAGGTAAACGCCGAGGAAAACTCGGCAAAGGAGTTCCATCAGGACAACACGGCTGCTCACAAGTCTGTTATTTCCATGGCTGCACTTCATGAGTGCGGCTTTGAAATCTTGGATCATCCCCCATTATCAGATCTAGCACCATGGAACTTTCACCTATTGTCTAATTTTAAAAAAATATCTCGTTGCATCCACTTTCCCACCAGCAGTGACGTCATTACTGCAGTGGATGCATTCCTGGAGGCACAAGAGAAAACTTCCTTCCACCTGGAATGAACGCATTGCATCAGTGGCAAAACTGTATTGACTCCAGAGGGAAATATGTTGAAAACATGTTACCCGACTCCTCAAATAAAACCACGAATTTTTCAAACGCCCTTTCTATACGATATGCAATGTTATTGGCAGCAACTATTAGTCCTGATTTGGAGAAATCAGAAAGAGAAAAATGCATTATGGTGTCGATTATACCCATCTGCATTTTAAGAAAAGTTCCCCGAGATTTTCTTTTGATAAGAAATCTCAACTATATTTTTAATAGAAATTTTGGAAGTTACTTAAAATCTCTTCTATCACCTTTTTACAAAAAAAAAAAAAAAAAAAAAAAAATATATAGCGGAGGTGCTTCAAATTTATTTTGTATTTTTACAGAATTTATAAATAAGGTTATTTTTATATTTAAAAAATACCAAAAAATACAGAAATATCAAAAGGTCATCCGTCAAGTAAGTAAAGACGGCTAAACTTGCCCCTTTTTGACTTTCTCAGGCAGCTAGTTTTAGTGGCTGTTCTTTTTAGCATCCAGCAAGTAGTCAGCCATCATACTGACATTGCAGACTCTCGGTATCTTTCTTCCCCATTTATTTTATATCGTGATGGAACTTTCTTCTGAACTAATCCAGCATGTCACTCGTAATCTGAGTGTTTATTGTTTCCCAAAAAAAGTGTACATTTTTAAAGCTAGTCCAAGCGTCTCAGTTTGGCCCATGGATTCTTCAACTACAGAATCGAGTAGCAGCTTGAGGATTTGAGTTCCAACAAAAATTCCTGATTTGGTTTTTTGTTATGTAAACGATGGGAATTTAGTGCCAACATACTTGAAACAATTTCCGTCTTTATTTGAGGACTTGGACGAACTGTTTCATTAAACCTATCTTTATGTTCATAGGTGGTAACAGTTTTGTTTTACTAGTGGCTCGTTTTTAATGCTTTTTGAACTTGGTGGCCACATTTTCCTTTCGCAATATTCACTTATTTGCTTGACTCCTACTCTCACAGAAAGCAAAGCATTCTTGTGTAGCCAGTTTGTTAGCCAAGTAACAGACCAATAACTTTAAAATCTTCACACACTTGCCAATCGTGATCCTTGTACTGAATTTTCCAAAAGAAGCTTAACATTTTCATAGTTTCCTCTAACTGTACTGAATCGATACGTGTTTCCATTATGTTATGAAGAAGACTCCTGCAAGGCTTTGCTTCAATGAGTCAATAAATAGCTTTCACTCTGTTTGTTATTAGAAAATTCCAAACAAGTTCACAACTTCAGGGATGTGACAATATGTCATTGAGCATTTTTTGGAAAAATGGGGAACCAATTCTTTTGCATGATATCTATAGTGTGAAAAGACTGTTCCTAGGGCCAGCAGGTTTTTTGATTTCAGCCTTTACACTAAAAGCTCTGCAGACCCTTTGGGTAGGTTTAAATCTTACGGAATTGTGTTCACTTTTGTGGTCCAGATTTATGAATTTCTTCATCGCAGTGGTTTTTATCATTCTCTAGATCACAAATGTCAAATTTGGAATCTGATGGCATATATTCGAGAACAACTATTGGAAATGGTACTGGTAGTTAAGGAGTAGGTAACTGTCCTTACAGCTAAAGTAATGTTGTTGGAATACACAGTGTTCTGATTGTTCTTTGCGTTATAACCTTCTACATTTAACATACGGAACAAAAGTAGCAGAAGAAGAAGAAGAACTTTTTATTGCATACAAAACGCACATGCGGCACACAATACCCTTCACGGCTAAAAGCCAGGGGTTAGCAGTCATTAATGTGATCCCGAGGTTTTCTCTACGCCATGGGAATGGCAAAAATAATGTTTTTCTTCTTACCACATTTCTACAGTCGCAAACCCTCCATACATGTATGGCACACATCATGGGGGAAGGGACCAACTGATTTAATTCCAAAATATGCGGCATATACATTTTTCACAAATTGTTACATTGTTTCACCGAAACATAGTTACCTAAAATGTAACAAAATATATTTAGATTGCACACAGCCACGAGTTGCCATTGACAAAAACAGAAAATTAAAATCATATTAGAAATAGATACTAGTTAGCGTGAACTGTACCAGAAAACAACCGAATGTATGAGGGAGTGAAAATATATCGCAGGTTTATATACAGTAGTTACCTGACTTGCACGTCTGGATCTGTCATTCACAAAGGAAGTAGTACGGATATTGCTATGCGTGGAATGTGAACCTTAAGAAAAATTTCTTGCGAAGTTTTTCCTTAGATCAAAATCTATGCAGATCAGTGTTATCAATGAACAATAATCCTTACCATAATTTTGATTGATACTGGTAAACTGGCAGTTTCCGGAAGAGATACTTATGTTCGATAAGTTGCATGTGAGTTTTTAAACTTTTTATGGACTTTTCTTTCCTCACTGTGACCGAGCTAGTTGGTCTCGGGTGATGGTGGTACCCCCCTCATGGAAACTTGGTATTTTTATCCCGAAAAACAGCAAACCAACCACGGAATACAAGCTGTTTACACAAACACGCTGTGACATCTCAAAGTTGCTTTGGCACAAATACAAACAAGCTGCTTTTTAAGCATTATTCAAAATCAGGTACCTGTTTTCTGTTGCTCCAATGTACGATTTTGTAGGTCCATTTGAAAGTGCCCGAGCGGCATATTTCTTGCTGCACCGCATCGTATACCCCCCAATTAAATATTGCCACTAGGCATGAGAAGTACAGTTATTATGTCATTCCTGTTTAGGTAATGTCGTCGTCAGGTTGCATTTCGCTGAATTAACTAGGACGAACATCGCGTGCTTATTTTAATGCCGCAGTAAATGTTTCTATAAATTATATTTCATTTCGAAGTTCATATATATATATATATATATATATATATATATATATATATATATATTGAATTCTATTCGTTATTCTTCAATTTCTGTTATTTGTTGTTGAAGAGTAAAGTATTAAAATACCTTCATATAAATAAAAATAGCTATGCGTGAGCAGTTTTTCCAGTCATTTTATTGATAGTTTATCAATATGTACAATGTTTGTAAATAAGTCAGTACCTGATATATGTAAAAATTTTGTTTGTTCATTCATGTGATCATTCATGATTCAAACAGTTTTGTTTATATTCCAAGGTGACTAGAGGAGTTGATATCATAATGTAATGCTCCCTCTTCCCATAGTATATAAAAGGTTTATCTAATAATATTAAGGAGTATTTCTGATAAATTTGAGATACTGGTTAGATCTATAGGTATTGATATAATAGGAGTAACTCACTGCGGCCCACCTATAGCTATAACTTAATGTAATTTCAATAATTATACTCATAGGTTCAGGAAGTAATACACTACCATTAGGTCATTTCATACCAATAATAATGCAATTAGGTATATTTATTAACACCAGGGGCTCACATCTGGTGAGTATGGGCTTGGCACACCCAGGGTCCTGAGCTGGATATCATCATTCTTCTCTTTTTTGGTGATTCCCTTTTAAATTCTCTCTCTCTCTCTCTCTCTCTCTCAGGGTAACTCGGCAATTATTTTTTTTGGCTGGTGCAGCATAAGCCTCAGGCTTCCTTGCATCATATGGCTAATAATAATCAGTAAATATAAATAAAATATAGGTAATTCATTTCTTTGTTTATTATCAAACGTTTACATAAAATTGACATATTTTAGGAAAGGAAATAAGGAAATTTTCTTATAGTTTTATGTAGGTATATTTCAAATAAGTTGTTTGCGGACCTGTATTTTCTTTTCATGGACCGGTACTGGGCTGCAGACCACACTTTGTGAAACCTTGATATAGGGGATGAATTTCATTTTGGAGAGTAGTTTGTGTATAGAGGAAGGGCGAGGTTATATATCTGATCTAAAGTTTCCTGAATGTGGTAAGATTACATCCTGATTCAGAACATTCCTAGAAGTTTTAACACCACAAATTCAGGCATTGAATCTGTAGTCTGTACTACAGACTACATGATAGTGATGAAAATGATAAAAGTCTTTGTATGCAACTTGCCACTCATGAATTGGAAATAGTAGATTGATAACTTGATCTGCAGGATAAATTTTTGAATCAACTCAATGACTGTTATCTGTCAGCATTTCAGGGGCACAAATATCCTTGTTCTGGTCATCCACCAGTGATCTGGGGCTTAGTGACTATACTGTTCTAAAATGGACAATGATGAATGAGAATTTGGGTAAAGGTAAGGATTTTAATTTTATAGAAAAGGGTTATTGTGGACTAATGAACTTCTTGGACTCTTCAAGTGAGACAAACTATTCAGCACAAGAGAGAAAGTACAGCTGAATTATGGCTGTAGTTGATCAGATTTTCAGAGATGAAAATCAAGATAAAACAATTTCTGAAAAATAAAAATCAGGATGTTTCTGGGACTTGTGTATAAAAGCCAAACTGATGCAATTTTTACTGCTTTGGCTTTTCAAGGTTTCCATAATATTAGCACTGCTAATATTAATATTATTTCATTGTGCTAATATTATTTCATTCAATTATGCTCAGAAAGACTTGTTATTTTATTTTTGGTTCAAGTAAAATTATGAATCAAATGTGGGGATACAAAAATCATAACCTAGGTACAATAACCTTGTTTTTTATAAGAAAACATTAACAGTTATACAGGAACCCAAAATACATTTTACTTTAAAAAATGCCAGTTAATCCTATTCATAATTATTAGTAGTGTTCTTTGCTAGGTACTGTTCTGTTTGAAGGAGGATTTTTCTAGTTTATAATGAAGTTAAAAATTCAAGACATGCCGATTTGTACTCAGAAAAAGTTTAATCTGTGTACAGTTTATGTTCAAGGAAAATATTTTTTCCAGTCATGATGTTAAGAGGGGGGGGGGCATAGCTTTAAGTATGGAAAAAGACCTGAGTTTGAATTATGTATTGACAGGAAGAACTTTGTTATCAACTTTTTTCACAACTTGGCCAGATTAGTCATGATTTTTCTCCCCCAAACTTGTTTTTTTTTTTTTTTTTTTTTTTTTTTCACTGACTAAAGAATAGATGGAAAGAATGCAGCTTTAACTTGATTTTGAGTATTTTATTATTTGATCACATTAATTTTTAAAGAACATTACCTATTAATGCAATGAAAATGTGTGAGAAAAGTTACAGCAGCCCTTTATTTTAATTCTTTAATACAGTAAAAGTTCAGTAAAATAATAAATAAATAACCAATTTTGATTATTTATTTATTATTTTCTGCCCTCCATGCAAACATTATGGCTCATGTTCACATGGAGGACAGAACAACTCTCAGTGGCTGAAAAATAGTAGTTTTAGTGTGTCTTTTTCATGTAATGAACAGCAGCATTATCTGTTTGCATCCAGGAATTGCAATGGTTTGCTGTTCTGCCTGCAGTGACAATTTTTCAGTGGTGAAAATACAGTCCCACCAGATTTGCCTTCCATGAAGGTGTGCAAAATTCAGAAGAATCAACCATTGGTTCAGTGTTATTGTTAAAGAACATAGAGTGGGCCCATTTGAGTATCTTGCACTGGGGGGGGGGATGCAGAATTTGTAGTGTTGTCTCTAATTTTACTTCTCTTTTATTTTAAGTGAACTTTTATATCAGAATGACTTGCTTGTCTAATACTTAAAATGTCACGTATATTGCGCATTTAGTTTCATCATTGATGTTCATTTGTTTGAATATTGTTCCCTATAAATGCATTTGTGTTGGCATTTTTCCGAATGGGGAGAAAATAAAATATCTCGTGCTGTATTTTATCAATGATTTTAAAAGGTTTCTTCTGCCTGCTTGATTATTTAGGGCACGAAACAATACAACATAAAGTAGTGCAAAAGTAAGCCAAACATACAGTTTGTATTGATATTTTTTTTTTGTTTTCGCACTTCAAAAATTTTAGATGTAAAAAGTATTGCTATTTATTGTGATAATGTTAATTGCCATGCTAAGTTAACAAAATTATATTATCAATTTTAACATTGTATATTTATTTAGTTCAGAAAATTTGCTTTACATGAAAATTTGGTTCAAAACAGCATCCCCAAAAAAAATTTTTTTTTTTGAGGGCTCTGGGACATTAAGCTCAAAATTGGGATGTCTGGTCACCCTAATTATGAAAAGCTTGAGGTGTTCATTCATGATTGCAGCCACAAATGCATTGATTACAGTTAGGAAGGACATTATATTACCAAAAGTAAATGGACATTTGTGTGTTTCAAAGAAAACGATATTTAATAATATGTTGTTCCACCTTTTGTTTTTTTTTGATAACAGGAAGGAAATATTTTAGTATTGGTCAATTCAACTATTGATTACAAGTACATTAGCCTTGTCTGAAGCCAACATTAATCTCAGAGGTGTTCAATAGGGTTATGATCAGAGCTCTAGCAGGCCACTTAAGCTTTTGCACACATCAGACCAAATCGGTATAGGCAGTGCAATGTTGCCAAGCCAAGGTTGGATTTACTGGAGCACAGTTGGTCAAGGGCTATCAAGGTTGTGTGGGGAAAGACCAATGTAATTGCTGTAAGGAGTAAATTTTTTTTTTTTCCTTTTAACTTTTGATATTTATGTGCACTGAGGCCGACTACCAAAATCTGGCATTGAATTTGAAATACTGTATTGTCATGCTGAAAGCGAAAGACATCCTCGCTGTACTGCTATCACAGTTTAGAAAGTGAGAATTTTCTATTATGTCAATTTACCAAATGGCATTAATTGTTCTAGGAATGGTCCAATAGTCCAAACCTAAATTGCAAGGGAAAAAATCCCCAGACTGTGATAGTACATCTGCCAGGCTTCACAGTTGTGACAGCACACTTTGATAAATAATGCTTGTTCCCCAAGCATCTGCCAGACTCAAATTAATCCATTAGATGAGAAACCATATACCACCATTTGTCATTCAATTACATAACTCTCCAGCATTGCCAAAGACCAGTTACAATGGGTTATACATTAGGCAAGTTCAGCATTGCTGTGATGTTTTATTGGTGAGTTGCAGCTCTTTCATAAAATCTAATCCTATTCAGTTTGTTATAGTGGCTGATTCAGGAGGGAGGGATATTTGGAATATTATGTTCAAATGCAGGAATATTATGTTTAGCTTCTTGAAAGGGTCCGAAGATGGGTAGCTCATCTGATGAGCATAAAAAATGGACATCCATATGAGGAGAGACCATGAAAATGCATTTACAGAACTTGGAAACTGGCTATATACTAGGGTTAGATAGGTGTGCATAAGGTACTGATGTGGAGTGGACAGCAGACTGAACAATAGAATTTTTATATTGAAATGGGATACAAAAACTTTGGGGGGGGGCTTTAATATTTAATACAAGCTTTTTGAGAAAACTAATAGATTGGATCTCCAGAAATTTATCACGTTACTTGAATCTAATTGACCGGGGTTCGAGCCCGTCACCACCAAATACGGAGAATGCGGAAAGGTCAGGGAATGACCACCGCATATTCCCAGAGCAATATGGCCTTAGTTGCTAATGCTCCTAAAAACCAAATAACAACAACTTGAATCTAATCTATAATGGAAGATAAGATTTTGCCATAATGTTAAGAAATATAATTTGACAATGTTATGTGGACTTCTAATAAAGTGGAGAAAGTAGCACAAAACCAGTTTTTGGTTATGCAAAATTGTTTGGTTTTAAGAATCTTGTTTTCTTGTTCATTCAGCTTGGAATTTCTGTTATTCCTTGTTTATTTCTCTTTTTTTTTTTATGCTTACTGATATGTATTTCTTCATGTTTCCTAAAGGTATTTTTTGTTTACTTCAACTTCCCATTTTATAGATGTGTACATGTACTGTGTTACCTTAATATCGCCATTTTTAATTTAAATTTAGTTTATCTTTGAAATATCAAGAATGGTATGCAGTTCACAAAAACATTCATCTTTCTTTCCCATTTTTATTATTGATAAGTGGCCATAATGATTCCCATTAAAACCTTGCAAAATCAGTTTTTTTGAATTTTGGGATTATTGTAACACTGCTGGGAATCTCTGTGGATCTCACATACATATTTTTAATTACTCACTTTAAGTAGAATGGTGGAAAATTATTGAATTGAGTGAAAATTACTTTCATGAAGATTAGAAACTTAATACCTAAGTATTCAAGAGTTGAAATAAGTTGTTTGCTCTTTTAATACTCTTAATTAAATGTTGATATAATACTGTCACAGTTGAATGCATACATTCAACTGTGGCACTCATTTAATGAGCTGTTTTTTTTTTTTTTTTTTTTGGCCATTCCTAAACAGCCATTCCTTCATAAAATTATGAATACATTTAAGTACATCCATTGTCTTTTAATAAATATTAAGAAAAGATGTCATTAATATATTATTTTATAAAATCATGATCTTGTGTAAATGCAATAGATTAAACTTAAACAGTACACACTCTCTGCAAGGTAGGTGCATCCTTTGTAGCTGGGTACCTTTAGAAGCATGTGAATGGCAACTACTTTTGCCATTCACATGGTGCTGAAGACTCTGCATGAACCTTGTAGGTAGGTTTCTTGTTCCTTAAGTAATCCCTGACATATTTAATTTAAAGAACTTAATTACTCTTTAATTTTACCAATGATTTATAATTTTGATTCCTTTATTTGTTATTTACTATGTACTTTAAATAACCTCTAACTAATCTTGTGGAATTTTCTTTACCCTAATTTGTAAAATAGAAACTTTTCAATTATAATTTCAATGTTTTGTGCAGTAAAAGTGAAGCAATCTTTATATTTGGATAGGCTACTCAACTAAATGGAGATGGCAACAGTGACTATCAAGGGACCAAGCCTGTATGAGTTTCTTCTTGAATCAGAGTTGTCTCACTATTATACTCGCCTGAAGAATGACCTTAAAGTGACAACTGTGCCTCAGTTAAAGTATGTTGAAGAAGATGATCTTTCTCAGTTGGGAATGAGTAAGCCTGAACAACGTAGATTACGAAAATATTTTCAGAAGTATTTTCCTCAGACATATCTTAGGAAGATAAAAAATGTAGGTATATTATTTTTCACCCGTTCACTCAATAAACGAATATTGATAATTTTTTGCTTGTAATATTTAAGATTGCATGGTAATAGGCTTAAATCGGACCTTGGGCCTAATTTAACCAGTGGTGTTTTTTTTTTTTTTTTTTTTTTTAATATACAGGGTGATTCACTACCAGTGTGACAAACTTGCAGGAGGTGTAGGGGGCACAAAGACGAATCGGAATCACATAGCATTGCAGGGTCCGAAATGCCTTCATCATGCGGTAGAGGACGTTGAACAGTGAACAGGAGGTCACATGAACAGCGATCCCGCTGAAAGTCAGCATTTGCGAACCGTTTCTGTTGAAGAAACCAAGTAGCAAAAGTCCTCCGGAGTGGATAATCTGCAGGCTCCAATGATTGGACGCATTGCAGATGGTATGAACTCATTTGGTTTGTTGACAGTATCCTCCATACAGTGGATTGGGAAATACCCAATCGTTGGCCTACCGCTCGACTACTTGTACTCGGATTGCCTTCTGCAAGACGTAGGACATTCTCCTCATTGTCTGGCGTCTTCGTCGTTTGCTCTCAATTCATGGTACCTTTCGTGAAACAACCAGTCTCACGTAACCTTCTGTGCACACGTGCGAAAATCATATGATGAGTATGAAAATCATAAAATGATATGATTTTATGATATGATATAAAGAAAATCATATGAAAATCATAAAATGATTGAAAAATAAATTTGATGAATTTGAGGTATTGCTCAAAACATCAAAGGCAGATATTGTGGGGATTTCAGAGACGTGGTGTCACACAGATATAAGAAATGCAGAACTGGAATTTGGGGAGTACAATGTCTACAGAAAGGATAGACAGGATAGGAAGGGAGGAGGGGTTATGCTATTAGTTAAAAAACACATAAAATCCAAGGAAGTGAAGCCAGTCGACATCGCTGGACAGTGCAGTGTCGAGTCAGTTTGGTGTGACATAAGCATTGGGAGATCAAAATTGAGAGTAGGAGTGTGCTATAGGCCTAATGACTCTGATGAGTATAATAAGAAACTGTTCGGAGAAATAGTGGGCCAGTAAATCAGAGAGTCTTATAATGGGGGATTTTAATTTCCCAGATATTGACTGGAATTTGGGGGCTGGTCACTCACACAGTAGCAAGGCTTTTGTGGATTTATTGGATGATTGTTTTCTACATCAGCATGTTCGGGAGGCAACTAGAGGGAGTAATACTCTTGATTTGATTATCAGTAGTGATTCTTCATGCATTAAGAATCTGCAGATAAATGAACCACTTGGTGGCAGTGATCACAGTGTGCTGAAGTGGGAGTTACTGAAAGAGGTAACTACCATTAGGGGTAAAGGGAAGGGGTATTGCTTTCGTAAAGGCGACTACAATGGACTGAGACAGTATTTAAATTCTATACAGTGGGATCAACTGATGATATTGCCAACAGCAAATTCAAAATGGGAAGCATTCAAAGAACTTATCGTGGAAGCTACTAGGCTTTACATACCAACTAAGAAATATTGTTCAAGGTTTAGGCCTAAATGGTTGTCAGATGAACTAATGAGGCATATGGCAGAGAAGAAAAATGCATGGGATACATACAAATTAACACGTGACACGGACGCCTATGATAGATACAAGTTGATCTGTAACCAAGTTACAAAGGAGGTTAGGCAGGCGAAGACAGATTACGAGAGATCCTTGGCAAGGGATGCGAAGAAAAACAGCAAAGAGTTCTTTACTTATGTAAACTCTAGAAGGAAGGGGATGAATCAGATTGGTCCACTTGAGATCGATGGGTCAACTGTTGATGACCCTGCTCGGGTAGCTAACAAACTAAATGAATATTTTGCATCGACATTCACACATGAGGAGTTATTCAGCGAGGGGAATGCCAGAGGTGTATTCAACTCTAGCAGTAAGCTAGAGAATCTTGTAATAACTGAGAGCAAAGTGGAGGAGAAATTGTTGAAGATAAACACAAGAAAGGCACCTGGGGTGGATGGGATCTATCCAGTTATATTAAAGGAGGCAGCAAAGGAGGTAAGCAAACCCTTAGCCATAATTATGAGAGCTTCCTTGGACTCAGGGGAGGTACCCATTGACTGGAGATGTGCAAATGTGACCCCAATTCACAAAGGAGGATCAAAGGCTGACACAAGTAATTATAGACCTGTGAGTTTAACTTCTGTTCCCGGAAAATTAATGGAGGCACTGGTGAAAGAAGCACTGCAGGATCATCTAGACAAGACTTCAGTTATAGCTAGGACACAGCATGGTTTTGTTAAGGGGAAGTCTTGCCTGACCAATTTGATTGGATACTATGATGCAGTCACAAAAGAACTGGATGCAGGGAATAACTTTGATATTATATACTTGGATCTTAGAAAGGCTTTTGATACTGTTGCACATGGAAGACTGCTGCACAAATTGGAGCAGTGTGGCATTGGAGGCAAGTTGCTGCTATGGATAAAGGGGTGGTTGAGGGGGAGAATACAGAGAGTGGTAATCAATGGACACTGCTCATCGGGGACTAATGTTATTAGTGGAGTCCCTCAGGGTTCAGTATTGGGGCCTTTATTGTTTTCTGTATTTATAAATGATATTGATGATGGTATATCAGGCTTAATGTCCAAGTTTGCAGACGATACGAAGGTTGGCAGGGTTGTCAAGGACACTACTGACACTATGCTGCTGCAACAGGATTTGGAAAGGTTGAGCAGATGGGCTTCGAGGTGGCAAATAAAGTTTAACATTGACAAATGTAAAGTACTACATATGGGAAACAGCAACCCCAGAGCACGTATCAACTCTGTGGTACTACACTGACAGTGGTAGAGAATGAAAGGGACCTGGGGGTGGTGGTGCAGGCAGATATGAAGTTCTCTGAGCAGTGCAGACGAGCTGCAAGAGTAGCTCATGGTGTATTGTCAATGATATATAGGAATTTTTCTAGCAGGGATAAGGAGGTGATTATTCCCTTGTATAAGGCAATGGTCAGGCCACACCTAGAGTACTGTATACAGGCCTGGAGGCCTCATTTCAGGAAGGATGTAGAGCTGCTGGAACGAGTACAGAGAAGGGCAACTAGATTGGTGAATGGGACAAAGGGGTTCTCTTACGAAGAAAGGCTTAAGTTTTGCAAATTACAGTGTCTGGAAACTAGGCACCAGCGGGGTGATCTGATAGAGGTGTACAAAGCCTTGAATGGTTTGAGCATGCTCAATGCTGATGGGATTCTTCCTCTAGCTCAGAAAAATCACCTGAGAGGGCATAAATTCAAATTGAGGAAAGACAGATGTAGGATAGATGTGCGGAAATTTGCCTTTAGCCAGCGGGTGGTTGGTGGGTGGAACAGACTTCCATCCCTTGTCGTGGAAGTTGATAGCCTAAATAAGTTTAAGGCTCAGCTGGACAGGTATTTCGAACGAACAGAGGGGTGAAGTGGAAGTGGTTATTTTTATTTATTTATGTTACTTTTTTTTTTTTTTTTTTTTTGGCTGATGCTGCATAAGCTTGCTTTCTTGCATCAAATGCCTCTACTAATGCTAATGCTAATGAGGAGCATGCCTGTGCGGGAAACGTTCCTGGTTCAAGCGCAGAGCGGTGTGCCCGTTACAGTCCGCAGCTTCATACGTGAGGTGCATGTCAGCCAGTTCAGCGTTTGAATACTTGTCCATCCTACTGCCTCGGGAACCGGTTTGCAAATGCTGACTTCCAGCGGGATCGCTGTTCACATGACCTCCCGTTCAACGTCCTCTGCCGCATGATGAAGGCATTACGGACCCTGCAATGCTATGTGATTCCGATTCGTGTTTGTGCCCCCTACACCTCCTGCAAGTTTGTCACTCTGGTAGTGAATCACCCTGTATATATAGTCTTTAAATTAATAGATGAAACTTCATAGTTTAATTTTGAATGATAGCTAAATAATAATAATAATAAATATTTCAATTAATTTTAATAATACGATACTTTAAAATTATTTAACTACTGGGTATACATGGTATACATACACTGTGTTTGTAAAAATAAGAGAAGTTTACCTCAATATATGCAGAACACGTTCGTATGATACCCTCATATCATACTTTCGTATGATAAATTAAAACAAAAACAATTAAAAAATCGAAAATCGTACATTAGAGTAAGAAATAATTAAAAATAAAATGAACACAATTAAAAATTAAGTAAATTAATTTAACGAAAAAATCGTTTTGCAATTTTTTCGTTAAATTAATTTTTTGCTTAATTTTTAATTGCGTTAAATTGATTTTTACTTGTGTTGGTTTGATTTTTAATAATTTTAAATTATTTCTTACTGCAATGTAAGATTTTCGATTTTTTTAGTTGTTTTCATTTTAATTTCCTGAGAGTATGGAAGTGTTCTACGTATCATATTGAAGTAAAACGTATTGAGAATTACAGCTCTGGTTCTTACTATCACATACACTGTGTATACCAAGTCTGTGTATACCTGGTGTTAATGCTATTGCTGTTGAATACGATTAGTCATTACATGCAAATGAAATATGATATTACATATAATTTTTAAATTAAGGCATATTAGGGAATTATGTGAGATTGATGAATTGTTCAGTTGCATTACAGGTGTATTAAGCCTGTATGGTGCTGATTAACGATATGTGTGCCTACAGACACAACTTAGTAGCAACATATTTGTTTATGTTTAATTTAATACTGAAAACTAAAAATAATGCTAAAAGCTAAGAATTTCTCTGCTCAAAGAGAAATTTGGCCATTTCTTAGTATTATCATAAGCTTATGCAGCATGAGCAAAAAAAAAAAAAAAAAAAAACTCTTCCCATTTCACCCTTCTGTTCATTCCAAATTGACTGTCCAGTTCAGCCTTAGATTTATTTAGGCTATCAACTTCCACAACGAACGATGGAAGTCTTCTTCCAATCAACCACCCGCTGGCTAAAGGCAAACTTCCGCACATCTATTCTACAACTGTCTTTCTTCAATTTGAATCTATGCCCCTCAGGTTCTTAATCTGAGCAAGAGGAAGAATCCCATCAGCATTCAGCTTGCTCAACACATTCAAGACCTTGTACACCTCAATCAGATCACCTCGCAGGTGCCTACTCTTCAGGTGCTGCAATTTGCAGAACTTAAGCCTTTCTTGGTAAGAGCTCCCTTTGTTCCCCTCACCAATCTTGTTGCCCTTCTTTGTACTCATTCTAGCAACTCCTCATCTTTACTAAAATGAGGCCTCCAGACCTGTACTCCAGTACTCTAGGTGTGGCCTGACCATTGCCTTGTATAATGGGATAATCACCTCTCTGTCCCTTCTAACGAAATTCCTATATATCATTGACAAGACTCCATGACCTGCCCTGGCAGCCCATGTGCACTGCTCAGCAAACTTCATATTTGACTACACAATTATCCCCAGGGCTTTTTCACTTTCCACTTCCCTGAGTGTAGTACCACACAGTTGGTATGTTTCTCTTGGGTTATTGCTACCCATATACAGTACTTTGCATTTGTCAATGTTAAACATCAGCTGCCACTTCTCAGCCCATTTGCCCAACTTGTCAAGATCCAGTTGGAGTAGCATACTGTCTTTACTGTCGTTATCAACCCTGCCAACCTTTGTATTATCTGCAAACTTGGACGTTAACCCAGATATACCGTCATCAATATCATTGATGAATACACAAAACAACAATGGGCCCAGCACCGAACCCTGGGGAACTCCACTAATAACATTTGTCCATGAAGAGCAGTATCCATTGATTACCACTCTCTGTCGTCTCCCACTCAACCATCCCTTTATCCATTGTAGCAACTTACCCTTAATGCCATACTTCTCCAATTCGTACAGCAGTCTTCCATGTGCAACAGTATCAAAAGCTTTCCTGAAATCCAAGTATATGATATTAAAATTATTTTTGACATTCAGTTCCTTTGTGACCACATCATAGTATCCAGTCAAATTGGTCAGACAAGACCTTCCTTTAACAAACCAATGCTGTGTCCTATTACGGCAGTCTTGTCTAGATGATCTTGCAATGTTTCTTTAACCAATGACTCCATTATTTTCCCGGAACACAAGTAAAACTAAAATGTCTATAGTTACTTGTGTCACCTTTTGAACCCTCTTTGTGAATTGGTGATACATTTGCACATCTCCAGTCCATGGGGATTGTCCCTGAGTCCAAGGAAGCTCTCATAATTATGGCTAAGGGTTTGCTTACTTATTTTTCTGCCTCCTTTAATATAACTGGATAGAATCTCGTCCAACCGATGTGCCTTATGTTTAACTTCAATTTCTCCTCCAATTTGCTCTCAGTTATTACAAAATCACTTAGCTTCCTGTTAGAGTTTAATAAACTGTGGCCTTCCCCTCATTGAATAAGTCCTCGTGTGTGAATGTAGATACAAAATACTCATTCAGTTTATCAGCTACCTGAGCATGATCATCGTCAACCCATCTGTGTTAAGTGGTCCAATCTGATTCATCCCTTTCCTTCTAGAGTTTACATAAGTAAAGAACTCTTTGCAGTTTTTCTTTGCATCCTTTGCCAAAGATTTCTTGTAATATGCCTTTACCTGCCTAATCTCCTTTGTGACTTGATTACAGACTAGCTTACATCTGCCATTGGCTTCTGTGTCGCCTGATAATTTATATGCATCCGATGCATTTTTATTCTCTGCCTTGAGCCCCATTAATATATCTGACTTCCATTTAGGCCTGAATCTTGAACAGTATTTCTTAGTTGTAATGAAAAGTCTAGTAGCCTCCAAGATTAAGTCCCCGAAGGCTTCCCATTTAGAATTCAACATTGGTGACATCATCAGTTGAGACCCCTGTAGTCAGTCACCTGTACAAAAGCAAAAGCTGTTCCCTTTAGCCTTGATGGTAGTTACATCTTTAAGTAATTCCCATATCAGTACATTGTGATCACTGTCACCCAGTAGTTCCTTTATCTGCAAATTCTTAATGCATGAATAATCATTGCTGATAATCTGATCAAGAATATTACTTCCTCTGGTTGCAGCCTTGGATGCTAATGCGCCAATAAAATCCAAATCAATCAATCAATCAATCAATCAATCAACCTCTTGTTGCCTCTTCATCATGCTGCTGTAGGAAACAGTCATCCAATAAATCCAAAAAAAGTCTTGCTAGTGTGCAAGTGACCAACCCACAAGTTGCAAGCAGTATCTGAAAAGTCAAAATCCCTCATTATAAGACATTCTGATTTGCTGTCCCACTCAATTTCTCTGCAGAATTGCTCATTATACTCATCAGATTCATTAGTCCTATAACACACCTCACTCTCATATTTCGTTTCCCAGTGCTTATGTCACACCAAACAGACTCAACATTGCATTGTCCACCCACATCAATTGGATGTACTTCCTTAGATTTCTTGTGTTTCTTAACTAACTGCATAACCCCTCATTCCTTCCTGTCCTGTCTATCCTTTCTGTACACATTGTACTTCCCAAATTCCAATTCTGCACTGCTTATATCTGTGTGACACCACTTCTCTGATATCTCATCAAATTTATTAACTATACTCCTAGCATTGGCATACATGCAAGTATATATGCACCTTTTTCTACTCTTGATTACCCTAACACAGTCCATGTATTTATTTGTTCCACTATGATTCCTGGAAATCTCCATCGCCTTGCTTTCTATGCTGCTGCTCATTCCAATAGAAGCAGTGCAAGAATCACTTTTGCCTCTGCCTGCCACCACTGTTAACCTTTTAGTCTGCGTACCCCCAAGCTAGCAGTTTTCTGACTCACCTAGCACTGCCTTGATAGCATCAGCAAATATTCTTGCACCCTTTCTATTGAAGTATACCCCATCGCTGTAGAAGCACTCTCTACTGTTAACAAGCACAGACCAAGCTGAAAAAAATTCTTTTTGAGCAGAGAAATGACCATTTCTCTGCTCAAAAAGAATTAAATGAGTTGTGCATACATCTTTTTGTTGTTCCCAATAACAGTTTGCCAATTATGTTACATTTTGGTGCATTGTTAGTAAGGCCATTTTTTTTAAATTTAAAATTAGCATCCGAAAATTAATATTGATTAAATTTAATTTAAATTTAAAACAAGATAATAACAGGAGACAATAACAGCAAACTGGGATTAGAACCTAAAGCCCTATGCGTCAGATAAAACAATACTTAGTGTTGCTAATTTATGACTGAAGAACTCCACACTTGCAATAGTAGGCAAGAAAAGCAGAAGTTCGTAATTGCTACCGAATATATATTACATTCAAACATATGCATATCCGTATACACTGGTGTTCAAATAAAGTGCATCACCCCTTAAAATTGTAATTGTCGTCCAAATAATGTAAATATATGGAAATATTTCTTACAGATTGCATCAGATAAGATTGACACACGTGATGACGTAATATTGCATCAGCTGTTATTTGCAGCTATATAAGCACGCTCTGCAAAAGTTGCAGTCATTCCTTGCTTGTGTCAGGATGGCGAGTTACGTGTAGTTGACACCACGAAGAAAGAGTTATATTGTTGTTTTATGTGAGAAAGGATGTTCTTCCCATCATATTGCTTATAGAGTGTCTTATAATCAGTCGACAGTGAATAGATTTCTTTCCAAACTCATGAATACTGGTTCTGCTGTTAGGAAAAAAGGAAGTGGACACAAGTCTCTACGCCAAAACAGGACCACGTTTTGAAGCGTTATGCCTTAGAAACCATAAGGCTTCTTCGTCTGAGTTGAAAAGAGAATGGGAGGAACATACAGTAGTGGTAGCAAGTGCAGTAACAGTCAGAAGACGCCTCTTCAAAAATGGACTTGTAGTTCCTGGTCCTAAGAAGAAGCCCCTCCTCTCACAAAAAATGAAGAAGGCCCGATTAATTTGGTGTAAGGAGTATGTCAGATGGACCCCCGAATAGTGGAAGTCAGTTATTCTCTCAGAGAAGTTCAACCTGCTTGGCTGTGATGGGAGACAAACAATTCGCTGTAGATGTGGTGAAGAATACCATCCAGACTGTATGGTGTCTACAGTGAAATTCCCTATCAGTCAAATGATATGGTGGTGCATTTTATATCGCGAAGTATGTCACCTGCAGTTTATAAAAGGTTCCGTAAATGCCAATGAATACCTGGCTATATTGGAAGGAAAATTGCTGGCAACCATTAAGAGACCATTTCAACCTTCCCAGTAACTGCATTTTTCAGAACAACTCTGCTCCTTGTAATTGGGCTAAAAGTGTAAGTAGGCACTTCTATTGTTACTTTAGCTTCATTTCTGCATTAGAAGTTCGACAGTAATGTATTTACATTTGCTACAGGTGATAAAATGTTTGGAAGAACGGTCCATTACAACTCTTAGCTGGCCAGGAAACGGCCTAGATCCAAATCCTATAGAAAACTGTTGGCATCGTGTGGAATCTGCAGTTGCCAGAAAGAAACCAAAGTCCCTTCTTGAACTTCAGGAAGCCATACTTCATTGGAACCACGAACTATCAGTTGATTATCTTCAGAAATTGATCTTATCAATGCCTCGACTGTGTGCTGCTGTCATCAGGAAGAGAAGTGGTTGAAGTAAATATTAGGTTGCACCTGGTGAATTTTTCAGTTTGTTTTTCCTTTAAAATGATAAACTGAAGCAAATTGAGGGCTTCCGATAACATTTCAGCCATAATTGTCGTGTTTACCAAAACTGTTGTATAATGGTTGCAAATGTTCCTTTTGGAATATTTTGAGAGAACCTGCCAAATATTATTTAGCTTTGCCTTAACTATTAATAAATATCTTTTGTTTATAATTCTATTTGTGTTGCTAGTCTTTAATGTAACATACCATTGCGAAAAAGGGTAGACAAAATGTTTGTTATTTGGTTTTTTAGGAGCATTAGCAACTAAGGCCATATTGGTCTGGGAATATGCGGTGGTCATTCCCTGACCTTTCCGCATCCTCCATATTTGGTGGTGACGGGCTCGAACCCCAGTCTAATCAAGAAGCGTGTGCTACGCACTGCTGCTTCTTCCCACCTGGCTGCGGAGGAGCCCGGTAGACAAAATGGTATTCTTCACCACGTCTACAGCGAATCGTTTGTCTCCCATCAGAGCCATGCAGGTTGACTTTCTTCTCATCTGAGAAAATAACTAACTGCCACTGCTTGGGGGTCCATTTGACATGTTCCTTACACCAAATTAATTGGGCCTTTTTCATTTTTTGTGTGAGGAGGGGCTTCTTTTTAAGACGACAGGCTAGAAGTCCATTTTTGAAGAGGTGTCTTCTGACTGGTACTGCACTTGCTACCACTCCTGTATGTTTTTCCCATTCTCTTTTCAGTTCAGACGAAGAAGCTTTACTTTTTTTAAGGTATAAACGCTTCAAAGCACGGTCCTGTGTTGGCATAGAGACTCGTTTGCATCCGGTTCCTTTTTTTCCTATCAGCAGAACCAGTATTCTTGAGTTTGGAAAGAAATCTACTCGCTGTCTACCGATTATAAGACACTCTAAGCAATATGATGGAAAGAACATCCTTCCTCATGTAAATCAACAATAGCACTCTTTATTTGTGGCATCAACTGCACATAACTCGCCATCCTGACACAAGCAAGGAATGACTGCAACTCTTGCAGAGCGTGCTTATATAGCTGAAAGTAACAGCTGATACAATATTATGTCATCATCTACGCGTGTCAGTTTTATCTGATTCAATCTGTAAGAAATATTGCCATATACTTATGGTATTCGGATGATAATTACAATTTAAGGGGTTAATCACTTTCTTTGAACACCAGTGTATTCTCTATTTTGTTGTTCCTAACATGTTTTAAAATTTTTCTGTTATCAGCAATAAATTTTTGATAATTTAGTTTAATTTGAACTGTAGACTTTGACTAGGATTTTTTTTTCATGCAGCTATTTCTACACAAAGTGATAAATCTGCTGCTAATTGGAGCTTTGTGAAAGTAAAATCCAGTAAATGTATGGGGAAGTTAGCATTGTCAATTTTTAAATTTACCATTTTATATGGTGCTAATAATTTTTATGTATATATAAATTATAAAAAAAAAATGGTAATACAATGAAGAAATATAGGATAAAGTAAAGAGTAAAAAGAGTAAACAAATTAAAGAAATCTTGGTTAAAAAACACAAACAAAATATACATAAATACACAAATAAAAATAGTAAATATATTGCTGTATAATGCACAACCCTGGTGTAATTTTCAATAGTTAACTACCAAAATTGCACAAAAAGGTGACAATATAGAGTCTCTGTTTCTAGCAGAAAGCATATGCCATGAAATAAAGAATTAAAAATGGTATATTTAAAAAGTATTTAATAAAAGTAAGGAATATGAGAACACATAATGCAGGCGTGGTTTAGGGTTAACTTAACAGAGAAACAAAAGGAAAATGTATAAACAAAATAGTAAAAGAACTCACTTAACTGACTAAGGCAAAACTAAACCAAAAGGGAGATATAATGGAAATATCTAGAACATAAAAGACTAAGACATTAGAAACCTCAAGAAAAAAAAAAAAAAAAAAAAAAAGAAGAAATGAAATTAAGAGAAATTCATAATAAATACAACCCAGAAGAAATAAAGAAGTAAATAATGTACAAAGTAGCAAGAAAAGGCTGCTAAAACTTTGTGAAGGAGTAAAAAAAGGTAGTATACCAAGAATGTAGTTTCTCACTATGCGTTCATAACACTAATGGTTAATGAAAAATAAAAAGAATATAGGAAAGTAAAAAAGTAAAGAAAATATAGAAAAAATGGGATGGCTCAGGCAGTTCAGGGATGCAAATCCCATTCTTATAGAAAGAACCTTTAACGGAGAAGGTGAGGAATATGAATCATGAATTTAAGGTCAGTTATGAGGGAATAATAATATATATATAAAATAAATAAATAAATATACTCAAAAGTAAAGGGTACAGTGATCGGTATTCATGTACAACCATTCTGCACTCGTGGGTAGAAGCTTTCCACACTGTAACACACTGCAATGACTAGGCGTATAAGATATACAGTATGTACAACCCAGAAAATGAGATGGGGAAAGAATTTAACTGAACATTCTGCTGAAGTAGAAATATAACAGCTATTACTAAATAGGATAAAAGCAATCAACTGTCTTGGGGAAGAAGACCTCTGATCTTTAACATCCACCCTACACTGAGTCACCCCAAGGGCTCACATCTGGTGAGTATGGGCTTGGCACACCCAGGGTCCTGAGCTGGATATCATCATTCTTCTCTTTCTTGGTGATTCCCTTCTACTTCTGACTCTTGTGTTCTCTCTCTCTCTCTGGGTAATTCAAAATTTTTTTTTCTTTTGGCTGGTGCAGCATAAGCCTCAGGCTTCTTTGCACCTTATGGCTAATAATAATAATAATAATTGTGTGCAAACAACATGGGTCATGTTTTTTGCATGCCATGCATGAAACAAATACAGGGATTAAACATGCACTTAAAGCTATCAGTTATACTGTTAACTGACTATCACTAAATAGTATTGATGAAACATGTATACCACTGAAGGTAATCATGGCAAATGTTTTATTTTTCTGATAAATTGTCTTAAATTAGCATTTTTAAGCGAGGGAGGTTATTCCTTATCAACAAGTGACTTCATTATAGGAATTTGAAAAGTCAGTCATTTTTGGAGGTGCCTCCGTAGCCAGGTAGGAAGGAGCAGCAGTGCGTAGCACACGCTTCTTGATTAGACCGGGGTTCGAGCCCGTCACCACCAAATATGGAGGATGTGGAAAGGTCAGGGAATGACCACCGCATATCCTGAAGCAATATGGCCTTAGTTGCTAATGCTCCTAAAAACCAAATAACAAACAACAGTCATTTTTGAATGGAGTTTTGCCGTGCTTTTTTTTTTTTTTTAACAAAGTTTGGTTAATCAGCTTCTGAAGAAGTAAATAAATGTGATTGAAAGTGTATTTGGAACTTACTCAAAGCCTTTTCTACTGGCCAGCTTCCAATCAAAAAAAAAAAAGTAATTATGATGAGCAAAGTAGCATGTATTATAGACAACCAATAAATAAGAAAATATAACTCTGTGATTAAAGTGAATTTTACATTATTGAAAATCATAATAGTGCTTATATAAGAAGATAATGAATCAGGGATGTTCATTCCATATTAATCTAGAATTACTGGATCATTGTGGGATGAACTGTATTGAGGAAACATGTGCTGATCATCCAATCAAAACTACAGTCTGAGCTTGCATGTTAAGCCACAGGGATGCAAGATTTCTTCATATGGGGGAGGGGAACAAGAAATTTAAAAACTACTTTAAAAAAAAAGGAAAAAAAAATTACTGTTGTCAGTTGGTGAATAATTGGATGAATAATGGGTTTTTAAACACACAATAGTGCTCCTTATCACTGGGCCTTGTCATTGTGAAGATCGTTCAGGTAATGAATGAAAAAAATGTGGTTAAAGGTAACCTTAATCCTACCATGGGGAACTTATTGTATAAAGTTGCAAATAAAATTTTGAAGACTTCAAAATTTTATCCATACTTAATTTACTTAGTGTATTTAATATCGGCAAAGTAATCATAGAAGCTACTAGGTTTTTCATTACAATGAAGAAATACTGTTCAAGGCTTATACCTAAATGGATGTTATATGAACTATTGAGACTTGACAGAGAAGAAGCATGCATGGGACGTGTATAAATTATCAGTGGGTTAACTGTTGATGACACTGCTCAGGTTTCTGACAAATTGAATACGTATGTTGCATATACATTCACACATAAAGAATTCTTGAGGGGAGGGGATGCCAGAAGTTTATGAAACTCTAAAGGGAAGCTAAATGACTTTGTGATAACCGAAATTAAAGTGGAAGAGAAATTGTTGAAGCTGAACATGAAAAAGACACCTGGTGTGGATGTAATCTATCCAATTATATTAAAGAAGGCAGCAAAGGAGGTAAGTAAACCATTAACCATAATTATGAGAGCATCCTTGGATTCAAGGGGAGGTCCCTATGGATTGTAGATGTGGGAATTCCCCAGTTCATAAAGGTGAATCAAAAGGTGACATGAGTAATTACAGACCTTTTACCATAATGTCTGTTCCAGGGAAAATAATGGAGCCACTGGTTAAAGAAGTAATGCAGGATGAATGCAATTACCGTATTTCCCCATGTATAAGATGCACCTTAATTTTGGGGCCCGAAATTGGAAAAAAAAATGTATTACATAAAGTTATTGAACACAAGTTTTATTCATCATAAAATTCATACAACTCTTCATAACTTGAATTCAGCACTGTATGAAAATCTTTTCTGAGCCATTTCTGGACAGAACGTGGCAAAACATAACCTAATATACCTGTAACAAGTGTGAAACAATGAGCGCAAAGACAACAAGTGCGAAAAAGCAGGATTGCAAGCAAAAAAATCTACAACCACTGTATAAGACGCACCCAGTTTTTTGACCCCAAATTTTTCAAAAGAAGGTGTGTCTTATACATGGGGAAATATGGCATACTGCAGTCACAGCATGGATTTTTTAAGGGACAGCCTTGTATAACTAATCTGATAGGTTACTATGATGCAGTGGCCAAGGAACTGGATGCAAAAAATAATTTTGATATCATATACTTGGATTTCAGGAAGGTGTTTGATACTGTTTCACATAAAAGACTGCTGTACAAACTGGAGCAATGTGGCATTAAGAGCAAGTTGCTGCTATGGATAAAGAGATGGTTAAGTGGAAAAAGACAAGAGAGTGGTTATCAATGTTCACTGCTCTTCATGGATTAATGTTATTAGTGAAGTCCCCCAGGGTTTAGTACTAGGCCCATTATTGTTTTCTGTATTTATCAATGATATTGATGAAGGTATATCAAGCTTAATGTCTACGTTTGCAGATGATACAAAGGTTGGTAGGATGGTTAACCACAATAATCAGGGTGAGCTCCTGCAACAAGATCTGGGAAAATTAGGTTGATGGGCTGAGAAATGGCAATTGAAGTTTAACATTGACAAATGCACGGTACTGCACATGGATAGCAGTAATTCCAGAGTAACTTTTCAATTTGTGGTACTACACTCAGGATAGCACCACACAGTTGAAAAAGATCTTGGGGTAATTGTGCAGTCAGATATGAAATTCTCTGACCCACACAAACATGCTGCTAGGACAGCTCATGGGGTTTTGTCAATGATATATAGAAACTTTGCTATCAGGGATAAGGAGGTGATTATCTCTTTGTATAAGGGCATGGTTAGGCTGCATCTTGAGTACTGTATACAGGCCTGGAGGCTTCACTTCATGAAGATTGTAGATCTGCTGGAATGGGTGCAGAAAAATGCAACCAGATTGGTGGAGGGAACAAAAGGATGCTCTTATGTTAAAGGCTTTGGTTCTCCGAATTACAGCATCTGGAGATGGATCACTTGCAAGGAAATCTGATTGAGTTGTTTAATGCTTTGAATGGATTCAGTAAGCTAAATGCTAATGGCATTCTTTCTCTTGCTGAGACGACACACATGAGGGGGTCATAATTTCAAGTTGAGGAAGGATGGTTGCAGTATAGATGTGTGAAAGTTTGCCTTCAGCCAGCAGGTTATCGATCGTTGGAACATGCTTCCATCTGTTGTCGTGGAAGTGGATGGTTTGAATAAATTCAAGGAAGAACTAGACAAATTCTTGGGATTATGAATGGATTAAGTGGGTACTTTTTTTTTGGCTGATGCTATATAAGATGCTTCCTTGCATCATTTGCCACTACAACTACCATTTCCCCTTCCCGCCAGTTAATTTCCTCTTGCCTTTAATTTAGCATTTTTAACTTAAACCATTTCATATATTGAAAAGGTAAAAACACATTTGAAATACTGGTATTTCAAATGTGTTTTTATACCAGCTGTTGCTGGTATAAATATTAAAGTCTGTACAAAATTTGCTTATTCTTGATTGTCATTTGATTTAAACAGCATAACTTCATTCATTTGGATATATACTCTGGGTTTCAGCTACAAAGCATGAGCATCAGCACATGCACAGACATAATACACATACAGACTTTTGGACACTGCCATATGAGCTGATGCACTATGATTAATTTGAGTGCAGAAGCAAACTAATCAGTTGAAAATATGAATAAATTCAAGTATATTTTGTATTTTTTTGCCATTCTTGAAATTTATTTGTATGCTATATATGAAGGAATCTGTAAATAACTTATTTTTATGTAGTGGAATAGCAAAAACACTGTATGTTATTCTTCCAGATGATTTTACCAAAAAATAAAGATGAGTCAGACAGATCTTCGGTTTACCTTGCTGATGCGACACTGGAAAAAACTCCTGTTAAAGTGCCAAGCAAGCATATTATTCCTGTAGATAATATTGTTATAAATAAAGAGCTTGGAGTTGGTGAATTTGGTGTTGTGCAACAAGGAGTGTGGACTAATGAAGATGGAGAAAGAGTATGTATTTTTTTTTTTTTTTTTCCCATTTAAAAAAAAAAAGTACTTGGTAAAGCAGTTACTTTCCTTCTTTAGTTATACAAAGTGATTCTAAAAAACTTTGTAATCACTTTGTGGTTACACTTTGGTACTCTGGAGTTATTATGCAATACACACTTAAGGCAATTGAGTTTTGATTGTTAACGATGGTACAATCACATCACATGACATTACATTAGACCTGACCAATGACACTGAATTACTCTGTTTCTAGCTTTCCTCTTGGTGTTTGACACAAATTGTATATTCATGATATAGATTATATTAGTATTTCAGGATACATTGCATATGTTGACTGGCCTGTGATGCACCAACAACTTACATCTCATCTTAATTTGTTGATTGCTTTTTTCAAAAGATATCCTGAGTTCTGGAAATAGCACCAAAGCCAAAAATCTCTTGACATTCCATCAAGAAGCACCAGAAGATGATCTTAAGATACTATTCATGCAGGGCATCTGTACCTTCATCACCTGAGGTGTTGCACTATGTGCCATGAAAGTATGCAAAATGTATGTTGCATGCACCTTTTTTATATGCAACATACCATATTTCCCCATGTATAAGATGCCCCTTAATTTTGGGGCCCGAAATTTGAAAAAAAAATGTACTACATAAAGTTATTGAACTCAAATTTTATTCATCATAAAATTCATACAACTCATCACTGTCAAAATTCCCATCCATTAGCTTGTCCTCATCTGTGTCTGATGACGAATCACTATCTTCATATATTGCCTCGTCCTCAGTTCCATCTATGGCATTTGAAATGCCACACTTCTTAAATGACTTGACAACAATCTCAATCTTGATATTATCCCAGGATATTTTCACCCAGGTACAAACTTCTCCTATAGTTGGTTTCTTCACTCTTCCTGCTGGTGTCAAATTGTCCCCAGAAGACTTCATCCATTGGTTCCATTCGTCTCTCGTGGCAGCTTTGAAGGGTTTGTTAATGCTGACGTCAAGTGGTTGGATCTGGGATGTCAAGCCTCCAGGTATGATGGCAAGTTTTGTTTTTTGCTCTGCAGCAATCTTCTTTGTATTTTTTGTTGTGTGCCCTGAACTGATCAAGCACCAGTAGGGCAGGTTTGCGTAAGAGCCCACCTGGTCTCCTGCTCCAAACATTCTCAAACTTCATCCCATCCTGATCCATCCAACCTTTGTCATGAACGTGGACAATCACTCCTCGAGGAATGTCTTCTTTTGGCATTGTTTTGCATTTGAAAATCAGCATAGGAGGCAGCTTGGTTTCGTCTGTACAACAAGCTAGAACAACTGTATAATGGCTCTTTTCATGTCCACTTGTCTTCACAGTTACAGTTTTCACCCCCTTCTTATCAACAGTTCTGTTGATTGGGACATCAAATTGAAGGGGGACTTTGTACATATTTGTAATCTGTCCCAACTCAAACTGATGTGTCTTCCGACATTCAATGACAAAAAACGATGAAATTCAAGGACCTTCTGCTCATAGCTTTCAGGCATCTTTTGGGCAAGTCTGCTGCGTGTATGCATGCTTAGTCCATTCCGTTTCATGAACCTGAAGCATCAATTGTGTCCTCCTTTGAAATCAGTAACTTCTTTTTCATCAGCAATTCTTCTTGCCTCATGCTGAACTATCTTTGTGGACACAGGAATTCCAATTGCCCTTTGCTCCTCACTCCATATCTTCAGTTCCCTCTCTAAATTTAACAAACAGCTGATGCCACAGAAGCTGAAATAGTTCCATTTCGCAGTCGAAAATAGATCCACCATAACAAACCTCATGGCCGCACAGACATCAATTCTTCAAGCCTTCGAAACTAAATCTGAATTAGCTATAGTGTACGCTGACATTGAAGCTGCATTTGACAGCCTAGATGTCACAGCCCTTCTCAGACTCCTGCAATTCTTCTTCAGGATTAATGGAGACCTACTAGCTTTCCTCACTGCCTTATTGAAGAATAATGTCCACCTCACTTTGAAGAAAACCCACTTTACAAGAAAAATTAATGCAGGAGTCCCACAAGGTGGTGTCCTGTCTGGCCTTCTCTTCTCAGCGATTCTGATTCCTTTCATGAGTCATCGTGATGATGCTCTAATATATGCCGACGATATAAAGTTTCTTACCTTAATCCCACCATCTGCAAACCCAATGGAAATTACGTCTTCCATCACAGAGAACTTGACCACCCTTTCAACTTACTTGAAGATGTTTGGATTAAACCTTAATCCGTCAATATCTGCAATAATGACTTACTCATTGAAACAGCAACCAACAATAATTCGACCTTCAGTTTTAGGTACTCTAATTCCAGTGGTTACCTGCCATAAAGATCTCGGGGTCTATTTTGATCCGAAGCTGAAATTTAATGATCACATAGAATACCTCTGGAAGCATTTTAACACCCTACGCTGGAAAGCGAAACAACACTTACTTCATTCCAACGATGCCGCAACCACTACCAGATATCTTCAAGCCACTGTTTATCCGGCTATTTTATACGCTGCTGAAATTTCGGCATCTGCGTCGCCTTCACTTCAAAAACCGGTGTTCTCGTGTGAATACTGGACCCTGAAATGGACCACAAATAAGCATCGCCGACCCCCTCAATTGAGAACAACTGACATGGCTGAGCAGCTAAATGTACCCAGGCTCCCGAGGTTAATTGACAGCAGGCGTTTAATGACTTCAGTAAAAATGTACACAGGAGTAATAAACGCCCCAAACATCTGGGATTTCTGTCAGTGGCACAATCCTACGCCATCCTTGAGGTCAGAGCCCACACTAATCCTCAAATACAACCTGTTGAAACTGTGTAGTCGGTTTCTACCTGCCCAGGCACTCCCCAAAATTCAGGCACTGCTCCGTCTTGGAGTTGACCTTCAGAAATTAGCTACCGACTACAAATACCGTCACATGCTCCTCGAGTGGATTCCATCTGTGGAACTGGGATAATTTCCTCCATATGACGTTTAGTCCTCATTTTTCATTATTATAATTTACATGTTTCTAACTCATAATTTCCATGTAACGGTATTTTTTTTTTTCCTTTTTGCCAATTAATTTCTATTCATAATTTCATTTATAATGTAAAACTCCTGGCCATGTCGCCGTGTTGAGTATTATTGTCTCTAGTACATGTCCTGTACTTATTAGCAATAAAGAATTTATTTATAAATCAGGCCATTTTGGTGACTTGCCTCTAATGGCCTTCTTCTGCCGTGGCATTTTCAGTAGTGTTTCTTCTGCCCATAGCCGGTCTCGTTTTCTCAGTTGGAGGAGGACCAAACTTATGTTCAGCAGCACGCTTTCCATTCACTTTTGCAAACTGGATCACTTTTAACTTGAATTCAGCACTGTACAAAAATATTTTCTGAGCCATTCTGGGCAGAACGTGGCAAAATGTAACCTAATATACCGGTAACAAGTGCAAAACAATGAGTACAAAGACAACAAGCAAGAAAAAGTGGGAAATGCAAGTAAAAAAAAACTTCAACCACTGTATAAGACGCACCCAGTTTTTAGACCCCAAATTTTCCGAAAAAAGGTGCGCCTTATACATGGGGAAATACGGTAACCTCTCTGGCAGTATTGGTTTGGCTTTGCTCAGAAGCAGTACTCAGTGCTTACTACTTAACTGTCATAATGCATGTCTGCAGTCCTGAACCCCCTCTTCTTAAAGAAGGATGACTCCAGCCATTATGCTACAATTTGGCTGTATCCTTCAGAAAAACAAGGTCCACTTGTTTTTTAGAGGATACAGCATATAACAACTACATCTGAATATATTGAAGCAGAAAAAAAAACACTTTTCACTGTATCCAGTAGTACAAAAGTCTGAACATGCTGGATTTAGTACAGGTATACCTCTAGGGTGGTGCAAAGTGTCTTTTGCTCATTCACTATAAACTGACCCCCCCCCCCCCCTTGAAGCTCTAGGTATTATCAGTATGGCATGATGAATCTTTATGGCTGTAGTCACTGGCATTTGTCTGCTGATTCTGATGAAAGGCATGGTTCAAGATGTGCCAGTACTCTCTAAGGATTCCTACTATATATTCTCTGGGTGCAGCAGAGTTTTAGAACCTGACTACTTACCCCTTATAGTTGTAATTGTGGTGTGTAAAGTGTTCATTGTCTAATGGCCCCAGGGGTTCCCTATCTCCACGTTGTGTACTCTGTGAAACAGAACACTGTGAAGGCCAGAGATTTTAAAAATTGTAAGGTATATGTTTATGTTGTGTTGTTCCTCTGACTTTTTAGCCATTGGGTCCCCAGTGGGACCCACCATTGCCCACACTTTGCCCTGAGGAGGCAGGTCAGCCAAAGAGGGATCGCATTAGAAGTAAGTACTCTACCAGGCCCTGCCACCTAATTTCCTAAGATTTCAGTGGCGAGGGCCTAAAAAAAAAAAGCATATATTCAGTTAGAGTAGGGGCGAAGACTGAAGAAGGGGAGGAACAGATAGAAGTATGGGGATGATAGGGAAGGCAACCCCCAGAAAGGTCAGTGGGGACAGGCCCCACCAGGAGAAAAGGGGGATGGTAGGGAGGGGAGAGGTTTAAAGTGAACCGAGTTCAGAATGCCAGGTGGCCAGGAATGGCAGTTGACATCTAGTGGCATGCTGGTGGCATTGTCAGTCTTCATCTGGGTATTGTGTTGTTGGTCATATCCATGAGAGTCAAGTCCAGTAGTATACAAACCTTTTGTCTTTCGTAGGTTGTCTTAATTTGTGGGTTGTCTCTATTCATAGGTTTTGGAACATTTAGGTGTTGGTGGTTCCTGGGCAAGTTGTTACCACTTGGTAGTTGTCTTTGGTGAGTGACATCTTTGGAGCATGGATGGTGTCTCACACCAATGATAGTAATGCTGGTCAAGTTTCCCTGCCTTGTTCCAATACCATCAGGGTCCCTGGGTTCAATTAGTTGAGAGGGTTATCATGTTGCTGCGATTAGTTGTCTTATCCTTGAGATAAACTGCTGTGTGTAGTTGGTGAGAGCTTGATACTTCCTTAGTATCCAGTAGGTGGTTTTCTTTGCCTTTTGGTATATAAGTCAGCTTTGTGATGAGCTTACAGTGGAGGTCATCGTAGAGGGAGCACTCATGCATGAGGTAATCCCAGTCCTCAGTTCCTCCACAGGAGCACGTTGGGTCCTCTTCTAGGCCAAAGGTTGTTAGTTTTGCCTTTATTGCACCATGGTCAGTAAGCAAATATGTAGCATACAGGCTTGGAGAAAACCATGTTGGGGAGATTTTGGATAGACTCAGCAAATATCTGGGATAAATCTCCTGGTGATGTCCCTCTTGCTTGAATTTGTCTAACAGTCCTGCCACACCCGCTGCATGTGTGCTTGAAGTCTCCTCTTCTCTATTTTTTTGGTTGTTATTATTATTATTATAATAATAATATATATTTCAAATCCCAAGCAGGTCTGAGATGCCTTTAGATAGATGATGCAACATTCCTGTTCTCACCAACTCCAGGTCGAGGGGGAGGACTGCCACCAGCACCTGGATGGAATGAGTACTCACAGTGCAGCAGGCATGAGAGATGGGGAGCAGGACTGTGCGTTGAGTGGAATCCAGGATTCGTCTGTTTACTGCAGTTTTACGTCACCACGAAATACCGGAGGATGCGGAAAGATCAGGGAATGACCACCTCATATCCCGGAGCAATATGGCCTTAGTTGCTAATGCTCCTAAAAACCAAATAACAAACAAACAAACAACTATGCCAAGATATTTTAGTTGCTCCGACAACTTTATGGTCTTGTTTCCAATTTTAATCTGTGCCAGTCTTGTAATACAGAGTTCCTTTAAGAAGCACAGAGTTTGTTTTTGATGGTGATATGGTTAGGCAGTGTGTTTTTGTCCAGTCCTGGAGGATTTAGAATGCGTGGTTTACCAAGGTTAGCTGGACCCCGGAATTTGCAGCTACTGTCAGGATGAGGTCATCAGCGAAGGCTTGTGATTGTACCTCCCCGAGGTCAAGGCGTATAAATTCTTCCATCACCAAATTCCATAAGGTCAGCCCCAGGACCGATCCCTGGGGGAAACCACAGTGTATCCGTCTTACGAGTTTTTGATAAGGAGCATTTATTGTGATCACCCTATTGGAGAAGTAGCTTTTCGTGATATTGAACAGATTGTCCGGTACATTTGCTTGTCTGAGCCTGCAGAGGATGCTCGGCCACCATAGGGTGTCGAACGCCCCTGCAAAATCTATTGCAATCATCAGGAAATATTTCCTGTCTGCGTGGCAGGCCTGAGTGAGCAGTGCTTGTAGAGCATCAACCTTGGAGTGCCCCACTTAGAAGCCATACTGGTTTGGTGATACTAGGTTTGCTTTCTCGTAGTGACTTTGGCTCCGTACACGGAGGAGATGCTCTAGGAGCTTGTTGCATGCAGATAATAGGGCTATAGGCCTGTATGAACTCGGTAGATGTGGTGATTTTGTCAGGTTTTTAAGGATCAGTTTCACATTTGCAACCATCCAGCCATCTGGGAAGGTGCAGTCAGAGATTGAATAGGTACAGCAACAGCTTTGGGGCAAGCTCCACAACCTTCTTCTTCACAATCTCAGGCTTGAACAAGTTGGACACTGGACATTTTTTCCCCTTGATAAGAGCTGCCGTGGCTTGGAGTTCTTCCTGTGTGAAATGTGGTTCAACTTGTCCAGTCCGATAGGTTTCATTTTCTCTGCAGATCTCATGCTGCTCGTTTGTTGTTTGATTAACGTGTGGATGCAAAACGTTATTTAAGGTATTTGCAACTAAGTCCCTCCGGGTGGTGATTAGGTTTCTCTGTGGGGTTTCTGTAATGGTGTCCCCCCCTGGAGTTTGTTTGTGGTGATTTCGTGCACCACCCCTCCAAAGGTCCAAATTTCCCAAGTAAGAAACAAGTCGCTCTCAGGATTGTTGCTTTGATTTCTTTATTCTTTCCGTGTACGCATTTCTTGCTGTTTGATATATTTGTTTAAGTTCTTTGACTTCCACATCAGTCCAGGATCTTCTCGCCCATTGATACGCTTTCCATTTGGCTTGTGCCTCCTTTCTCATCCTTTGAAGCTCCTCGTTCCACCAGGGCACTGCTCCTAGGGAAGGTTTTTTCCTTTTAATCATGGCATTGCAGACTTGTATTAATAGGATGGTGATCTCGTTTTGAAGGTTTGGATTTTGAGTTTGCTTGAGATTCTGCTGTTGTCCCACCACTTCCAGTAGGGCACCCCTGAACGTCTCCCAGTTTGTTTTTTTCTATTGCATATCTATGTTGCATTACTCTGGAAATGGGTTGTCTATTGTGATTTTTTGTGATCCTGAATGTAATGGCTCAGTGGTCCGAGGTCGTCCAATCATCTTGGACCTTCTAGTCGGAGATATAGCTGGCTGTGTTTCTTGTAGCCAGAGAAATGTCAATGGTTGCTTCCCAAAGGGTGCTGCTGAAAATGGGGAGGTTGTTTGGATGATTGAGGATTCTGAACTTGGGGGAGTTACCCAGGTAGTCCTCCAGTCTTTGGCCGTTTGTTGCTCCTCCCCAGTCTGGTGTTGTGCTGTACCGTGCCGGGTACCTGCAGTTTACATCTGCCCTGACAATAATTCTCCCAGGAGGGAGAATTATTGTTAGGTATGTCTTAGTACACTTTGAAGCTATCTTATAGTCCCGATAATATCTTCGCCTGGATGGCAGTATAGGACGACAATGTAAAAGTTTCCAAGCGCTGTAATAATGTGGGAACATATGGCCTAGGCTGTGCAAAGTTGAGTTATCTTTGTGGCTGTGATGTCAGGGTTTCTTACAACTGTTGCTGCCTGGGGGGGGGATTCCTTTTCCACCTGGAAGACTGTAGGTCAAGGGATGGCCTCTGACCTGGTTCTTATGAGCATACGGCTCTTGCAGGATAATTACATCCATGTTTTCCTCGTCTGCCTGAATCCTGATTTGGCCGACCACAGCCCGGGCCTATTGTGTGTTAATTTGCATTATTTTTACCTGTTTGATGTTAAATTTTTTAAGGTGTCTCCCCATAATCGATTCGTTGTTGGTGCTGACCATTGGCTTTTATATATGTTGAACATTTTCTGTCTCTGATGAAATTTGCTGAGTCCATTTTGAAACTTTTACAGTTTACACAAACAGGATCTTTGGTTTTGTTAGGACAGCTGTTAAATTCGTGGCCATTTTTCATCACAATGGCTGCATGTTTGCATTGTCTGGATAGAAGTGTGTGAGGTATGGCCGAACCTGCAACACTTGTAGCATTTAGGCACAGCCACGTGTTTTGCGAAAGTGGTGGCTGCCCCAATTTATGTATACTCTTGCTTGATTGTTTAGTACCTTCCAGGTGATTGGGTTGAGTTGAACAATCCAGTTTTGGCCTCCTCCTCCTTTGACTTTTTTTGAGTATTTAGGTGTGATTAAGGGCTCTAAGTCCAGGAAGTACTCCTGCCTTTTCCTACAGTCAAGTTCCTCAGTGAGATGCTGTGGGGTCAGATTGTCACTGAGGTCAAAAATGATGATAGACGGGTCCAGCTTTTTTTGGCGCCTCTATGTTTAAACCCATCGTCATTATTTTTGCATTGGTCCTAATTTTGTGAGCATCTTTTTTAGTTTCCATTTTGATCACTATGCTTGTATTTCTAGTTTTTCTTATTGCTTTTATTTTCGTAGTTTTTCTTATTGCTTTTATTTTCATAGTTTTGATATCATCTTTCAAATCTGTCATTATTTTGGTCTTGATTTGTTCACTTGTATGTGATTCTTTGGAGTTAATGGGTCTTATTGACCACCAGATTCGGCTGTTTTATGAAAGTTATCTTTCTTATATGCTGGGGGGGGGGTTCTGTCGACTGGTCTGTGGTGGTTGCCCTTGGATGGAGGCACCCAGTTTGGAGGTTGGAGGGTTCTTAAGTACAGTGCCAGCATAGGAGGGCACTGTAGATGATTCAGGTTCTGTGGTTAGGCCCAGTTCCTGATCGCATGCAGACTGGGGAAGCTTAGCGCTGATGTCTAAGGCCTTTTCCAGTATTGTAGATCTCGTCTTGATTTCTTTGTTAACAGCTTTTAGCTTCTCATTCTTGATTAGAAGAGCTGTTGTGATTGTTTCTAGGCTTGTCCAAAATTCCTGGACATAGTTTCCAGTGACTTTGGTGAATCTTTTGGAGTCTTGGTTGAGGAGTGCCACCAAGTTCCTGTGCAAGACAGAGGATCTGATGGAGGGAGATGGTGTTTCCCTTGTTAAAGGGGGCGGCCAAAACAGGTGGGGCAGAAATGGCGAGCATACTGGATGGTGAGATCCCAGATGAGAGACCACTTGGTCCAGAGCAGATGGTAGCTGTGTTGCCAAGGATACATATAAATGGTCGGTTTTGGTGTAAGCTTCAACATAAGAAGTACAATAGTGGCTTATGGGGGGAGCCCTGGGGTCTGCCACAACAACACATGAATATCCCTGTGTTGCCAAGGGGCCTGCTGGGGCAGGTTGAGGGTTGTAATTGTGGTGTGCAGTTGCTAACCAGCAGCAGTATATCTAAAATAAGGTAATGGTGTTCCTCACAGTCAGCCGTGGTATCCTTAATTGTGTGTTGAGAATACTATGCCATAATTTAGTCGTGAAATATCAGATAACTGTTACTCGAAGTATTCAGCTCCAAAGTAGTAAAATTATTTTGGTCATTATTATTACAGTATTTGTGGTTTGATTAAATTTATTCTAATGAAATATAATGTTTAGTTCTAATGAAATATTATTTTTTATTTTGTAAAATATACAGTTGAAGCTCTTTTTATAATGATCCCCCAGGGAAATTAAGAAAACGGTCATTATATCGGAAGGACATTATATCGATCATTCATGCAATCAGCAACAAAACAAGTAAAAGCTTGAACATTTAATGTAATTCTACTAATATTATACAGTATAATCTTATTTATAACATGTACTACAGTATTAAACAAGAAAATTATGATTGTAAATTTTGCATTGTTTGTAGAGTGCAGTAAGGTTACAATTAAATTGTAAATTTTACTACATAGGCTACATACCTATCAAGACCCAAGAAGGAAATTGTTTCATACTTTAAAATAATCTGGCACACACTGTTTCAATAGTAGAGCATGTTTTAAAATAAATATTATGAAGGTGTGCGATAGTAGTTAGGCTGCGCTTCAGAAAATCAATGTACAAGTTCTAATCTATAATGATGTTGTTGTTTGGTTTTTAGGAGCATTAGCAACTAAGGCCATATTGCTCCGGGAATATGCGGTGGTCATTCCCTGACCTTTCCACATCCTCCGTATTTGGTAGTGACGGGCTCGAATGGCAGTCTAATCAAGAAGCGTGCTAAGCACTGCTGCTCCTTCCCACCTGGCTACGGAGGTGCCTTAATCTGTAATGAGCATCTTTCACTGAAACTTCTTGTTCAACCACAGTAGGTTCCTCATCTTCATCAGTACAAATTTCAGAAGATTCCATTATGTCTGCAATGAGTTCCTCTTCATTTGTGCATATCCTGAAACATTCAATGTCCCCATCCACTTTTGCATAATCTTTGAAGCTTAAGTTTACTTATAAGGTTAGATGATGACACACATGCTCAAATATATCTTCCCTATTATCAGACTATTCTTCGCAATTAATAGAGGAAGAAGCATGCGAAACTTCACACATTGCATCATTCAAGGCGGTTAATCCAGCACGTTTAAAGCAGTTGGCAATCACTTTTTCATCAACTTCATCCCATGCTGAAACACATAAATACATTGCCTGCAGGATGTTGATTTCACACTGAATTTTGCTTTCAAGGCATAATACAATTTTCTTAATAGCATTTGTCGGTAGTTTTTCTTAAAACACTGAATTACACCTTGATCAAGTGGCTGAAGAACTGATGTCATATTTGGAGGTAAGTACTTGCAGCGATTACATGTAGGTTGTTTAACTTGACAATGAGGGGTGCAGTTATCTACAAACAGCAAAATTTTCTATTTTTCTCACCCACCCATCCGGCAATCTGTTTCTGATCTATTCTTCATAGATTTGTGATGTCCTCCATGCCTTTTGGTTTGCTCAATACATAGTCGGTAATGTCTTCTGACCTTTAAAGCATTGAAGCTTCTGGGATTTTCCAATGATTAAAAGAGGAAGCTTCTCTGTTCCAGACTTGCTTTCTGCTAGGATAACGGCAATCTATTGTTTGGCCTTTTTACTGCCACTGCATTTTTGGCCTTTCAATGTAAGTGTTTTATCTGGTAGCAATTTAAAAAAAAGAGTTCAGTTTCATCAGCATTGAAGATGTCAACAAAATATTTTTTAAATGTTTTTCCTTCCATTTTTTTTTGTAGCATCAATGTCTATGGCTGCACTTTCACCACACCCGTTTTTGAAAGGTCATGATAAGTCTTAAATTACATTTGAACTTTTAAATTCTTCAATATCCATTCGATGCACAAACGATTCAGCCTTATCTTTTAAAAGATTACCATCTACAGGAATGTTTTTTGCACACATCATCATTAGCCATTCCAAAAGTACCTTTTCAAATCCGGATACTTTGCCTTTCATGCTTGAATCCTACCCGGTACAGCAGATGTCTCTAAACTTTCAATCTTTTTCCAATCCTTCAGAATAGTGAGTATTCTTGGGAATGTCGAACTGTTTGGTGATGTCACAGTCTTAGAATGCACACCGTTATCTACAGCTTGCAAAATCCTAATTTTATCTGTGATTGACAAAACTATCAGCTTTCTTGGAGCATACCAATAAACATACACTCTAACTATTGAAATTAACTTGTAGTCTATGTTCATTTCATTACCGCATTGTGAGGAAAGAGCATGGGAGATCTTAACAAATGATTTCTCATGGTCAGACTGCAAGCTCGTTAGTTACTTCAATATATTTGAAGCATTCTATCATTTTTAAACACAAATAGTGTGATAAAAATTCAGATTAAGCGGTAGAAATTTATGGTCATTATATAGAGAAATTTTTATTTTCAATGTTGTTATACTGAACTTAAAATAGCATTACGTTAATGGGAAATTGGCCAGGACGAACCACATAGCATGCTATAACACGTTGGGACATTAAAAAGGGGTCCCTATAAAGAACTTCAACTGTATTTTTTTTTTAATCAGAGAAGTCAAGTTTCTTAAGTTACAATATTTTATGTTTCTTATTATTAAAATGTATACGTTTTTTTTTAAACATAGATCCAAGTGGCCATAAAATGTTTGAGTAAAGAAAGAATGCAAAACGATCACATGGAATTTCTTAAAGAAGCAGCTATACAGCATACCATTGACCATGAGCACATTGTTCGTCTTTATGGAGTAGTTCTTGATACTAATGCTCTGATGCTGGTATGAACTGTCTCATAAATTATTTGTTACATTGCTTACTTTCTTAATTTAAATTATTTTAAATGAATTCATGTGCAAACAGGACACTTGGGACTCTGAAATAACATATACAGGAATACCTCGCATAGCACGGTTAATTCGTGCCAAAAAAATACCGTGCTATGCGAAACCACGCTAATCGAGGTATTATTAGTATATATTTTAATGTAATGCATTCCGACAATTTGATTATATGGGTCGAGTTGCAAATATATATAGGTGTTTGTTTACTATAAATTCATGCACACGAAATTCTTACAAAAAAAATACTAAAATGATAAAAATGAAAAATACTAGTAAATACAGTACAAATGATTTTTATTGCAGTATGTACATACCAAAAGAATATAAGTGAAGTATGTACTGTATTTTTATTTTGAAAAATAATTGATCAGCTTAGTTTGCACAGTTTTTTTCCTTCTTTTTATCTGCATACATCTCTTTATAATATCGAATGACATTTTGCAATGCCTGCCTTACTTTCATACCTCGTTCGATGTTTGGATCTAGAAGAACACTCGGTGGCATTACATTTCTTCTTTCCACTCATATTTGCGTATAAAGGTGTAACGCTTTTAAAAAAATAATCTTTAATAAAAATACACAGCGAAAAATATTTGTACAGCTTACGTACAATCAACGACCTCACCACTCGAAATCTAGTGTTTACTAATCTACCAAAGCTAGCAGAGTCGGTATATAATGGAAGTTGTGACAACAGTCAGCGTGGTCTTGAATCCATAAAGCATTGGCCTATGTGCTGGCATTATAATACATACATACATATCAAATGTATTGGAGCGTAACGCAGTTAATTATTTTTTTTAATTTGTGAACCACGCTGTTTGAAACCGCGCTATGCGAGGTATTCCTGTACACTTGGAGGGATTGAATTAAAAATGGTAGAAGAAGAAAGGAATTTGAGAGCCACAATAAAAGCAGACATGAAATTCTCTATGGGTGGTGCAGACAAGAAGCAGGGAGGGGCCCTAGCATTCTGTCAATGATTTACAGTCCTACTCTCATGAGAAGAACCTCAATGTGATTAGCACTGGTCTGGCAACAGACTGGTTCATTACACTAGCCGGTAGTTAAATCCTGAAGATGAGCTATCTTACCAAGCATGTCTGTCCTAAACTTATTTCATCATATGCTGGCTTTTGCTGGGCATTGTGTCATAATTTCTTTCTTGCTTTAGTAAGCATTGATTCTTTTGTAGAATTTTTTTTGTTAATATCTATTTTATTCATTTTCAAAATTGAAATAAGCAAAATGTTTAGTTACAAAAATTAAATTAATTTAGGAAATCAAAAATTAAAAAAATTATATATACAGCAGGCCCCCGTTATAACGCAGTTCGCTTTACGCTGATTCGCTATAACGCTGTTCTTATATTATAACCCGTATCTGACTATAACGCTGTCACAGATCGCTATAACGCTCTTTTACAGATTGAATTTTTGGCATATTTAAACGAAATCGTTTCATTTGTTGGAGTCGATAGCTTGAAAATGAATAGCAAAACAGCATTAAAACGTTTTCCACGCCGACATGAGAAATTTTCCCCCGCTCAGTGAAATTTTCTCGCGTGCTAATTTAATTGCAGTACAGTGACTTGTTACGTAGTTCCGAGATCAACATTTTAAAAAATGATCAAATATATTGCTTGTAATATTTGCGTTGTATGCATTTATCCGAAGTCTACTTCGGATAAATGCATCACTCAGTATCGTATTAGACATCGTGCGAAACAGACAGTTTACTTGAACATTGTATAGTAATCAATGCAACCAACGCAGTTACATTTTCGAAGAGTTAATAATGGCTGATAAGAATGAAAAAGCAACGTCTGGGCAAAGTATGAAGACTATAAATGTGAGAAAAAGACTGAATTTGAAAATTAAATTAGATGTTTTGAAGCGAATCGATTCCGGTCAAAGACAAGCAGATGTGTGCCATAATTTAGGACTTGCAAGTTTAACTGTAAGAACAATTATAAAAAAAATAAAGAATTAATTTTAGCAGTGGGAAAGATAGATGTTTCACTACAAGCAACTATGGCTAGGCCAGCTATTAGGATTGAAATGGAAAGACTTTAACTAATTTTATTGAAGATAATATCCAATGCAGAATTCAGTTAAGTTAAATATTATAAAAAAGAGAGAGAGAGAGAGAGAGAGAGAGATTAGCCAATATGATGATCTGAAGAAAACTCACCTAAAAAAAATGTGGAACCATTTAAAACTAGTAAGAGCTGGTTGAATAGATTTAAAATCCAGGGAGAAGTCGCAAGTGCAGATCAAGGAGCTGAAACTTTCAAAAAAGAACTTAAAATTATTGAAGAGGGGTATTATGTGTTATACTTCTCAACAAGTTTTTAACATAGATGAAGAAGGACTTTTGTGGAAACAAATGCCTAAAAGAAGTTTCATATTGAAAGAAGTAAAAAACATGCCAGGTTTCAAAGCGACGAAGGATCATTTGACTTTATTGTTGGGTGGTAAAGCTGCGGGGGATTTAAAATTAATACCCCTTTTAGTTTATTTGGAAGAGGGCCAAAGTTTGACCCAAAATTGACACATTTTTCATGATTAAATTCATCAATTAAATTAAATCAATTTAGATCAATTAAATTCATGATTTTAATTGGAATTTTAAGTTTAATTTTGATACATAAGTAGTTAGCACATAATTATATACATATGTAATGCAGAATATTTTATATGTACAAATATTTGAATATTAAATATTTTGACAGACATTTGTGCATCTTTTCACTACTGTTTATTATTGATTAGGAAATATCCTATGGCACTGACCACAACTCACAAATACATATGTTACCTTATGGGAATGCGGTGCTTGCTTAGTGCGGATTCACTTAGCACTCTGTTTTTCCGAAACAAATTATCAGCGTTAAGCGGGATAATTATCAGCGAAAGCAAGCCAAATGAAAACAGATCTTCTTCACTCAGATTAAAGAGCTTTCTCAGAGTTGGAATATCAATTTAAGAAATATTTTTTGGGACACAACTGCACCTGTTTCACCTTGGACATATGTTTCTTCCTCCCATGATACACATTTTCTGGAGTGGGGAAAGAATACTGTACCTTCCTTTAATATCAGGCAGTTGCACTTAGCTCACACTACTCTGAACTCCCATGCCTGTAAAGTCTATACTGACAGATCCAAAAGAGCCAGTATGGTTGGTGCTGCTGCAGTTTTCCCTTCTCTAACAGTTACTGCCTCACTGCCATTAGCCTGCAGCATCTTCACAGCCAAATTATATGCCATAAAATTAGCACTTAGTAAAATTATTGAACTTTTCATCTCACCTGCCATAATTTATACTGACTCACTCAGTGCTGTTTCTGCCATAAGGAAGAATTTCTCATCTCATCCTATCTTGAAACACATTCATTCTCAGCTATTTTCCTGCAGCGTGTTCAATCAGTTTTTGCTGGATCCCTGGCCATTCTGGAATTCCAGGAAATTAAAGTGCGGACCTCGCAGCCAAACATCCTCAACCAGCTGTTCCAGAACATCCTTAGGTTCTTTACACTGATTATAAGCCTGTTATTTGCAAAGCTAGTTATGACAACTGGTCACAGATCTGGAAAAGTAACACCAACAATAAACTTTACCAGATAAAGCAAGAACCAAAGCTGTGGCTCTCAGGCTTTTGATGAAATAGATGAAAGGAAGTGGTACTGGCAAGACTCAGAATTGGATGCACTCATTCTACCCATCTGTTCCTGCTACTGAGAGAAGATCCACCCCAGTGTTCATCCTGTGACAGTCAACTTACTGTTAGGCATTTTCTCTTTGATTGTCCTTTATATTCAACCATGTGGTCAAGCACTTTTCATTCGGTCTCTAGGCTGAACCTCACATGATTTAACTCATATCCTGGGAAATGAAGCAAACATAGAAGAACTTGTGATCTATTTAAAATGTATTGGCCTATACAGGAGTATTTAATTTAACATCTACAGTGGTATATTTCAACTAAATAAACTATGAGCAGACACACTTTGGCCTCAGTAGCCCTTGTGTTGTTAAGCCAAATAACAACAACACAAATTACAAAACAAATTTCATATAATTTATAAAAAAATTTGGGTTTTTGTAATAGAAATCTTTAATTAAAAGCATGTTTGTTATGTATTATGCCCATTTCAATAGGCTAGCGAAAACATACGAGAAAGTGTACTGTCCATTTCAAAGCATTTATAGCAGTATAGTCTGTGGAATTGGATATTTCAACTTTCAGAATCCCAATGGTTTGTGAATTGTTTCTGTAAACTCTGTCTTCTGGGTGTTCCATAAAAAGTAATCTCAGAAACTGAGGCCAGGAGAGTAATGCAATAAAGATCACCTACATACAGAGTAATGAATGTATCAGATGGAAATTTGTCATCCATGGATGAGTGACTATTTTTAATGTTCTTTACAGAATTGATGTGCAAACATTTCCAGTCTTTCTGGTAAAACATTTTAGTCAAATCACAATCCATTCCTTGCAAAAGAAGAACTGAGTTTTTTTATCAGAAGCATTGGCATTATTAAGGTCTTAAGAAAAGGTCTTAATAATAAACATTCTTTGCTCTGTTGTATATACTAATTTTACAACTAAAGTAACCAACATAAACTGAATATTTATTTGAATATTTCCAACATAAGAAAGGTTATCTCTTAGTAATACAGTGGATTCCAGTTATTTGGGCCACCAGTTAATCAGGGCAGCTGTTTATTTGGGACAAATCTTAAAGAACAGAACCCAATTGACTAAATAGCCAGGATTTACTTCGCTTAATTGGGAGAACATGCCGTTTAATCGGGGCAGAAGACCCCGCAGCACTCGAGATTACCCTATGATTGTCTCTGACCATACCACGTGATTCGGTCAAATTTTTGGAGGTCACAACCATAAAACAATTAGCAGTCCCCTGTTTATTGGGCTTTTCTGTTAGTGCTTCAATCATATAAAAAAATTTATTTTCCGAATCTGCTCTTCATTCCTATTTTTTAAACTTCGTAACTTGTTACTTTGTTCTCACTTGCACGTATCGTGTTACTTGCGATTTGTGTGTGCCATGTTCTGTGTGTGTGTGTGTGTGTGTGTGTGTGTGTGTGTGTGTGTGTGTGTGTGTGTGTGTGTGTGTGTGTGTGTGTGCTTATCTTTTTTATTGTTTTAAATTTTAACCCCCACCCACAAATGTCAGTGAACAGAAATGTCAACTAGTTAGTATGTACATATTACAGTACGTATTAATTAAGCTATGCACGTAAGCATAAATTTATTTTTATTTTGCTAATCTGTGGAAAATATTCTTCTGATTTTCACGTATCATTTAATTTTTTAATGATACGTGAAAATCTGGGGATAACATTCCTCCTATTTTCGCCAATTAGAATCGCTGTTTAATAGAATTAAACTTTAATTCACAAACGTCATCACAATGACCAGTGCTTACTGCATATCGTACAGTGATTGGTACTTTAGTATGGCGAGTCCCTCATAACGTGATTGGATCGTACAGAAAATCAATCATAAAGCTGTATTTTTAACTATTTACGTAAAACTTTGCAAGGCGCCTCTGTAGCCAGGTGGGCAGGAACAGCAGTGTGTAGCACCCGCTTCTTGATTAGACCGGGGTTCAACCCCATGACCACCAAATATATATGGATGCAGAAAGGTCAGGGAATGACCACCGCATATTCCTGGAGCAATATGGCCTTAGTTGCTAATTCTCCTAAAAACTAAATAACAAACACAAAACTTCGCTTAATTGGGCCAAAATGCACTAGTCCTGATGTGTTCCAAATAACCGAAATCGACTGTATAATTTTTCATAAAACAGTCAATTCTTTTTTGATGATCTCTGTATATCATTGAGAAACATGTTAAGCGACATATCATTGTAGTAGTTGATATTTATTTATATTTTAAAAATAATCTTATTAGGGGCCAAATACTTGTACTCCTTTTGTTACTACTGTGGCTTTAAAATTAATTTAAAATTAATTTTAATTAAATTTTAAATTAATTAATTTTAAAATTTATTTTTTTAAAATTAATTTTAAAATTTTAATTAATTTTAAAATTAATTTTACATGCTGAGTTTGAATTTCTTTTAATAAAGGAAAAACTTCTGTGAGGTTTTTTATCCATTGCTGAGTTACTCTCTGAAGGTATAGGCTGTAAAATTTTATCATTTGGAAGCTCCTGTTTGTCACCTGACAAAACAGACAACCTGACCTGTTTACTCTGGTAAAATTTACAAATGCAATAGTACACATATTCATCATGACATGATCTGTATTTATGCTAATCTGAAAGCATTATTTCTTTTAGTTATTTAAATTTTTTTAAAGTTCAATAATTTGCAAAATTTGTAGATATTACAATGAGGTTTTTTTTTTTTTTTTTTTGTTGAAGAAAATCAATGGTAAACCATTTGTGTTCTTTTTTCTAGGTGACCGAACTTGCTCCATTACGTTCCTTGCTTGAATGCCTTAAGGAACCTGCATTACGTCCAAGTTTCCCTGTTATCTCACTTTGTGAGTTTGCATTACAAATCTGTGATGGAATGCAGTATTTGGAGGCAAAAAGACTTATTCATCGGGATTTAGCAGCACGCAACATTCTGGTATTTGCAAAAAACAAGGTATGATTGAATTGGGGGATCTTTTGAAGAAACTAAGTTTAAATTTGGCCTATTGGCAAGTATAACCACATAGGAATATGTTTTTGCAAAACCACTGAAAAAACATGGCCCTTTCTTATTTACCTAGAATTTGACTACAATATAAAAGCAGACAGAAGGTAAAAGTAATTTTCTTTCCATTGAGCTTACTTTGCCACAGAATATATATTTTTTAAGTGTTTAATAACATTATACAGTACCGATTTTCAAAAACTTGAAATAATTCTTTTGTTTTGCAAAATCCCAAAGTCTAAACACACCTTTAATTTTCTTTTCTTCTGTGTCGTGAATTTTCTGAATATTTTTTGATATTTATTATCTCTTAAAAATTATAATTTTTTTTTAAGTTCAAAATTAGTAAAGATAAATTTTTGAATATACAGTACAGTAGAAGTTTTGAATGTTTCCATGTGTAGAGAAATTTAGTTAAGGAAATTTAATTTTTGATTTTAGGTAAAATAAATAAATAAATAAAATAAATTTGTTTATAGTCTGTATGGTTGGGCTAGCGAAGTTTACAACTTTATTTTAACTGTTTTCTTGCAGTATTTTCTGTGAAAGACATATGAGAGACTAAGCAATATTGCTAAATAGATAAACGAAGTATACTAACTTGTGTAAATTTCAGATAATTAATGAAGTTTATTGAACCTAAAATGAAAATAAACTGCATCTAAGCAAAGACAAACTTAATAAATCAACCTTGAATAGAAATAGTCAAAAATTAAAAAACACTTTAGGTACTGTTTTTCAACACAAAGGAAGTTGATAATAATTGGCTTATTAATGCATACTAATGTCCACAGTGGTCTTGTTATAAACAAAAAAATGGTACCTAAAGTTGTTCTAGAACATTGACTATTTGTATTTAGGCTTGATTGATTTAGTTTATTGCCTAGGTGCAGTTTATTTTCACTTTAAGGTTCAATAAACTAAATTAACCAAAAATTACATGAGGTAATAAATTTCATTTATCTCTTTAGTGATATTGTTTTATTGGAATCAAAATACTAGCACAACAGTTAAAAACAGTCAGTGTATTTTTTTTGTGGCAATGTTTAGCAGTAGCTAAACCTTCATATCATATTGCAAAGCAGCAGAAACTGAACAAACTGAAAATAAGTAAGTTTGTAAGTGAGAAATTGTTAATCAATTCAACTGCTCTCTTTGATAGAGTTGAGGAGTTTAAAAGAAGTTTTGGGGATACTATGACAGATGTGGACATAGCAATCCATGATAGAGAGAGGATTGATTTGTACAGAGTCAGTAGCTATTTAGAAGAAAAGTAATGGTGAGAGCAATAGAGAAAACCTGTGTTTTTCGATGCAGAAGTAATATTTGTGATAATGGTGTTAGTGATATTATTTTGAGATATTAGTGTTTGAAATAAGCTATTCTAGTATTGGAAAAAATGATGCAGGGAAGTAAACATGCAGCAGTAGCCAAAAAAAAAAAAAAAAAAAGTAATGAATAAAATAATCTCGATCGGGTTAACCAGCGGATATTTGTTTTTCAAACGCTGTAGATTACAAAACTTAAGTCTCTCTTGATAAGAATACCCCTTTGTGCCCTTATCTGGTCTTCTTGCTCTTCTCTCCACCCTTTATTGTAAGTCCATATCATTCCTAAAGTGAGGGGTCCAAGGCTGTGTACAATATTAAAGATGCAAAGCAAAAGGCTCAAGCTAATGGAAGTGCTGTGGCTCAGAGCAGAACTGAGGGGGGCAGTTGTCCTCTGACTCACAGCCTTATAAAATGCACTGTTTGCTTGATGTTTGCAGAGCAATTGGGTACGGGACATGATACTGCCATGGGGGATGTCTTTATGTGTGCACGATGCAAGGAGTGTATCGATATCAGGCAACAACTCGGCGTTCTTGTGGGCCTATATGAGAGCTTGAAGGACAGGGTGGATGCCCTCGAAGAAACTAAATTGAGGGGCCCATCAAGCTCTCAGCTGCCCACATCAACGCCAGAGCTTGCACTTGGGCATCGCGTGACACAGAGGCAACCTCCAAGGCAGAATGCGCTGGTCCCGAAGGAACTAGTAGTTGTTGGTGACTCTATTGTCAGGGAAACGGGGAACATGCTTTGTAAAAAAGATAGGTGGAACAGGACCAGGGTATGTCTGCCAGGGGCAAAGGTTGATGACGTTGTAGAGCGAATATCATCTTTTAAGGGCACAAAAGGTGATATAGTTGTACACGTTGGCACTAATAATATTAAGAGTAGGAGACCGGCAGAATTACTTAACAAGTACAGGTCACTGCTGAACAAAAGCCGAGAATTAGGGTTGAATTTGAAAGTGTCTGCAATTCTGCCCAGACACGATAGGAGGGAGTATATGATGAGAGCCTTGTCGATCAATTCGGCCCTGGAAAGATTGTGCAAGGCTCAAGGGGTAGAATTTTTTTCAGCCTGGTCTGTACTTGTTAACAGGAGAGATTGCTTCTACAGGGATGGGATACACTTAAATAGAAAGGGTGCAAGAATATTTGCTGATGCTATGGAGGCAGTGTTAAGTGGGTCGGAAAACTGCTAGCTTGGGGGGGGAGACAAAGACCAATAGATTGACAGTAGCCACTGGCAGAGGTGAAAGAGATTCTTGCACTGCTTCTATTAGAATGAGCAGAAGCCTGAAAAACAAGATGCATGGTATTTCAGAGACTGCTGGGAGCCATTGCGGTACAAGTAAACATGGGTTGTGTTAGGGTAGCTAAGAATAGAAACAGGTGCAGGTATACTTGCGTGTACACCAATGCTAGGAGTTTAGTAAATAAATTTGATGAATTTGAGGTATTGCTCAAAACATCAAAGGCAGATATAGTTGGGATATCAGAGATGTGGTGTCACACAGATATAAGGGATGCAGAACTGGAAATTGGGGAATACAACGTCTACAGAAAGGATAGACAGGATAGGAAGGGGGGAGGGGTTATGCTATTAGTTAAGAAACACATAAAAACCAAGGAAGTGAAGCCAGTCGACATCGCTGGACAGTGCAGTGTTGAGTCAGTTTGGTGTGACATAAGCATTGGGAGATCAAAATTGAGAGTAGGAGTGTGCTATAGGCCTAATGACTCTGATGAGTATAATAAGGAAATGTACAGGGAAATAGAGTGGGCCAGTAAATCAGAGAGTCTTATAATGGGAGATTTTAATTTCCCAGATATTGACTGGAATTTGGGGGCTGGTCACTCACACACTAGCAGGGCTTTTGTGGATTTATTGGATGATTGTTTTCTACATCAGCATGTTGGGGAGGCAGCTAGAGGGAGTAATACTCTTGATTTGATTATCGGCAGTGATTCTTCATGCATTAAGAATCTGCAGATAAATGAACCACTAGGTGGCAGTGATCACAGTGTGCTGAAGTGGGATTTACTCAAAGAGGTAACTACCATTAGGGGTAAAGGGAAGGGTTATTGCTTCCGTAAAGGCGACTACGATGGACTGAGACAGTATTTAAATTCTATACAGTGGGACCAACTGATGATGTTACCAACAGCAAATTCAAAATGGGAAGCATTCAAAGAACTTATCTTGGAAGCTACTAGGCTTTACATACCAACTAAGAAATATTGTTCAAGGTTTAGGCCAAAATCAATGTCAGATGAACTAATGAGGCATATGGCAGAGAAGAAAAATGCATGGGATACTTACAAATTAACACATGACACAGAAGCCTATGATAGATACTAGTTGATATGCAACCAAGTTACAAAGGAGGTTAGGCAGGCGAAGGCAGATTACGAGAAATCCTTGGCAAGGGATGCAAAGAAAAACAGCAAAGAGTTCTTTACTTATGTAAACTCTAGAAGGAAGGGGATGAATCAGATTGGTCCACTTGATATTGATGGGTCAACTGTTGATGATCCTGCTCAGGTAGCTAACAAACTAAATGAATATTTTGCATCGACATTCACACATGAGGAGTTATTCAGCAAGGGGAATGCCAGAGGTGTATTCAACTCTAGCAGTAAGCTACAGAATCTTGAAATAACTGGGAGTAAAGTGGAGGAGAAACTGTTGAAGATAAACACAAGAAAGGCACCCGGGGTGGATGGGATCTATCCAGTTATATTAAAGGAGGCAGCAAAGGAAGTAAGCAAACCCTTAGCCATAATTATGAGAGCTTCCTTGGACTCAGGGGAGGTACCCATAGACTGGAAATGTGCAAATGTGACCCCAATTCACAAAGGAGGATCAAAGGCTGACACAAGTAATTATAGACCTGTGAGCTTAACTTCTGTTCCAGGAAAATTAATGGAGGCACTGGTTAAAGAAGCACTGCAGGATCATTTAGACAAGACTTCAGTTATAGCTCAGACACAGCATGGTTTTGTTAAGGGCAAGTCTTGCCTGACCAACTTGATTGGATACTATGATGCAGTCACAAAAGAACTGGATGCAGGGAATAACTTTGATATTATATACTTGGATCTTAGAAAGGCTTTTGATACTGTTGCACATGGAAGACTGCTACACAAATTGGAGCAGTGTGACATTGGAGGCAAATTGCTGCTATGGATAAAGGGGTGATTGAGGGGGAGAAGACAGAGAGTGGTAATCAATGGACACTGCTCATCATGGACTAATGTTATTAGTGGAGTCCCTCAGGGCTCAGTGTTGGGTCCATTATTGTTTTCTGTATTTATAAATGATATTGATGATGGTATATCAAGCTTAATGTCCAAGTTTGCAGACGATACAAAGGTTGGCAGGGTTGTCAAGGACACTACTGACACTATGCTGCTGCAACAGGATCTGGAAAGGTTGAGCAGATGGGCTGAGAGGTGGCAAATGAAGTTTAACATTGACAAATGTAAAGTACTACACATGGGAAACAGCAACCCCAGAGCAACATATGAACTCTGTGGTACTACACTGACAGTGGTAGAGAATGAAAGGGACTTGGGGGTGGTTGTGCAGGCAGATATGAAGTTCTCTGAGCAGTGCAGATGGGCTGCAAGAGTAGCTCATGGAGTATTGTCAATGATATACAGGAATTTTTCCCAGCAGGGATAAGGAGGTGATTATTCCATTGTATAAGGCAATGGTCAGGCCACACCTAGAGTACTGTATACAGGTCTGGAGGCCTCATTTCAAGAAGGATGTAGAGCTGCTGGAATGAGTACAGAGAAGGGCAACAAGATTAGTGAATGGAACAAAGGGGTGCTCTTACGAAGAAAGGCTTAAGTTTTGCAAATTACAGTGTCTGGAGACTAGGCACCAGCGAGGTGATCTGATAGAGGTGTATAAAGCCTTGAATGGTTTAAGCATGCTCAATGCTGATGGGATTCTTCCTCTAGCTCAGAAAAATCACCTGAGAGGGCATAAATTCAAATTGAGGAAAGACAGATGTAGGATAGACGCGCGGAAATTTGCCTTTAGCCGGCGGGTGGTTGGTTGGTGGAACAGACTTCCATCCCTTGTGGTGGAGGTTGATAGCCTAAATAAGTTTAAGGCTCAGGTGGACAGGTATTTTGAACGAACAGAGGGGTGAAGTGGAAGTGAGTTTTTTTTTTTGGCTGATGCTGCATAAGCTTGCTTTCTTGCATCAAATGCCTCTACTAATGCTAATGCTAATGCAGCCTAAACATTGTTTTTTATAATAGAATAATCATTTCTTTATCTCTACTGACAAAATTCCTAAATATCATTGACAAAATCCCATGAACTGTCCTAGCAGCTTGTCTACACTCTCCAGAAACTTCATATTAGATTGTATAGTTATTCCCAAGTCATTTTCATTATTTATATATTTTTTTGAATTTGGTGATATCCAAGTGTCAATTATTCTAGGGTTACTGCTACCCAGACATAAGACATTGCATTTTACAGTATTAAGCCTTAAATGCCATTTCTCAGCCCATCCAAAAACCATCCTTCCTCAATTTGAATTTGTGCCCCCCTCATGTGTGGTCTGAGCAAGAGGAAGAAGAATCTCATCAGCATCAGCATTGAGCTTGTTCAATCCATTCAAAGCCTTAAACACCTCATTCAAATCACCTCACAGGTAACTAGTCTCCACATGCTACAATTTGCAGAACTGAAGCCTTTCTTGGTAAGAGCATCCCTTTGCTCTGCTCACCAAAATCTCATTGTCATTCTCTGTACTCATTCCAGCAGCTCCCCATCCTTCCTAAAATGAAGTATGCAGTACTTAAGGTATGGCCTGACCATTGCAGAGGAATAACATCTCTTTGTCCCTGCTAGCAACATTCATGTATATCATTGACAAAACCCCATGAGCTATTCTGACAGCCTGTCTGCTTGCTCAGAGAACTTCATATCCAACTAAACAATTACCCCCAGGTCTTTCATTTTCCACTATCCTGAGAGTAGTACCACACAGTTGGTACAGATCACAGTTATAAATGGTCACTGTTCTTAATAAATTAATGTTATTAGGGAGGTCCCACAGAGTTTTGTTCCTGTCCCCTTACTGTTTTTAATATCATTAACGATATTGATGTAGGTATATCAAGTTTAATGTCTACTTTTACTGTTGATACAAAAGTGGGTTGGGTAGTTATTGATAGTAAACAGAGTATGCTACATGATTATATACAGGATTGGGGGATATTTAAGATATAAATTAAATAAAAGCGGATGTTAAGTGCATTATTGTGTTTGTCCAATCACAGAGAACATTCTGTTCCCACCAAGCTTGATTAAGCTTGGCCTTATATCTACCTTAGACAAATACTGTTATCTATGGTTCTGCATAAGTTGCCAATATCTTTTTAAATCATATAGCACCACCCAATAGGTGAATCTGCTATGCATTTAAAAGTCAAAAACACCAAATAGCTATCTCGGTAGTATCTCTGGTTTTTAAAATGTACAGCAAATTCACCTATTGGATGACACTATGCAATTTAAAAAGATATCAGCAACTTAGGCTGAAATGTGGTTAATGATATTTGTCTAAGGTGGACAAGAGACCAGGCTTATATTACCTTTGGTGAGAATAGGGTCTTTTATTTATTTAGGGTATACTAAGTCAATAAGACTTAGCATACTACCCTAAATAAACGAGTGGTTGATTTTTGGAATAAACTTCCATCTGTTGTTGTGGAAGGTGATAGTTTAAATAAATTCAAGGAAGGACTAGACAAACTATTGGAGGAAATGTACAGGCGAAATGGGAGGTGTCATGCTTTTTTTTTTTTTTGGCTGATGCTGTATAAGCTTGCTTTCATGCACATTTGCCACTACTAAAAATTAATCCACTTAATCGTCCCTTTATTTATAGTAGTAACTAGTATCACATCGCTCCAATTTATTACGGTCACTTATAGACCAAAGTAACAGGTGCAGTTTGGCCATAGTATGTGCCATTAAACCCCACTCCAACAACAACAGCTCCAGTTTATACAATAGTTCATATTAGACTGCATTCAAAAGTTTTACTGAAATCTAAGTAAATTATGCCAACATTAACCCTTCTATCTGTGACCACCTCATAATAGTTAATTAGGTTAGGCAAACATGATCTGCATCTAAAGCCATGTGCTTATGCCAAGAAAGATTAGAAGTCAGAGTTATTCTTTGTAAAGATATGAGCTTACCTATAAATCTGAGTGTTGTTGAAGATGAGTATGAGAGCAGCAAACATTTTTGCAAAAAATAATCCAGGACTAGGCTTTTATAAGAAGTTAAGTTAACTGAGTTATCTGGAGATCAGCATTTAAGAAACTGATTGTGGTGTCTCTTTGCCATTCTCACCACATTACAGGGTGAGAAAAGCAAAGGGACATCAATATGGAAGATTATATTTTTAGAAAATTCAGTATCTTTCTTTACAGTTATTTTCTTTCATCAGAACACATTACAAATGCCATTGATTGGTGCAACAGTAATAACCATCTTCTCCCAAGGTGTAAAGCTGTGGTAAATTACTAATGTGGCACCATATGCCTTCCTGGCCACCTAGTTACACTGCATGGTAACCCTTCTTTGATTGTTATTTCCCAAATATAGAACCTTACGTTTGACAACGTTGAAACACACATGTCATTTTTCTGACCAGCCTCAAAGCCTAATTGAATCATTGAAGGAGCTCAGCCTGACTGTCATAATTAACCAACCTTCATATAATCTGAAAAATTCAACATTTTGTTTTTTATTCCCTCACTGATATCATTCAAGAAATCCGAAACAAGAGTGGCCCCACCACTGAAGTTTGAGAGATCCCACTTTATAGCCCTGGCCACTCTGAAATGACATTTATAACAAATCTGAAATTTATAATAACCCTCTTCTTCCTCTTCTCTTTTTATTCTGCCATCCCTCAAGCTTCCTCAAGATCTTATTCATAATTCCAATACACTGAAGTTTGTACAACCTCCCATGTAGGACTGTGTCAAATGCTTCGTGAAAATTAAAGTATGTAATATTAAAAATGTTTCTTGCATCTAACTTCCATGTGATCATGCCATTGCTCTTGACTAGACTGATCAAGCAAGATTTTGCCTTTACAAAGCCATGGAAAAATCTTTTATGACTTTGTAAAGTGTATTTGTTATGACTTTGTATTTCCTGCACCTTAAGGTCTAGTAGAGTATGTGCAACACGAAACCAGCAATTAGCATGTCACTGGTCATGTTAATGTGTTCATTAATCTAACTTCAAAAATCTTTGAACATTTAAAAAAATATTTTCTCTGTTTATCATCTTCAAATTTAAATATTTGAAAGCATTAATTTATATTTAATTTTTCTATATGTGATCTATACCTATCAGTGAAACCTTGTGATGTGTTTTAGATATTTACTAAAGCTTATAACAACTTAACAAGAAGTATCCAAAAGTGTTTACTGAATTATATGGAAAGAATATATAGTGTATTTTTCTTTTTCAGGTCAAAATAAGTGACTTTGGTTTGTCTAGAGCATTGGGAGTTGGTAAAGACTATTATCAAACTAACTTCAATGTTAATTTAAAACTACCAATAGCTTGGTATGTATCCAATTTTATCTTAATAAAATAATTTTGTGTGCTTCATTACTTATTAGTATGTGAACAATATCTATTACTCTAGAATTCTTATATACTAATTTTTTACAGGTGTGCACCAGAATGTATTACATATTTGAAGTTTACTTCTGCCAGTGATGTTTGGGCATATGGAGTTACATTATGGGAAATGTTTAGTTATGGATTTCAGCCATGGGCTGCACTCACTGGACATCAGGTAAAGGTGAAATACAAATAAATTTGTTCTTTTTATGTACAACCTCCCATGTTTTGTTTATTTTGTTTTACATTTTATTGGATTTTATTTTAGGTGAAATACAAATAAATTTGTTCTTTTTATGTATAACCTCCCAAGTTTTTATTTTGCTTTACATTTTATTGGATTTTATTTTATTTTTGAAATTTTAGAAAAGTGCTGTAATGGTTACAAGCAACTGGTTTAATTTAAAAAGCATTTTTGCTGATTTCTTAGATCTGATTATAACCAAGTTCAGCTAGTCAATTAGAGTGTGTGTGTGTGTGTGTGTGTGTGTGTGTGTGTGTGTGTGTGTGTGTGTGTGTGTGTGTGTGTGTGTGTGTGTGTGTGTGTGTGTTAAATTTTTTTTTTGTTTATTGTATATTATAATTTTTTTTTATATTAGTATTGTATTAGAATAGTTAAATAATGCAAAGAAGTTGACATTTTTCTGCATCTGCAAAAAAAAAAAAAAGAAAAATCTCCAATCACTCATATCATTGCAAGCAAAGAAGTGACTATCCAATTCTTTTACTAAGCTTTCTACCTTGGCTGCCATAGCAAAAGGTAATTTTTTTCAATAATCTATAATATGCTGCCCAAAAAAATAAACTTCACACAATCCAGCCTTTTATTACACTCCAGGACTTTATATTTATGCCTCCTATTCTTGTCTCAGATTAGCATCCCTGGCCATCCTTTTGCAGGCTTTCCTCTCCTTGAGGCGCCTCCATTGCCAGGTGGGAAGGAGCAGCAGTGTGTAGCACACGCTTCTTGATTAGACCAGGGTTTGAGCCCGTCACTACCAAATACGGAGGATGCAGAAAGGTCAGGGAGTGACCACCGCATATCCCGGAGCAATATGGCCTTAGTTGCTAATACTCCTAAAAACCAAATAATAACAATAATAACTCCCTCCTTGAAGATTTTTGTGTTTAGGTGTAGTCTTGAGACAGATACAGTATTTCAAATATGCTTTCATCATTGTCTTGTATGCATGGAGAGTGACATATGCCTTAGTAATCAGCTGTTTACACTTTTTGCTGCATGATAAATTGCATATTTGATTGTATCATAAAAATCTTGAGTATTTTTTTTGTCCTGACCCACTTTTTGACGTCTCTCCCCTGGCTTATTAAGTAACTCCTGGAATTCTGCATTCCATGTGCAGAACTTTATATTTAGAAGTGTTAAACTTTAGTTGTCATTATTCAGGCCATATATTCAGCCAAATAATTCATTGTAAGACATCATGACCTGATTCTGGTTGTTAATCAGTTTCCTACCATCACATAATTATAAAATCTTGCCATCTTCAATTGTACTGCTTTGTCAATGTCACTCACTAAGGAAGATTAGAAACAGGAGAAGGCATGAGTGTGCCTTTTTTTTTATAGTGAGCCTCTGATCCAGTGGAGGATTTTACTAGTAATCCAAAGTTCTCCAGTTTATACAATAACATTTCATGCAGAATGTATCAAAACCTTATTAAACCCTAGGATAATAATGCTGATTCTTGCATCTAACTACAGGACTTTGTCATAGCATTGTGTTGGATTTATCAGATTTATCCTTTTTTTTTTTTTTTTTTTGAGATATACAGTAGGCCCTCGATTTAACAGACTAATTAGAAAAAGGGGTGTCTGCTATTGCCAAAAGTCCATTAAATCTAATGTATTTTAAATCATATATATTAATAAAATCAAATCAAATATATTAATAGCAAATATATTAATAAAATCAAATCAAATATATTAATATATTTAAATCAAATATATTAATAGCAAACTTAAAAGGTATAGGTTATATTAAAATGTTATTATAATATATGAGAATGAATAAAATATTATTATAATGTAAATTGAGTAATTTATACTAAAACATCTGTTAAAAATATAAAAATAAATTTATGACAGGAACCAAACTTTATTTTAATGAAACACATCAAAAACTATACAATATAACTAATAGCGTTTCCGTCACTTTTTTTAATTTTGTTTCCCTTAAAGCTCACACAAAGTTGTTTTCAATGTGAACATTAGTTTTTTCATTTAAATCAATTTTAGAGGGAAAAAATACTTTAAAATTCTTAAACTTCATTGAAAAGCGTTAAAAAAAGAAATAATAACAACATCAAGACTGCCTTACAGAACACAACAGATCGATTCGTCTTGTTTTTTTTTTTTTTTTTTTTTTTGATTTGATAGTTGTTGGCGCATCGGCTTCTGTGGCCATATTGCACCTCCCAAGGTTTTTGCAGTACTTTGATCCAAGCCCGAGGCGGGAATTGAACCCGCGACCTTTGGGTTGCCGGGCAGGTACTTTACCCACTCGGCTAGCCCGGTCGGCGATTCGTCTTGTTGAGACCGACCAGTCCGCAATCGTGGAACGCTTCTGGTCGATCCACTATGACCTCAATCCCAAGCGCGACTACGAAGTGATTGACCAGTCCCAACACTTTTGCCACCACCTCTGGTTAGAGTCATTTAATATATTGTGTAATTCAAGAGCCATGAACCATTCCAAAAGCATGAGAATACACCCTTGGAGACAACTATTTTAAGTCTAGATAAGAGCTGGAGGCAAAATTACACACGTCCATGCAGCAACAATGACCACCAATCAAATGGTTGAATGGCCAACCTCATGCCCTTGCACACCTCACTGCACGCACAACTCTGTGTCCGTTAAAATAATTTTTATCTCTAAAGTTTTCCATTCTGTTAGAATTTGTTGACAAAGAGGCACATTCAGCCTCGAAAGCTCCAAACTATTTAATTAAGGTTATATTTTACTGGATATATACGTTATTATTTCTTATGTACAATGGATTCCAGTACAACAGGCCCATTTACTCTCACACATTAAAAAAAAAATACATAATATTCAATATTAACTTAATTGAAAGCATCACAATTTTCAGAGTCAGAAACAACTGTCATATGGAGGGAGAGGTGTTAATTTCTTGCTGAGCTGGTAGAGGGTTCAGGTGAAACAAGTCCAGTTGATGAAGTGGTCTTGAAGAAATCATCAAGCTTCAGTTGCCTTATACCTTGGTGCTGCTTCCTTATTACTGTAGATCTCCAATTCTCTAAAATGTTCATAATAAGGAAGCACATCAGGATCTGATGATGATTCAATATAATGTATGATGTCATCCATATTTTATCTTATAACAGACAATTTAGGATGAGGGGCAACTGATTCTTCGTCTTTGTTGTCATCATCCTCTTGTTCTCCATGAAGAACATTTTCCGCATCTCTCCCTCAGAAAAATTTTGATAGCCTGGATCACCTTCATCATTTTCGAGCCACTGTTCCACATCATTCCCAGTTGCATTTTTGTTGCTGGCCCTCAGAAGAGTGTCCCTAAAATTAGATACCTCAACTCCCTCAAAGTCCATTTCAAGTTCTACGTCATACAACAACTTCCACGCATTGGCCAAGGTAGTAATCTTAATATCTTTCCATTCAGCTGCTAAGTTGAAGATAGCAGATCTGATGTATGCATATAATGTCCTGGTGCCTCTCGTATCTTCTTCTGTTTCTTCCAAAACAACCATCAGCTCGTCCAAAAACTTCTTCTTATACAACCTCTTACAAGCAACGATTACACCCTGATCCATCGGCTGTATCAGTGAAGTAGTGTTAGGAGGCAGAGAAACACATTTAATTCTCCTATCCCTGCTAACTAACCGCTCAGCATTAGGATGAGCAGGTTGTATTATCAAGCAGTAAAACAGCCTTTATTTCATTAGAAGGAATTTTCAGCACATCTGTCTGATAGCATCGCACATCAGGCAGATGTGCGATGCTGTCAGATATAAATAGGTTCTAAATTTTTCCTTTAGGACAGAAATTTTTTGTCTGTTAAATCAGGGTCTGTTAAATCGAGGGCCTACTGTACTTCCATTTCTTGGATGATTTTTACATTGGCCAATATATTGATTTTGTGACTTCTCTCAAAAGAAGTAAAAAATTATAAATTTCACAAGAAGTTAGAAATTATTGCTATAAGTCATAAAAAAAAAATTATGTCATAGGCATACATTGTGAAGTTCTTATGTCATTTGAGAAGGGAGCTTGCAAAGGCACCCACAAAAAGCAGTGAGGATAGCATACTCTCCTTGTGTAACTGTGCCTATGACAATCAAGTGAACTCTAATTCTGGTGTTTAATACTTAGATTTTTTGTTGTGCACAGCTTAGTATTTGGAGCACGTTTCTTTCAGTTCTAAATTAATGAGACAATTTATTAATCAAATTAATGGACAGAAAAAAAGTCAATATCCCATTGTACAAGGCAATAGTTAAGTTACATCTGTACATCTGAAATACTACATATAGATTTGTAAACCTCATTGTAGGAAGGATATAGAGCTGTGGGAAAAGTACAGAGAAGAGCAACAAGATTAGTTGGTGACACAAAAGGATATTCTTGCTAAGGAAGAATATCATTTTGTGAAAGACATTCCATGAATTGCAGTCTCAGAAATTAAGTATTTGCATGGTGACCTAATTGAAGTGTATAGGTTTAAAAGGGTTAAGTAAATTAAATGCTGATGGCATCTTTACTTTTGCTTAGATTAAATATATAAAAGAACATATATTTATATTAAAAGAGGATGGTTACAGAATAGATCAAGGAAATTTGCATTCAGCCAAAGAGTAATTAATTTTTGGAATAAACTTCCACCTAATGTTGTGGAAATAGGTAATTTAAATAAATTTAAGAAAGGTTTGGACAAATTATTGGAAGAAACTTTTTTTTTTATTTATTTATTTTTTTTGTGATGGTGTTTAGGTCCTGCTTCCTTGTGTCATGCTGCCAATGCCACTGCTAATATTAATACCCCAAGATGTTCATTTCATAACAGCTGCAGTAGTATCCAGTTATTGTAGGCTCTGTTAATTCAAAACAGGACTGCATTAGGAATGGGAGCAGTACATTTTCAAAGATCTTGAGATATGTGCATTCAGTGGAAATGAATCTTGGTTTCACTATATAGCAGCTCAGATTTGTGAGATGCTTCTTATTTTCTGTATTTCATTAAAAATGTATAGCAGCACATCCACACATGTGCTATAGTCCTTAAGCATGAATACGATTCCAACTACTGATTTGTTTGGAAAGCTCTTAACCCCTTTTATAATGTGATCTTTGATAATTACAAGATAATTCCAATTGTTTTGCATTCCAAGCTCTTGAATTTGATTGTTTATCCTTTTGAATAATAATGAAATCATCCATTCATCATTGTTGGTCTTTTCAATATACAGTAATACCCCGAAGTTACGCGATAGGTGGGTCCGACGAAAATCGCGTAAGTCGAATTCGCGTAAGTCGGGGTACAACTTTGCATATAAATACATATAAATTTTGCTTAATTGGGACCAAGGACTAACAAAAACACTAGTTTAGAAGAAAAATATTAATAAAATTGCAGTTCTTTATACATATTAATACAAAATATGTATTAAAAAACAAATGACTTACGTTAAAAAGTTATTTCGATGTCGATGGCTTCATAAAATCTAACAAATTCGTCTGACGACACAGCGCGTTCTTTTTTTCACGCAGAATTTCTTCGTAGCAAGCTAATAATTTTTTTATTCCTTGCTTTGTAGCTATAACGCGTTCTTCGTTGGAGTCTATGTTTTCTAAAATTTTTAAGCCCTTTACAATTGAGCCCTTTTCAATTTTCAACCTGTCAAGTTTGCAATTGTCATGTGCTTTTCGCCATTGCTTCATTTAGGCCTGTAGCACGTGCAATATCACATGGTCTTTCATTTCGCTCAAAGCGTTTCACAATTTCATATTTTTTTTCTCTATCGACAGAGGCGGACTGGCAATAAGCCTTACCGGGGAAACCCCGGTGGGCCAGTGTGATTTTGGCCATAAACCATAGTATGAGGCCACTATAAATTTTCCCGGGTAAGAATTTTTGACCCAGTCCGCCTCTGTTTATCGATAATTGCTTTTCTTTTTCTCTCTGAATCTGCAGTGTCTTCACCAGGACGCTTCCTTTTCATTTTTAGGGAATAAAGCACAATTACAAAACGAGGAGGCACGCTTGATACGCATAAACAAAGCTGCGCGCATGTAGCAACTGAATAAACAACACCATAAAGGCAGAGATACACTATTAACACCTCACATTTCTAGGGGTTACTACCATAAAACAATAAAAATCCAGTTGCGTTTCTGCTAGTGGAATCTGTTATAAACTGGTAGTAAACTCGATCTAATTGCATTTGCGATTATACCGATAGCTGGAATTGTGTTGGTGTTTATGTTATTGTGGTGAAAGTGTGTTTCCCCTTCACTGATATAAAAAACATAAAAGCAGCAAAGTTGAATTTTGTTCATCTTTCGCTCTCATTCTCCGCCGTCGCACCGTATATCGATAACATATGAAAAACGACCTTGAAGATAGTGGGCGGCAGCGTTGCCAAACGAAAAAATCAGGAACCGCGTAACTCCGAGTTCGCGTAAGTCGGGGTATTACTGTACTGTGGGCTATATTCACTCAAAACAGGAGCCGATTAGGAACGGAAGCCTTTACATTTATGCTCCTATTCCTAATGCACTCCTGGAGGTATTTAACTGGAATTATAAAGCTTGTTTCATCCATTTGGAATTTGTTATTCTTTGTATTAGCATTAGTTGAGGCATATGATACAAGAAAGCAAGCTTATATAGCATCAGCCAAAAAACCAAAAACCAACCCCTTCCCATTTCACCCATCCGGTCACTCTAAATGTTTGTTTAGTTCAGCCATAAATTTATTTAAGCAATCAACTACCTGCTGGCTAAAGGCAAACTTCCGCACATCTATTCTACAACTGTCTTTCTTCAATTTGAATAAATGTCCCCCTCAGGTTCTTTATCTCAGCAAGTGGAAGTACCCCATCAGCAATGAGCCTGCTCAAACTATTCAAGGCCTTGTACACCTCAATCAGATCACCTTGCAGGTGTCTAGTCTCCAGATGCTGCAACTGAAAGAATTTAAGCCTCTCCTGGTAAGAGAACCCCTTTGTTCCTCTCACAAATCTTTGTTAAGCAACTTTTATGTAGCAACTCTACATCCTTCCTAAAATGAGGCCTCCAGACCTGTACACAGTATTCAAGGTGTGGCCTGACCATTGCCCCTTATACAAAGGTATAATCACCTCCTTGTCTCTGCTAGCAAAATTCCTATATATCATTGACAAAACTCCATGACCTGCTCTGGCAGCCCGTCTGCACTGCTCAGAGAACTTAATATATGACTGCACAATTACCCCCAGGTCTTTTTTCATTCTCCACCTCCATGAGAGTAGTACCACACAGTTGGTACGTTTCTCTTGGGTTACTGCTACCCATATGCAGTACTTTGCGTTTGTCAATATTAAACTTCAGTTGCCACTTCTCAGCTGATCTATCTAACTTTTCTAGATCCTGTTGCAGTAGTATACTGTCTTTACTATCATTAACAACCCTAAACTTATATCCCAGATGTAATGGGATATAAGTTTAGTGTTATAATTTTGTATTGAAATTTTATTTGAAATTGAATCGAAATAATGACTCAGACCAGAGCAGCAAAGCAAAAGGTTCAAGCTAATGGGAGTGCTGTGGCTCAGGGGAGAACTAAGGAAGGCAGTTGTCCTCTGAATCACAGCCTTTTAAAATGTATTGCTTGTTTGATGTTTGTACTATATACACAGCTAGATGCTTCATTTTAGGAAGAATGTAGAGCTGCCGGAGCGACTGCAGAGAAGGTCAACAAGATTAATGACTGGAACAAAGGGTTGCTCTTACAGAGAAAGGTGTAAGTTTTGCAAATTATGTCTGGAGTCTTAGGCACCTGCGAGGTGATCTGATTGAGGTGTATAAAATGTTGAATTCTTTGAGCATGCTCAATGCTGATGTGAATCTTCCTCTTGCTCAGAATAATCAAGTGAGAGGGCATAAATTCAAATTGAGGAAAGACAGTTTTAGGATAGATGTGCAGAAGTTTGCCTTTAGTCCATGTGTGGTTTGTTTGCTGGAACAAACTTCCATCTGTCGTAGAAGTTGATGCTTAAATAGATTCATGGCAGAACTAGACAAACATTTGGAGTTACTGGATGGGTGAAATTAGAAGGTTGTTTATTTATTTTTTTTTTTTTTGGTTGATGCTATATAAGCTTGCTTTCTTGCATCAAGTGCATTTACTAATGCTAACCCTGCCAACCTTTGTATCATCTGAAAACTTGGACATTAAGCCTGATATACCTTCATCTATATCATTAATACACAAAGCAACAATGGGCCCAGCACCAAACCCTGGGGTACTCCACTAATAACATTAGTCCACGTAAAGCAGTGTCCGTCATTAGTCCACATAGAGCAGTGTCCATTGATTACCGCTCTCTGCCATCTTCCACTCAACCATCCCTTTATCCATTGCAGCAATTTGCCCTTAATGCCGTACTGCTCCATTGTGTACAGCAGTCTTCTTTGTGCAGCAGTATCAAAATCTTTCTGAAAATCCAAGTATATGATATCAAAATTATTTCTTACATCCAGTTCCTTTGTGACCACATTGTAGTATCCAATCTAATTGGTCAAACAAGATTTCCCCTTAACAAACCCATGATGTGTCTGAACTATTATTGCAGTCTTTTCAAGGTGATCCTGCATCACTTCTTTAACCAGTGACTCCATTATTTTCCCAGGAACAGAAGTTAAACTAACAGGCCTATAATTATTTGCATCACCCTTTGAACCCTCTTTGTGAATTTAGGATACATTTGCACATCTCCAGTCCATAGGGACCTCCCCTAAATCTAAGGATGCTCTCATAATTATAGCAAAGGGTTTGCTTACTTCCCTCACTGCCTCCTTCAATATAACTGGATAGCTTCCATCTGCCCCAGGTGCCTTTTTTATGTTTAACTTCAACAATTTCTCTTCAGGTTTGCTCTCCGTTATTAAAAAATCATTTAGCTCCCTGTTAGAGTTTAGGAAACTTCTGTCCTCCCCTTCCTTACAGAATTCTTCATGCGTGAATGTAGATGTAAAATACTCATTCAGTTTGTCAGCTATCTGAGCAGGATCAACAGTCGAACCACCAGCATCAAAGGCGCCTCCGTAGCCAGGTGGGAAGGAGCAGCAGTGCATAGCACACGCTTCTTGATTAGACCGGGGTTCGAGCCCGTCACCACCAAATACGGAGGATGCGGAAAGGTCAGGGAATGACGACCGCATATCCCGGAGCAATATGGCCTTAGTTGCTAATGCTCCTAAAAACCAAATAACTAACTAACTAACCAGCATCAAGTGGAGCAATCTGATTCATCCTCTTCCTTCTAGAGTTTACATAAATAAAGAAGTCTTTGTTGTTTTTCTCTGCATCCTTTGCCAAGGATTTCTCATAATCGGCATTCGCTTGCCTAACCGCCTTTGTGACTTGATTACAGACTAGCTTATATCTGCCGTAGGATTGTGTGTCACCTGATAATTTATATGCATCTCGTGCATTTTTTTTCTCTGCCATGAGCCTCATTAGTTCATCTGACATCCATTTAGGCCTAAATTTTGAACACTATTTCTTAGTTGGCATGAAAAGCCTACTAGCTTCCAAGATTAATTCCCTGATGGCCTCCCATTTAGAATTAACTGTTTTTAACATCATCAGTTGATCCCACTGTATAGAATTAAAAAAACTGCCTGAGACTACTGTGGTCACCTTTATGAAAACAACCGTTCTCTTTACTCTTGATGGTAGCTACATGTTTAAGTAAAGTCCACATCAGTAGACCGTGATCACCCACCTAGTGGTTTTATCTGCAAATTCCTAATGCATGCATCCTCACTGCTGATAATCAAATCAAGAGTATTACCCCCTCTGGTTGTCCCCCAAACATGTTGCTGTAGAAAACAATCCTCCAATAAATCCACAAAAGTCTTGCTAGTGTGTGAGTGACCAATCCAGAAGTTCCAGTCAATATCTGGAAAGTTAAAATCCCCCATTAGAAAATATATTCCGATTTACTGGCTCACTCTATTTCTCTGCACAATTGTTCGTTGTACTTATCAGAGTCATTAGGCCTAAACCCATGCCAACTGGATGCACTTTGTTAGATTTTGTTTCTTAACTAACAGTATAACCCCTCCTCCCTTCCTACCCTGTCTATCCTTTCTGTACACACTGTACTCCCCAAATTCCAGCATATATCTGTGTGACACCATGTCTCTGATATGAAAAAAATTCTACCTCGTGAGCCTTGCACAATCTCTCCATGGCTGAATTGATTGACAAGTCTGTTATTTTCCTCCTATTGTGTCTGAGCAGAATTGCAGACACTTTCAAATTCAACTCTAGTTTGCGACTTTTTTTCAACATTGACCTGTACCTAAGTAAATCTGCAGATCTCTTACTCTTAAGGTCATTAGTGCCAACGTGTACAACAATATCACCTTTTGTGCCCTTAAAAGATGATATCTGCTCCACAACGTCATCAACTTTTGCCCCTGGCAGACATACCCTGGTCCTGTTCCACCTATCCTTTTTGCATAATATATTCCCCCTCTCCTTGACAATAGGCCACCACCAATAACTAGTTCCTGTGGGACCAGCGCATTCTGCCTTGTAGATTGCCATTGTGTTGCCCGATGCACAGGAGTGAGCTCTGGCATTAGTTTAGGCAGCTGAGAGCTTGATGGGCCCTCTTATTAATTTGCTCGAGGGCATCCACCCGACACCTGAATCTCTCATAGATGCCCATTAGAATGCTGTGTTGGTGCCTAATTTCCTCACATTCTCTGCACCTAGCCTGTGTGCGCGCGCGCGCGCGCGCACACACACACACACACACACACACACACACACACACACACACACACACACACACACACACACACACACACACACACACACACAAAGACATCCTCCTTGGCTAGATCATATCCTGTTGTAGACAGGCCAGCAAACATTACACATTTCACACATTTTTTTAGACTGTTATGCATTGGAGAATCACCCCCTTCAGTTCACCCCAAGACACTGCACTTTGGCTAATCTGTGGCATTGCTTTGCTGCTCTAGTCTGCATCATGATTCCGTTTAAGTATAATTTAATTTACAATGAAATTTAATAAGATTAATAAATTTTACTGGTTAATTAAACCTTACGCTATTTAGTTCAGAATATATACGTTGTATCGTTTAACAATGGTGGCAAGTTATGAACGGTAAATATACGGACACTAAGTATTAACCATCTAAATTCAAAATAACCCAAGGAGCTTGACTAGGACTATAAGCTGCTTATAGAAAATAATTTAGTATAACAATTAAGTAAATAAAAGGGCTAAATATAATTAAAAACTTAGCGTTCGCCGGAGCTGCAAAATCTTGTCCGACACGTGGATTGGATACCCTTATCAATACTAAGTAATAACCTACAAAATCTTTATCTAAGTTCAAAATAAAATAAATATCGTAACTAGGAATATAAAGCTATTTCTAGAAATTAAATTAATATGCCAATTCATATTGTCAATAAAACAGCAAAAATTTAAGGAAAACTTCTCTATTATCTTGTGTTGTAAAGACTTGTCAATAAAACTGCTGTTGTCAATAAAACAGCAAAAATTTAAGGAAAACTTCTCTATTATCTTGTGTTGTAAAGACTTCGCCTGCACGGAGCTACTTTTGGCACAGTATGGCCTTTAGTTTTCCTTGCATTATAAAATCTCAAACACAAAAATAACATATTCAAACTCATCATAGATATGATATTTTCAGTTTTATTTTTGTCTTTGTAGAGTATACATATTTAACATTTGTGTTTTTATCATTGTTGTTTCACTTCACTTTTTCAAGTATTTTGAGAGAAAAAAAGAAAGAAAAGAAAGTACCATTATTTTGTCTCAAAAGTTTGCAAACAGTTTTATAAAAGAAGTTATTTAATTATAATTACTTTAGACAGGAGATCACTAATTTTGCACTTAAGCCATGAATTTAATAATTGGCACTCTCAGACTGAAGCTGACTAATTCATATAGAAAGCTTTAAAAAAACATCATCATGGTTGTTAACTAGAATTGAACCTTGATTTCCTGCTGCATGGACTGATGCTCTGCTGTTCCTCTGTAGAAAGTGATAACCATTGTGTAAATGGTTATACTTTGTTTCTAAATAATACATTCAAGCTCCAACATTCATTCAAATGATCTATAAAATAACATATTCAAATCAAAATCAGTAAGGAGCTACAAAATAATTTTCTGTTTAACATTTGTAAGAGTACAAGCTGTCCTGATTCAGAATACCACCAGGTAAGATTTAAAGTACTGCCTTGCATATGGATTTTTTTAAAAAAGAATACTAAACTTATAACTGTAGTAATAACTCAACATTTACTAATACACATTAACAAATATTTCAATAGTAATATAAACAAAAATATTTTGTTAGCACATTAAAGATATGAGTTATATAAAGGTCAGTTCCAATTTAATGTAAACTGGTAAATTATTAAATTTCATATTTAAAAATAAATTCATTAAATTTTGTTTAATATCATAAACTCAATTCCTCTGTGAGACTTTTTGAATGACATATAATTTATCCTTGTAGATGAAAAACTCAATACTACTATTGTGAACAAACATATTCAAGAACAGTTTTCATAATAAATAATTGATTTATGCTATACAAAGAAATAACACTTCCTATTTGTTTGTGTAGTTCATGAAGTTATGTAATGTCAGTCTAGAATAATGTTGGATATTACTTCATAGTGATAGTTTATATTTTAAAATATTTAGATTCTTGAAGCCATAGATGAACCAAATTTTCAGAGGCTAGAACAACCAGAATGTTGTCCAAAGGAGTATTACACATTAATGCTAAAATGTTGGCAGCATGATCCCAACAAAAGACCCAAATTTTCTGAAATTATTCAGATGCTACCAGAGGTAAAGATCTTACATAAATAACTTACTATAATTTTAATCACTCTAATTTAAAAGTCAGTTTTTAAAAAAATTTAATTGAAATGTATAATTTCCATTCTTTAATTTTTTTTAATTAAAAAAATCTAATTATAACATTAGAATGATTTTTCAATTGTTTATCAAAATAGGACATTTGGACAGTTGAGAGATTTTCTCAGATTGAAACTGAGACATGTCTACTACATTATAAAAAATATTTTCAGTTTTGTCTATAAAAAAATTAAGATACTCTTATTTTATAAAGCTTTGTGTATGAATTCTTCTGATGAATGAAATTGTTTTCAGTCTTCTCAGTACATTAATTTCATTAATAAAAATTGTATTAAAGGGCTATTTTTATCATATGTTGAACAGTGGAATATTCATTTTTTCCTTTTGGTTCTCATTTTGTGAAACATGACAAGATCTATGATTTTAGGGTATTGTGAGGCAGAATGTCTTTTACTCTAGATGTTCAAGTAATTTTAAATCTGATAAATAGTGGACAGCAAATTCTAATCTTTGATCTTTTTCTTCCTGAATTTGGATTCATGAATCCAAATTTGAAGTCAGATATTGTCTATTACTCACAGATTTATAGGGTAATGCAGGTTGTTTATTAAAATTTTAATGAAAATTTTTTATTTCGATTTTTGTGGATTGGTATTACAGTAAGACCACGGGGGTTCCAAGACCTACCATGGATGGCTGAAACCGAGGATATAAGGGAACACCTGCTGACCCCATATATAATGTGATTTTCTTGTATGTACATACATACATATAATAAAGTTTAATTGATAAATTAAACACACAGTAAGACATTTACCAACATTTAATATGGTAATAATAAAGTACAGCAGACTCTCGATTTACCGGGATTGGATTGGATTTACCGGGACTGAGAAGCGGATTAACCAGGACACTTCACGACTCCAAATTAAAAAAAAAAAAAAAAAAAAAAAACCAGAAATCATAAAATTCAAGTAATAACTAGAATAGGTATAAACAGATATTTTTCAAGTTGTAAATAAGCGACAAGAACCAGCGTTATAAGTTGTCACTGGGAGATTAGTGTACCTATTATCTTGGAACCCCCGCTGGCTTCACACCTACCACTCCAAACAAAAAAACAGAAAAAAAGAGGCCAAATGTTTAGTTTGATTTAGTGTGTTGCATTGATTGTTGTGTTCCATCACACCACAAAAGGACAAATTTTGTTTTGTTATTTATGTCAGGAATGTCGGAATTTTTTTTTTTTTTTTTCTTTCTTATAGTAACTTTTTTCTTTTTTTTCTTTTCTTTTTTTTTTTTGTTTAAAAATCATGAAAATGATGGGCAAACGCAAGAGTTGTGCTTTCAAATTAAACAAAAACTTTAAATTATTCAAAAGTTTGAAAATGGTGCATCCATTAAATCTTTAATGAACCATTATAATGTTGGTGACCAAACCATACGCGACATTGTAAATAAATAAAGGGACGCTATTCGATTTAAAATTGACATTGTAAAAAATAAAGGGAGCATCGTATTGGACACGTGAGTAGTAAGTGTTAAGCCTTTTCGGTTTTTTTCTGTGGTTAACCGCTGGTAACTGAATCAGCGGATACGGGGGCACAACTGTATTAGTGAGTCTGCACTTCTTTAAAGTTTCTTCTTTCTTCTAAATCATTGTAATTAGCTGAAAGACCTATTTGTTCTATGTTTATACCACACCAGGTGCTGTGGTAATCTTGTTAATGCATTTATTTCTATTCATAAGCATTTCCTAATTGAGGCATATGCACGTCTGACAAAGCTAATTTCTATTCAGAAATTTTGTCATAGTTTTAATCAGATCATATCACATATTTTTTTGGATATTCACCATATCTTGAAGTACTAATTGTGATTCAAAGGTGAGTAAATTTTATAACATTTCACAGTACATGGTGGGAATAGGAAAAAGGTATGTCTGCCAGGGGCATCATCAATCATCAGGGTTGCTGATTGATGATGTTGTTGTTGTTGGAGGTTTAACAGCACAACGGCAGCTAAAGGCCATTATGCGGCAAAGTTGATGATGTTGTAGAACAGATATCTTTTAAGTGCACAAAGGGAGATGTTGTACACATTGGCACTAATGACCTTAAGAGTAGGAGATCTGCATATTTACTTAACAAGTACAGGTGAATGGTGAAAAAAAAGTCACAAGTTAAGGTTAAATTTGAAAGTGTGCAATTCTGCTTAGACATGATAGGAGTATATGATGAGAACCTTGTCAATCAATTTGGCCCTGGAGAGATTGTGCTAGACTCACTGTGCTTGTTAATAGGAGAGATTGTTTCTACAGGGATGGGATACACTTAAATAGAAAGGGTGCAAGAATATTTGCTGATGCTATCGAGGCAGTGTTAGGTGGGTCAGAAAACTGCTAGCTTGTGGGGGGGGTAATCGCAGACTAAAAGATTATCGGTAGCCACAGGCAGAAGTGAAAGTGATTCTTGCACTGCTTCTATTGGAATGAGCAGCAGCCTGCAAAGCAAGGTACTGGGGATTTCAAGAGATGCTGGGAGTCATCATGGAACAAGTAAATACATGGATTGTGTTTGCTTGTTTGTTATTTGGTTTTTAGGAGCATTAGCAACTAAGGCCATATTGCTCCGGGATATGCGGTGGTCATTCCTTGACCTTTCCGCATTCTCCGTATTTGGTGGTGATGGGCTCGAACCCTGGTCTAATCAAGAAGCGTGTGCTATGGGTTGTGTAAGAATAGGTGTATGTATACTTGCATGTACACCAATGCTAGGAGTATAGTAAATAAATTTGACGAATCTGAAGTGCTGGTGAAGACATCAAAAGCGGATATTGTTGGGATATCAGAGACGTGGTGCCACATGGATATAAACAGTGCAGAATTGGAATTTGGGGAGTAAAATGTGTACAGAAAGGATAGACAGGACAGGAAGGGAGGAGGGGTTATGCTGTTAGTTAAGAAACACATAAAAATCTAAGGAAGTGCACCCAATTGACATTGGTAGACAATGCAACGTTGAGTCAGCGTGGTGTGACATAAGCACTGAGAAAGCACAGTTAAGAGCAGGAGTGTGTTTTGATGAGTACAACCAATAACAGTACAGAGAAATAGTAGGCCAGTAAATCAGGTTGTCTTATAATGGGGGATTTTAACTTCCCAGATATTGACTGGAACTTGTGGTTTGGTCACTTGCACACTAGCAAGACTTTTGTGGATTTATTGGATGACTGTTTTCTACAGCAACGTGTTTGAGAGGCAACCAGACGAACTAATACTCTTGATCTGATTATCAGCAGTGATTCTTCATGCATTAAGATTCTGCAGATAAAGGAACCACTAGGTGACAGTGATCACAGTGTACCAATTTGAGATTTAATTAAAGATGTAACTACCATCAGGGGTGTAAGGGGAAGGGTCACTTTGAATCACTTTCATAAAGATGACTACAGTGGTCTCAGAGAGTTTTTAAATTCTGTACAGTGGGATAAACTTATGATGTTACCAATGGCGAATTCTAAATGGGAAGCCTTCAGGAACTTAATCTTGAAGGCTACTAGACTTTTCATACCAACTAAGAAATACTGTTCAAGGTTCAGACCTATGTATGGATATCAGATGAATTAATGTGGCTCATGGCAGAGAAGAAAAATGCATCGGATACCTATTAATTTTCAGGAGACACAGAAGCCAATGGCAGATATAAGCTAGTCTGTAATCAAGTCACAAAGGAGGTTAGGCAGGCAAAGGCATGTTACAAGAAATATTTGACAAAAGATGCAAAGAAAAACAACAAAGAGTTCTTTACTTATGTAAACTCTAGAAGGAAAGGGATGAATCAGATTGGTCCACTGAACATAGATGGTGTGACTATTGATGATTGTGCTCAGGTAGCTGATAAACTGAATGAGTATTCTGCATTTACATTCACACACACACACACACACACACACACACACACACACACACACACACACACACACACACACACACACACACACACACACACACACACACACAAGGAGTTGTTCAAGGAGGGGAATGCCAGAAGTTTATCAAACTCTAACAGGGAGCTAAATGATTTTGTAATAACTGAGAGCAAAGTGGAGGAGAAATTGTTGAAGTTAAACATAAGGAAGGCACCTGGGGTGGATTAGATCTATCCAGTTATGTTAAAGGAGGCAGCAAAGGAAGTAAGCAAACGCTTAGCCATAATTATGAAAGCTTCCTCGGACTCGGAGGAGGTCCCCATGGACAGGAGATGTGCAAATGTGTCCCCAATTGACAAAGAGGGTTGAAAGGGTGACACAAATAATTATAGACCTGTTAGTTTAACTTCTGTTCCTGGGAAAATAATGGAGTCACTGTTTAAAGAAGTGATGCAGGATCACTTTGACAAGACTGCAATAATAGTTCAATACAGCATGGGTTTGTTAATGGGAAATCTTGTCTGACCAATTTGATTGAATACTATGATGTGGTCACAAAGGAACTGGATGTAAGTAATAATTTTGATATTATATACTTGGATTTCGGGAAAGATTTTGATACAGTTGGTCCTCGTATAACACGTGTTTACATTACACGAATTCGATCATACACGATTTATAAATAGGGAAACGATATCTTATATAACACGAACCGAATTCACTTATGCACGATTCGCCTTCGTGTTTACAAGAAATGGCAGTCGAACGCGGAATCACCCCAACTGAATGCAACACAATAGAAATGAAGAAGATTCTGAAAATGTATTTATGTGTTTTATATCAGTGAAGGGGAAACACATTTCACCATAATAACGTAAAAACCCACACAATTCCAGCTATCGATAATTTGCAATTGCAATTAGATCGAGTTTACGACCTTACGACCAGTTTATAACAGATTCCACTAGCAGAAACACAACTGGAAATTGTTTTATGGTAGTAACCCCCAGAAATGTGCTTTAGTAAAATGTGAGGTGTTAATAGTGTATCTCGGCCTTTACGGCGTTGTTTATTCAGTTGCTACACGCGCGCAGCTTTGTTTATGTGTATTAAGGGTGCCTCCTCGTTTTGTAATTGTGCTTTAAAAATGAGTAAAATACTTAAAAAGTGTGAAAAGGAAGCATCCTGGCGAAGACACTGCAGATTCAGAAAGAGAAAAAAAAAACAATATCGATAAACAGAGGCGGACTGGGTCAAAAATTCTTACCCGGGAAAATTTATAGTGGCCTCATACTACAGTTTATGGCCAAAATCACACCGGCCTCCGGCCCACCGGGGTTTCCCCGGTAAAGCTTATGGCCAGTCCGCCTCTGTCGATAGAGAAAAAAATATGAAATTGTGAAACGCTTTGAGCGAAATGAAAGACCATGTGATATTGCACGTGCTACAGACCTAAATGAGGCAACGCCGAAAATTACAAAGAATGCGGAGAAAATAAAAACAACTTTCATAGCAGGAACAACTCAAAGTGTAATTAAAATCCATTAGATTAAGACACAAGAATTGGAAGAGATGGAACGGCTGTCTTTTCTATCTGTTTTTCGATCTGTTTGGATAGAAAATCAAACAAAAAACAAGTTTGCTTACGATAGAAGCAAAAGCATTAGCGATATTTTATTACGTAATAGTCATCATAAAATACGTAAGTATTTTATTACGACTATTTTATTTAATATAATAAATTTTTTACGAATAAAATTCGTATTTTATTCGTAAAAAATACTTTTTTAGTATTAAAAAATACTAAAATACTTTATTATAATATAATAAATAATAAAAAATAAATATTATTTATTATATTATAATAAAAAATATTATATTTTTTATTACGTATTTTAATCGTTATAAAATACATAAGTATTTTATAACGATTAAAATTACCCGATTATTTATTGTGTTTGGTAATGTTTTGGTTCCAAATGTGTGTTCAATCTTGGGTGGTCGGCACCTAACCCCACTTTTCCCATAGGGCCTGTTGTTTATATTGCACGATTTTGCATTGCACGAGAGTTTCTAGGAACACAACTATCGTGCTATACGAGGACAGACTGTACTGTTGCACGTGGAAGACTGCTGTACACATTGAAGCGGTATGGCATTAAGGGCAAATTGCTGCAATGGATAAAGGGATGGTTGAGTGGGAGACAGCAGAGAGTGGTAATCAATGGACACTGCTCTATGTGGACTAATGTTATTAGTGGAGTCCCCCAGCGTTCGGTGTTGGGCCCATTGTTGTTTTCAGTATTTATCAGTGATATTGATGAAAGTATATATCAGGTTAATATGTAAGTTTGCAGACAATACGAAGGTTGACAGTGTTTTTAATGATAGTGATGATAGTACACTTCTGCAACAGGATCTGGAAAAGTTGAGCAGATGGGCTGAGAGGTGGCAACCGAAGTTTAACATTGACAAATGTTAAATGGGTAGCAGCAACCCCAGAGTAATGTATCAACTGTGTGGTACTACACTGACAGTGATAGAGAGTGAAAAGGACCTGGGGGTAATTGTGCAGGCAGATATGAAGTTTTCTGAGCAGCGCAGACAGTCTGCAAGAGTAGCTCATGGTGTCTTGTCAATGATATACAGGAATTTCGCTAGCAGGGATAATGGGTGATTGTCCCCTTCTATAAGGCAATGGTCAGGCCACAACTTGAGTACTGTATACAGGTCTGGAGGCCTCATTTTAAGAAAGATATAGAGCTGCTGGAACAAGTACAGAGAAGGACCACCAGATTGGTGAATGGAACAAAGAAAGGCTCAAGTTCTGCAGATTACAGCTTCTGGAAACCAGGCACCTGTGAGGTGATCTAATTGAAGTGTATAAGGCCTTGAATGGATTGAGCAAGCTCAATGCTAATTGGATTCTTCCTCTTGCTCAGATTACTCACCTGAGGGGGCATAAATTCAAATTGAGGAAAGACAATTGTAGAATAGATGTGCGGAAATTCATCTTTAGCCAAGAGATGGTTGATAGTTGCAAGAAACTTCTGTCTGTTGTAGTGGAGGTCAGCAACTTAAATAAGTTCAAGGCAAAACTAGACAAACAGTTGGAATGAATGGATGGGTGAAATGGGAAGGGTATTTTTTTTTTTTTTTCCTTGGCTGATGCTATATAAGCTTGCTTTCTTTCATCATATGCCCTACTAATGCTAATACATGATACTCATAATTCTAATACAAAACTAAATTCTCTCTTCTGTTACTAGTAATGGAAGGAGGTGATAAGTGAATGTACAAAGAATACATTTGTATTCAAATTACTGCAAAAGTATATCTTTCAAATTTTTAGTCATATTGCCTCTAAGCACCCAGAATAAGTGGCTCTATAAATTGTTATAATAATTGTTGTGTCCTCTGACTCCACATGGTTTGGCAGATCCCGAATTATCTTTTTTTTTTTTTTATTTCTGAAAAAAATTTGAGTTCTGTTTGTATGTCAGTGTTAGCTCTTTTATTAACAGATTGGTATATTTGTTAAATATAATTTTTTTTTAAATTTTATAAAACAAAAAACATTTTATTTAAAAATGTTTTTTACAACATTTCTGTTGTAAAAAACATTTATTTGTAACAAAAACACAAATGTTGTTTATTTCCAACAAAGCAAAACTTATTTAAGTTGCTGAACTTATTACTCCTGCTGAAAATGAAAAAGAAAGAAGCATAAAATACATATAATCATAAAACTAGTAGTCACTTGTTTGATAAATAAACAGATAAGTAATAATAATTGAGACAAGAAACCATTTTGTATAATAATTAAGCATAAAACAAAGTGTACCTAACTTCTTTAGCAGCATCTGTGAGAGGCATATTTACTTAGATCATACTGAAATCGTAAATAGCAAGACACAGTGGAAGGCAAAAATAGTACCACAAATGGTGGTACCTCTTCTTTAGCAAGTTTCATGTGGTTACTTTGTATAAATAGTAACTTGTAACTTCAAAAATTACTCAAGTAAGAGTGTATTAATATTAAGTGTGTACTCTAATGCATTAAGGGCTTATGCCTCAAGCTGCGAAAGAGTTAGACTATGTATATCTTAGGGCACTTGCATCATTAATACACAGCCAATTATAGATTAGCAAATATTTGCAATAGCGGCATCATTTAAATTATATCTCATATTGTGAATACCTTCACGACGAATTGCCATGACATTGCACTACTTCGAATAAGTAATGCTTCACCCGAAGGAGAAGACTGTTTTTACTTATTCTCAGTGGATACCACCACCATCTCTGATATTGTGGAGATATACTTTACAACTGTTTTGTCCTCTCTCTCTCTCTCTCTCTCTCTCTCTCTCTCTCTCTCTCTCTCTCTCTCTCTCTCTCTCTCTCTCTCTCTCTCTCTCTCTAAGGGTAACTCAGAATTTTTTTTGGCTGTGTAGCAAAAGCCTCAGGCTTCCTTGCACCATATAGCTAGGCGCCTCCGTAGCCAGGTGGGAAGGAGCAGCAGTGCGTAGCACACGCTTCTTGATTAGACCGGGGTTCGAGCCCGTGACCACCAAATACGGAAGATGCGGAAAGGTCAGGGAATGACCACCGCATATTCCCGGAGCAATATGGCCTTAGTTGCTAATGCTCCTAAAAACCAAGTAACAAACAAACAAACAACAACTATATAGCTAATAATAATAATAATATCTTTCAAGTCATATCCTAGATTTCATTACATCAGAATGCCCTTTGAGAGCCTCGCGGTTTCACGGTTGCATTAATATAAAATGAAACCTAAAAAAAAAATGTGACTTTTAAAACACCGTGAGCATTTTCCACCATAAAAAAAAAAAAAAAATGAACGTGGCTAAAATTATCTTTCCCAGTCAAAAACAGCGCTCAGTGGGTAGGGGATAGGGGTGACAAAATCGCGAGCGTGGGTGTTTCTCGCTAATCCTTGTTCAGTATGTGTTATGCGCTTGTTATGGAAGGTTTAGTCGTTTGCTTTTAATTTATATGCTTATAAATTGAATAAATTTATCAATTTATAAATTAATATGCTTACAAAAGTGATACATCTACCGTTTTGCAGTGTAAAACAGACTTTTTCGAGTGTGTTAATGGAAGAAAGTGACTTTATTGTGGACAAGTTCTTTCTAACCCGTACAAAAATATGGCTACGAATAACAAGGGAAATGTGAAAAGATCAAAGAAGGTGATGACATTAGCGAATAAAATTGAGTTATTAGATAAAATTTCTAATGGTGAAAGTGTCTCCTCAGTGGCAAAACATTATAAAATCAATGAGGTCAACGGTACGATCAATCGAGAAATCAGAAGAAAAAATCCGCCGTAGTATCCGTGAAAACATGCTAATTGCTTCAAAAATTTGCTCTGTAACTCGTGATGTTAAATTAGAAAAAATGGAAAAAGCTTTAAATCTGTGGATAGAAGACCGAACTCAAAATAAAATTCCCTTAAGTTCACTCATCATTAGTGAAAAGGCAAAACACTTTAGCGAAACTGGTGATAGCACTTGCGGGATAAGTTTTTTTAGCTAGCAAAGGTGCTGCTGGTTTGAAATTTCTAATAAATATTACATTTAATATTAAATTGTTTCTTATTTTCATTTCGATGCCATATGCTTGCATTTCACTATGTACTGTCTATGTACATCGTCATATTATGAAGGTTCATATAATACATATATAGACAAAATTTTAGACTAGTTTTTTTTATATATTTCATACTTTGGAACGGAACCCCTTTATTACTATGGGAGCCATAACTCAGTATTCGCAGCATTTCTCAGGAACGTAACCCCCACGAATAGCGGGGGTTTACTGTATTTTTAAAATTGTAATATGATATGACAATTTTTTCAGTTAGCTTGGTGTCTGAGGGTACATATTTTATCGGAGCTCTCATTCAGGTGTTCATTACTGACAGATTTGAAAAGCAAGCCTTTAAATATTTTTATTTATTTTATTTTAACTATACATAACAGTTGAACCCATTTACTGTATACAAAAAAAAAAAAATAAAATAAATAAATACATGTAAAGTTTTAGAAACAGTTATGTACTTGACAGTTAATAATTGATGCATTAGTAAGGAGTAGCAAGGCAACAGTCATAAGAAAGAAAATATGCAAAGAAGAAAATATTCACATTGTTCAAAAGTCTCTATTTACACTATTAGAGGATATTAACCCTTTCAGGAGTATATCCATAGATCTACATTTTTCATGTATTGGCTGTGGGAAGTACATACATAAATCTGAAGGTTAGTTCAAATAATATGTTCATTAATGAATGAATTGTTTTGAAATTTTTGTAGACCTGCTTGTTAAAGTTTGAATAGTCATTTCCTTTTTTTTGTCCCTGACATATTGGATTGTATGAAATGTTATACATCGTTTGACTATTCAACCCTTTAACAAGCAAGTCTACAAAAATTTCAAAACAATTCATATGGAGCCATCTATTATGTGCCATGTTTGTGTGTCCTACTACTCAGATAATACTTAGTATTAGGAGAATTTGTGTTAATGTATAAGTGATGCACCTGTTCAATTACTACTACTTTACTAATTATATGCCATATGCTACTTTTTTTAGTGCAAACCTGAACAAGTGCAGGCTGTTAAAGACTCACTGGATGTTGCTGGAAGTCCACCTAAATTAAAAAAAGATTGGCTACAGTATCAAGTGGGAGATGTCATCACTGTTCTAGACAAAAGGTACCAAGATTAAGTGTAAAAAAAAAAAAAAAAAAACTTAATTTATTGAATATAATCAAATGGTATCATATTAGTCGTAGTGCTCAATTGTTCAACATGGCTACAAAACAATGTAGCAGGCCAAAGAGAGAGTGAATAATGTATATGTTTCAAGTAGCCTTTTGCATGCAATAAGTTAAGAGAAGGGATCATGCATGTAAATAGGTTACAGTGACAAAGTGATAAATCAATCACTTTGTCACTGTCACTGTAAATATGTGCCTGATTAATAAATCAATCAGGCACATATTTACAGTAGTACCGCTATAAATTTACATCCCACTTTTTTATACCAACAGAGCAATAATTTTACCTCTATTATTTCTCTTTTTGGATTCATGTCTTTATTGCTTATTTCTTATGCATAAAGTGATTTTTTATCATTTTAGCAGCAGTTTGCAGAGAAGAGACACATGTGGTTCTTAGGCTCACAATAGCATATATTTTGTAATGACTCTTTAGTGAAAAATTTAGGCTTTATGCTTGTGCCACTCCATTGTGGTGAAGTCTGTTATTACCTTTTGGTCTTACAAAACTGAGAGAATCATTTGGAGAAGCCTAGGTTTCAGTCCTGTCAAAGACTGGAGGATAAAGTCCTCTTCATTTAGGACTGTAGTTAGATGTAATGGTAGGGCCCCCATGCACAGAAATAGTGCACAATAAAACTGTATGAAGTAAGCTACCATAAGATCTGGTTTGCTATGGTTTGACTAGCTGATCTGCCAGAAATGCATATCTGCTGGCAACCGGCAACCCCAAGAAAACAACTTGGCAATGAAGGCTACAGTGAGGAAGGAGGGAAGTTGATTTTGATTACAGTAACTGTCACAGGCACATTGACCTGTCAAAGGTAACATTGGAAAAAAAATTCTGAGTAGAAGGACTCGACTGTTAGAATTTGGGATATAGCATGTTGTTGATAATATTAACCAGTGATTATGATGAGTAATATTTATAGTAAATAGCTCTTAATAACAATTTAAGACTGGTCCTTTTGTGTAATATCAAAATGTATTCTTTTATAATTATTTTTATTATAAAATTTCAAATCCATAATGTTTAAACAGTTTCTTGTTCAAATAACTTGAATGCTTTTCAGGCCACTCCAGGATGCTCCAAACTTGTGGAAAGGAGTGTTAAATAATGGCAAAACTGGTCTTTTTAATCCAGCTAATACTGTAGCCTACCTTGGACAAAATCTGCCCACAAATCGTCCTACATTTTCTAGAGTTGAGGGCAAATCAGGAGTTTATGCAAGTAGGAGAAGGTGTGTTTAGACAAGTTCTTTATTGTTATACCATTCAAATTACTTTTTTTAAACACTAAATAGATTTTTTAACAAATTAAATAGGTTACATGCTGAGGCATAACCTAATTTGAGGAGCCTCCCCACCTGATATATTATGGGTCTCTCTTTCTAAACAGACATATAATGCCTTTTATGTAGGCTCCCCTCCTGCTGCTCTGAGCTACATCTCCATACTGCACTGCAGAGAAATGACTGTTATCTCTGTTTACTTTACATGTTATGAAATTATGTTAGAAATCTCTTTCACCTTTATACACCTAAATTAAATAACTTTTCATATAATATTAATTATTTATGCATATCAAATGACAAATTTTTGTTCATTTATTTAAAATGTTTTAGATAAATTTTAGAAAAAATTGAATATATGTGTACACATCATGCATTATCTCTGCTGCGCTGAAGACAGGCAGGGTAGTCCCTTACAATGAATATATACAAAACGTTTAAATCTAATAATTTAGACAGATGCATATACGTATATATACAGTAGAACCCGGATAAGAAGTTTACCAAGGTACCGGAGGTTTAGAACTTCTTACAAGGGAAAACTTCTTAGAAGGGAAAATGACCTAAGGGTATGAAATATTAACTACACAAATAAAAATGAAAAGATACATATGAATGATCATGTGAATTGTAGGAAAACTATCAAGAATAAAAATTGTCATTTAATGCAAAACAATATTTATTAGTCACAATTTAATAAGATTTCAAAATTATAACAAGGATGCAATGATAAAATTCAATTACAATAATTATGAGTAGTAAAAAGAAAAAAAACTAAAAATTTTTATAATTTTTTCAAGTAGCTATCCAGAGAAGACTGCTTCAAATATTTTGGGAGGAGCTTCATACAGAATAAATCAATTTCCTAACACATTTCAACACTGACTCAGGAACATCTGGTTCACTATGAAAGAATTACTGCAATGAAGAGAAGCCAATCACTACATCTTGGAATGTTGGTACAGCAGACTCATATTCTTGTTCAGACTCACTATCAGTCATGTTTTGATCTTCATTACAAATATCTTTAATACTTTGCAGTTCACATGAGATAACATCATTGTCTACGTTAACACAATCATAAAAATTTACTGTAAATCTGAAACTACTCTGCAGGAAATCCCATTTGTTAAAAGGAAACCCTTCCTGTTCATCACTTTCAACCCTGTCAACATTTTATTTTGTATCATTATAGAACCCAGCCTTTTTAAAGGAATTAATTATAACAGTAGGGCTTAGTGTATCCCATTATACATTCTAAATAATGCAATGCATCTAACAAAGAAAATTTTGAATTTTCAGTTTTTCCACTGTTCTACAAGGGTAAGCAATTTATGTACAAGGTACTTATGAAAATGCATCTTTAAAACTTTGATCATTCCTGATCCATTGGTTGCACAACTGATGTGGAATCCCCATGGAAGAAACCCACATGGGCATTGTCTAAGTGCTCATTGTTCTATCGACAAATAAAAATTTTTCTATTCTCTCCTGCCATCTTTGAATCTAGAGCTCTTAAATACTCATCAAAAAGAGCACAGGTCATCCATGCTGTTTTATTGTCCCTGTATTTACATGGAAGTGTTTTCACGTTCTTGAAACAGTGTGATTTCTTGGGTTTTCGTATCACAAACAATGGTAGTTGGTAGAGTGGTAGAAAATGTACACTTAGGGTGATAGAAAATAAAAAAGACCTGAGAGTAACTGTGCAGTCAGATATGAAATTTTCTGAGCAGTACAGACAGGCTGTCAGAGCAGGTCATGGGGTGTTGTCAATGATATACAGGAATTTTGCTAGTAGGGAAAAGGAGGTGATTATCCCTTTGTATAAGGCAATGGTCAGGCTACGGCTTGAGTACTGTTTACAGGTCTGGAGGCCTAATTTTAGGAAGGATATAGAGTTGCTTGAGCGAGTACAGAGAAGGACAACAAGATTGGTGAAGGGAACAAAGGAGTCTTATTACCAAAGAAAGGTTCTTTGGTAATAGTTCTTCAAATTGCAGCGTCTGGAGACTTAGGTACCTGAGAGGTGATCTGATTGAGGTGTATAAGGCCTTGAATGGGTAGAGCAGGCTCAATTCTGATGGATTCTACCTCTTGCTCAGAATACGAACCTGAGGGGGACATAAATCCAATTGAGGAAAGACAGTTATAGAATAGATGTATGGAAATTTGCCTTTAGCCAGCGAGTAGTTGATTGCTGGAACAAACCTCCATCTGTTATTTTGGAAGTTGATAGCTTAAATAACTTCAAAGAGGAATGGATGTGTGAAATAGGTTTTTTTTTTTTTGCTTGCTTTCTTGCATCACATGCCTCTGCTACTACTACTAGTTTCTCTGAGCCATTCATATTAGACCCCACTAGCACTGTAATTCTCTCCTTACTCAGTTTACCACCATGGCTGGTTGGTTGTTTTTGGTTTTATTTGCACATCAGCGACTAAGGCTTATAATGCTCCTTACCACCATGGCAATTCTGTCCTTTGAATGCATAAGTATTATTAGGAAGTAGGCCCTGCACAATCAGGAGAGAAAACAAAATCCATACTCCTTAAAGGCAGGCTACAAATCAGGAGACCGTCTACAATGAAATTGAACTTTACACCCATACTGCACACTGAAGTCAAGCTCCTGGTTATCTTCTTAGACTTGGGGCTTTCCTTCCACCACCTAAAGTATCTAGCCAACAAAATTCAAAGGTACACTGCTATGATTAGGTGGGTCAGCATGGCAGACTGGGGGCTGAAACACAAGTCCCTTAATCTCATATACCAAGCGGTATACATGCCAATTGTGTGTTATGGTGCCTCCATCTGGTAGCGACAAGCCATCCTAGTAAGAAACAAACGTAAGCAACAATCTAGGTGGGAGATTGCTGGCACTCACCACAGTGTGGGATCTACAAGTACTATGGCAATTACACAGGGGCACCTGTTCCCTGTAACTTTTAAACTTTCATTCTTTCCCTTACTTTGCCTAAATAAGTTGGATTAATTCTCCCCTGTCAATCCACCCAAATTCATTGCCCTTTCAATCCTCTCTTCCATCTTTTCTTGCTCCCCTTCTTTTTTTTTTTTTTTTTTTTTTTTTAACCTGGTCTCCATCAGGAAGCTCAGGCAACCCTGGCAGAGGCCAGCCTGGCTCACCTCCTAGAGGTGGCATTGGGTTTTCCTAGGGGCCCTGCAGTCAGAGGCAGAACAACAGAACATAGCACTACTCTGTCACAAACCAGACTACATTTTTTTTCTGGCTTTTACTGAGATTCTGTAATTCTTCACAAAGTACCATGGCACAGATGTGGCAAATCACTGGTGACACCTTCCACAGAACACTATGCCACTATACAAGAGTCCTAATTCATCAACATTAAAAATACCATGCTTTCTATATTGTTTGATCAAAACATGTAGTTTCCTTTTCTACCACTCATAAAACTTGTGTAACATATTCACACTGTGCAAATTACTTTGTAAACTAAACCATATTTCTTAAAGAATTACCAAAAATACTAATAGAATAATCTACAGAAATAAAATACAGTATTATAAGTTTAGCTTTCAACATACTTTAATTAAAAGGTCACAATTATAATAAGACACAGCAACAATCCACTAAGTAATTCAGAACTATGAGAACTTAACGGCAAATGCTTTATGTGGCCGACGCGTGAAGATTTAAATATAGAAATAAAGAATTTATATATTTAAAAAACGTATTAAATGAGAAAGTGTCATTATAATAATACACTGTGTATTCTTTATCATGAACTTTTTATGCGGGGAAACTTTTTACCTAGGAAACTTTTTAGTGGAGTCCCTCAGGGTTCAGTATTGGGTCCTTTATTGTTTTCTGTATTTATAAATGATATTGATGATGGTATATCAAGCTTAATGTCCAAGTTTGCAGACGATACGAAGGTTGGCAGGGTTGTCAAGGACACTACTGACACTATGCTGCTGCAACAGGATCTGGAAAGGTTGAGCAGATGGGCTGAGAGGTGGCAAATGAAGTTTAACATTGACAAATGTAAAGTACTACATATGGGAAACAGCAACCCCAGAGCAACGTATCAACTCTGTGGTACTACACTGACAGTGGTAGAGAATGAAAGGGACCTGGGAGTGGTTGTGCAGGCAGATATGAAGTTCTCTGAGCAGTGCAGACGGGCTGCAAGAGTAGCTCATGGTGTATTGTCAATGATATATAGGAATTTTTCTAGCAGGGATAAGGAAGTGATTATTCTCTTGTATAAGGCAATGGTCAGGCCACACCTAGAGTACTGTATACAGGCCTGGAGACCTCATTTCAAGAAGGATGTAGAGCTGCTGGAACAAGTACAGAGAAGGGCAACAAGATTAGTGAATGGAACAAAGGGGTGCTCTTACGAAGAAAGGCCTAAGTTTTGCGAATTACAGTGTCTGGAGACTAGGCAGCAGCGAGGTGATCTGATAGAGGTGTACAAAGCCTTGAATCGTTTGAGCATGCTCAATGTTGATGGGATTCTTCCTCTTGCTCAGAATAATCACCTGAGAGGGCATAAATTCAAATTGAGGAAAGACAGATGTAGGATAGATGTGCGGAAATTTGCCTTTAGCCAGCGGTGGTTGGTAGGTGGAACAGACTTCCATCCCTTGTCGTGGAAGTTGATAGCCTAAATAAGTTTAAGGCTCGGCTGGACAGGTATTTCGAACGAACAGAGGGGTGAAGTGGAAGTGGTTATTTTTTATTTATTTATTTTACTTTAATTTTTTTGGCTGATGCTGCATAAGCTTGCTTTCTTGCATCAAATGCCTCTACTAATGCTAATGCTAACTTCTTGTGCGGGAAAATAATACATTACAATATTTAGAGTTGAAATTGGGGCTTAAGAAACCAAACCTAGTAATGGGGAAAACTTCTTATTTGGGAATTTCTTATCCGGGTTCTACTGTATATATATTAGTACAACCTGAGAAAATTGCAAGGATACAAAAAAGGCTATAAAAATAATTATTTATATTTTTTGTTTAATTTATATATTTCCTATTGAAAGAACCCTTGAATACATAATAGCATTCACTGACCAGAATGTAGAAGTTTAAAAATTAAGTTATTATCAAAAAAAAGTTTTCATATGTGGAAATAATGGATCAAAAAAATATAAAAGTAGAATATGTACAAATGCAATGTTAAAATAACTATGTATAATTTGAAATGTAAAATCGAAAACCATAGGAACGTTTGACATTAGGACTCTTTATCAAAAGGTATAAATACTTGAGATGGCTGCCTCTTACAAATGCAGATTGAATTGCCAAGCATGATATTAAGTCTTGTGGATGCCCCTTAGTGGAAGTAAAACAGGTGAGTGATGTGTAGATAAGACTAGTTTTTTGTGCTGATGCATAAGGCACCATTTCCCTTCCTTCCCCAACGTTGAGAGTCATTCCATGGTACCGATGTTTCAAAAATGGGGCAAATAGGAACATCCCAATTGCTATTAATATTGGATCTAGTATTGCAGATGTGAAACACCTTGAGCCAGTGATGCATAAATGATCTTGTGCTGAATCTGTAATACGGACATGATTTGGACAATTGTGATATCCCTGCTGCCAAAAATGCTCAGCAACTGCAAAATTGGAAATGCATAGTGCCACCATTCATTGTATAACTACTGCACAGTGATTTCCTTGACAGTTTTTCAGATTTCTGATAACTTTACTGACGTAGTTCATTTCATAGGTTCATAGTCTGGGCACTGCATTTTGTGTACCACTCCAATTTTTTTTCACATCTGGCATAGAGGGGCAGTCTTAAATTTAGTGTACACAGAATGTATTTGTCTATCAGAGAGATGCACGCAGACTGAATATTTTAGTTGTGCAGCACTTAGGTAATGGCCTGAGATAAGCTTAAATAAAACAAAATACTGGCCATCTGCTTCACTTGCATAAAATCTTGAGGATAATGAATCCCATTCTGTTTCAGAAGTAGAGATCTAATTAATTTAAAAAGCTCAACAGATAGCAGTAACAGTTGATCAATTTCGTTGGTTGTTAAAATCAATAGAAATGCAGTAACAATGCAAACCCATACTCACATCTCTCTCTCTCTCTCTCTCTCTCTCTCTCTCTCTCTCTCTCTCTCAGGGTAGTGTTATGTCTTTATATATACATATATATAAACTTTTAATGAGGTAACCTTTTTAAAGGTTACCTCATTAAAAGTTACCTTTTTAAAGGTTACCTTTTTAAAGGTAACCTTTTTAAAGGTTACTGAACTATGTTTTATGAATGTTAACATTTTCATGGTGCATTATAACCTTGTCGTTTTTGCACCACAAAAAATCAAATCAAATCAAATCAAACTCTCTCTCAAGGTAACTCAGAAATTTTTTTTTTGGCTGGTTCAGAAAAAGCCAAAGGGACATTGTTAGTCATTAATTCTCCCTTTGCTGGCACTTTGCCTCATTTGTTAGATTGTTTACTTCCTGGTCACACAGGTACAGTTCACTTTGACCAATTCACATCTTCCCCCCCCCCTCCCTCATTCGGGGTTACTCCAACTGATATAAATATACTGTACAGAGAACTATCGGCTTTCACCTTTGGTCTCCACTGTAGCTTTGTATTCACCACACTCAGCTAATTTCACTGACTCTGGTCTAAGCATGCAGTAAGTTGTCAAAAATCTGACTTAATTCCTTTATCTTAAGTTACTTTGTTTAAATTAAATTTACAAAATTTAAATTTCATAAAGGAATATATTTTGCCTTCATTTTTAAATTCAAACTTTCATTCAGTTTTCCTTTAATTAGATTTAATCGGCATTATTTTACCTCTTTAACTTTACTTTATTTATTTTTATTTATGGGATTTTATTCCTTCCTTTTGGTCTCTGTCGGGTCGGCTATGATATATATGTTTCTTACCTATACATCATAACAGAAACAGAGATCCTGCTTATTGTGGTGGCTCCTACGGTTTTAGCTGCCGACTCTTTGAAGAAGTAGTCAACGTCCTAGGACCCCCTGCATTAGGTACTATTTTTGTTATCATTATTATTTTTGTGTTAATCTTAATTTCATTTAATTTGCTTTTACCTTGCTGGCATTCTCAATTTTTTTCAATTGTAATTACACTTGATAGGTCAGACCCCTACCCAATACACTGATAAAATACATTTGTCTATATTTCATTATGATTTCTGGAAATTTCTGCTATAACTAGTAGTTCCCTGAATCCATAACCCAGTTTAATAATTTATTACTTTTTCTTGCTTTCTTAGACATTCAGTAATGTCATTATATCCTAATATATATACACGATGAGAGCCATGTCAATCAATTCGGCCCTGGAGAGATTATGCTAGGCTCATGGGGTAGAATTTTTTTCAGCATGATCTGTGCTTGCTAACAGGAGAGACTGCTTTTGCAGGGATAGGATAAACTTAAATAGAAAGGGTGCAAGAATATTTGCTGCTGCTATCGAGGCAGTGTTAGGTGGGTCAAGAAACTGCCAGCTTGGGGGATTCACAAACTAAAAGATTAACAGTAGCCGCAGGCAGAGGCGAAAGTGATACTCACACTACTTCCATTGTAATGTGCAGCAGCCTAGAGATAAAGTTGCTGATGATTACAAGAGCTGCTGGGAGTCATCATGGAACAAGTAAATACATGGGCTGTGTTAGGATAATTAACAGTAAGAACAGGTGCATGTATATTTGCATGTACACCAATGCTAGAAGTATAGTAAATAAATTTGATTAATTTGAAGTGCTGATCAAGGCATCAAAGGCAGATATTGTTGGAATATCAGAGACGTGGTGTCACACAGATATAAGAAATGCAGAATTGGAATTTGGGGAGTACAATGTGTACAGAAAGGATTGACAGGGTAGGAAGAGAGGAGGGGGAGGGGTTATGCTGTTAGTTAAGAAACACAAAATCTAAGGAAGTGCATCCAATTGAGGTGGACAGTGCAATGTCGAGTCTGTTTGGTGTGACAAACACTGAGAAAGGGAAAATGAAAGTAGGAGTGTGTTATAGGCCTAATGACTCTGATGTTGTCATCAGAGTCATTAGGCCTATAACTACTTTGTTGTACTGTTGTCATCAGAGATATGATGACAACAGTACAACAAACAGTTGTGCAGAGAAATTAGAGTGGGCCAGTAAATCAGAATGTCTTGTAATGTGTGATTTTATCGGTTGGGTGATTTATAGGTGATTCCAGATATTGCCGGGAACTTGTGGGTTGTTCACTTGCATGCTAGCAAGACTTTTGTGAATTTATTGGAAGATCGTTTTCAGGGGACACCAGAGGGATTAATACTCTGGATCAGATTATCAGCAGTGATTATTCATGCATTAAGAATTTTCAGATAAAGGAAACACTAGGTAACAGTTAACACATTGTACTGATGTGGGATTTACTTAAAGATGTAACTACCATCGAGGGTAAAGGGAAGAGTTTTTTGCTTTCGTAAAGGTGACTGCAGTGGTCTCAGACAGTTTTTAAATTCTATACAGTGGGATTAACTGATGATGTTACCAACAGTGAATTCTAAATGGGAAGCCTGCAGGGACTTAAACTTGGAGGCTACTAGGCTTTTCATACCAACAAAGAAATACTGTTCAAGGCTCAGGCCTAAATATAGGTCAGATGAATTAATGAGGCTCGTGGCAGAGAAGAAAATGCATGGGATGCATATAAATTATCAGGCAATACAGAAGCCTATGGGAGATATAAGCTAGTCTGAAATCAAGTCAAAGGAGATTAGGCAGGCAAAGACAGATTACGAGAAATCTTTGGCAAAGGATGTAAAGAAAAACAGCAAAGAGTTCTTTACTTATGTAAACTCTAGAAGGAAGGGGATGAATCAGATTGGTCCACTTGATATCGATGGTTCAACTGTTGATGATCCTGCTCAGGTAGCTAACAAACTAAATGAGTATTTTGCAACTACATTCACACATGAGGAGTTATTCAGGGAGGGAAATGCCAGAGGTTTATCAAACTCTTGCAGTGAGCTAGTTGATTTTGTAATAATTGAGAGCAAAGTGGAGGAGAAATTGTTGAAGATACACATAAGAAAGGCACCTCGGGTGGATGGAATCGATCCAGTTATATTAAAGGAGGCAGAAAAGGAAGTAAGCAGACCCTTAGCCGTAATTATGAGAGCTTCCTTGGACTCATAGGGGTACCCATAGACTGGAGATGTGCGAATGGGACCACAATTCACAAAGGAGGATCAGAGGGCAGCACAAGTAATTACAGACCTCTTAGTTTAACTTCTGTTCCAGGGAAATTAATGGAGGCACTGGTTAAAGAAGCACTGCAGGATCATCTAGACAGGACTTCTTGTCTAGATGATAGCTCGGACACAGCATGGATTTGTTAAGGGGAGGTCTTGTCTAAACAATTTTCAAATTGAGGAAAGACAGATGTAGGTTAGATGTGTGGAAGTTTGCCTTTAGCCAGTGGGTAGTTGGTTGGTGGAACAGGCTTCCATCCTTTGTTGTGAAAGTTGATAGCCTAAATAAATTTAAGGCTGAGCTGGACAGGTATTTGGAACAAACAGAAGGGTGAAATGGAAGCATTTTTTTTTTTTTTGGCTGATGCTGCATAAGCTTGCTTTCTTGCATCATATGCCTCTACTAATGCTAATTTGATTGGATACTATAATGTGGTCACAAAGGAACTGGATGCAAAGAATAATTTTGATATCATATATTTGGATCTTAGAAAGGCTTTTGACACTGTTGCGCATGGAAGACTTCTGCACAAATTGGAGCAGTGTATCATTGGAGGAATTGCTGCTATGTATAAAGGGATGGTTGAGTGGGAGACAGCAGAGTGGTAATAAATGGACACTGCTCTAAGACTAATGTTATTGGTGCAGTTCCCCAGGGTTCGGTGCTGGGCCTATTGTTGTTTTGTGTATTTATGAATGATATCGATGAAGGTATATCAGACTTAATGTTCAAGTTTGCAGATTATACAAAGGTTGGCAGAGTTGTTAATGACACTAAAGACAATATGCTACTGCAACAGGATCTAGAAAAGTTAGACAGATGGGCTGAGAAGTGGCAACTAAAGTTTAGCATTGACAAATGCAAAGTACTGCATATGGGTAGCAGTAACCCAAGAGAAACGTACCAACTGTGTTGTACTATACTCAGGGAGGTGGAGAATGAAAAAGACGGGGTAATTGTGAAGTCAGATATGAAGTTCTCTGAGCAGTGAGACAGACTGTCAGAGCAAGTCATGGAGTTTTATGAATGATATATAAGAATTTTGCCAGCAGAGACAAGGAGGTAATTATCCCTTTGTATAAGGCAATGGTCAGGCCACACCTTGAGTATTGCGTACAGGTCTGGAGGCCTCATTTTAGGAAGGATGTATAGTTTCTAGAACGAGTACAGAGAAGGGCTCAAGATTGGTGAGAGGAACAAAGGGATCTGCTTACAAAGAAAGGCTTAATTGCAGCATCTAGAGACTAGGCATCTGCAAGGTGATCTGATTGATCTGTTTGAGCAAGCTCAATGCTGACAGGATACTTCCCCTTGCTCAGCCTAAGAACCTGAGGGGTCATAGATTCCAATTGAGGAAAGACAGTTGTAGAATAGATGTGTGGAAGTTTGTCTTTAGCCAGCGGGTAGTCGATTGCTGGAACAGACTTCCGTATGTTGTTGTGGAAGTTGATAGCTTAAATGAATTTAAGGCTGAACTAGACAAACATTTGGAGTAACCGTATGGGTGAAATGGGAATGTGTTTTTTTTTTTTTTTTTTTTTTTTTGGCTGATGCTGTATAAGCTTGCTTTTTTTGCATCATATGCCTCAACTAATGCTAAGTGGTGGAACCCATGTTTAGTCTCCAGAGCAAAGCTCTGGCAAGCCCCACCATCTCTTCCATCATCCAGTGATTGATGTCTTTTGGGGTTATAATGGACATCATGGTAAGATCCAATCTTTCTTAATTTCAAGGGTACAGCTTTAAAATGGTGTTCGCAAGCTGTCTGCTAGATAGTCCACAAAACCAAACCTGTTGGTAACTCTCTAGTAGGCTTCCAGATTATTATTAGCCATATAGTACAAAGAAGCCTCAGGCTTATGCTGCACCAGCCAAAAAAATTCCTAAGTTAACCTGAGAGAGAGAGAAGTAGAAAGGAATCGCCAAAAAAGAGAGGAATGATGATATCCAGCTCAGGACCCTGGGTGTGCCAAGCCCATACTCACCAGATGTGAGCCCCTTGGGGGAAAATCAGCTAGCATATAATATCGCTGCCTCTACTCTGCCAGATAGTGACTGGAGGGAGTCCAAGTAGTGTGTGTGTGTGTGTGCTGGGGGGAGGCATTGTTGAGGCCACATTATGTCCAGGAGTTGGGTATATTCTTACCATATGTATGCCATACCCAAAAATTTCATTATTTCATATAGCATGTGCTCCCAATTTTTTAGTACTAAATACATCACAACTTGTTAAAATAATAAAACAAACTTATCTGCGAAAAGATTTGAACCTCCCAAACACTTAATCATTCATTTCACAAATAGACATGTTCTCAGTTCTAATCTCAGTGATACCTATTTCCACTTAGTCTGCCAAACCCCATGTACTTTTTCTGACAGAATCCCAGTTATTGGTTGATTCAGCTACTGCTCGTCTCACTTTTCTGAATTATGCACTGTGTGATTCCTTTTGCTTCAAAGGTGATACTTGTGCATGTGTCTGTTCTGATATTCCCTGTCAGAGACAGTAATTTAGAATCTTCTCCTTTTTGATCTTCCCTGGCTTAAATCTCTCTACCACATTCTATCAAAATCATCTATTGCCTCTATCGTTCTCCCAACTCCACTAATCTCTTGAAACTCTTTCACTGCCTTTCTTTGAAACTTGACTTTCTGCAGTCCAACTTTCTTACGATATGGTAATTTTCCTTGGTGATTTTAATGTTCACGGAAATGGAAAAAAGGAAGCCAGCTGGCTTCCGTTTTCTAGTCACATGGACCCATCTCATTGAGATGCTGAGGTTTTTGCAATTACTGATGTCCTCATGCAGGTTGTTCATTTTGCTACCAGACTTCAAGATAATCCTAACCACGCAAGCCAACACACATGATCTTTTTCTCACAAGCAACCCTTCTAAGTACACGGTTCAGGTAAGTGATCCTCTTGATATCTCAGATCAAAACATGATGATAGCTTCTCCAATGGAGCCTTTCTCTTGTGGTCATTCTGAACCTTGTGTTTGGCATTACAAGAATGCAGAATGGGATGATCTGCAAATTTTCTTTTCTTTTCATTGGTCAGATTACTGTTTCAAATCTTCTGATGTCAATGTTTTCTCAGATTTGTGTCAGTGAAATTATTCTTGTAGGAATGAAATCCTTTATTCCACACTCCACCTTAAAATCTCATCCTTTATCTAAACCTTGGTTTTCCAATAAATGTGCTAAGGCTGTTCAAGAGATGAATGTTATATGTCATAATTTAATTGGCTTGTTTCCAAATCTTCGGGTTCATTTTCTGCCTACACCAAAGTTCCCAATAATTGTAAAGCATTATTAATCAATCCAAACTAGATTTCGAACAGGCTAAGAGTAGAAAACTTGCTTCTTGTCCAAATGGTATTTGAGCATTCTGGTGTTTTGCAAAGCTGTTGGCTGCAACTTTTGCCCATCTGTGTTCCCACCTGTCAAAACCAGATGGTTCTGTTGCCACTTCGGCCAAAGATAAAGCTGACCTGCCAGCATCCTATTTTTCTTCCAACTCGTGTACCATGTATGATACACGAGTTGGAAGTAAGATCATATCATGTATGATCTTGGTAAATGACATCAATTGATCACCAACTCTTAAACGATCTAGAAACCTTCCATCTGATCAACGATCACCAGTTGATCCACCATTATATCCCCAAGGATCAGTATTTGGACCACATTATTCATAAATTCATAAGTGACATTGATGAAGGGATAGAGGGCGTGATGTCTAAATTTGCAGATGATGTAAAGATTGGTAGAGTAGTTAAATTGATCACTGCCAAGCAGAGCTTCTTCAGAGTGATATAGACAGACTTCAGGGGATGGTCAGAAAAATGGCAGCTATGCTTTTAATCCAGCAAAGTGTAAGGTATTACACCTGGGGAACAGCAACCCCAAAATAACTTATACACTTAATGGAGTTGAACTAAAGCTGGTAGTGGAAGAAAGCAACTTGGTTATTACAATACAGTCAGACATGAAGTTCTCCGAGCATTGTAGACAGGTTGCAAGGAAGATGATTTATCAAATAATTGCTAGCAGAGATAAGGACATCATAATCACATTATATAATGCTATTGTTAGACCACACTTGGAATACTGTGTTCAAGTATGGAGACTGCACCTAATGAAAGATATTGTGCTTTTTGAAAGGGTCCAAAGACTGGTAACTTGCCTGTTGAGATTGGCAAAAGGGCATCCATATGAGAAAAGACTTCGAATATGTGGGTTGCAGAGCTTGGAAACTAGGCACCTTATAGGAGACTTGATTGAGGTGTTTAAGACTCTGAGAGGTATAAGTAAAATGAATGAGGATGAAATTTTCATGGTTATAAATGATTCTAGAACTAGGAGCTATAATTTCAAGTTATGGTGGGGGGGAGATGTTTAGACTGGATTGTGAGAAGTTTTATTTTAGCAGGCGAGTTATAATACATTAGTTACCTACATGGCCCTTCTCTCGTGCCATTGACAATATTAAAAAAGGAATTTTTTTTTAGGATGGAGCGAGGCCCTTGTACTGTGAGGCCCTAAGCTATAGCTTATTTAGCTTATGTGTAAATCTGACCGTGCCTACATGAGGAGGGAAACACATAGGTTGTCTATTTCCTTTTCTCTTATTAATTAATTTTTTTTAAAATTTTCTTACTATTTTATTTTTATTTTATTTTATTTATTTTTTTTATTTATTATTATTATTTTTTTGGCTGGTGCAGCTTAAGCCATAGGCTTCCTTGCACCATGTGACCATTGCTAATACTAATATTCTGGCTTATGTTACCCATCTATGAACAAATTCAGTGAAAAAGTTTGGTGAAATTCAAGCAATTGCTGTTGACATTTCAAAGGCTTTTGATCATGTTTGGCATAAAGGTCTTCTAAATAAGCTTCCATCTTATGGTTTGCCAACTGATTTTTGTAATTGAGTATTCAGTTTTCTCTGTGACCACTCACTATGGATGATGGTGGATGGCTCTCTGTTTTCTAATTTCTCCACTAATGCTGGTGTTCTCCAAGGTTCAGTTCTTTCTGCCACTCTTTTGCTCTTTTCTGTTAACAACCTTCTTCCATTGACTAGAAATTTTATCCATAGTTTTGCTGATGATAGCATTCCGCCTTCCAGTTTGAGAAACCTTGCCCTGCACAAATGGCTTCAACCTCTTGAATTTCCACTACCAATTCCTTAAATGCTGATAACCAGGTAATTCTTCAGATAACTTAGTTTATTTCAGTCCTTCTAAAACTCAGTCTGTCTTATATCTTGCAAAAGAATTCTGCTCATATGCTTATCTTCAATGACACTGATTTCTAGGTAAGACCATATATCTCTATTGGGGATTACCCTGGCTTCTAATCTCTCTTGGCATAAGCACATTACAAATATTGGTTCCTCAGCATCCAAAAAACTGGGTTTTCTCTTTTGCTCTCGGTGTTACTTTTCTCCGTCAGAGCCTGTCCACTCCCTGTCTCATAGACATTCTATTTCTGCTTGCATGCCTTTTTTATAGATACTTCTATGGGCACTGTTCTTCTGAATTGGCTTCTGTTATAATTCCCCCTGTCTTCCAAAGCAGTCCGGATATGTGTCGCAACCAGTCAACATCCTATTACTGTCCAACTTCAAACTCACAGAACCATCTTTTCTTCTTCCTCATTTATTCATTCAATTTCCATTTTCTAGAACAACCTTCCTTCATATGTATTTCCTGAAAATAACAGTGTGCAGAAGTTCAAGTCTAATGTCAGAAAGTATCTTTTTTCATCATCTCAACCTTCAACCCAAGTACGGTACTAAGTTCTAATACCTTTCGTGTTTGAGGTTTTCATTAAAAAAAAAAAAAAAAAAAAGTACCAAGCCATGATCCTGCTGTGTTATTTCAGGATGCTCCATAAGTGTTAAATTTGCATTGTGTATATGAAATCAAACATTATTGTTAATAATAATAACTAAATAATTAAATTCTCTGCAAAAGGATGAAATTCCAGACTCGAGATGAAAATTTTTTCTTTTTCTTTGACGGGTTGGATGATTGTGTATGAAGATGTAGTCAGAGAAATTTATTAAGTCATGGCAGTAGGTGGTTTCTTTTTTTTTTTTTTTTTTTTTTTTTTCTTTCTAAGGTCATCTGGATTGTCCTTTGTTACAGAAGTAACAAAAGGAAAGTTGTGGAGTTGAAGGCTGAGTATGTTTCTGGGCAATCAAACTGGCCAACTCTATCCACTGGACTTTTCTAGTAACAAACTGCTTACACAGTCACCATCCTATTATTGGCTATCCATAATAAGATACAGGTGTGTAACTTCCCATAATTGGGAAGTTATACAGCCATTATCCCGAGGATCCAAAGAATTTATTGAGACTACAGACAAGTCAAATTAGCTGATATCAGTCAGAGATGCAAGTTTCATCCCCAAGTTTGTTTGTTTTTTTTTTATTTACCCCCTACAGATATACTAGCCTTTGCAGCCCGCAACATTTATTTATGGGTTCTATGTGACTGAGATTTTGTGTGGAATTTTCAGAATTGCACTTTTAAAATTGTATTACCTTTAATATATATAATTAATTATATAACTTCAGTGTATCAAGTTGAATAATGTAGTAATGTAAAAAGTTGTTTGTAAATAACTGTTGTTATTTACAAACAACAGTTACTAAATTAACAACTGCTGACGAGGCTACTAGAGACGGTCGTGTTCCAAGCCGCTAAGTGGATTTTTCTTATTTATTGATTTGAAATTATTGTTTTTCTAAAACTTTTGATTTAAATTTAGTAGTATAACATTATTTTGTGATTTCCTGATTAACTTGGTGTATTTATTCTTTACTCGGCCTTGTAATTGCATAAAAGTATCGGTAAGGGTTTCCACGTGTTTCAACTCCGCTACGTTCGTAATTTTCCCGCCATTGTGATACGATAGTTGTATGCCGTACTAGATAGCGTTAGTTGAACTTCGTTAGCAGTTAAATTGTACGTTTAAATAAATACATATAACGACTTAGATTACAAACGTAATATAATTAATTATATTTAACATAATTAATAACATAACATAATTAATTAATAAATTAATAGAATCATGACTCAGACCAGAGCAGCAAAGCAAAAGGCTCAAGCTAATGGAAGCGCTGTGGCTCAGAGCAGAACTGAGGGGTGCAGTTGTCCTCTGACTCACAGCCTTATAAAATGCACTGTTTGCTTGATGTTTGCAGAGCAATCGGGTACGGGACATGATACTGCCAAGGGGGATGTCTTTGTGTGTGCATGATGCAAGGAGTGTATCGATATCAGGCAACAACTCGGTGTTCTTGTGGGCCTATATGAGAGCTTGAAGGACAGGGTGGATGCCCTCAAAGAAACTAAATTGGGGGGCCCATCAAGCTCTCAGCTGCCCACATCAACGCCAGAGCTTGCACTTGGGCATCGCGTGACACAGAGACAACCCCCAAGGCAGAATGCGCTGGTCCCGAAGGAACTAGTAGTTGTTGGTGACTCTATTGTCAGGGAAACGGGGAACATGCTTTGTAAAAAAGATAGGTGGAACAGGACCAGGGTATGTCTGCCAGGGGCAAAGGTTGATGACGTTGTAGAGCGAATATCATCTTTTAAGGGCACAAAAGGTGATATAGTTGTACACGTTGGCACTAATAATATTAAGAGTAGGAGACCGGCAGAATTACTTAACAAGTACAGGTCACTGTTGAACAAAAGCCGAGAATTAGGGTTGAATTTGAAAGTGTCTGCAATTCTGCCCAGACACGATAGGAGGGAGTATATGATGAGAGCCTTGTCGATCAATTCGGCCCTGGAAAGATTGTGCAAGGCTCAAGGGGTAGAATTTTTTTCAGCCTGGACTGTACTTGTTAACAGGAGAGATTGCTTCTACAGGGATGGGATACACTTAAATAGAAAGGGTGCAAGAATATTTGCTGATGCTATCGAGGCAGTGTTAGGTGGGTCGGAAAACTGCTAGCTTGGGGGGAGACAAAGACCAATAGATTGACAGTAGCCACTGGCAGAGGTGAAAGAGATTCTTGCACTGCTTCTATTAGAATGAGCAGAAGCCTGAAAAACAAGATGCATGGTATTTCAGAGACTGCTGGGAGACATTGCGGTACAAGTAAACACATGGGTTGTGTTAGGGTAGCTAAGAATAGAAACAGGTGCAGGTATACTTGTGTGTACACCAATGCTAGGAGTTTAGTAAATAAATTTGATGAATTTGAGGTATTGCTCAAAACATCGAAGGCAGATATTGTTGGGATATCAGAGACGTGGTGTCACACAGATATAAGGGATGCAGAACTGCAATTTGGGGAGTACAACGTCTACAGAAAGGATAGACAGGATAGGAAGGGGGGAGGGGTTATGCTATTAGTTAAGAAACACATAAAAACCAAGGAAGTGAAGCCAGTCGACATCGCTGGACAGTGCAGTGTTGAGTCAGTTTGGTGTGACATAAGCATTGGGAGATCAAAATTGAGAGTAGGAGTGTGCTATAGGCCTAATGACTCTGATGAGTATAATAAGGAACTGTACAGGGAAATAGAGTGGGCCAGTAAATCAGAGAGTCTTATAATGGGAGATTTTAATTTCCCAGATATTGACTGGAATTTGGGGGCTGGTTACTCACACACTAGCAGGGCTTTTGTGGATTTATTGGATGATTGTTTTCTACATCAGCATGTTCGGGAGGCAACTAGAGGGAGTAATACTCTTGATTTGATTATCAGCAGTGATTCTTCATGCATTAAGAATCTGCAGATAAATGAACCACTAGGTGGCAGTGATCACAGTGTGCTGAAGTGGGATTTACTGAAAGAGGTAACTACCATTAGGGGTAAAGGGAAGGGTTATTGCTTCCGTAAAGGCGACTACGATGGACTGAGACAGTATTTAAATTCTATACAGTGGGACCAACTGATGATGTTACCAACAGCAAATTCAAAATGGGAAGCATTCAAAGAACTTATCTTGGAAGCTACTAGGCTTTACATACCAACTAAGAAATATTTTTCAAGGTTTAGGCCAAAATGGATGTCAGATGAACTAATGAGGCATATGGCAGAGAAGAAAAATGCATGGGATACATATAAATTAACACATGACACAGAAGCCTATGATAGATACAAGTTGATATGCAACCAAGTTACAAAGGAGGTTAGGCAGGCGAAGGCAGATTACGAGAAATCCTTGGCAAGGGATGCAAAAAAAACAGCAAAGAGTTCTTTACTTATGTAAACTCTAGAAGGAAGGGGATGAATCAGATTGGTCCACTTGATATTGATGGGTCAACTGTTGATGATCCTGCTCAGGTAGCTAACAAACTAAATGAATATTTTGCATCGACATTCACACATGAGGAGTTATTCAGTGAGGGGAATGCCAGAGGTGTATTCAACTCTAGCAGTAAGCTACAGAATCTTGAAATAACTGGGAGTAAAGTGGAGGAGAAACTGTTGAAGATAAACACAAGAAAGGCACCTGGGGTGGATGGGATCTATCCAGTTATATTAAAGGAGGCAGCAAAGGAAGTAAGCAAACCCTTAGCCATAATTATGAGAGCTTCCTTGGACTCAGGGGAGGTACCCATAGACTGGAAATGTGCAAATGTGACCCCAATTCACAAAGGAGGATCAAAGGCTGACACAAGTAATTATAGACCTGTGAGCTTAACTTCTGTTCCAGGAAAATTAATGGAGGCACTGGTTAAAGAAGCACTGCAGGATCATTTAGACAAGACTTCAGTTATAGCTCAGACACAGCATGGTTTTGTTAAGGGGAAGTCTTGCCTGACCAACTTGATTGGATACTATGATGCAGTCACAAAAGAACTGGATGCAGGGAATAACTTTGATATTATATACTTGGATCTTAGAAAGGCTTTTGATACCGTTGCACATGGAAGACTGCTACACAAATTGGAGCAGTGTGACATTGGAGGCAAATTGCTGCTATGGATAAAGGGGTGGTTGAGGGGGAGAAGACAGAGAGTGGCAATCAATGGACACTGCTCATCGTGGACTAACGTTATTAGTGGAGTCCCTCAGGGCTCAGTGTTGGGTCCATTATTGTTTTCTATATTTATAAATGATATTGATGAGGGTATATCAAGCTTAATGTCCAAGTTTGCAGATGATACAAAGGTTGGCAGGGTTGTCAAGGACACTACTGACACTATGCTGCTGCAACAGGATCTGGAAAGGTTGAGCAGATGGGCTGAGAGGTGGCAAATGAAGTTTAACATTGACAAATGTAAAGTACTACACATGGGAAACAGCAACCCCAGAGCAACGTATCAACTCTGTGGTACTACACTGACAGTGGTAGAGAATGAAAGGGACTTGGGGGTGGTTGTGCAGGCAGATATGAAGTTCTCTGAGCAGTGCAGACGGGCTGCAAGAGTAGCTCATGGAGTATTATCAATGATATACAGGAATTTTTCCAGCAGGGATAAGGAGGTGATTATTCCATTGTATAAGGCAATGGTCAGGCCACACCTAGAGTACTGTATACAGGTCTGGAGGCCTCATTTCAAGAAGGATGTAGAGCTGCTGGAACGAGTACAGAGAAGGGCAACAAGATTAGTGAATGGAACAAAGGGGTGCTCTTACGAAGAAAGGCTTAAGTTTTGCAAATTACAGTGTCTGGAGACTAGGCACCAGCGAGGTGATCTGATAGAGGTGTATAAAGCCTTGAATGGTTTAAGCATGCTCAATGCTGATGGGATTCTTCCTCTAGCTCAGAAAAATCACCTGAGAGGGCATAAATTCAAATTGAGGAAAGACAGATGTAGGATAGACGTGCGGAAATTTGCCTTTAGCCAGCGGGTGGTTGGTTGGTGGAACAGACTGCCATCCCTTGTGGTGGAGGTTGATAGCCTAAATAAGTTTAAGGCTCAGCTGGACAGGTATTTTGAACGAACAGAGGGGTGAAGTGGAAGTGGGTTTTTTTTTTTTGGCTGATGCTGCATAAGCTTGCTTTCTTGCATCAAATGCCTCTACTAATGCTAATGCTAATGTTATTTAACCTTTAAAAGTATTCATGGGTAAAATATGTTTAGATTTTGAACTTTTTTGATCAGAATTATAATTAGTTGGAAAGTAAAAATAAGATTTTTTTTTTTTTTTTTTTATCGTGTGATGTGAGCAATACACAAAGGAACCAGTTTTTTCCTGCTTCCTTCGTGTATCGTGGCCGTGAGGTCCAACCGGAGAGTACAGCACCATCATAATATCCAAGCCCGAGGCGGGATTCAAACCTGCGACCTTTGGGTTGCCAGGCAGGCACTTTACCCACCTGGCTAGCCCAGTCGGCGGCACATAAGATAAATATAAATGACTACATCAATATAAATTTGGAATGTGCATGCTTATTAAAATATCATTATTTGTTAGAGCATTGGAGGAGAAATATTATAATAGCCAAGTTATGAAAAGTAATACAGATTAAAAAAAATAAAAGTGAAATTAAAAGAGATTAAAATCATTAAAAAACAGTCAGGTTATCAGTATTTTCTGAAATAGTAGTACTCAATAGTAAAAGATTAAAAATAAGTTATTTTATATGCAGGTTATTAAATCTACTGAAATAAAGTTGAATAGAGTTAGAGAGAAAATTAGGTTTATTTCCATATTCATGTGAAATTTTGTGAGCTCTTAATACTTCTTGGGGATTTGAATAATATTGATAAAATATTGTTAAATTTATTTTATTGTTAAACAATAAAATATATATATATTTTTTTTTCCTTGAATATTTCGCAGGTTAAGGCCTGAGATGATTTCTCGTCCACAAGGGGATTTCAAGCATACAGGACATGTTGGGCTGGATGGAGCCTTTTTTGGTGATATATCTTTTCTAGGAGACAAATATCATCAATTACCAAAACAGATTGTCACACCATGTAAGTTGAAAAAGAAGCTGGCATACATACAGATTGATTAAAAACTCACTGAACTTCTTCGTGTGTGTGTGTGTGTGTGTGTGTGTGTGTGTGTGCGCCTTCATGGTCCATGCATTGTTAAGTCTTTTGGCACACCTGTGGTTTAACACAGGTCATGGCATCTTCCACAAGGACATATAACATGCCAGTGGCATTTGAACACTTTGCTCTTAATGAACTCCTGTGGAGCATTATCAGGTATGGAACGTCAGGAACCATGTGGCCCTTGACTTTCCATACTGGATAATACCTTATGTGAGGAACAAGTTAATGGTGATATGAATGTTGGAACAATGACTCAAAAATATCCTATATAGGTAGTAATATAAGTCTTACACAACTAATGCATAGCTGTATATCATTTATCTTCTGATTAGGGTATCACTATGTTATATGTCATTGCATTGAGTCTTGTAGAAGTCACATGGTCTTGACTAACTAATGGTCATACCTACTGACAATACAATATGGAAAATTTTATGGCACAGGAACTGAACTACAGTATTTGGCAAATTAATCAGAAAATGGCCTTTCCACAGTACACAGCAGCTGGAAAGGTTTCCAGCAGCAAAACATGTGCCTGGCATCCACACCCATATTGGTGAATTCATGAGCCAGTAATGCTTTGTGTGATCTTGTATTATTTTCACTGTGTTTGAACAGAGCAGATATGTGAGATGTTCACATAGGTACTTCTAAATCACTATATGTAAAATATATGAAAACACATGAAAAGCTATATAGGTATTTTGTGACTTTTCCACCACTCTGTATTTTGATGTCTTTCATTGCATAAAGAATATGCATTCTTTATGCATATTTCATAAAACTGAATAGTTTGAATATTATAATGAAATTATATTTGTAATTAAGATTTTATTTTATTAAAATATTTTATATTTTATCAAAATTGTATTTTTATTATTATTATATAAACTATTAGAAAATCATCATAAAGAAAAACTACAGCAACATTCATTACCATATTCAATCATCTAATTTATACCAACCAATTATATTCCACTATTTGTTAGGCATCCCATTCTGACTACTATCACTTAGCATTAGTATCTTTTCTCTGATTGCCTGTTTATGAGAGGGTCAAGAAGTTTACCATTGAAAACTTCAAAGGTAAACTTCTTGACTGAGATTGATTAATTTGATAACAAACTAGGCAACAAACAGAAAAAATATGATAACGAACATTGAAGCACTCAAAGTAGTTTTTCACTGAGGAAAAAAATTTATCATGTTTTTCTTTCTTATTTTTTAATTATCAATTATTGAGCCATACCTGCTTTTAGATTTATAGTCATTTTTTTAAAATAAGAAATCTTATTTTTTATTCATATCTTTTCATTTTTCAAATGGAAAAGTATGAATTTTTGTTTATTCATCTAACCTATTAGCTTTTCCTGTGATGTATTCTTTATATACACCAAAAACATAAAAAACTTAAATATTAGTATTAGTAACGGCCACATGGTGCAAGAGAAAGCCTATGGCTTATGCTGCACCAGCCAAAAAAAAAAAAAATCCGAACAAAACAATGATAAAAACAAAAGATAAATAAAATAAATAACTAAATAATAATAATTAATAAATAAAAAATAAAATAAAATAAAAAATAAATAAAAAGGAAATTAAACCTATCATCCTATGCGCTTCCCTTACCCGAAAGTACTATCCAGATGACCTTTGAATTTCCCCAAACTGTCGGCCTCTACCACCCATGAAGGCAACTTATTCCAGTAATTTATAACTCGCTGGCTAAAATAAAACTTCCTGCAGTCCAATCTAAACATTTTCCCCCCGTAACTTGAATTTATGTCCCCTAGTTCTAGCATCATTTATAATCTTGAAAATTTTGTCCTCATTCATTTTACTGATGCCTCTCAGAGCCTTAAACACCTCAATCAAATCTCCTCTAAGGTGTCTAGTTTCCAAACTCTGCAACCCTAATAGATATATTTAAATATCTATTAGGATTTCTACAGTATGTTATTCACTTCCAATCTGCAATATTAATTATTTATTAACTGGAAGGCCCCGGGTGCCAAGCGACATTACTGCGACTTAGAGTGCTCTTGATAAGAGAATAACGTTATTTTTAAGTTCCTGTCTTTCTCTCAACAGTTTCATTTAAAAACAGTTCCATACTTGAAAACTACAAGTCAGAACGCAGAAAGGAAATTCACTTTTCTTTTCCTTTTTCATATATTTTTAGTAGCACTAACCAACTAACATTAGCCGCTTGGCCTCCTAGCGGCACTGCTCCTGCCTCGCCATGGCAGGGCCGGAAATCTTGTTGGAAAAGTCCTCCAGCCAAGGGCCAAAAGGAGCAAACATGGCAAGCACAGACCATATTTCTGCTACTCAAACTAGCAGAAAACTAGACCAAATGGATGTACTACAGCTAAGAGACAAAAAAAAAAAAAAAAAAAAACCTCTAGTTGCACCACTGTTTCTAGTTATTCATTCTAAGAATGAACAACCGATAGGAAGTTTGTCACCTTTCAGAATATTCAAAAAACTCTTGAAAGCATAGCTAGTTCCCCTAAAACAGTCAGAAGACTAAAATCAGGGGATCTGCTAGTAGAGATGACAAACCAAAAACAAGCTGAGCATCTAATGAAAGCAAAAACGTTTGGAAATATTCCAATAACCGTTACTCCCCATTCCACCCTGAATACCTCGAGAGGAGTAATTACTGAATGGGACCTCCTCAACGTCCCCGAAGATGAAATCAAAGAAGAGCTTGAAAGATCAAGGGGTTATTCAAGTCAAAAGAATAACAATTAAAAGAGACAGAGAAATTAACCCAACGAGGAATATAATTCTGACCTTCAACACTCCAAAAACTGTAAAAGCTGGATATCTAAACTGCCCACCGAGACCATACATTCCAAATCCTGTCCGATGTTTTAAGTGTCAGAAGTATGGACACTCTCAAGCAGTATGCAGAAGTTTTGCTATCTGTGCAAAATGCGGATCACGAGAACATACCCAACAAGACCGTACAGCACAAAATTCAAGATGTCCCAACTGCAGAGGAGAACATAATGCCTACTCGAAAGAATGTGAAAAGTGGAAGAGAGAAAACAGAATACAGAAATATAAAGTGGAAAACAATGTAACATATCAAGAAGCTAAAAGAACAATACAGCCACAACAAACAAATAGACCATCTTATGCACAAGTAACACAAACTAATAAACAATAGAAACACAGACAGAAGTAACGGTCCCACCAAAAAAGTCTATTTCAGATTGGGCACGCTCACTGCTTATTGACTCAAAACCAAAACAAAAAGCAGAACAGGCAATAAACACATCCATTACGATACCACCAACTAGAGAAACCAGCAAATCCACAAAACAAGATAGAACCACTGAAGTAAATGGGAATAAAATGGACAACATGGAAGTAGAAGAAAAGAATCAGACAGAAGAAACAATACTAGAAATTTTTGCAGAGGAAGAAGAGATGGATACTGGAAAGCTACACTTCCCTAAAAAAGGAAGACAAAAAACAGAGAACCCTAAGCCAACAACCTCAAAAAACAAGCTGAAAATACTAACAAAACCAAATAATGAATACATTTTTACATTGGAACTGTAGAGGATTCTGCAGCAATTTTGAAGATATCCGATCTCCTATCGCAGTACAATCCGATTAGTCTATGTTTGCAAGAAACATATCTTAAACCTCAGAATAAAATAACACTAAAACATTACAATATATACAGAAAGGACAGGATTACCAACAGTACAACACATGGAGTAGCAATCTTAGTAAACTCCAGTATACCTACCCAACAGGTTCTTTGCAGACTAATCTAGAGGTCATAGCAGTACGAATTGCAGTAAACTATCATATAACAATCACCTTCATGTACCTGCCACCAAACCAAGATATAAGCTATACAGATCTAGAAGACCTGGTAGTTCAACTACCACCTCCTTTATTAATCATGGGAGATATGAATGGCCATCATCCTCTATGGGGAAATGAAAACATAGATAAAAAGAGGTCAAATTATAGAAAAACTACTAGATAAGCTCAAACTTATACTCTTAAATGATGGGACACCAATGTATATATGTCTACCCACAGGAACTAGTACAGCAATAGAGCTTTCTATATGCACTCCATCATTATACCCTCTACTGGAGTGGGCAGTTCACAATGATCCACTAGGTAGCGATCATTTTCCAGTAAAGATTACTTCAAACAAACCGACCCCTTCTCAACTGGAACGAACTCCAAAGTGGAGATTAGATAAAGCGAATTGGGCAAGATATAAGCAGCTGGCCATATTAGAAGAACAACAAATACAACAGGTTTCAATTGACTCTGCAGTGAAATATGTAACCGATAAACTCCTCCATGCAGCAGAGCAAACAATACCAAAAACCTCTTCAAAGTTTCTCATACATCCAAAGCCGTGGTGGAACGATGAATGCACTTTAGCAAAACAAGAGAAAAACAAGGCATGGAATAATTTCCGAAGATACCCTACCACAACTAACCTGATACATTTCAAAAAAGCAAGGGAAAATGTTAGACGCATTACTAAGATCAATAAAAAAGAATCTTGGATTCGTTTTACATCTACAATTACTAGAAAAACAGACAGCAGGAAGGTTTGGGACAAAATAAATAAAATAAACAACAAATACCAAAGAATTTCTCCTCCTTTTATAAAATGGAATGGAAAAGATATATCAAAGCCTGAAGACATAGCCAATGCTCTTGGTAAAAAAAAAATTTGAAAAAATATCAAGCAGTAGCTCCTATGAACCAGCTTTCCAAAAATATAAAGCAAATAAAGAAACATATAAATTAAATTTCTCCAGTAAAAGTAGAGAAGCCTATAACCAACCTTTCACTCTCAGAGAACTTCATAAAGCCATTTTAGAAACGAGGCAAAGTGCAGCGGGTCCAGATGAAATAATATACATGATGGTACAACAATTAGATGAGAAATCATTGATATCGTTACTTGTATAACAGGATATACCTAGAAAATTCCTTTCCAAATCAGTGGCATCATGTAATGGTCTTAGCCTTTCCAAAACCAAATAAAGATCCCACAAATCCGAACCACTATCACCCAGTAGCCTTAACTAGTTGCCTTGGAAAAATACTTGAAAAAATGGTAAATGCCTGATTAATGTGGTTTTTAGAAACCCATAACTTACTAAACACAGCCCAATCTGGTTTCAGAAAGAACAGGTGCACTCTAGACTTAATGATAAAAGCAGAAAATAACATAAGAAAGCAACATCTAGTAATGATATTTTTGATATAGAAAAGGCATATGACACAGCACGGCAATATGGAATACTTAAAGACATTTATAACTTTGGGATGAGAGGACATCTCCCAATATATATATCCATAATTTTTTACAACGAACTTTCCAAGTTAGGATATTAACCACACTATCGCAGGTTTTTATACAAGAAAAAGGAGTACCACAGGGATCAGTACTCAGTGCTACCCTTTTTGCCATAAAAATCAAATCAATAGCTGAACAAATACCAAGCACCGTAGGTACAGCATTTTATGTTGATGATTTCAGCATTTCTTGTCACTCGTAAAAACATGCGAACAATAGAGTGCCAACTACAAACAACAATCAATCAAGTAATAGCATGGACCCAAAACAATGACTTTGGACTCTCTAAACAAAAGACAGTTGGAATACACTTTTGTCGGAAAAGAAACTTACACCCAGACCCAGAACTAAAGCTCAGAGAACAACTAATCCCAATAACATCCAACACAATTTTTCTTGGACTAACCCTGGATAAGAAACTGACCTTTTTAGATCACATAAAATGTCTTAGAACAAACTGTTTAAAGAAATTGAATATTCTGAAAGTTATATCTGCAACAACATGGGGAGCAGACAGGTACACTTTGTTACATCTTTATAGAACCTTGATAGGATCCAGACTCGATTATGGGGCACCAGTATATGGCTCTGCAAGACCCAGCACCTTAAGATGGTTAGACCCTATACACCATAATGCACGACATATAGCCCTAGGAGCATTTTGTACTTCTCTGGTTCAAAGTCTCTATGCTGAAGCCTATGAACCTCCACTCCACCTCAGAAGACAAGAACTCCTACTACTATCTTATGCAGCTAAAAATAAAGTGTATTCCAAATCATCCTGTGTACAAAACATTATATGCACCAATATGGGAACATTTGTACAGAGTACTTCCAACAGCAAATAAACCAGCAAACATACTAATCAAGGAGCTACTTCCAATTTGGTCTCTTGATTTCAACAAACTAGCTGTCATACAAAACATACTAAGACCTCCTTGGGATATAATATTACCATTCTGTGATACCTACTTCCGTAACTGGGGAAGAATTTCCCTACCAGGAAACAGCTTTCAACTATACATGCTGCCTATCTAGAAAAATATCCACACTATACACAAATATATACTGACGGATTGAAAACCGATACAGAAGTAGATACAGCAGCAGTTTTCTGTGATACTACTTTTTTTCTTTTTTTTTTTGATTTGGTAGTTGTTGGCACATCGGCTTCTGTGGCCATATTGCACCTCCCAAGGTTTTTGCAGTACTTTGATCCAAGCCTGAGGCGGGAATCGAACCCGCGACCTTTGGGTTGCCGGGCAGGTACTTTACCCACTCAGCTAGCCCTCGGCTGTGATACTACTATAACCTAAGTTCTTCCAATAGAATGTAGCATCTCTACAGCTGAACTACAGGCAGTGAAGTTGGCAATAGACCGAATATGGCACCAAAAGTTACCCCATAGTCTGATCTTCACAGACTCCCCCAGTGTAATTCAAACAATACAGTGCAACAGAAAGAATCTCCATCCAACTCTAAGACAAATTCAAGCGACTCTGGACAAGCTACTTAAAAGAAAACAAAACATAATCTTTTGTTGGATCCCTGGATATACAGGAATTGAAGGGAACGAAGAAGTTGACCATGCACCAAAAACAGCAACAGGCACTCTTTCTTCAACCAAAGTACCATATACAGACTACAGGCATAACATCAAAATGAACAGCAAGGAAAAATGGCAGAAAATATGGAGCGAGCAAACTTATAATAAACTCTACCAAATTAAACCAGATTTAAAGAAGTGGAAGTCCAGCGAAAGAGATATACAAAAAGAAGAAGTAATTCTAGCCAGGTTAAAGATAGGACATACATATCTTACTCATTCCTATCTACTTAGAGCCGAAGAAACCGCCTCAGTGTAATCAGTGCCGTGTGCAACAAACAGTTAAACATTTGTTACTAGACTGTCCAGCCTATACATACAAAAGAAAAACAGCCTTTAAATCCGTAACTAAAATTCAAGACGCTTCTACTCCGAAAAACATTTTAAGTGAAGAAAATAATATACAAGAGGTTTTCCACTATCTAAAATTAATAGGCTTTTATAATCAGATTTAAGAAGAAAAGAATCAATGTAAATCGATGTATACAATCAAACTCCCTCTTTCCATTAAATACTTTGTGAATAATTTATAATCGGGCATTTATTTGAATGGCAATTGCAAGGGATCAGAGTAGAAAATGCAAAACTTTGGGAGATGCATTATGGCCATAGAAGCCGATGCACCAACAACTAACAAACAAACACAACAACATTAACTGGAAAAATATGACTGTAAAAAAATTCTTTACGACACCATGTTTGTCAAAACAGCACCTGTTCCCATGTTAATTTTCCATGTAGAGATTTGGTTCCCGCCCTTCTGCTTCCTTTGCTACTCCATTTTAACTATCCCCCCCCAAGAAAACTGTATAAAATTCACCAAATCCTTTTGGTTAATTTCAACTTGGCATGCCAGCTAGAGGGCTAACTAAAAAATTTTGCATTTTTATTAAACTACATGATATTTACTTGAAAGTCTTACTAATCTTCTAATCAAAACTTTATCAAATCTTCACAATTTTAATCATAAAGCCACTAAATTCCGATGGCTATTCACATACAAAGTTGATATCATAAGTTTTTTACTTTGCCCTTGTTATTTTTCTGAATTAACTTTTCTCTGATCAGGATTCTGCTAAGAACAATAGCAGTGGAACTGTGTTCCATTGTATGAGGTTATTTATGTTCTTTATGTAATTTGAATACCCGGGAGGAAAAACCATTTAACAGTTGGTTGGCATTTGCAGTTTTGGTAGTAACTGTCCCTATCAGTTTGATTATTATAATTTCATTGTTCTTTTTTTAAGATAGCATTACATATTAAATCATTTGCCTGGATGATAATTTCACTTTCTTCTAATTTAAGACAAGCCCCAAGAAGACAAGGAGAAAAGCAGCCCTAGTTTGAACAACACCAATTCTGATTCATCGGATAGGACACCACTCTTAACAAAATCTTCATCCTTGGTTGATGGTAAAAGTGGACCAGCTGCAGGTTAGAATATTTTTAAGATTATTTTTTTTTTATGGCACATATTATTTACCATTGCAATTATAAAATGCTCAAGTAATTACACTGGTCAGCAAAAAAAAAAAACCCTTATTTATTTATTTTTTTTTGCTCCCTGTTAAATTCAGGGGTGATTCTTGTAGATTTGACATTGCTGAATTCAATGGCAATCATATTGCTCTAACACCCACCAATTAAGGGAGAAGGGATTAAAGTCAAAAACTAAGTTTCTAGTACAAAAGATTTCATATTTAAGAAAATGTTGCATACAGTACTAAATATTGAACAATGGATCTATTAACCTTATTCATTTACAAAAATGCTTATCTGATAACAAAATACTTATTTTGTCATTTTTTGCCTTTTATAATTGTCCGTTGGTGTCTCCCTTATGAGATTCCAACAGTAGTCTACCAACATATTTGGACTCCATTTTTCCCTGGTATTCTTTATCCATATGAGGAATATCTTGGTGAAACCTTTCACCATGTTCGCTGGAGACTGTTCCCAAGTTTTCAGGAAAAAGTCTAAATGGGAATGTAGGAAATGAATCTTTAATGACATATTGCATCTCAACTCTCTGTATGCTAATATTAGCTCGTCCACAATTTCACTGTAATTTTGTGATTTCTCATTGCCAAAAAAGTTCTGGTAAATGTTTTCAACTGCGTTCCAGGCTCTTATTTCTGTAGCATTTAATTTTTTAGTGAATTCCTCATCTTGGAATGGCAGCTTGATTTGAGGACCCACAAAAATTCCCTCTTTTATCTTGGCCTCACCAATTCAAGGAAACTTTTAAACCAGTGCCAAAGGGGGAAAATAGTTTCAGGGGGAACCCTGAAACTATTTCTCCCCCTTTGACACTGGTTTAAAATCAGGAAATGATTTTCTCCCTTTGTGGCTGGTTTTAAATCGGGAGTAGACCATCCAATCACTAAGAACCAGTGGGGCTAGGTCAGCTCTTCGCTCCTTGTCATCAAAATCCATGGGTAAGCATCATAAAGTAAATTTCAACCATTTTTTTATTGTTTAAAAAAATCCTGCATCTACATATGTGTAGAAGAATAAGAGAAATTTACCTCAATATGATGTATAGAATACGTCTGTATTAGAAAACGAAATTCACAAGGCATAATTTCTTATGGGTTTAGGTAATTAACTATATAATATCAGTGTAAATACACCATAGTTTACCCTTAAATTTGAACTACGTATGTAGTGTAAAGGCATCGTTTTAATTGTATCTCATATTGTGGGTGCCTTCACAACAAAATGGCTGGTATAGTTCTACTTCAAATAAATAACGCTTCTCTAGTAGAGAAGACTACTGTTATTTATTTTCAGTGGATACGACCATCCAGACGATCATTTCGAAACTAGTGGGCTTCATCATCAGTGGATGGGCAGGTACCTTGGTAATGCAACATGCCATCACAGTTGCGAAGTTATTTCCGAAATATGAGAGATGCCAAATGGTGTAGGTAATAATAATGTATTAGAAAACGAAATGCACAAGGCATAATTTCTTATGGGTTTAGGTAATTAACTATATAATATTGGTGTAGATACACCATAGTTTACCCATAATTTTGAACTACATATGTAGTGTAATATGAGACACAATATGAGATGCAATTAAAACGATGCCTTTACACTACATACGTTAGAAGGTTATCAAATTGTAGCAGGGTGCTTAATGATTTTGTAATAACTGAGCGCAAAGTGGAGGAGAAATTGTTGAAGTTAAACATAAGAAAGGCACCTGGGGTTGATGGGATCTATCCAGTTATATTAAAGGAGGCGGCAAAACAACTAAGCAAACCCTTAGCCATAATTATGAGAGCATCCTTGGACTTGGGGTAGGTCCCCATGCACTGGAGATGTGCAAATGTATCCCCAATTCACAAAGGGGGATCGAAGGGTGACACGAGTAATTACAGACCAGTTAGTTTAACTTCTGTTCCAGGTAAAATAATGGAGTCACTGGTTAAAGATGCATTGCAGGATCATCTAGACAAGACTGCAGCAATAATTCAGACACAGCATGGGTTTGTTAAAAGAAAGTCTTGTCTGACAAATTTGATAGGATATTATAAAATAAATTTTCTGTTTATACTCCGGCACGACAACCAAGTCAGTAGAGTTTACAATAAATTGTCAATATAAATATTTATCGGATTTAGTAGTCACGGGCTTGAACCCCGGTCCACTCAAGGAACGTGTGCTATGCACTCTCGCTCCTGACCACTGGGCTACACAAAGGAACTGGATGCAAAAAAATAATTTTGATATCATATATTTGGATTTCAGGAAAGCTTTTGATACTGTTGCGCATGGAAGACTATTGTACAAATTGGAGCAGAATGGTATTAAGGGTAAGTTGCTACAATGGATAAAAGGATGGTTGAGTGGGAGAAGACAGAGGGTGGTAATCAGTGGGTGCTGCTCTTTGTCGACTAATGTTATTAGGGGAGTTCCACAGGGTTCGGTGTTGGGTCCTCTGTTGTTTTGTATATTTATTAATGATATTGATGAAGGTATATCAGGCTTAGTGTCGAAGTTTGCAGATGATACAAAGGTTGGCAGGGTTCTTAATGACAGTAATGGTAGTGTGCTACTGCAACAGGATCTAGATAATTTGGGCAGTTGGGCTAAGAAGTGGCAACTGAAGTTTAACCTTGACAAATGCAAAGTACTGCATATGGGTAGAAGTAACCCCCAGAGAAACATACCAACTGTGTGGTACTACACTTAAGGTGGTAGAAAATGAAAAACACCTGGGAGTAATTGTGCAGTCAGATATGAAGTTTTCTGAGCAATGCAGACAGGCTACCAGGGCAGGTCATGGGGTTTTGTCAATGATATATAGGAATTTTTCTAGCAGGGAAAAGGAGGTGATTGTCCCTCTGTATAAGGAAATTGTCAGGCCACGTCTTGAGTACTGCGTACAGGTCTGGAGGCCTCATTTTAGGAAGGATGTAGATTTGCTTGAGCGTGTACAGAGAAGGGCAACAAGTTTGGTGAGGGGAATGAAGCGATCCTCTTACCAAGAGAGGCTTAGGTTCTGCAAATTGCAGCAGCTGGAGACTGGGCACCTGCGCGGTGATCTGATTGAGGCGTATAAGGCCTTGAATGGATTGAGCACGCTGAATTCTGATGGGATCCTTCCACTTTTTCAGATTACGAACCTAAGGGGGCATAAATTCAAATTAAGAAAAGACAGATGTGAACTGATGTGCGGAAATTTTCCTTTAGCCAGCAGGTGGTTAATTGCTGGAACAAACTTCCATCTGTTGTTGTGGAAGTTGATAGGTTAAATAAATTTAAGGAGGAATTGGACAGGCATTTGGAGAGAATGGTGTGATGATTTTTTTTTTTTTTTTTTTTTGGCTGATGCTGCATAAGCTCATACACTTGCTTTCTTGCATCACATGCCACTACTACTACTAGTGTAATATGAGATACAATTAAAACGATGCCTTTACACTACATACATAGTTCAAATTTATGGGTAAACTATGGTGTATCTACACCGATATTATATAGTAGAATACTTCTGTATGCTACTCTCCAGAAATTAAAACAAATATAACATTAATACAAAATGATTACAATAAAAAATAATAAATTGAACACAAAAATTAATTTAAAAATTAAAAGAAGTTTAATTTTTAAATTAATTTTTAATTGTGTTCAATTGATTTTTATTGTGTTCAATTTATTATTTTTTACTGAAATCATTTTGTATTAATGTTATATTCGTTTTAATTTCTGGAGAGTAGCATAGGGAAGTGTTCTACATATCATATTGAGGTAAATTTCTCTTATTCTTCTACAAATATTGAAATCAACGTAGAATGTATTTGAGCATCATAGCTCTGGTTTATATTATCAAATACAGGTAGCCCTTGTTTTGCGCAGGTCTGATTTGTGCCGATTTGCAATAGCATCAATCACTAACCACAACGCTATTTTTATTTATTTATTTATTTTATTTTTTTATAAATTGAAAGTTTAAAATCGTCAGACAAAATTTATCGGCATCATGCTGTGCTATGTATCGGGCACTGTTCACGTGATTTAGGACAATCTGAGCCAATCATCAATTAGCGCATTCATATCAGAGACGAGAAAGATTCCCACCCTCAAAATAATCACTCGTGGATGCAGGTAGTAAAGGTCCATGCGGTAAAACATTCAGTTGGTTGTTGTTTATGCTATTTACATGTATTGTAAATTTATTATGCTAACATTTTTTTATTAATTGTGCTATTAATAAATTAAATAATAATAGTGATAGCCATGCGCAGTTTTTTTCCCAATCGTGTTATAAAGTTTTTAATTTAATAGAATAAAGACACACCATGTCTGGTAAAAATAGTTAATTGAATCCTAGTGCAATATTCGGAGAATGGAATCTGGTGAAAGCCACCCTAATGTATGTAGGGCAATGAATATGCCTTCATCAACTATTACTACAACTATGAAGACTGCTAATAAAATAAAACAATCGATGCAAAGTGGTAGGTAAAATTTTTGGTGCTCGAAACCTAACCCTGTGATTTCCGATTGACTCCATTATATAAAGGGTTCCATTTGCGCCGATTCCATTTATGCCTGTCCCCCCCAGGAACCTAACCCCGATGTAAATCGAGGGCTACCTATACATATACATATGCATGTTCAATGCAAAAAAAAAAAATAAATAAAAATGTATTTTGATATGGTCTAGAGTTTTAATTTTTAAAAGTTGGTAAAGACTTTTAAAGGATTTATAAGCCAGATTCCTACTTTGGTTATGCTGCATCCTATGAATTCTGTAATAATATCTTTGTAACAATATGCAGGGTGTTCGAAAAGTTTGTGGCCTGAATGTGAAAGGCTAGTGGAACGGTGTTAAAAATTTCTATACTTAAGGTATAACACTCCAAATAATAACCCACCAAGTTTCATGCAGTTTCAGTAATGTCTTTTTTTAATTACATGTCCTGAAACTAACAGAGTTGTGCAAATAAGGAAAGATGGACAAAATCAGTCACTGTGCAGTCATTCAATATTTGGGGGAAAAAAGGTAGTCCACAAGGATATGGTTACAGCATCAGGGGAATATGTCCCTTCCTATTCCATGGGTAAGAAGTGAGTAGCAGAATTTAAATGAGTGAGGGGGAGTTTGGAAAATGATTCATGCTGCGGAAGACCGACAGTGTGCATCATTTTAGAAGTTGTTGGCAATGTGCATGATCTGGTGATTGAAAAGTGGCAGTTCGATACATTTCCATCATCTTGGGCATCTCATCTGTACTACATAATAATAGAGGTTTTTACTATGAAAAATGCACCAGCTTGACGGATCCCAAAATTGTTGATAGCAGATCCAAACTGCACAAGAATTGTCAAGTCAAGTGAACATTTGTATTAAGCAGATCCAGCAAATTTCCTTAGTGTTTGTGACCATGGATGAGACATGGGTCTGTCACATTCAGTCAGAGACAAAGGAGCAGTCCAAACAGTGGAAACACAGCTAGTCTTCCCCTCCAAAGAAAGCCAAGTTGATTCCTTCTGAACCTTTTTTTTCTTTTGGGATACTGATGGAATGTTGTTAATTGATTACCTTCAAAAAGGCCAGACAGTCACAGGGGTATATTGTGCAGACCTGTTTCACCTGTTTCCTAATTTTAAATACCTTGCTGACATAAATTTTCCTACTTACAGTAACATCACTGCTACAGTGGATGCATTCCTAGAGATGCAAGAGAACTTTCTTTGCAGCTGGAATCAACGTATTGCAGCATCAGTGGCAAAAGTGTTTAGACTGCAAAGGGGGGGGGGTGTCTATTGAAAAGTAATGTGTTGTCAGATTCCTCAAATAAACCTATATTCAGGCAGTGAACTTTTAAAATGCCCCTTTGTATAATTGAAACAGATCACATAAGATTACTTGTATGTTCTTCTACCATTATGTGCATTTCAATACATGAAATTAAAAATGGCTACCATAAGCAAAACTAGAAGCCAGCTATCATGACATATATGATGCAACATACTAAACTTATATGGTAGTTTTTAACTTACCTAACAGCTGGTTACAAAATTTTTGTTTTAGAAGCAGAATGCAGAGAGAACACTGACTGAGAAGTTGAATTGGTTGAACTGATACAGAAAATTTCTTTTAAAAAAAGCAAGATTTTGGAAGTTAGTTCCTTGTTGTTGTGTTGTGAAGTTAATTCCTTGTTGTTGCAATTGTGAGTTCATTTCATATTTTAAACATAGAGGAGTTTGTTTATTTTCCAGGATCACATGGTATCGCTGTATAGTGTTAGTGGTGACAAATTATGCAAGAAAGCAAGGTTATGCAACATCAGCAAAAAAAAAAAAAACCTCTGCTTCCCACATTACCTATCAGACTCCTCTAATAATTTTTCTAGTATCTTCTTAAATTTAGTCAAACTACCCATCTAGCTGAAAGCAAATTTCTGCACATCTATCTTATAACCATCCTTCAATTTAAATTTATGCCCCCTTGTGTGTGTCATTGGAGAAAGACTGAGGATTACTCAATCCATTTCAAACCTTAAACATTTCAATGAAATCTCACACATTTGCTAGCATCCAGATGCTGCAATTTGCAGAACTGAAGGCTTTCTTGGTAAAATTACCTTTTTGTTCCGCTCACTAAGTAGCACATAAAATGTGAGGCAGTGCATCCAATCGACATGGAAAGCCAGTGCAATGTTGGTATGACATGAGCACTGTGAAAAGGAGTAGGAATGTTTTATAGATCCAATAACTGTGAAAAGCACAACAACTGCACAGACAGACATATGGAGCAAGCCAGTATATATCTGGTTTGGTTTATTTTTGAATGATTTTTTTTAAGGAAAGTTATGAGAAACAAATGTGTGTGTGGGTGTACTGGTTTTCATTTTTCATAAAGTTTACGTGCATTCTAAACCAATTAGAAAGACTTTCCTGCTGGATGTTAAAGGAAGATAGTGAAAGTCACTTGCCAAAAATTTTTTTAATAAAGGAAAATAGCATGTCACTTGCACACAAGCTCCTCCAGGTAAATTTTTTTCTGCCATTTTAGGTAAAACATCTTTTTTTTTTTAAAAATGCATTTGGCTTTGAAGCTATTCTCTGTTAAATTAGAAAAAACTGGTGGCTTGTCATAAAGAATGTCTTTACATGTAAGACATCCTTCTTTGAGATTTGATAATTTTTATAACATTTTGTTGAATTTGGATAGATTGACCTTAAAAAAAAAAAAAAAAAAAAAACTTAATTTTCTTTAAAAAAAAAAAAAAAAAGAGGAAGAGATGGTGTACTTTACTATAGGGGTTGATGTAGTAATAACACTAATATTTATGATAAGTGCATACGTTTTGGAGTTCGCAATCACTGATGTGCCCCTGAAGAGATAGTGCCTGTGTATTCCCAGTTCTTCCTATTTTTTTTTTTGTTTGTTTACAAAAAAAGTGGTGCCCATTCTTTTGTGGGTGAGTGCATGTTTCATTGGATGGGGTGGGGGGGTAATAAGTTTGTGTTGCTGGAAGTGAGCATTGCTTTGTTTTTAATTTTTATTTCATTTTATCTGTAGATCAGCTTGGTATATGGAGAAGAATTACACTTTACCAAATTTAGCCTTACAAAGAGAGGAGGAGAAATTTGCTGCAATTGTAATGTGGTTTAGTGTTTCCTTTTTTCCTAAGTCTTAGGAAGAGATATCGCAATTTTAAGCCTTTCTTTCAATGTAGACATATTTTCTCATAGAGCTTAATTTATATGGAATTTGTAACACTTTGTGCTTGTTTGTTGTTTTACTTATTTATGCTTTCCTTTGTAATATAGCTGACTTATAAAGTATTTGTTGTAAATAAATTTTATTTGTTTAAAAAAAGTTTATTTCTTTGATTTTGGGATATATAAAAAATTATATGAAGTCATTAATAAGTCAAGCTTTAACTGAACTTACAATCTAAGGAAAATCTCTAAATCTAAAGATAAGTAAAATGGACATGTGGTTGTACACATAAAGAATGTCTTAAGATCTTGTCAATTTTTTTTTTTTTTTTTTTATGATTTTATTGTTCTATATTCACATTCATTTAATATTTGGTAGTATTCTTGTTCCTTCAATAATAAGCTGGCTAATTTCTACTGGAACTGAACTGTACCAATATTAAGAGCAGACTTTAAGATACTTAACTCTAAAAAGAATCCATTTTACCAGGCATATTTTTTTCTAATTTTTTGCAAAAATAAGTTTATTCTAGTTTGCATTTGCTTATCTTGAACATTTGATTTTTTTTTCTGTTTAGATATTTGGTCAGACACCACTTCTGAAAAAGATGCTAAAGACATTGCAAATATTGTAAATGACAAATCCTCAAAAGAGATATATAAAGAAGGAAATGGCTGGAAACCTGTTTTGAGTGCAGATCATGAATATCATGAAATTAGTGATGAAGAAGATTTTGGATTTGTTGAAAATTCTAAATTTGAGGTAATTTTTTCAAAATAAATTTTTTTGCTATTTTATTAGTAACTAATGTGCTCACTTTACATTGAAATATGTCATTCCTAATACATGTTAGGCTATTTCCAGGCCTGCATAATGGCCTTGGCTTGTGTTGGTGTGGATTCCACAAGGCAACAAATTACTGTGTGCAGAACATCCTATAATTGTTGAACTGTGGGTGATGGAAGATCTGTATCTCAAATAGTCCTTTCCCCATAAATGTTAGATTGGGATTCAGGGAGAGTGTTGAGAAGAAGGGGCTGAAGCCTTTCAAATGTTCCTTGAGCTATATCTGTGCATTTCTGGTCTGAGTCATAGAATATTATCCTGCTGGAGGATGCCATCCTTCTCGGAGAACAGTAGGAGTATTGATGGGTACAACAATCAGCAGTAATGTTGAGGTAGTCCACAGCCAGCAAATATTGTTTATATATATAAGGGATCCTAGGGGTTCTCAGAAAACCATCATTTGAACCATTACACTGCTACCACTGGCTTGATTGTTTCTCCCATGCATAAAGAGTCCATTTTTTCCCCCCTCAATTTTTTTCTCTGTGGCTCCAGACAAGTAAAAGATATATGTTTATGTAGAATAGTTCTATTCTTTATTCATATCATATAATTTTCTTCTTCCTCCTCCCTTACATTTGAAGCCTGGAAAAAGATAAGTCTTTATTATACCTTACATACCTTAGTTCCTGCCACACATGTACACCGAATTTCTAGTAAAAAAAAAAAAAATAATAATAATAAATAAATAAATAAATAAATAAAAAGATAATAAATTCTTCTCTATATCACATTTTTCTTTGTCTTGCTGGCATGGGAAGCTTTGTTCTCTCCAGTCACAACAGCAAGCATAAGATTATGCTCACTTCAGGGCCAACATTATTATTCATGAGTCACACTAATAATACTATTTATTTTTTATTTTTTTAATAAAATGACATAACTAAAATGATCAACTCCATTATTCATTAAAACTCAAAAGGCAGTACTATTACCAGTGTCAGAGTTCACTGGCTCCTCATTTAGCAACCTTGTGCCAAGCAGCATGTGGTAGAAAAAAACTTCTGATTTGAAGTGTAAGAAAACTTATTTGAATATGAAATCCTTGTACTGAGCTGTATTATTCCATTATAGCAATTAAGTAAAAGAACAATGTTATATAGTAACACAGGAATCGAAATAATAGATTACTTCTCTGAGTCATATTCTCTCTCTCATGCTGTTTTGGCATCTCCAAGACAAGACAAAAAAAAAGATACAACTCAGAGAAGCATTATTAATTATTTCAGAACCTATATTGAAATATAACATTATTTATTTACTTAAGTAATGATTTGTTGGACCTTTTGATAATTGGTTCATTCATGGAAAATATCAGTGAGTTGCATCCTGTTGATGTCAGTTCATCAAGGGAGGTGGGAAGAGGAAATGTATTGTGGGTGTCTGCTTTTATATTCCTATGTATGATTGGCTAATTATGTTGGAAATGGGCACCAACAATATTTCATTGTGTTGTGCAATGAGGTTCTCTGCTGTCATACTCATTTTTGGTCCCAACAGTATGCACAACCCTTTTCTCCTTATGCAAATGTGAAGTTATCATCTTCCATTTTTCACCATGATATTGATGATTTTTTTATTTAATGTATATGTTGCACTTTATTTTTTATATATAGTACAGCTATATTGTAGTAAAAATGTTGTTTTATGATACTTATGTTGTTCTGTGATAAATAAGGCAAAACAAGTATCAAGAAGGTTTCATTCTGAAATTAGCAATAGTCTGGCCTCTAGGATGCTGAAATTGGGTATAACTGTATTTATTTATTTAAAATTTATTTCTTTCCTGAAATTTACAATGATTTGCAGTAATGTTGTACTTTATTGTTGTACTGTACAAAAAATAAAAAGCATTTCTATGCTAAATAGTGCCAGTAGAGTGACATAACAAATGGAGCTCTTGCCCCATTTGTTGTGTCATTACACTTAGAAAACAAAAAAATTACAGGGAGCTAAATCTGGTGAGTATGATAGATGGGAAAACAGTAATGGAGTGCTTTACAAGAAGCTCTTAAATGGAAAGTGTTGATTGTGCAGGGGCATTGTCATTATGCAAGTGCCAATTCTCTGAAGTCCACTTTTCAGGCCCTTTTCTCTGAACACCATTACACAATTATCATAGAACTATTTTATTGTATTCCTAGTTCACTGTTTTACCATACAGGACAAATTCATAATGAGCAATGCTTTGTGAGCCAAAAAATACACTAAGCATGCTCTTTGCATTTGATTGAGATTGTCTTGTCTTGCCTTTTCTTTTCTTTTCTTTATTTTTTTTTTCTCCTTGGAGAAGGATCAATGGAAATTGAGAGGACTGGGTCAGAGCCATACATTCATGATTCATCATCGGTAAGGATGGAAGAAACAAAGCATGGGTCAGTAGCAAAACATTAGCAAAAATCCTGAACATGGAAGACCTTCCACTCTCTGTGATCATCAATGAGGATATGAGGCACAAACTTGGCTGAAATCATTTGCATTCCCAAATCTTTTGTTAACATTGATTGACATATCCCATAAGAAACACCAGTTTCACTGGCAAGTTTGCAGATATCTGAATGTTGACAACTCCTTATCAGGTCACAAACACAAGCAATTGAATAGTTTGTTTTTGAAGTAGAAGGGCAGCCAGAGGCGAGAATCACCTTTGACAGACAAGTAATTTGCTTTACAATTTATGAAGTGCTGAGTGTTCAGATGACACAGCATCTTCTCCCAAATTATTTTTTAACATTTTGCTAATTTGAAATGCTAATTTTAAAATGAATGAAATACATAAAGCACCTATTCAATGGCATGCTAATTCAGACTTACTTCAAGTAAATGGATGATTCCTGTGTTATTTGCCAGTGCAGCAAAAGCCTGTAGTTTCCTTGCACTATATGGCAAATATTATTACTATGTAGGCACCTCCGTAGCCAGGTGGGAAGGAGCAGCAGTGCGTAGCACACGCTTCTTGATTAGACCGGAGTTCGAGCCCGTGAATACGGAGGATGCGGAAAGGTCAGGGAATGAGCACCGCATATACCCGGAGCAACATGGCCTTAGTTGCTAATGCTCCTAAAAACCAGATAAATAAAACAATATCCAGTGGACCAATCTGATTCATCCCTTTGCTTCTAGAGTTTACATAGGTAAAGAACTCTTTTCTATTTTTCTTTGCATCCTTTGCCAGGGATTTCTCATAATCTGTCTTTGCCTGCCTAATCTCCTTTGTGACTCGGTTACAGACCAGCTTATGTTTATCATAGGCTTCCATGTCACTCATTAATTTATGTGTATCCCATGCATTTTTCTTCTCTGCCATATGTCTCATTAGTTCATCTGACATCCATTTAGCCCTAAACATTGAACAATATTTCTTAGTTGGTATGTAAAGCCTAGTAGCTTCCAAGATAAGTTCTATGAATGTTTCCCATTTTGAATTTGCTGTTGGTAACATCATCAGTTGGTCCCACTGTATAGAATTTAAATACCGTCTCAGACCATCATAGTCGTCTTTACGAAAGCAAAAACTCTTCCCTTTACCCCTGATGGTAGTTAACTCTTTGAGGCGCCTCCGTAGCCAGGTGGGCAGGAGCAGCAGTGTGTAGCACATGCTTCTTGATTAGACCGGGGTTCAAGCCCGTGACCACTAAATACGGAGGATGCGGAAAGGTCAGGGAATGACCACCACATATCTCCAGAGCAATATGGCCTTAGTTGCTAATGCTTCTTAAATAATAAAAAAAAAAAAACAACAACAGTTACCTCTTTGAGTAAATCCCACTTCAGCACACTGCGATCACTGCCACCTAGTGGTTCTTTTATCTGCAGATTCTTAATGCATGAAGAATCACTACTGATAATCAGATCAAGACTATTACTCCCCCTAGTTGCCTCCCGGACATGCTGATGTAGAAAACAATCATCTAATAAATCCACAAAAGCCTTGCTAGTGTGTGAATGACCAACCCACAAATTCCAGTCAATATCTGAGAAATTAAAATCCCCCATTATGTGAGACTCTCTGATTTACTGGCTCACCTCTATTTCCCTGTACAGTTTCTTATTATTCTGATCAGAGTCATTAGGCCTGTAGCACACTCTTACTCTCAATTTTGATCTCCCAATGCTTATGTCACACCAAACTGCCCCGACACTGCACTGTCCAGCGATGTTGACTGGCTTCACTTCCTTGGATTTTGTGTTTCGTAACTAATAGCATAACCCCTCCTCCCTTCCTGTCCTGTCTATCCTTTCTGTACACATTGTACTCCCCAAATTCCAGTTCTGCATTCCTTATATCTGTGTGACACCACATCTCTGATATCCCAACAATATCTGCCATTGATGTTTTGAGCAATACCTCAAATTCATCAAATTTATTTACCAAATTCCTAGCATTGGTGTACATGCAAGTATACATGCACCTGTTCCTATTCTTAGCTACCCTAACACAACCCATGTGTTTACTTGTACCGCAATGATTCCTAGCAGCCTCTGAAGTACCCTGCATCTTGTTTTCCAGGCTGCTGCTGCTTATTCTAATAGAAGTAGTGCAAGAATCACTTTCACCTCTGCCAGTGGCTACTGTTAATCTATTAGTCCTTGTAACCCCCCCCCCCCCAAGCTAGCAGTTTTCCGGCCCACCTAACACTGCCTCAATAGCATCAGCAAATATTCTTGCACCCTTTCTATTTAAGTGTATCCCATCCCTGTAAAAGCAGTCTCTCCTGTTAACAAGTACAGACCAGGCTGAAAAAAATTCTATCCCTTGAGCCTTGCACAATCTTTCCAGGGCCGAATTGATCGACAAGGCTCTCATCATATACTCCCCCCTATCGTGTCTGGGCACAATTGCAGACACTTTCAAATTCAACCCTAATTCGTGGCTTTTTTTCAACTTATTCAAGATTTTATCTTGAATAAGTATCATTAGTGCGTGTGCATGTGTGTGTTAAAGTTAAGTTAGATTAAGAGATTTTGTTGATTTTATAACTACTTCTACTTCATTAATATAGGCTATTTCTCTATGATTAGGGCTAATCATTGTAATTGTAATCATCCCTAGAACTACTGTGATATAATTACAAGTGTAAAATATCTGTAAAACAAAGAGAGAGGGTTCTCGTATATATAGCAGCTGCTCTGAAAGGGAATACCTTTAATGAAGCCATTGCATAAATCATATGGAAAGGAACAGTAATACTCATGTAAGATGTTATTTAATCACATTTCTGTGAATGAACACAAAACAGGGTTAGAAAGTTTGGAAATCCATTAAAACTGCTAACTACATGTATTTTGTTTTGGAACTTGGATGAAGACTAGTTGATTTTGCAAATTAGTCATTATTTGAATATTAATTAGTTTGTTTATATTTACGAAAATTCCAAATCCGTTGTCTTCTCCATTAATGTTAACTTGAAGTGGTTCAAGGAGTGTAAGTGGGTGTGCTGTCTATTGCCTGTATGTTTTTTATTTCTTCCATGAATTTTAAGTACTTTGGGTTGATTTAGTTACTGTTAATGGTACAGTCCTGTTTTAATGAATTTGTATATGTTTTGGTTGTTGGTAGTAAGTTATTTGACTGTTGGTAATAATAACAAAAGATGGAGGAAGCCAGATACAATACCATGGATGATGTTTTAATGTTATCACTGACTTGCACTACAAATGAAGAGTACTTTCCTTTGAGAAGTACAGGTTTTTCCAAAAAAGACACTCCAATTTTAATTGAATATATATACTAAAGTATATGATATAGATCAATGTGTTGGTTGTCTTCTGAAGAAACTGTAGTTGGAGAGATGAGTGGATTTTCTGTAAACAGTATTCTTAAGAAAAACAGTGTAATGATAAGAAGTCTTAGGTTCAGATCTAGAGAGCAGTCCAAAAATGTCTGAGAAATCAATTAGACAAAACTTGGTAATGAAAATGCCCACTGTGAGCATCCAACACATTTGTTCATATGGTCAAACCACATCTTGTTGAAAAAATATTTAGTGAAAACTGACACCAGTATCTTGTAGGAATGGAGTAAATTTCTCTTTCAAGGGGATGCAGTAGTAATCAGCAGTTCCAGTATTGTTTAAAAACGTTAGTGCAAGAATACCATGAGCTGAATGACACACACACACTGTGCATTTATGGGAAGGAGATCGAGCTTCCATTATTTAATTATTTCATGTGTAAATTTTCTGACTCATATGCAAATATTCTGCTTGTGAATTTCTGATGCTCATTTTCATGTAAAAAGTATGAGTCATGTACGAAAATGGGCTTCATTTGTAAACCATATGCTCGTACAGCAAGAGTATTCTCTATCTCCTATCTTTATCATTGTCATCAAGAAATTTCCATACCTGAATTTTATTTGAAAATGGTTTCATTTTTAGAGCAATAATAATAAATGAAAGATAGAGGGTATAGCCAGAGGAGATAGCCATCTTTATTATAAAAAAAAAAAAAAAAAAAGTAAGTAATAATTAGCACTTCATTGTATCTAGTCCACACAAATTTTAGGTTATAAAATTTCTTTCATATAAAAAAAAAATTTATTTTTATTTCTTTTAATAATATAATTAATTTAAAGGAGCAGTGAAATCTTTATTCTACAATTTTGTTAGTATTACACATATTTAAGTTCATCATTATCATTTCAAGTTACATTTTTTATTTTTTGTTTGAATTATACTGTATTATTCTTCTTATTTCTGTTTTCTTTCTCTTTTTTCTCTCTCTCTCTCTCTCTCTCTTGCTGTCTCCACTAGACGTTGGATTTAGGACCATCACTAATGGATGAAGTTTTTAAAGCATTAGGAACATCCAAACCAGGCATGGAGTTTGATGAGCAACAGTGTAACGAAAATAATAATGTTAAGAATGAGATAAAAGAAATAGCTTCAAAGGTTGGTGGCAAAGATGGATCAAAGAAGAAACAAGCCATGGTAAAGCCAATATCTGCAGCTGATCAACACACCCTTGATTCTGCAATAGCAATGGCTAAAGAATTAGCTAGCAAAAGTATGTTGGAATTAGACTGTAAATCTGATAACGATGCACCTCTTGAGAGTCCAAAAACTCCAACATCACCTTTCAAGAGAAAATTCTCATTTAAATTTAAGACAAGCCCTAAACAAGATAAAAGAAATTTTACACAAGAAGCAGAGTCAATACCTGATATTCAAGATATCATAACTGAAGAAGCAAAGGAAGTATATAGTTCATTAGTAGAAAAAGGGCATGGTCTAGATAGAAGCGTCTCATTACCACTAACCACTTTACAGATGCCTACCCGGGATACTTCCGGAAGCCTGTTACGTTCCAGACACAACCACCACCACCACCATCAGCAACAGCAGCAGCAGCAGCAGCAGCAACAACAACAGCAGCAGCAACAACAACAGCAGCAGCAACAACAACAACAGCAGCAGCAGCAGCAGCATACAGCTCATACAACAGATTCATCTGATGCTGAATCAGAAGCAGTAGACTCCAATCCTCTGCGTATGCTTCGAAGTGGATTTCCTGTTCGACCCAAAGTGAGAGGAAACAAACATGGAATCCCTGCAAGTACCAGAGCATCCACCCCTCATACTGCAACAGTTGCCCGTTTAGCTGCAAATGCAGTGTCAGTGAATAGTGCTACAGTAAATGGTTCTCGCCCAGGACTTGGTGTTCCACCTCCACCCCCTCCAGTTCCTAAAACATCCACCCGACAGTGTGTAGACAATTCAAAAGAAAGAGAGGATCGTTCCTCTCCTACAAAAGATGAATCTCCAATATCTCCAGAATCTCCTGTGGCTAATGACCAGAGACTAGAAGAAAGTGAAATGAATAGTTCAGTAACAAGTTCTAGTAGTAGTAGTGAGACTTCTGCTGATTCTCTTGGAAATGCTCTTCCTTTACCTCCAAGAGATCGCACCAGACCTCTTCCTGTTCTGAAGCATCACCACAGAAAACATCCTCTAGTTATTCCAGGGATTAATAATACTCTAGATCAGTCACGTAATTTAAAGAAACAGATGTCTTGTCCAGATGTACCTACTCAAACTCTGAACACACCTACTCCCAGGACTGATCGAAGGGCAAGTGAAGGTGCCCTTACCCCATGTTCAGATGGTAATTCCCTAAAACCATCAGACTCAGTGTGCTCTAGTCCTAGATCAGACTCTTCTGTTCCTCTTACAAGTCCTGGACAATCAAAAGTTCCTCCTCCTAAACCGGCTAGAATACACAGGTTTGTATACATGCATGCATTTGTTCTCATTTTTAACTTCCAGCGTACTTGTTGGTGTATATTGGATGTCAATTGATTATTTTTTAACTGGACAAGTATTGCTCTAAAAAGGTAATATCAAACACAGTGATTAAGAATGAAATTTTAAAGTTACCCATTTTTAACTATTTCTTGCAATTTGTCTCAAGAAATCTGATTGGTGAAATCTGTGCACCATTCACTGCCATGAGTGATTTTTTTTTTTTTTTTTAATGCATCCACTAAGATTAATAATAAAAAAAAAAAAAAAAAAAAAAGGAAAAAAAATTTGGTTTATCCAGTTTATCATCAGCCATTTTCAATCCACTACAGGATGAAGGTTTCTCCAGCAACTTCCCAGTTCCTTCTGTTTTGTTCAATGGCCATCCATTTATTACCCACAAACTCATGAATTTCATCTGTCCATCTCCATCGTTGTCCTCCAGATTTTCTTCTAGCTCCTCTTGGGTACCATTCTGTTATTTTCTTAGTCCATCTGTCATCATGTCTTCAAGCTATGTGTCCTGTCCAAGACCATTTTAGTTCTTTAGTTTTGATAAGAATGTCCTTTACTTGAGTTTGTTGCCTAATCCATGTGTTTCTCTTCTTATCTAACAGTCTGATTCCTAATATAATTCATTCCATTCTTCGCTGTTTAGTTTTCAGCTTCTCTTCTATTCTTTTGGTGAGTGCCCAAGTTTCATTTCCATAAGTCATGGGGAGTATACATTGGTTCATTATTTTACGTTTCAGACAAATTGGGATATTGTTCCTCAGTATGTGACTATATTTCCTGAATGCTATCCATCCAAAATTTATTCTTCTCTTGGCTTCCAGCCATTTATCATTATTAGAGCTAATGACTTGTCCCAAATACATATATGAATCCACCTTTTCGATTACTGTTCCTTCAATCATTATATCCCTTTCTGTGGCATACTTGTTCATCATTACTTTTGTTTTATCCATATTCATCTTTAGACCAAAATCTTTGTTAACTCTGCATAACTGATTTAAGATTTTCCTCTTAATTCCTTGGGATCGTGGCTTATGACCACAATGTCATCTGCAAATCGTAAACAGTTTAGTTACTCTCCATTCACAATGACTCCTTTCTGTGACCAGTCTAATCTTCTGAAAGCTTCCTCAAGGGCAGGAGTAAACAACGTCAGAGATATTGTCTCCCCCTGTCGAACTCCTTTCTCAGTTTTAAATTTGCTACTGTCTTTGTCTGGTCTAATAAAGGAGGTAGCGTTCTCATATATTTTCTTCTAAATCATAATATATGGGGTATCTATGCCTTGTCTTTCCAGTGCCCGAAACACTGCCTTATGCTGTATGGAATCAAATGCCTTTTCATAAATAAAGGCGCCTCCGTAGCCAGGTGGGAAGGAGCAGCAGTGCGTAGCACACGCTTCTTGATTAAACCGGGGTTCGAGCCTGTCATCACCAAATACGGAGGATGTGGAAAGGTCAGGGAATGACCACCGCATATCCCAGAGCAATATGGCCTTAGTTGCTAATGCTCCAAAAAAAACCGAAACAACAGCCTTTTCATAATCCACAAATGCCAGGCATAATGGTGTTTTATATTCATTTGCTTTTTCCATTAGTTGTGATATTACATATAGGTGATCCATAGTTGAGAATCCTGTACTAAAGTTAGCTTGCTCTTTCGGTTGATTCTCATCAAGTATTCTTTCTAATCTGTTAGTAATGACCTTGTGACAACTTGTAGATGTGGGATAACAAGCTAATTGGTCTTTAATTAACCAATTTATGATTTATCTCCTTTCTTATACAGCAAAACTATGATTGCATTATTCCACTCATTAGGCATCACACCTTTTCTAATGAATTTTGTGAAGTCTTGCCAGTTTTTGTGTCATGTCTCTTCCTACCGATATTAACAACTCTACAGTAACTTAATCTTCCCCCGGGGCTTTCTTGTTCTTCATTTTCTTTAACGCATGTTCTACCTCATCAGGAAGGATATCAGGTATGTTGTATGTGTTACTAATTTGCAATCCATCTTCCCCACTGCTGGCATCATTCCCTCGCTCCTTGATTAACTCCTTATAATAGTCTTCTGCTATTTAAATTATGCCTTCTCTGCTATTTATAAGTACACCATCGCTATTCTTCAGTTTCAGTATCATTTGTCTTTCTGTATTATTGCTCATGGCTGCTGATTTAAATCCTTTGTTTTTCCTTAATGCTTGTTCTACTTTTCTTGTGTTAAATTTTCTTATGTCCTCTCTGAGTCTCTTTCTAATGACTTTGCATAGCTTGGTATACTCAATTTTCTTCTTGTCGGTGTTTTTCTTGCTCTTCATTTGTCGTCTTTGGTTCATCATAACAAGTGTTTCTTGACTAATTTTTTCTTCTTTGGATTTCTTTTTCCCTATAGGTTTCTTGGGCTTTATCACTTTCAGAAAGTTGTAATATTCCTCATCGATATCTTGGTCCTGAGCAGTCTGCAGACGCTCAAACTTGTTCTTAAGTTCCAGTACATACTGCTTTTTCTCCTCTTCTGTTATCTCAAAGACCTTCGCATTATTTACTTGTCAGTTTTTTCCTTTCTTTTGTTACATCTATATCAAGTGTGCATCTTACCATTCTGTGATCACTTCCAACATTTACCTTGTTCAGGATGGTAACATTATTCACGATATATCTTCTGTTAGTGAGGATGAAGTTGATTTCATTAGTTGATTTTGGGCTCTTCCATGTCTACTTTTTTTTGTTCACCCTTTTCTTGAAAAAAGTGTTCATTACTGACATTCCTTGAGATTCTGCAAATTCCACAAGTCTTCCACATCTTTTGCCAATTCCAAAATTTCCTATAGTTCCCCTTTCTGTGCTGTTTTGTCTCTTTCCAATCATAACGACATATGATTGGATATTATCTTTCCCCCATAACGACAGTGTGATGGGTTTTCTGCTCATCTAGAAGACTCAATTTCGGTGTACATTTCTTCAACCTCTTCATCATCATGGATCGATGTTGGTGCATAAATCATTATAACCATTAGCTTGTACCTCTTAGAAATCCTGAGTAGTAGCCTTTACACCCTTGGTGATGTACTTTTGAATTCCAAAATGTTGCTTTTTATATCTTTATGGACCAGAAAGCCAACTCCACCTTCGCTCCTTTAACTGTTTCCATCGATGTACAGCAGATTTCAACTTGATAAACTTATAAGTGATTCATTTCTTTTTCTTCTTGTTTCAGCCAAACCGATGATATTCCAATTCACATTTTCTAATTCCTTTTTCCAGCTCTAATATCCTGTCTTCACCAATCTTATGTCATAACAGGCCAAGTCCAGTTTTCTTGCTTGGCAGCCTGGTCGTACCCAGAGATTCTTAGCACCCTCTGCTTCCACTCTGATTCTCTCACTGCCATAAGAGGGGGGGGGGTGAAAGCTGCTGGGGACCGAGGGCCATTTGTTTCGTCATGCTGTCATGTACTGGAGGGGTTGGTTTTTTCCTCTTCATGCTGACCAGGCGTCTTGAAGAGAACCACTCTACACGTTCGTTGCCACCTAAGTGATGTAACAGGGCTTACCATCGAGAAGATGTGCATGAGTGGATTTTAGGGAGGTAGGCCAACTGGACCTCTCCTAAATCTTCTGAACTAGAAAGATATTGGATCCATCAGTGTTTTAGACTCTGTGTCTGATAACACACAGAATGCCTGTGTGTTAGTAATGGCAAGTGAAGCCAGAAAGAAAGCTTATATAGCATCAGCAAAATAAGAAAACCACCCTCTTCTGTACATCTATTATAATCTGGTGTCAGATTAGCATTAGCATTAGCATTAGTAGAGGCATACGATGCAAGAAAGCAAGCTTATTCAGCATCAGCCAAAAAAAAAAAAAAAAAAAAAAAACCCACTCCCATTTCACCCCTCCGTTCGTTCGAAATACCTGTCCAGTTGAGCTTTAAATTTGTTTAGGCTATCAACTTCAACAACAAGTGATGGAAGTCGGTTCCACCAACCAACCACCCGCTGGCCAAAGGCAAATTTCCGCACATCTATCCGACATCCGTCCTTCCTCAATTTGAATTTATGCCCTCTGAGGTGATTATTCTGAGAAAGATGAAGAATCCCATTGGCATTGAGCATGCTCAAACCATTCAAGGCCTTATACACCTCTATCAGATCACCTCGCCGGTGCCTAGTCTCCAGACTCTGTAATTTGCAAAACTTAAGCCTTTCTTCGTAAGAGCAACCCTTTGTTCCATTTACTAATCTTGTTGCCCTTCTCTGTACCCGTTCCAGCAGCTCTACATCCTTCTTGAAATGAGGCCTCCAGACCTGTATACAGTACTCAAGATGTGGCCTAACCATTGCCTTATACAAGGGAATAATCACCTCCTTATCCCTGCTAGAAAAATTCCTGTATATCATTGACAAGACACCATGAGCTACTCTTGCAGCTCGTCTGCACTGCTCAGAGAACTTCATATCTCCCTGCACAATTACCCCCAGGTCCTTTTCATTCTCCACCACTGTCAGTGCAGTACCGCAGAGTTGATACGTTGCTCTGGGGTTACTGTTTCCCATATGTAGTACTTTACATTTGTCAATGTTAAACTTCATTTGCCACCTCTCAGCCCATCTGTTCAACCTTTCCAGATCCTGTTGCAGCAGCATAGCGTCAGTAGTGTCCTTAACGACCCTGCCAACCTTTGTATCATCTGCAAACTTGGACATTAAACTTGATATCCCATCATCAATATCATTCATAAACACCGAAAACAACAACGGACCCAACACTGAACCTTGAGGAACTCCACTAATAACATTAGTCCACGTTGAGCAGTGTCCATTGATTACCACTCTCTGTCTTCTGCCACTCAACCATCCCCTTATCCATAGTAGCAATTTGCCTCCAATGCCACACTGCTCCAATTTGTGCAGCAGTCTTCCATGTGCAACAGTATCAAAAGCCTTTCTAAGATCCAAATATATAATATCAAAGTTATTCCCTGCATCCAGTTCTTTTGTGACTACATCATAGTATCCAATCAAATTGGTCAGGCAAGACCTGCCCTTAACAAAACCATGCTGCGTCTGAGCTATAACTGAATTCTTGTCTAGATGATCCTGCAGTGCTTCTTTAACCAGTGCCTCCATTAATTTACCTGGAACAGAAGTTAAACTAACAGGTCTATAATTACTTGTGTCAGCCTTTGATCCTCCTTTGTGAATTGGGGTTACATTTGCACATCTCCAGTCTATGGGTACCTCCCCTGAGTCCAAAGAAGCTCTCATAATTATGGCTAGGGGTTTGCATACTTCCTTTGCTGCCTCCTTTAATATAACTGGATAGATCCCATCCACCCCAGGTGCCTTTTTTATGTTTATCCTCAACAATCTCTCCTCCACTTTCCTCTCAGTTATTACAAAATCATCCAGCTCACTGCCAATGTTTACTTTACCTACATCATTCTCCTTCCTGAATAACTCCTCATGCGTGAATGTAGATGCAAAATACTCGTTTAGATTGTTAGCCACCTGAGCAGGATCCTCAACTGTTGAACCATCAATATCCAGTGGACCAATCTGATTCATCCCTTTCCTTCTCGAGTTCAAGTATGTAAAGAACTCTTTTCTGTTTTTCTTTGCATCCTTTGCCAAGGATTTTTCGTAGTCTGCCTTTGCCTGCCTAATCTCCTTTGTGACTTGGTTACAGACCAACTTATATCTATCATAGGCTTCCATGTCACCCATTAATTTATATGTATCCCATGCATTTTTCTTCTCTGCCACATGTCTCATTAGTTCATCTGACAACCATTTAGGCCTAAACCTTGAACAATATTTCTTAGTTGGTATGTAAAGCCTGGTAGCCTCCAAGATTAGTTCCTTGAATGCTTCCCATTTAGAGTTTGCTGTTGGTAACATCATCAGTTGGTCCCACTGTACAGAATTTAAATACTGTCTCAGACCATCATAGTCGCCTTTACGAAAACAAAAACCCTTCCCTTTACCTCTGATGGTAGTTACCTCCTTGAGTAAATCCCACTTCAACACACTGTGATCACTGCCACCTAGTGGTTCATTTATCTGCAGGTTCTTAATGCACGAAGAGTCACTACTGATAATCAGATCAAGAGTATTGCTCCCTCTTGTTGCCTCACGAACATGCTGATGTAGAAAACAATCATCCAATAAATCCACAAAAGCCTTGCTAGTGTGCGAGTGACCAACCCACAAATTCCAGTCAATATCTGGGAAATTAAAATCCCCCATTATAAGACTCTCTGATTTACTGGCCCACTCTATTTCCCTGTACAATATCTTATTATACTCATCAGAGTCATTAGGCCTATAGCACACTCCTACTCTCAATTTTGATTTCCCTATGCTTATGTCACACCAAACTGATTCGGCACTGCCCTGTCCATCGATGTCAACTGGCTTCACTTCCTTGGACTTTATGTGTTTCTTAATTAATAGCATAACCCCTCCTCCCCTCCTGTCCTGTCTATCCTTTCTATACACATTGTATTCCCCAAATTCCAGTTCCGCATTACTTATATCTGTGTGACACCACGTCTCTGATATCCCAACAATATCTGCCTTTGATGTTTTGAGCAATACCTCAAATTCATCAAATTTATTTACCAAACTCCTAGCATTGGTGTACACGCAGGTATACATGCACCTGTTTCTATTCTTTGCTACCCTAACGCAACCCATGTGTTTACTTGTACCGCAATGACTACCAGCAGTCTCTGAAATATCCTGCATCTTGTTTTTCAGACTTCTGCTCATATCAATAGAAGCAGTGCAAGAATCACTTCCACCTCTGCCAGTGGCTACTGTTAATCTATTAGTCCTTGTATCCCCCCCAACTAGCAGTTTTCCGACCCACCTAACACTGCCTCGACAGCATCAGCAAAAATTCTTGCACCCTTTCTATTTAAGTGTATCCCATCCCTGTAGAAGCAATCTCTCCTGTTAACAAGTACAGTCCAGGCTGAAAAAAATTCTACCCCTTGAGCCTTGCACAATCCCTCCAGGGCCGAATTGATCGACAAGGCTCTCATCATATACTCCCTCCTATCGTGTCTGGGCAGAATTGCAGACACTTTCAAGTTCAACCCTAATTCACGGCTTTTTTTCAGCAGTGACCTGTACTTGCTAAGTAATTCCGCCGGTCTCCTACTCTGAATATCATTCGTGCCAACGTGTACAACTATATCACCTTTTGTGCCCTTAAAAGATGATATCCGCTCTACAACGTCATCAACCTTTGCCCCTGGCAGACATACCCTGGTCCTATTCCACCTATCCTTTTTACAAAGCATGTTCCCCGTTTCCCTGACAATAGAGTCACCAACAACTACTAGTTCCTGTGGGACCAGCGCATTCTGCCTAGGGGGCTGCTTCTGTGTTGCCTGATGACCAAGTGCAAGCTCTGGCGTTGATGTGGGCAGCTGAGAGCTTGATGGGCCCCTCAATTTATTTCCTTCGAGGGCATCCACCCTGTCCTTCAAGCTCTCATAAAGGCCCATAACAACGCTGAGTTGTCGCCTGATTTCCTTGCACTCCTTACATCGTGCACACACAAAGACATCCCCCTTGGCAGTATCATGTCCCGTACCCAACTGCTCCGCAAACATCAAGCAAACAGTGCATTTTAATAGACTGTGATTCAGAGGGCAACTGGCCCCCTCAGTTCTCCCCTGAACCACAGCACTCCCATTAGCTTGAGCCTTTTGCTTTGCTGCTCTGGTTAGAGTCATGATTCCAATTTAATTCAATAAAATTAAAACAAAAATTAAATCCTTAAGTTATATTATATATATATATATATTGTTTTTTTTTTTTTTTTTTTTTTCGGTATCTAGTGTTCCCTTTATACAACTTCCGTATCACGTGTAGCACTCTAGTTATGTATTAATTATTTGTTACGATTAAGTCGTTATATATATTTATAGAGTTAAAAATACAATTTAATTGACAATGAAGTTTATCAAGATTAATAGATTTACTGAATAATTGACAATATTATATTATGCACTATACTATACAAAGCTAATGCTATCGAATTCCGGATATGCTGTGTCGCGTTTCAGTAACGAGTGTTATCTACGAAGTCCCTTTATATAACTTCCGTATCAAGTTATGTATTAATTATTTATTTTTACTAATTATTTATGTTCCGTAACCTATGTGGTTATATGTATAGTTAAAAGTACAATTTAATTGCCAATGAAGTTCGACAAGATTAATAGATTTACTGATTAATGTTCACGTAACAATGGCGGCTGTCTATGAACGGTAAACACGTGTATTTGATACCCTTTCCGATACTAAGTAATACCTACAAATCTCTATCTAAGTTACTTTAACTTTAAGTACCGTAAATAGGAATATAAAGCTACTCTAGAAATAAGTTAATATGTCAATTTAAACTAATAAAGCAGAAAATAAATCAGAAAAAACTTCTCTGTTCCAGTAGCGGCAGAAAGGCACGTCCGTACAGGAAACTCTCGCCCTCAAGCCCCAAGATCTTTGAACAAACTTCCCATCTTATTAATTGGTTTAAAGATCACCTGTAGACCATACTTTTTATTTTGCTTTATTCATACCTGTCATTTCACCTTGTAGTGAATTACTTTCTTCCTAATATTAAGAATGAAAATTATAAAAAACTAGTTGAAAAGTTAAAATGAAAATTATGGAAAAATGGGATTCATCAACCATACTACATTAATTGCATTCTCACCTGGACTTTTTCAAACCAAATCTGGGTAGTGTTAGGGAAGAGCATGGGGAGAGATTCGACCATGACATATAGTCAATGGAGAAGAGATACTGAGGAAGATGGGATGAAGCAGTGATGGATGGCTATATCTTGTTCTTGGTTTGGGATGATCACAATGACCACAAAAGATAGACATTCAACTGCACATTTTTAAGGAAATTTGATTGTTTTTTTTTTTTTTTTTTTTTTTTTTGATTAACCCAAAGAGGGGTTTCTACTTTTTAATTTTTGATTGCCTCAGACTGTTGTTTACTTGTAGAAAAAATTAATATTCTATTCTATGCAGAAGTTAAAGATTGCTAATATTTCTGATGTAGTTTATATTGCATATTGACTTTTCTTATATTTCTGGGCAAGCTATTGAAGCTCTGAAAAATTAATGTTATATTTGGAATCAACATACCCAAATTCATAAAGGAATGCCATGAAATACAGATAAATGGAACCTTTATAAAAATTTGTTAAATGTAATCAGCCATGTCTGAAATTGCCAGATTTATTCTTGGTCTGGGGAAAAAAAAAAAAAAAAAAAAAAACACATCAGTATATGGAATCCATTACTTTGCATAATGATGACAATTAGTATCACAATTGAGAGATTAACTGCCCATTCATCCCATATTTCTTAATTCTCTTCTTTCTTTTCTTTCATTCTTTTGAATGTGTCACTCCACTCTTTATTGTAATGCGAGGATTGTATGGTTGCATTTCTGTCTTTTTTATGGAATTCATGGATTTGTGGATTCCCTAGGGTTTGGTGTTGGGCCCATTGTTGTTTTGTATATTTATCAATGATATTGACGAAGGTATATAAGACTTAATGTCGAAGTTTGCAGATGGGCTGAGGAGTGGCAATTGAAGTTTCAAATGTGAAGTACTGCATATCTGTAGTGATTCTTCATGCATTAAGAATCTGCAGATAAAGGAACCACTAGGTGGCACTGATCACAGTGTGCTGAAGTGGGATTTACTCAAAGAGGTAACTACCATCAGGGGTAAAGGGAAGAGTTTTTGCTTTCGCAAAGGTGACTATGGTGGTCTGAGACAGTATTTAAATTTTATACGGTGGGACCAACTCATGATGTTACCAACAGCAGATTCAAAATGGGAAGCATTCAAAGAATTTATCTTGGAAGCTACTAGGCTCTACATACCAACTAAGAAATATTGTTCAAGGTTTAGGCCTAAATGGATGTCAGATGAACTAATGAGACATGTGGCAGAGAAGAAAAATGCATGGGATACATATAAATTAATGGGTGACATGGAAGCCTGTGATAGATATAAGCTGGTCTTTAACCAAGTCATAAAGGAGATTAGGTAGGCAAAGGCAGATTATGAGAAATCCTTGGCAAAGGATGCAAAGAAAAACAACAAAGAGTTCTTTACCTATGTAAACTCTAGAAGGAAAGGGATGAATCAGATTGGTCCACTGGATATTGATGGTTCAACTGTTGATGACCCTGCTCAGGTGGCTAACAAACTAAAAAATGTGAAATGGGGCGTGTGTTTTTTTTTTTTTTTTTTTTTTTTTTGGCTGATGCTGCATAAGCTCGCTTTCTTGCATCATATGCCTCTACTAATGCTAATGTGAGTAGAAGTACCCAGAGAAATGTACCAACTGTATGGTACTACACTCAGGGTGCTAGAGAATGAAAAAGACCTGGGGGCAATTGTGCAGCCAGATATGAAGTTTTTTGAGCAGTGCAGACAGGTGGCCAGAGCATGTCATAAAGGTCTTGTCAGTGATATACAGGAATTTTGCTAGTAGGGAGAAGGAGGTGATTATTCCTTTGTATAAGGCAGTGGTCTGGCCACGGCTTGAGTACTGTGTACAGATCTTGAGGCCTCATTTTAGGAAGGAAGTAGAATTGCTAGAATGAGTACAGAGAAGAGCAACAGGATTAGTGAGGGGAACAAAGGGATGCTTTTATGAAGAAAGCTTAAATTTTGTAAATTGCAGCATCTGGAGACCTGCAAGGTGATCTGATTGAGGTGTATAAGGCCTTGAATGGGTTGAGCAGGCTCAATGCTGATGAAATTCTTCCTCTTGCTCAGATTAAGCATTAGCATTAGTTGAGGCACGTGATGCAAGAAAGCAAGCTTATACAGCATCAGCTAAAAAAAAACCCTTCCCATTTCACCCACCTGGTGACTCCAAATGTTTGTCTAGTTGAGCCTTAAAAATTTATTTAAGCTATCAACTTCCACAGCAACAGATGGAAGTCTGGTCCAGCGATCAACTATCCGCTGGCTAAAGGCAAACTTCTACACATCTATTAGCTTTAGCATTAGTTCAGGCATATGATGCAAGAAAGCAAGCTTATACAGCATTTATTCTACAACTGTCTTTCCTCAGATTGAATCTATGCCCTCTCAGGTTCTTAGTCTGAGCAAATGGAACTATCCCGTCAGCATTGACCTGCTCAAACCATTCAAAGCCTTATACACCTTAATCAGATCACCTCGCAGGTGCCTAGTCTCCAGATGCTGCAACTTGCAGAACTTAAGCCTTTCTTCGTAAGCGCACACCTTTGTTGCTCTCACCAATATTGTTGCTCTCACCAATATTGTTGCTCTTCTCTGTACTCATTCTAGCAACTCTACATCCTTCCTAAAATGATGCTTCCAGACGATTGTACACAGTACTCTAGGTGTGGCCTGACCATAATCAGCTCTTGGTCTCTGCTAGCCATATTCCTATATATCATTGATAAAACTCCACGACCTGCTCTGGGAGCCTGTCTGCACTGCTCAGACAGGCTTCATATCTGACTGCACAATTGCCCCCAGGTCTTTTTTATTCTCCACCTTAGTGAGTGTAGTACCTCACAGTTGGTACGTTTCTCTTGGGTTACTGCTGCCCATGTGCAGCACTTTGCATTTGTTAAACTTCAATTGCCACTTCTCAGCCCATCTACCTAACTTTTCTAGATCCTGTTGGAGTAGCGTACTGTCTTTAGTGTCATTAACAACCCTGCCAACCTTTGTATCATCTGCAAACTTGGACATTAAGCCTGATATACCTTCATCGATATAATTGATAAATACACAAAACAATGGGCACAGCACCGAACTCTCAGGAACTTCACCAATAACATTAGTCTACGTAGAGCAGTGTCCATTTATTACCACTCTGTGCTGTCTCCCACTCAACCATCCCTTTATCCATAGCAGCAGTTCTTCCAATGCTACACTGCTCCAATTTGTGCAGCAGTCTTCCATGTGCAAAATTATCAAAATTATTTTTTGCATCCAGTTCCTTTGTGACCACATTGTAGAATCCAATTAAATTAGTCAGACAAGAATTCCTCTTAACAAACCCATGCTCTCTCTGAACTATTACTGCAGTCTTGTCTAGGTGATCCTGTATCACCTCTTTAACCAGTGACTCCATAATTTTCCCCAGAACAGAAGTTAAACTAACAGGTCTATAGTTATTTGATCTCTCCTGAATCTAAGGATGCTCTCATAATTATGGCTAAGGGTTTGCTGACTTCCCTCGCTGCCTTCTTCAATATAACTGGATAGATTCCATCCACCCAAGGTGCCTTTTTTATGTTTAACTTCAACAATTTCACCTCCACTTTGCTCTCAGTTATTACAAAGTCACTTAGCTCCCTGTTAGAGTTTGTTAAACTTCTGGCCTTTCCCTCCTTGAATAACTCCTCATGTGTGAATGTAGATGTAAAATACTCATTCAGTTTATCAGATACTTGAGCAGGATCATCAATAGTCAAACCATCTATGTTAAGTGGACCAATCTGATTCATCCATTTCCTTTTAGGGTTTACATAAGTAATGAACTAAACTGTTTTTCTTTTCATTCTTTGCCAAAGATTTCTTGTAATCTGCCATCAGCTTCTGTGTCGCCTGATAATTTATATGCATCCCATGCATTTTTTTCTTTGCCACGAGCCTCATTAATTCATCTGACATCCATTTTGGCCTGAACCTTGAACAGTTTTTCTTAGCCTCCAAGATTAAGTCCTGTAAGGCTTCCCATTTAAAATTCACCGTTGGTAACATCTTCAGTTGATCCCACTATATAGAATTTAAAAACTGCCTGAGACTACTGTAGTGTCACATTTACGAAAGCAAAAATCCTTCCCTTTACCCTTGATGGTAGTTGCATCTTTAAATAAATCCCACATCAGTTGACTCGATCATTTTCACCTAGTGGTTCCTTTATATGTAAATTCCTAATGCATGAATCATCACTGCTGATAATCAGATCAGGAGTATTACTACCTCTGGTTGCCCATAGAACAGGTTGCTGTAGAAAACAATCCTCAAATAAATCCACAAAAGTCTTGGTGGCGACCAGCCCACAAGTTCCAGTCAATATCTGGAAAGTTAAAATCCCCCATTACAAGACATTCTGATTTACTGGCCAACTCTATTTCTCTGCATAACTGTTCGTCGTACTCATTAGTCATTAGGCCTATAACATACTCCAACTGTCATTTTCCCTTTCCCAGTGTTTATGTCACACCAAACTGACTCAACATTGCACTGTCCACCATGTAAACTGGATGCACTTCCTTAGATTTTATGTGTTTCTTCACTAACAGCATAGCCCTCCTCCCTTCCTATCCTTTCTGTACACATTGTACTCCTCAAATTCCAATTCTGCATTGCTTATATCTGTGTGACACCATGTCTCTGATATCCCAACAATATCTGCCTTTGATGCCTTGATCAGCACTTCAAATTCATCAAATTTATTTACTATACTTCTAGCATTGGTGTACATGCAAGAATACATGTACCTATTCTTACTTTTAGTTACCCTAACACATCCCATGTATTTACTCGTTCCATGATGACTCCTAGCAACTTGCTCTCTAGGCTGCTGCTCATTACAATAGTAGCAGTGCAAGAATCGCTTTCGCCTCTGCCTGCAGCTACTGTTAAAATCCCCATTATGATACAATCTGATTTACTGGCCCACTATTTCTCTGTGCAGTTGTTCGTTGTACTCATCAGAGTCATTAGGCTTCTAACACATTCCTACTCTCAATTTCGCTTTCCCAGTGCTTTCCACCCATGTCAAATGGATGCACTTCCTTGGGATTTTATCTTTCTTAACAGCATGACCCCTCCTCCATTTCTATCCTGTCTATTTTTTCTCTACACATTGTACTTCCCAAATTCTAATTCTGCATTCCTTATATCTGTATGACACCACATCTGATATCCCAACAATATCTGCCTTTGATGTCTTGATCAGCACCTGAAATTCATCAAATTTATTTACTATACTCTTAGCATTGGTGTACATGCAAGTATACTTGCACCTATTCTTACTCTTAGTTACCCTAACACAGCCCATGTATTTACTTGTTCCACGATGACTCCCTGCAGTCCTTGAAATCCCCAGCACCTCACTTGCCAGGCTGCTGCTCATTCCAGTAGAAGCAGTGCAAGAATCGCTTTCACCTCTGCCTGCAGCTACTTTAATCTATTAGTCTGTGAAATTGTTCACTACAGTAAATGATAAGATTATGAAAAAGGATCTGTCATTCATAATCTTGTCATTTACTGTACCTGCACGTTGCCAGTCTTTTTCTTCTGCTAGGATAAACATTCTACAAATAAGGGTACTGTACTTCTTAGTACTTATTGCCTGTCTACTTTTGAATGACAAAAATGTCATTCAAAAGTAGACAGGCAATCTAGATAATTGAAACATTTTGTAATTTTATGGAATAATCTGTAAACTAACAATTTACTCTATAACTTGGTGTCTTTTATTATTTTATAATCGAAAGTAAAATGTTATGCAGACCAAACATATATGGCATGTGATGTTGATGAACTATGTGAAGTCAACAGTAAGTGCTATATGGAAAAGAATTTTTCAAGTATAATTAATTGTAGAAATTTGCTGTGCTAATTTTTATTTTATTTTATTTATTTTCATGCAAGCTGGTATCAAGCATGTGCAACTAGTGCAGCTACACTGGGCTTTACACTTACATGTAGCCTCAAGTAATGAAATTTAATTCCATACGAGTTTATTTTCATTAAAAATTCAAATTGGTTAGGAAGCTGCAGTGAGCTTTGCACTGACTTCTGTGGAGTATAGTGAATATTTTGAATCTCAGCAGGCAGATTCTTAGGTAGAATACAGAGTTCTGCATTCAATAAAATCTAAGGAACTGGAAATACTTATATAGATACAGTAGCCTTTTCTTTTCTTTTTTTTTTTTTTTTTAAACTTTCTTAGGTAACTTATAGCTTTCGAAAGAGGAAATGCAAATCTACTTGTTTTCAATCAAGGTGCTTCCCCATTTCATAGATCACATCCATGGTATATTTTAAATACAATTTATAAATCAGTTGATTTGACTGTTTCAGTTCCTTGTCTGTCTGCATATACATATTTAGCATGGCACAAGAAATTATGCCTATGAAAAGGCAAGGAACTAAACCTCGGAAAATTTTATAAATATTTTTCAGTAAATGCATTGTAATGTGATTTCTGTTTTTTGAGATTTTAAATTTTAAAATACCCAATTTCTTTTTTTGATTACTTGTATTTTTAGTGCTTTACTGATCTTTCAATTGATATTGCAGTAGAATGAAGTTATAAACTGTTTACATGAATTGTACTAAGTATGCTGATATAAAATATTACTGTTCTTTTAATTTACTGCTTTTAGAGATTCAAAAATTCAAATAATAATTTTCTGTATTATGATAGTTTTTGAATACATTTTTAGTCTAGATGATTCATTTGAGACTCAGATTCAGGCAGAAATAGATAAATTAGACAATATTCCTGAAGAAGAAGCTCAATTAATGTATAAAAGTAATGACCATGTCAGTTGTGAAGATTTATTGGAGTTTGCTATGGACAGGCCTAATTATAGAAGGTAAATTTTAATATTCCACTTTGATTTCTTAAGTTAACTGTTTGTGAAATTCAAACAATTTTTTGGACTGCCATACATTTATTTGAAGAGCATGAATTTTGCATATTTTCACGAAGACAAGAAACTGTTTACTAATTGCTTACTTGTTATATTATTTTATACCTACTACAGTAGACTGTCGAAATAATGGCACTCCAAATAACAGAACATTTGAAATAACGGCAAATTGAGATCAGATGTATACATATAGCACAGATTTCTTGCAGTGTCGAAAAAAGAAAACGAAAAGTCGCGCGATTACTGTATTTGTTTACATTCACCATTTTCAAAGTGAATTCTGTATTTTACATTTATTTTAAATTAAAAACCCCTCACTGTGGCTCCTAAAGTTAATAAATCTCATACAGAGAAGAGAAGAACAATGTTAAAGTTTATGACAAACTTGATATAATCCAAACTATTGGGGTCACCCGGAATGTTAATTCTTATACCCATACATAGTGTGTCTGTAAATTGTGTGTTCTCCGCTCGATTTGCCAGTTTTTCTGGACGAAAAACCTCAGTTTCCGGGGACAAAATCTTGCTACTATCTACTCCTGAGACCAACTAACTCAGCCACAGAGTGAAAAAAGCCAATTAAATCCTTGCGTCATTGACGTGATTCAAACCCAGGCCTTTTCCATCCTGTGTGAGGAGGACAGTGATGATACCACTGTGCTACCTGTACAGACTAAACTTGATATAATAAAGAAAATAGAACAGGATGTAAGTGGAAGTGTATTTCTAATTTTTAAGTTTACTTAATATTTGTGAATTGTCATATTTAAAAAATGTAGTTTGTTGCCAGTCGACAGTGCTGTATATGGAGTAGAACAGACAAATCTTGTAGCTAGAATTTTTTTGGCGCCTATGCAAAGACCACTGAAGGGGAGGGAGAATTACATCTCTCTCTCTCAACATGAAAGCCAATGCCTTACTCTTACAAAGTTTATTACATCAATATAAGCAGGTTTATAATCTGTACATTATATATAAGTTAGGTCTTATTTAAAAATTAACCTTCTTTACCTTTATGTAGCAATATAGTTTAATTAATATAGTTTGCCCTGTAGAATTTCTTTTTTAGTCTTTTATTATTTTTAATTTACTAAATGACCTTTTAACACTAGCTATCATTACCAGAAACATAAGAAAGAACATATGGTGTGATGGAAATATTTGCAAGTGCTTCTAAATCATAATAGGTGATTTCAACCTTCTGATCCCAGTCACCATTCAAAATGGAATAACTTAAATAATCTGAAAGCCTTAGGATTTATGGTACTGCATTCTACAGCCACTGAAATTAATCACAAGAGAAGGAGAATCAGGCTCAGATTCTCCTTCTCTTACCAAGCAATGGTGGATCTGCCATGGAGTAATGAATCTTAATATGGCAACCTTCAAGTAGGATTAGTATCTTCAAACAATAACTGATTGAAGTAATAAATAAATTACCTAACTGCTCTAGTCTTGAGGCAGACCAATTTCCAAGTTATGCCCTTAAAATCACTAGTTCTTGTTGCTTCGATACCCTCATAATCTTAATCAACATAATGTTCACAGAAGTCTGGGTTCTTCCTCTTTGGCTGGAATATAGAGTAAATTCCATGCCTACCACAAATACACCAGTCAGTCCATCAGACTTTCAACCATTCCCAATCTTTTCAATCTGTCTCAAATTATTACAAAAATCCTTTCTTTGGTACACGTCTTCAGTGAAAGACCAATATATACTGTAAATGCCTAGATTTCCCAATTGTTAACTACTGGAATCAAGAGAGGGGCCTTCATGCCATTTCCCTGCACATATCTCTGCATTTGATTCAGTTTTCATTAAATTGATCTCGCTCTCTCTCTCTCTGTTTGAACAAAGCTATTGAATGGAAGACCTTGTATTATTCTTCATTAAGCTCATTCTGTCAAAGAGGATACCTATTTTAAATTCAAGGATCAAGTATTAATCAAGGACTCCTTAACAGAGATCTCATGGGAGGGGTTCCTTATCAGTCCTGCTTTGCTGATATCTGTATCTTTTTTTTTTTTTTTAAATAAAAACCAGGGATTTCTCTCTCATGCTGATGTCTTCACTTGCCCTGTACCCTCCAACTGGAAATCACCATCAGTCTGGAAGAAGAGGCAGTAAAAGTTTCTTTGGCCCTTTGCAAACTTTAATAATTATCTTATCTCACTTTAACCTAAAAGTGGTGGTCTTGGCGCATTATAGCCTTAGTAGCTAGTGCGCCAATAAAATCAAAACCAACCAACCAAAAGTGAATTCAGATAACTGAATACATCAACTTCTCACTTCTGTCAATTCTTGTCCAAGGCCAGACGTTAAGTACAGTTTCAGAATTTAAGTTTATTGGAATCTTTTTAGACTCCAAATCACCTTTAAAACCCACAAAGAACATTTTAGTAAGAGAATTTAAAAATGCTTCTGGCTAGTAAAGTTACATAAATAAACATTCATTTATTGCAAATACAGCAAACCCATCACAGCACTATGCTAGAGGCATAAATTCACTAAAGGATATAAATATAAAAACAAATACATAGCATATTCTTTATGTACATTAACGATGAATATGAATTATAATGATCAAAAAATATATACATATATATTGCAGAACATCACATTTGGCTCTTGGATGCAGTTACTGGGTTGCAGGCAGGCAGCTGTTTTTATTTCTCATCATTTAATTGGAAATCTGACTCCTGTAGGCTTCAGAGTTGAGTAACCTCTTGCAATCAACGTTGTGATAATTTATAAGGTGAAGGGATGCATTGGGGAACATTCTGTCCATTTGTTTGAGTTTGGATTTGAATTGTTGGTTTCTTCAATTTTCTCTGTTGGGAGAAGCTATTATGTTGGTTAAGTTTGGTGAATCGCTTGCAGAGGTAATTAACTTTGCAAGAAGCATGATTCCAGACTCGTTGATGTTTTTAAGTTTTCATAAAGCAGTTGCCTGGATATTGTATGGGAAAAACTAAGTTTACTATTCAGCCATGTAAGAGCCCAATACTCTAGGGGCAAGGTTCGCCAACCTTTTTTGAGTGAAGAGCCATTTTTAATTTAATTAGAAAAAAAAAAGAATCCCAAGGGCTGCACCTCAGCTCAAGCTGCAATGAGGGAGGTTATGAAAAGGAATAGAGTAGGAAGGAGTTCTACTAAAAAATATATTTTTTGAAATATTATTTATTGATACTGAAAAAACTTAACAAAACATCCAGTTAGGTACAAATTAATGCGACTTTTGCCGCTGAACTTCTTCAGTGAGTCTCTCAACATCAGGTGAGTATGCTGTAATTTTCATCTTTAAACATGCTGAGAGATTCACATTATTTTCAGATTGTTTCTTGATTTATTTTTAATATAGTTCACGTTCAAAAATATTTGCTCGAGGAAATATGTCCCTTGTTGTATGTGTGGGCTAAAAGTTAAAGAGCCGCAGTTACATGTTCAAAGAGCTGCAGGTTGTCGACCCCTGCTCTAGGGCAAGGAATTTCTTGATGGTAACTTGAAGAGCACCAGACCAGATTTTGGATGCATAAGCCAGAATGGGAAAGATGCATCTCTGAACATGATTTATGACTGTTTTTCAATCTTGAATTGCTGCTGTCTCTTGCTTGATTAGCCATTTTGCTTTTTGAATTTTTTTAGCAAAATATACATAGTGTGAAGTAAAGGAAAGATTTTTGTCAAAAACAACTCCTAGGTCTTTGTGAGCATATACATTTGGAATTGAAACGTCTATAATTTTAATTTCTATGTGGTTTGGTTGTTTCTGTAAGGAATAAGGAAATCAGGCGACAACTCAGCGTTGTTATGGGCCTATATGAGAGCTTGAAGGACAGGGTGGATGCCCTCGAAGGATCTAAATTGAAGGGCCCATTAAGCTCTCAGCTGCCCACTTCAATGCCAGAGCTTGCACTTGATCATCACGCAACACAGCGGCAACCCCCAAGGCAAAATGCGCTAGTCCCACAGGAACTAGTAGTTGTTGGTGACTCTATTGCCAGGGAAACGGGGAACATGGTATGTAAAAAGGATAGGTGGAACAGGACCAGGGTATGTCTGCCAGGGGCAAAGGTTGATGATGTTGTAGAGCGGATATCATCTTTTAAGGGCACAAAAGGTGATATTGTTGTTGGCACATTAGTGCCAATGTGTTGTTGTTCACATTGGCACTAATGATATTAAGAGTAGGAGACTGGTGAAATTACTTAACAAGTACAGGTCACTGTTGAAAAAAAACCGTGAATTAGGGTTGAATTTGAAAGTGTCTGCAATTCTGCCCAGACATGATAGGAGGGAGTATATGATGAGAGCCTTGTCGATCAGTTCGGCCCAGGAAAGATTGTGCAAGGCTCAAGGAGTAGAATTTTTTTCAGCCTGGTCTGCACTTGTTAACAGGAGACTGCTTCTACAGGGATGCGATACACTTAAATAGAAAAGGTGCAAGAATATTTGCTGATGCTATTGAGGCAGTGTTGGGTGGGTCAGAAAACTGCTAGCTTGGGGGGGGGATACAAGGACTAATAGATTAACAGTAGCCACTGGCAGAGGTGAAAGTGATTCTTGCACTGCTTCTATTGGAATGAGCCGTAGCCTGGAAAACAAGATGCAGGGTACTTCAGAGGCTGCTGGGAGTCATTGCGGTACAAGTAAACACATGGGTTGTGTTAGGGTAGCTAAGAATAGGAACAGGTGCATGTACACTTGCGTGTACACCAATTCTAGGAGTTTGGTAAATAAATTTGAGGTATTGCTCAAAACATCAAAGGCAGATATTGTTGGGATAGCAGAGACGTGGTGTCACACAGATATAAGGAATGCAGAACTGGAATTTGGGAAGTACAATGTGTACAGACAGGATAGGAAGGGAGGAGGGGTTATGCTATTAGTTAAGAAACACATAAAATCCAAGGAAGTGAAGCCAGTCGACATCGCTGGACAGTGCAGTATCGAGTCAGTTTGGTGTGACATAAGCATTGGGAGATCAAAATTGAGAGTAGGAGTGTGCTACAGACCTAATGACTCTGATGAGTATAATAAGAAACTGTACAGGGAAATAGAGTGGGCCAGTAAATCAGAGAGTCTTATAATGGGGGATTTTAATTTCCCAGATATTGACTGGAATTTGTGGGTTGGTCACTCACACTAGCAAGGCTTTTGTGGATTTATTGGATGATTATTTTCTACATCAGCATGTTCAGGAGCAATTGGATGATAGCCTATACAGTTATTACTACTAGCTTGTTTTGGAATCAGGGTAATTCTAAAGGTCTTCCATAGTCTTGGAAGGAATGGCTGGGAAATGCACCTGGAAATAATATGAACTAAAGAATCAATGATGAATACACTGGACATTTTAATAATAAAACTAGGGATGCCGTCAGGACCTTCACTACTATCAAGTTGTAATTGGTTAATAATTTTCTGAACTGTATTCTTGTGTACAAGGTGGTTGATTTGCAGGGCTTGACTAGGAAGCATTTCATGTTGCACACTATTTGCATGTTTATAAGAATTGAATTCTTTAAATTTGTTTTGCATATTCAGTGCAGATGTCAAAATTGCAGGTTTCCATATTGAATTTTATCCATTGCAAAGACTGATCGCGCTGCAAGGTAGCTCTTGTTTTTGAAGAAAGTGCTCTTTTATTATGCATGAGCCTGAACATTAAATAATTTTTGTATGCCTGAATTTTTTTGAGCTGAAACAATGCTCTGCTCTTTTTATACTTTATGTATGCTGATGAAGTGCCGTACTTCTTCCACTGCCTGTGGCATTTTTGCTTCCTTTTAAAGTATGGTTTTAGATGGGATTTGAACCACGGTTTGGATTGAAAAGAAAGTCTTATGAGTTTGGATGCCGACTCTGTTTTTAATTGATTCAATCATTTTATTAGTAGAAACTTGGCATTCTTTTTTTGGCATTCTGAATAGGTATATTTTTGAGAGAATCCCATGAATATTTCAAAAGCTGCAAAAACTTTTCTTTCTGAAGGAATTTAATTGATGATATCCTTTGATGATTTCTAGAGGGGAGCGAGGATTCCCACAATATATTGCTGCTTGCAGTTCTATACTTTTGTGGTCAGATCTAAATGTAATGTTGCTGCTAAGTTTTTCTTGAAGTTGAAGATTAGAGTACACAAGATGATGCTTGATTACCTCTTGTAACAGTCACGTTGATTTCTTTAGCTCCTAGAACTAATAACGAGTCGGACAGCAACTTCATTTGTAAATTATATTTGGCCAGGAGGAGATTAAAATGGCCCATTATAATTATGTTAGATTGAGATTTATGAACAGTGGTGATCCAAGTTATTACTTCATTAATGATATCATCAGTAGGTCCAGGCAGAATATAAATATTATATATTTGAAGCAGTGAATCTTCAACTTGGATCAGAAGAGAAATTCCTTCACAGTTGTAGGAACAGGAGTTGTAGGTGTTAATAACTTTAATGTTGGATTTTAAAATAGTTGCTGGCCTTCAAGCTCTTCGATTAATCCTAGATGTCATGTTGTGTAGTTGAGATTTATCGGCAGTAGGAAAACATCCTGAAGAAGTTCCTGCATCCACGTTTCAACTAAACAAATGATGTCATGAGGTTCTTCAACCAAAAGTGCTATAAGTGTAGACAGTTTATTTTTTCCACTTTTTACATTCTGAAGAAAAATGCTGAGATGAACATAGATGATAGAAGGATGTTTTTGCAAACAGATATATTAGAAGGAAGGATAAATGATAGACTATGATGTAAACCTGGCCAGGTGTTCTCTAGCTATGTAGAAAGTTGAATAGATTGAGAGTTAGACATTAACTTCTCACTAGAGTTGTTGACAGAACCTAGAATAGTTCCATAAAATAGCATGACGAGTAGACCATTCGGCCAGATATCAAGATTTAGTTACTTTTGAAGGTTACAATCCTTTAGCTGAATTCTGAAAGATGCGTATGTAGGATGTTTGGTTTTTATCTTGAAAGCATTACCCGGAATTTCTAGCTCTAATAGTAGCTGATCCATCTGCTGGGAGGTAGTATTGGGATCTAGTCTGCTAATAAAAATATTATTACTTCTAAACATCAGACAATTTCTCTTTCTAATTTTAATACAAGATTGCATATTTCTTGTTCCTATTATGCTAGCATATCTGTTTTTTCTGCAGGGAACCTTGAAACTTAGGGAGTTTGAAGGCAATCTATGTGGGTAGGCACTTCAGGATTAGGATAAGAAGGATAATTTTGACAGTGCATGTACATACTGCCAGGTTTCAGTTGATTGCTAATTGTGGTGAGTATCAGTTGTATACCTGTGTCAACAATGCGTTGCGAGGAAACACGAATGTGCTGTTGGAGAGAATGAGAGATAGAACTAGATTTTGTAGATGGCACTGATGTTTCTGGAACAAATTCTTCAGCATCTGAACTGAGGCAGGATCTGCAGCAACCTGATGAATATAAGAAGGGCGTGGTATTGGAGAGCTCGCAACCATTGCCTTTAGGTCAAGAAGCATGTTGTAGAATTTACATTATTGATCTATTTGAAAAAGATGCTGTTTAATTTCATCATTCTCACTAAATTGTTTTTTTTTCTTAGCATTTGTTCCAGGGTAACAAATGAGATATCATTGTTCGGGGATGTTGTAGGCAGGGAGGGTGGGTAGGAAATTTCCTTAGTTTGTGTGGAGGCATCTAAGGTTGATTTCCTTGTATGATGTGAGGGCTTAGGAGATAGTAATAAATTGATAGAAGGAGATGAAGGATTGTCAGAGGTGCATGGGAGATCAGCATCTGTTGGGATATTGTGACGGTTTAGCTTGTGTTGACTAGAAGGAGACTGTAAATTCGAACTTCTATTGTTAGCTTTTTTTACAAGAAGGACATCTCCAATTATTTTTAATACACTTGATGACTTTGAAAAATTTTTAATCAATGCACATAAATCACAATAAATCATACTGCAACTTTTGCAGATAACCCAGTTACGAACTGTTTTTAAACATACATTGCATGAAACTGCTTCTTTAGGTGCCCTTGGTGTAGAGAAGTTGGTGATCCTACCCACGATGGCACTAATGAAGATTATTTTAAAATACCTAAATGTTTATATTATATCTTCTGAAATCATATATGCTTCCAGCCACTGTGTAGCATCAGTTGATTCTTATCTGAATATATTCTTGCTGTAGAAACTTGGATCCTTAAGTGAGCCTGCAAACAACCTCCCTGTCCAGACCACGGCTTTTTGAGGATTTTAATTTTTTCTCTCTTGTGCACCATTTTATTTGTTTCATCACCAAGTAGGATTTACTTCATGGTGAAATGAATGGCAGGTGAATTAGACAATGTGAAAATCTGGGATTTTGTTGGAATTAGCATTCCATCAGCTTGTCTCTCAAACTAACTTCTAAGTTAACTTCAAACCTGAATAGACTGGTAAAATATGATTGCCATACATCGAACTCTGCATACAGCTAATGAATAATCTTGATGCAGACCAGTGATTAAAGAATACAAGCAGATTCATTTAAGAATATTCGTGTAAAAATGTGAATTGTTGCTTTCTGTTAACCTTAACTAATCATTTAAACCTCTTATTTCAATGTTGATGTCTTACCTTTCTCAATATATAAAGGCTCTGCTGGTCTCTGTTTTGGGGTCTCCCGGTTGATCTCATGTATTCAACTAGAGATTATTAAAGAGGTAGTATTTATTTATTAAATAATATTAAAATTAATTTTTTAAACATTAAACAGAACTTGAGTTTTTCTGTTTAGCATACTGATATATTATGTTTTTTGCAGGACTCAGAGTAGAGCAAGGGGAGCAGATTCTGACGAAGTCAGGATAATGCAGAAGGTGCTAGCAAAAGAGGTGAGATATGCACTTATAAAACTATATTAAAGTTTTAAAACAGATAATTGTAGTAGCTGATCAAGAAATATAAACTATGTAATGATTTTGTTAGACAGCCTGAAATAATAATTTTTAGCTGCTGTATACCATGAACTGATGGTAAGAAAAAGAGCCTTTAAGAGTTATGAATGCTAGATTGTTCATGCATCAGTTTTTACATAAAATTTATCAAAAAATTTCCATTTATACACCATATAGCCAGGGTAGCAAGTGGAGTTTATAACTTCATTTTAATTGTGTTATTGCAGCTGATAAACTAGCACCATAATTAGCTGTGGGCTGTGGGGCAGTGCATGGCATGATCTTGCAAAGTATATGCCAGTGTCTATGTATGTTATTCCAATAATACCACATGTTCAGCTTAATTTAACTCAAGTAGTAAGAATTGGTCTTACCCTTGATCTCAGTGGTTTGCCTAACTTCATTGCTAAGAGTGATTTTAGTTATTTACAGGTATATATATAACATTGCACAAAATTATGAGACTAGCGATAGTGAATACAGGCTAAAGAATTAAATGCAGATAGTGAAGTACAAAGAGACAAGTTTAATTATAGGTTCTAATACCTTTTGTGTTTGTGGGTTTCATAAAAAAAAAAGTGGGCATGTTCTGTCTTACAAATTTAAGTGAACACATGGAGCAGACTACAATTCTAATTTTTAAAACTTTAAATTTCATTAATTTTATTTGCTTGGTCAGTAATAATTCAAAAAGCACTTATCACCTTCATTTTTTATAAAAAAAAATGCAACATGTAAATATTTCAACTCTGAAAAATTAAATATTATTATGCATATTAGCAGTAATAATAATAATTATTATTTTTCTTAATCTAAACACAGGCAGTTCTCACTTTACGAGTTCCCAGGTTTACGAGTTTTTTCCCCCCAGGTATCAACAAAATCAAAAATATGAACATTAATTGCAAAAAAATGAATGTTAAACATTCATAAATACCGCATTCCAAACCATGTGTGTAGCTATACAATGCAGTGTAACCCCCTTTACGATACTAATCAATTCCAAAGACACCGTTGTATTATTAAAATATCGTAATGTGAACCCAATAACACATTGTTTTTTTAGTAATTCGTTTCATCAGAAGTTGAAATTTTCGCTGTATAACTAAGCTATTTATCTCTCTAAAATGTAAAATGTCATTTTTAAGGTCACGAGCATGACCTTGAGGCAATATAAAACGTCTTGAGTGTCGTTTGTAAATTGTATTAGTTACAAAATCAAATCATTAAAATGCACTACACTTTCATCATTATCATATGTTCCATTATAAAAATCAATTTTGAACGCCTTTGTGATATTTTTCTAAAGCACATTTCTGGAGGTCTAATGAAATTAGAACATGGACAGGAATCCATATTGTCCAAGCAGATGACTCAAGGATCTCTTTCTCAAAAATTAGGGATGGAACTTCATATGGAAGAAATAGAGGAATAAGCAAAATCTCAGAGGAAAGCTCATGGCTTAAGGTTTCTGTTTCTATTACATTTGCCAACTAATATATTTAAATATCAGTAGGCAAGCGTAAATCTGTTTTAGTCTTTTCTCATTGTGCTGTTTCCAGCATTAAACAATTGAATGTACAATAGAAAAATGCTGATGGTTTGAAAAATCAGATCCAGTATCAGACTAGTTTTCAACAGTTTTCAGATTGCTTAACAAGATTATCAATACACAAGTTAGCATCCCACTTTTCCTCTAACTCTTGTATCAACAACATTGGTACGCTCCCTCCTACTGTACTTAATTACACTTCACTCAGTGCCTCCTGTGGTCTTCCAGTAGAAGGATGTTAGAAGGATTCTGAACAATCTTGATGCCAGGAAAGCTCCAGGTCCTGATGGTATTTTTCCATTGATTGTTTTCCTTCTGCTTTGAAAACTTGCTCATTTTCTCATTTTCAGCCAGTTTCTAAAAAGTGACAAATCCCTCCCTTCAAGTTATCACCCCATTACACATTACAGAAGTTCAGGTTTATTAAGGTTATTGTTATGAGTTATCTAATACAGAATAATTTATTGTTAAGCTAATCTAATATAAATTTATATTTTATTTATTGATTTTATAAAACCTCTAGTTTTTGAACAGAATCTAGTTTTCTTTGAACTGTAAGTTTTGCAAGTCTATAAATTATTCTAGCAAGAAAATACTTCGATTTATCAATGGATTTCATGATTTAATAAAATTGCATATATTGCACCATATGTAAGGTCAAGGTTATACTGTCTAGATTGTTTTAATAAGCAATGGGTTTTAGTTTTTATGTGGGTATGGATATTGTCAATCTCCAGGTGCAGGTTGTCTTTTAAAAATAATACATTGTATAAGAAGAATAAGAAAAGATTCTGCTGAAAGAAAAAGTGCTTGGATAGTTTGAATATTAATTGTCCTGCAGTTTTTAATGGAAATGTAAAAAGCACTAGTTTTGATAATTCAATATATAACAGCCATAATAACCTCTTTATTTACTTTTTCATATAAAAAGTTGATTAATTATACTATGTTATCAGTTATCTATTAGAGAATTATATCATTACACTAATCTAACATAAATTTACATTTTATTTATTGATTTTATGAACAGCAAGTTACACCGGAGGAATGTCTAGTTGCACTTAATGAAACTGACTGGGATGTGCACAAGGCAATCAAATACATGCGACTACAGTGTATTCTCAACTCTCACCTCATCAATATTGATAACTGTAAGCAGATGTTAATCAAGTGTAACTGGGATGAGCGTCAAGCAGCTAACTACTTATTAGCTACCCACAATGTAGCCGAAGACACAACAGAAGTCTGACCGTAGGAGGTATGGTTAGTTTGGACCTTGAGAATCAAGCATGACAGGTGATTGAACCACATGTATAAACAAACATTGTAAGACAACTCTTTGGAAGGTGCTTAATACATATTTCATTGTCAGATATTTTGTAAATTTTAACATTACACGTGCATCTTTGCTTGAAATGAACAAACTGTTTTTAAAGTGAAGTTTTGTTTAAAAACGGTCTTGAAGAGAACAAAGCATTACTGAAGAAGCTCAAAATTTGCCTCAACTTTTTAAACTGGCTGATGCCATGGTCCAGTTTGGCTATACAGAATAAAGTGGACTTGCAAAGTATCTGTTGAGTGCAAGATTACAGCATGAGTAGGTCAGCTTTTCATCACCTTCACAGGAACTCATACTCTTCTACATACTACAAATATTGCAGTCCAGATATCTTTATTATATTGATTTTTAAGTAATGAATTGTATACTTTCTCGTACATTGATGTCTTCAAACAGTAAATTCAAAATTTGTGTTTAATTTTTAACTGGTTTTGTTATTTATCTGTTTTACTTTTGTACCAATCTTTGAATTGATACCTTTCAAGTAAATAATTAGCAATATATGTATTAACATATGTAAGTAAATGTCTGTTATTTTACATTTGAACTTAATGCAATGATATTTTTATCATTACATTAGGTTTGAAATAGGTTAGACTTATATTTGAATTCTGTGCTTTGTTTCAAGTAATTTTTATTGTATATATTTTGCTGATAAATGTTATTTATTATTATTACAAAGATGAAAAGGTCTTCTGGATTGAAAATCATAACTAGTAAATTCTACTTGTGAAGAAATCCATTTTTTTTCTTTCTTGCTCTTTTTTGAAGAAGATATAGTACTCCACTAAATTATAAAACATTTCCTTCTCCAATGTTATAAAATATATTAGATCAATAAATTATCAAAATACTTCTTGTAATTTGCCAGAGCTGTAAACTGAAAGTTTTCTTAGAATGTATTTAAATCGGTATACTGGATATTGCTGTTAATCTGAAAATGTCAGGTGTGAAACTTTTAATCCTGTGTCTTATTTGTTCAAATTTTGTAAAAGGAAAAGTGTGGTAACATTTGCAGTGAGGATAATGAAAAGACGATGTGTGTGTTTGAAGGATTGTACTTGTCTTGCTTATACATATCACTTAAAAATAAGTATAAGATAAATATTTTGTGTACAGCTGTTTAATAACTGTGTCAGACTTTTCAGCTTTACATTTAAATCTTTGTACCAATTCCTTTCACACTGTAATCGGCAAATTCTTAGAAATGCTTTGTTCAATGACTTTAAGTACAAATGTTATTCACATGGATTTTTAAATGTGAAAATATGAACAGGAATATGTTTTGACCCATTGTATATTGCACATTAAGGGGTCTTCCTATATTGCCAAATGTTGAGAAATCATTTCGAGTTTATGAAAAGACTAGTCTTCCAACAGAACCTATTTTTTTGTGTTTTTCTGTATTTTTGGAATGTAACAGAGTTTTTGTTGTATCATTATCTAATTATGCATTTTGTAATTTGTAGTACCTATTACTAAAGAATTGCTAATAAATTTTTTAAGCCGATTTTCAAAGTGTTTCTTTTTTTGCAAGCTGAAATACTATGAGAGTCAGACATATTTGTGAGCAAATACTGGTTGAATACAGAGTTTCATTTTCATCATATAATTAAAGAAGATTGATCCCATCTTTGAAGTATGGCCATTACACTAAGACACAATTGTGCCATTAAGTATACCACTGCCAAAAGCAGTCCTATTTCTGTTCATAACTGTTTTTGGTGCTGTCATTGCAGCTTTCTGCCTACTTTGTTGGGGTAAATCACTGCCCACTCAGGGTTCTTTCAAGATCTGGTGTGAATATGGTGATTGCAAAAGAATGGAAATGGCATGCTTTGCCAAATACTCATTGACAAGAAATGACCAGTGCACCAGATACTGCATTTCTCATAATGCAGTATCAGCTTTCCTACTTGCTGCCATTGTAGCCATTTCTTTGGAATAGCATACTGCAAGCAACTAAACACTTCTTTGGAAAAGAACTTATATATGGTATTACCATGTGACACAAACTTGAGTATGCCCGGCTTAAAAAAATATTTCCAGAATCACTCTGCACAAGACTTTCAGCTTTGTGGAAACAGAAATTTCCAATGTGAGGATATTTTTTGATAGCAGATTGTAGTAAAGGTAGTGCCACATCTCGCCTTCAATGATAATTCATTGAGCAGGTCTGCATCTAGCCTCTTATGGGGTGGGGAGCAGAACATTGAATGAATGCTATTTGACGAACACTTTTTATCTATCCACAATTGTTCTATCATTCTGGTAGTGATTCTTTGATCATTACAAAGTTCTCTTACTTGCTTTCAACATTTTCTCTTCATAAAATCATTTATACCACTTAAACTCATCCCTTTTGGCACTATAAGTGCCCCATAACCATCTTGATGTTGTTATTTGGTTTTTAGGAGCATTAGCAACTGAGGCCATATTGCTCCGGGAATATGTGGTGGTCATTCCCTGACCTTTCCGCATCCTCCGTATTTGGTAGTGACGGGCTCGAACCCCGTTCTAATCAAGAAGCGTGTGCTACGCACTGCTGCTCCTTCCCACCTGGCTACGGAGGCGCCTAACCATCTTGAAAGAAAGCTTAACTTTCATTGGGAATTTCCTCACTGAAATTCCCACTGAAATCAGAAATTTCAGGTTCACTTGGTGTTACATAAATTATTCAGAAATTTTTCATTTCTGAACCAAAAAGCACTTTAATTTAACATTGTGAGGTACAATGAATGCACAACATGCACCTTACTGAGGCCACTCCTTGAACTTTCTGGCTGTATCTTATAACTGCAAGATGGCTGCTGTTTTCATTAAAACAGTTTTACAATTAATGCACACTTACATATCTATTGGACTTCTGTTATGTGTAATCATGCTGCATTTATTAATCTCACTACATTTTTCTGTGTCACATCTGTGGTTGTTGCACAGGATCTGCAAGTCACCATAGCACACAAGCAACAGTTTTCGGAACTGTTTTTTGCAATATTTTTCCCATATTCTGAATCTTAGCATTGTCTGTTCATTTAATTTAATTCTAATTTACATCAATTGTGCAATTCTTTGAAAATAAACTGATATAGAAGTAGGATTTTAAAAAACAGCAGATGAACATATCCAATTACAGTAAAATCCTGTTGCAACAAACTTCTTGGGGTGCACAAATCGTTTTGTTGCATCAAAATTTTATCCTAATGAAAATTGAAATAATTTTCACTAGGGTGCAACTGTAAATACAGTGGATTCCAGTTATTTGGGTTAAATTATTTTGCTATTGGAAGATATGATTTATTTCTTAAACCTCTTCCCCCATTATAATGAGATTTGCATTTCTTGTAGATGGTTTATAATATTACACAAATAAGTCCAATCTTTCACTATTCGTACTAGTGACTTATTCGCGAACAAATGTGAATGAACAGTAACAGATTTGACCTTTGTTACTTTTTTACACTTTATGTAATGTTCAGCTGAAAACATTTTCTAGTGTACGACCGCTGTTACTAGATTTCTTACACATTTAATTGCAGTGGTTATCTATATATATATAGATAACCACTGCAATGGTTATATATATATATATATATATATATATATATATATATATATATATATAGTGTATTCCGGTTAATTGGGGCAGCCGTTTATTTGGGGCAAATCTTAAAGAACAGAACCCAATCAAGAAAATAGCCAGGGTTTACTTAGCTTAATTGGGACAACATGCCGTTTAATCGGGGCAGGAGACCACAGCACTGGAGATTACTCTACAATTGTCTCCGACCATACACGTGGTTCGGTCAGATTTCTGGAAGACACAACCATAAACAATTAGCAGTCACCTGTTTATTGGGCTTTTCTGTTAGTGCAATCTATCATAAACGGATAGTAAAGTCGATCTTATTGAATTGTGATAATACCGACAGCTGGAATTCTGTGGGTTATTATAGTGAAATGTGTTCGCACTTCCATGGAATCTTCAATCATATAAACAATTAATTTTCAGAATCTTCTCTTCATTCCTATTTTTAAAGCTTCGTTACTCTGTTCTCACTTGCGCGTATCGTGTTACTTGCAATTTGTGTGTGCCATGTTCTTTGTTATTGATTGCTTATCTTTTTACTGTTTTAAATTTTAACCCCATCCACAATTGTCAGTGAACAAAAATATCAACTAGTTAGTATGTACATATTACAGTACGTATTAATTATTCCGATTATCACGTATATTCTTCCGATTTTCACGTATAATTTAGTTTTTTAATTGGTAAGGTAATAAAGGGTAAATTTGTGCTTAATATATCTTTGCTTTTATAGCCTGTGGATAAATTTCCTCCTATTTTTGCCAATTAGAATCACTGTTTAAGAGAATTAAAATTCAATCCACAAACGTGATCACAATGACGGCGCTTACTACACATCGTATAGTGAACGGTACTTTACTATGGTGAGTCCCGTCGTAACATGATTTCATTGTACAGTGAATCAAATGTAAAGCGGGGATCCATTGTATTTTTAACTATATACGTGAAACTTTGGATAATTGGGGCAGCCGCTTAATTGGGCCAAAATGCACTAGTCCCGATGTGTCCCAAATAACCGGAATGGACTGTACTATAAATTATTTCAGCTGAAAATGGTTTTAAAAGAATCATTATTTGTACAAGTGAATTCTGATGTGCTTTTTAAGATATATAAGTAGTAATTAATTTCTGCTTTATTTTTCTTAAATATGACTTTAAAATCAATAATAAATAAATAAGATGACGGAATACATTTACTAAAAAAGTAAAAATATTTTGTTCAGTGTCGTTTTATTATTAAGAAACATTATACGGTACAATATATGCAACTCATTGTTACTTTTCACGTGCCAATATGTCAGTTTTGCTTTTAATGTTTAACTTCTTTTTTTTTTTTTTTTTTACACATTATGCAAAAATTTAACTTAAGTGCTATTGAAAATATGTGGGTACTGCAGGGATTAAAAAAAAAAACATAATCATTCAAAAAGATGAAAAACATAGTAAAAGGTATCACATGATAATGCATTGCCACACCATTTAAAACCCTTTTTTTTTTTCTTTTTTTTTTTTCTTAAAAAGAATCTTACTGTACTTAAATATTGACACTTGACTAAATAATGTATTTTGTCACAATGTATTTTATCATCTGTCTGTTTACTTATTAAAAGACTTTTGTGAAATTAGTGCTTTCACTGTACTAAGGAAATATGAGTAAAAGCAAAATATGACTTAAAAAAGGTCAAAGACAGAACCTACATGATCAAAGTTAATATGAATTGAATTAAGATTCATACTAGAGCTGTTAAAGAATTAAATACTAACTGGCCAAGGCTGGAATAACTGAGTAGAATTAAAGAAAAGATTGATCACTAAACTAATTAGTCTAATTTAATGAATATTATATATAATTATATATATAATTTATTACATTATATATAATGTAATAAATATAAATCTTTTATTGCAATAATTTTTACTTTTCTTATGAATAGCTTTTTTTGTTTATTACCACCTGCATGTCACTTACAGATAATGATACCTTCTAAATTCTAATATTAGGGAAGGGAAAAAAAAAAGTGCTATGGCCCAGGAAATAGTATTTCAGCTGATATCATACATAGAGCACAACTATATCAGCCCCCCCTGCGCCATGGTCACAAACTTTACTGGAATTTCTCTTATTTTCTGTAATAATTCCTATATGGGTGAGTGATGAACTTGAGAAGCCTTTGGATAGCATGAACTGCAGTGAATTGCAGTTGGCCAAACACTGGAGTAATACAAACAATATTGACAACCCTCTCAGTGAAACTCTGCTTTCTTGAAGTAAAAAATAATATAAACAAAAAAAAAGCAACACTTACAAGACTAGAGACAGGAAGATAAAAAAATAATGTATCAATCCACAACCACCGAGTAACTAAGATTAAGGTTTTCCCACCAGGCCTATCAGGAGGCACAAGGCTATTGCTACATTAAGAAAAGCAGATTGCGCATCTTATAAGATTTAGAAAGAAAGACTTTAGCCCAGAGAATGCATGATGGCATAAGCCAACAGCAGGACAACAAATAACCCCATCCTAGTAAAGAGATTATTAAGACTTAAGGAAAAGAAGCAAAGAGAAACCATATTAACAGAGGATACCCAAAATTTCTGGGAATTTCCTGGAATTAATACCAATTCCAGGCTGTTAAAACTGAGTATCCAGCAGAAATGAGACCAGACTCCAATGAGATAAAAAAAAAAAAACACTAGGAACATTTAAACCTGTTAAATTAAATATATTTGAATAATATGTTAAGTTGGAGTAAAGGATATTGTGTTTTACAAAAGATACATCTGTAAACCAAGAGATCCTGATTTATCCTTTCTTCTGGAGCCTGATGAAGATGAAAATAGGCAGGGAAGCTTCATGTCATCTAGAATGGATGGCAGTGTTTTTCTTAGAGAGTGGCATTGACAGCTATGGTTTTCTTAGCAATGAGCTGAGATAGAGCTTTGACTTTGTTCTGGTTCATAATTTATAATAAAGGTTTTCACTTTCTGTTTCTGCTCTAAGCTCTTGATTTGGATTTGACTGCAGTGGATGTCATCTTGACTATCAAGCTTGGAACCAGGTGTTTCCTCTTATTTTTAACTTGAAAAGAATTTTTTCTTAAAATAAGTTAGATTGACATTTACTCCTTGCTGTTTTGTTAACCATGTCCCTGAAACTTAATAAAGAAAACTTTCTTGAATGCCCTCTGACTATATGGTTAATTTGAAAATAAAATAGTAACCCCTTTGGTGCTCCCATACCCAGGACAATTTTTCTGATGAAATTTCAGAGAATTTTGTGTGGAGAGGGGAAAGAATTAAAATTCTCACCTTTTGCTCCCAAAGAATAATTTCTACACTAAAAGGAAGGGAAGAAAAAAGTAACAACTGTAGATTACATTTTTGCCATCAACCGCTCATCATTTCAACCCCACTCTGATCTCAACAGTTATTCAAGAAAATAAAATCTGAAAATTTGTACATAAATTAACCACTGAATCAATCTTTGACTTTTATAATCGCCCTCGGTGGAAAGCTTTTGCAGTAGACTTGGATTCCAAGTGTCACAAACAAATCGATCATAGTATAGGCTAAACAGTCTATATTCATGTAACCTTGAAGAACACTGCCCTACCCACACCTCTCAGAAATCCTGAGAATATGCTCCATTTTAAGTTTTTATCTTATGGCAATTCAGCTTGGGAAAAAAAGCTTTGAATACCTCAGTTAGACTGAGGTATTTCGGCATCCTGGACAGAAAGTTTTTTTGGCTCTCTACTAAGAATATATATTTTTTCCCCTCATTGTTCTTCCGTTTTTGGAGTCCCCTTAAAAAATGGTGCCCCAGGCAAGGGTACTGCTAGCCCGTACCTTAATCTGGCACTGTGTTAGACCAACGTCACCTTAAGAAGGTGGCAGTGGTTAGACCCATGATTCCATATAACCTAACAACAGCATAGCAAGTCGAATTCAAGTACAAACAGCTTTTGGAAGATAAGCTCAAAAGGGACATTTTCATCAATAAAATTCAGTTTAACAATATTTTTAACTCAGTAGTAAAATAGTTTGATCAAACTGATCACAAAAAATGTCTTCAATTATTAAATATTGATCGTAACATCTATTAATTTGTCAAACATTTCTAACTTATTTAAAAAATGCCTACCTCAGAGTAAGTCCCCCCTCTATCCCTTAAAACCATGGATTCATAGTGAATGGACTCAACGAGGTATGAAAAGTGTTCTGCATGGATGTTATATCATAACTATTTGCCACCATTGTTGCAAAAGGGATGGTTGCAGATCTCTACTCTGAACGGCCATTTCATGTCATTTAACATTAGGCACTGTGCCTGGGCCCAACAAGTTTTTAGGGTCTACAAAAAAATAAGAAACCAAAAATATAATTTTAATGTAATTCAACAATTGAGCCCATAATTCATTCAAGTTTTGTGGATGCTGCTGTTGCTTTCCATTCAAGGTAATTCCATACATTTTCTGTAGGATTGAAACTTGGCTGACCAAATTAAATGCCCTACCATTCCCTCATGTCAATTTAAAAAAGTATAAGACCTATAAACTGGACAGTTGTCATTCCAGAATGCAAGAGTATCGAAACCACAAATATCCCTCAAATGGCACACCCAATCATCTAGAATATTTGTATAGCCAACCTGATTCATTCAGGTTGGTATTTCATTTTTTAACATTTCTAAAATGTCATTAATCTGCTACCACAAGCTTGTATGATACCTTACACACAGTCTGGATGAAATGTTTCATTGCTTCTCCTGTGAATGCGGTGCCCAGAATCATTAGAGTACAGTATAGGCAAATTTTGAATTCGTCACACAATATTACAACTTTTCAACCATAAACAGTCCAGTTTTTATACCTTTTAGCCCATGTTAGTCGGGCTTTTTTATGCGCAGCTGTTAACACTGGTCTTTTTGGGAAGCCCTACTCCAGATATCAATAATGTTTCATGGTCCAATGGCACAGATTCACTGCATCAAAGATTCATTGAGGTAGAGAGTGGTCAGCAAGATGGAAACGAGCCAATGACAAGTGGAGGTAGCAGGGGTTCTAAATGTCCACTGAAATGTGATTAATCGTACTGTAGGAGCAGTTTCAAGAAACAAATGTCTTGAAGAGCTGGACAAGGTAGACAACGAGTCATAACAGGGCTGGTTTAAGGCACGATAGAGCAGTTCCTCTGAACAGGGTGCCAAAATTTAGTGGGCACAAAATACCCCAAAAATTCACTGATTTGCTGTAAATTTCAAGTAGGAGAGGGCGCACCAAAAAATCTTGCACAGGGTGCTGATAGGCCTGGGGCCGCTTCTGAGTCATAACACAGGCAAATTACCCATATCTTCCCCTAATTGCCAGAAAAACTCCATCATGCTGCAGAAAAGAGGCCTGCATACAAGAGCAGCTGTCAAGGAGAATGAGTTATAGTTAGTTGGTAGATATACTAAATGGAATTTGATTTCATCTGTCATTACTGAGCTTGCAGTAATTTTGATTATATTTTTCTCCCCATATCTTTCTTGTGAGTTGTCCCTGATTTTATACAGGGTCATGATAAAGTCCTTGTGCAGTTTTAAAATTTCATAACTTCCACTCTATACGTGATAAAATCAATCTGTAAAAAGGGTAAGGGAAAGAGTTTATTACAGTTTTACATACCTTTATTCTTGGGATTGTTAATTCTGAACATGTCCACTGTCATAACGTATACAAACCGAGATACGATTCTGAAGTTCTACAAACACGTTTTGCAGCTGATTTTCAATAATACCCTGATTCATATTAGTTATCCTAGTCTGAAGATCGTCTAAAGAGTTTTGTTGAATAAATAATAGTCTTAACATGTCTCCATAGAAAAAAATTCAATGGGTTCAAATCTGGCGAACGTGGTGCCCAAGAAATTGGTCCACCTCTTTCAATCCAACTATTAGGAAAATTTTCATTCAGAAACTGCCTAACACAGAGTAATGCAACAAGTTGCACCATCTTGCTGAAACACTATCGCCTATAAGTCCTAAACGTGTTAGTTCAGGAATAAAAGTAATTCTCCAGTATTTCCAAGTAACTCTCACTATTAATAACCCGTCGGACTTCCAGATCGTGGTTTATCATTGATGGAACCTATTTCTTTAAACTTTTCATCCAGTTCGTTATGCAATTCCTGTTTGGTGCATTAGCATTTCTAAAGGCACATGATGCAAGCTTATATAGCATCAGCCAAGAAAAAAAAAAAAAAAAAAACCCTTCTCATTTCACCCATCCACTCACTCCAAATGTTTGTCTAATTCTGCCTTGAATCTATTTAAGCTATCAACGTCTACAACGACAGATGGAAGTTTGTTCCAGCAATCAACCGCCCACTGGCTAAAGGCAAACTCACGTACGTTTATCTTACAACTGTCTTTCCTCAATTTGAATTTACATTGAGTGATCACTGAATTATGACCACCTACCTAATACTTCGTAGGTCCTTTTGCCCTCAGTACAGCAGCTATCTGACATGGCATTGATTCAACAAGATGTCGGAAGCGTTCAGGAAGTATCACCAACCGAGCTGTGTGTAATGCTGTCAGCAATGCAGGTGATTGGTGTATCCAGATGCCTGATATGCCTTTCCATGGTGTCCCACAAGTGCTCTGTGGAATTGATATTGGGGGAGTTCGGAGGCCAATCGATGTGCTGGAAGTCAGAACTGTGTTACTCAAACCATTCCTACACAGGTGCCCGATGGCTCGGTGCATTGTTATCTTCGAAGACCATCGCCATTCAGGAAAAAGTGTAATATAGCATGGTGTACACAGTCAGCAAGCAGTTGACAATAGCGGAGATCACTGACATGTTGTTCCACGTGCACCAGGGGTCCAAATTCCTGCCAGTGAAACATGCCCCACATCATACAAGCACCTCCATCGACGTGCACTTTTGATACCATGCATGATGGATGAAGAGCATCATGTTTTTGACGCCAAATCCATACCCGATCATCCATGGTGTGGAGTAAATAATGTGACTCATCCGACCAGCACACCTTTCATTCTTCTAACATCCAACTTGCATGCTCTTTGCACCAGACAAGTCTTTTAAGCCGATGAACCTTGGTTAGGAGAGGATGGCATAAGGGTCGTCTGCTGGTATAGCCCATATGTGCGAGCATGCGATGCATGGTCATGCCAGATATTGTTCCAGTTTGACCCACCTTGTATTGGGTAGTCAACTCTTCAACAGTATTGCACCTCTTCGCCTGTATGAGTTGTTGTACCTGGCGCTCACTTCTAACATCAACCTTTCGGTGCCCTTTGCCATTGGGCCATTGTTTGACCATTTTTCACTTTAAATATGGCAGCTCTCAAACACCCCACCAGTTCAGCAGTGTCCATTGATTACAACTCTGTCTTCTCCCACTCAACCATCCCTTTATCCATAGCAGCAATTTGCTTCTATTGCCGCACTGCTCCAATTTGTGCAGCAGTCTTCCATGTGCAACAGTATCAAAAGCCTTTCTAAGATCCAAATATATGACATCAAAATTATTCTTTGCATCCAGTTCCTTTGTGACCACATCATAGTATACAATCAAATTGGTTAGACAAGACTTCCACCTTAAAAAATCCATGCTTTGTGTGAGCTATAACTGAAGTCTTGTCTAGATGATCCTGCAGTGCTTCTTTAACCAGAGCCTCCATTAATTTCCCTGGAACAGAAGTTAAACTTACAGGTCTGTAATTACTTGTGTCGCTCTTTGATCCTCCTTTGTGAATTGGGGTCACATTTGCACATCTCCAGTCTATGGGTACCCCTCTGAGCCCAAGGAAGCTCTCATAATTATGGCTAAGAGTTTGCTTAATTCCTTTTCTGCCTCCTTTTATATAACTGGATCGATTCCATCCACCCGAGGTGTCTTTCTTATTCTTATGTTTATCTTCAACAATTTCTTCTCCACTTTCCTCTCAGTTATTACAAAATCTTCTAGCTCACTGCAAGAGTTTGATAAACCTCTGGCATTTCCCTCCCTGAATAACCCCTCATGTGTGAAGTAGATGCAAAATACTCATTTAGTTTGTTAGCTACCTGAGCAGGATCATCAACAGTTGAACCATCGACATCAAGTGGGCCAATCTGATTCATCTCCTTCCTTCTAGAGTGTACATAAGTAAAGAACTCTTTTCTGTTTTTCTTTGAATCCTTTGCCAAGGATTTCTCGTAATGTGGCTTGGCCTGCCTAACCTCCTTTGTGACTTGGTTACAAACCAGCTTATATCTATCAGAGGCTTTCGTGTCACCTGTTAATTTATATGTATCCCATGCATTTTCCTTCTCTGCCACGTCTCATTAGTTCATCTGACCTCCATTTAGGCCTAAACTTTGAACAATACTTCTTAGTTGGTAGGAAAAACCTAGTATCTTCCAAGATTAATTCTTGGAAGTATCTTCCAAGATTAATGCACCCATTTTGAATTTGCTGTTGGTGACATCTTCAATTGGTTCCACCGTATACAGGGTGTCTCAAAAATATTGGTACAAACGTTTAGGGGAGGTAGGTAACATCTAAAGGAATGTGAATCGCATAGGAACCCATAACCGGAAAAGTCACCGTAAGTAGGTACACGTCGTTGTTCATCAGTTCGCGAGAGGGAAAATTTCTGGTTTACTCATTTAAGCAGTAGTCGCCGCACAAAGAGCATGCATTGATATATGAACTGTGAGCTGGCAGACATGCACCTAGTATATGGATTAGCAGAGGGCAATGGACGAGCCGCTCAACGAATTTATGGAGAATGCTTCCCAGACAGACATATACCGGATCACCGTTTGTTTGCGCTTGTGCATCAAAATTTGTGCTATTATGGGCCATTTAGAGGTAACAGGAGTAGTGCGGGCAGACCACATTCGACGCGAACTCCCGCCATGAAAGAAAGTGTGTTGAATGCTGTCCAGAATAATCCTACTACCAGCACACATGCCGTTGCCTCTGCCTTAGGAGTGTCTCTTTGCAGTGTACAGCATGTCTAGCACGATGATACCTTACACCCCTTTCTTCTCCAAAGGGTTCAGTTACTGCTCCCTCAAGATCATCCTGCACGTGTGGCTTTTGCGCAGTGGTTTCTCCAAGAAAGTGTTCAAGACTTGAATTTTCCAGCCTATTGTTTGGTATCGGATGAGGCTTATTTCACTCGGGAAGGCTTATTCAATCAGCACAATGCTCATGTGTGTTCCCCCATACGGCACAACATTGTTTCGCAATAAGTGTGTGGGCAGGTATGGTCGGTGACTGCTTAGTCGGCCCATACCTGTTACCATCCCACACGAACTCCGCTAAATATCGGATCTTTCTTGAACAAGTTCTACCAGGATTACTTGACGATGTTCCAGCAAATGTGAGACGCAACATTTGGTTTCAACATGACGGGACGCCTACCCATTATGGAAGGTGTGTTCGTGACCATTTGAACAGGCGTTTTGGGTGTCGATGGAGTGGCCATAGTGGTTGGCCGAGTAAGTCTGGCCAACCACCACGGCCTGTCCCCCACACTCACCTGATTTATCGAGCCTTGATTTCTTTCTGTGGGGGCCCTCAAATCTATCATGTATGAATCGCCTGTGGAGATGGAAATTGATCTCGTGGCGAGACTCGTCTGCGCTGCTGCTGCTGTCAAAGAAACTTCAGGCATGTTCGACTGTGTCCGCCAATCCATGCTGCGTCAGTGTCACACATGCATCGCGTCTTATGGTGGAACCTTCGAGCATCTGTTGTAACATCATGAAATGCATCCATCTCGTACTCCATTGTTAATATTATGTCAAATAAATGTTTGCTACTAATTACGGTCTTGTGTCATTTCTGCTTCTTGTGCCTCTGCTACTAAAACATAACCGTGACGTTTCCGGTTATGGGTTCCTATGCGCTTTACATTCCTTTAGATGTTACCTACCTCCCCTAAACGTTTGTACTAATATTTTCGAGACACCCTGTAGAATTTAAATACTGTGTCAGACCACTATGGTGGTCTGAGACAGTATTTAAATACTCATTAAAGGAAGGGTTTTTTTGCTTTTTTCGAAAGCAAAAACGCTTACCTTTACCCCTACTAGTAGTAACCTCTTTCAGTAAATCCTACTTCAGCACACTGTGTTCCCTGCCACCTAGTGCTTCGTTTATTTTCAGATTCTTAACGTATGAAGAATCTACTGATAATCAGATCAAGAGTATATTACTCTCCCTAGTTGCCTCCCGAACACACTGCTGTAGAAAACAATCATCCAATCAATCCCAAAAAGCCTTGCTAGTATGTGTGACCAACCTACAAATTCCAGTCAATATCTGTGAAATTAAAATCTCGCACTATAAGATACTCTGATTTACTGACCCACTCTATTTCTCTGTACAGTTGTTTATTATACTCATCAGAATCATTAGGCCTAGAACACACTCCTACTCTCAATTTGCTTTCCCAATGCTTATGTCACAACAAACTGACTCGACACTGCACTGTCCATCCATGTCGACTGGCTGTACTTCCTTGGATTTTATGTGTTTCTTAACGTCTCTGATATACCAACAATATTTGCCTTTGATGTTTTGACCAATACCTCAAATTCTTTTACCAAACTCCTAACATTGGTGTACACGCAAGTATACATGCACCTGTTCTTATTCTTAGGTACCCTAACACAGTCCATGTATTTACTTGTCCCGCAATGACTCCCAGTTGTCCTGGAAATTTCCATTGCCTTACTTTCCAGGCTGCTGCTCATTCCAATAGAAGCAGTGAAAGAATCACTTTCACATCTGCCAACGGCTACTGTTAATCTATTAGTCCGCATATCCCCCCAAGCTAGCAATTCCCGACCCATCTAACAGTGCCTCAATAGTATCAGCAAATATTCTTGCACCCTTTCTACTTAAGTGTATCCCATCCCTGTTGAAGCAGTCTCTCCTGTTAACAAGCGCAGACCAGGCTGAGAAAAATTCTTCCCCTTCAGCCCTGCACAATCTCTCCAGGGCCGAATTGATTGACAAGGCTCTCATCATATACCCCCTCCTATTGTCTCTGGGCAGAATTGCAGACACTTTCAAATTCAACTCTAACTCACGTTTTTTTTATTTTTATTTTTCAACATTGACCTGTACTTAAGTAATTTCGCCGGTCTCCTACTGTTAATATCATTAGTGCTAATGTGTACAACAATATCACCTTTTGTGCCCTTAAAAGATGATATCTTCTCTACAGCGTCAGTTCCCATTACATCCCATTACGTTAGAACTCATTACATCTTTGTTGTAATGGGTTCTAAACCTTTTTTGTACTGTGATTACTGACTTACTCGGCCAACCACAGCACAGAATTTACTTTCTCTCCTATCGAAGCCATTTGGTCAAGCCTAATTCTGCAAAAAAATAAAAAATAATAATAATAAAATTTTTGTTAAACTACGATAAAATAAATGAATCATTCTTAGTACTAAACTTAACTAAATTGCATTTCTAACGTTTTTTACAGATTGATTTTATCATGTATAGAACGGAAGTTATGAAATTTTAAAACTGCACAAGGACTTTATAATGACCCTGTATATTCTGTAACAGGATATTTAGTCTAAAAATGGAATGTATCAAGTTAACTAGGCTCACTGACTGTCCGAAGCAAGAGCCAGATACCCAAAGACCTTGCGACCCAGGTACACAAAGACTCTTAGGAAATACCATGATGGAGCTTGATATTAGAACTAAGAATTAACCTATTCTACTACTGCAGATACTATAGGAAGATACAGTGGAATTTTCGAGTACTTATAATAATGATAACACATAAATAAAACATGAGCCAGAACCAGTCAATTCAAACGCGTGTGCTGCTGTACCCTGGAGTTCGACTACTTGCTAAAGCGGCCGTTTTTATGGGGGGAAAAAAAAAAATGTATCCCTTAAACTAGTGAACTTTCGATTAGGCATGCTACATATCCCTAATTTTGGAAATTAGAGGTATGTGGTATTTGCTACAAAAATGATAAGAGTATAATGGTTTGAGCAGGTTGAGTATTGCGATATACACTATATTAGATAGTATTATTTTATTTACAGTTGCATTCATTAAACTGATGAATGTAACCTGGAATAAAAGTTATGAGCATGCGCAGCTTCTTTATTTCCTTTTATTATAAGTGAAATTACAATTAAGGCCTCATGAATAATTTTCGTCACTATCATCAGAGTGATGCATAATATATAATGTTAAGTCTGGAAGTTTTAACGCAATCGATGAATAATGATAATAAAAAAAAAAAAACCTTGCAGGATTAATGTATAAAAAATCATGTATACACGTGTAGTTTCAAAGGTAATCGTTGATTGCTTCTGAAGTTATAGTAGATAAAACTTCTGTTAGTTTTGTGCCAATTCAAAGGTTTTTATTACTTGTATTAAAAACCTATACAGCGTAATAATTATATTTGAAATTACTTCGTACTGCAAGAAAAAGAAAAACATTTCTTTCAGTCTAGCCACTAGTTTAATGACAGTTGTATGGCAATAGGTAACCAGACAGAAAAAACAGACACAAAGAGGGAGAGAGAGAGAGAGAGACTGTCATACTGAGAACTGCGATGTAAGTGAAGCCAAGAAACGAATTCTCTACAAGCCAGAGAACAACTAAACTAATTCGACAAGCAAGGCTTTATTATTAGCGTGTGACACAGTTCCGCGAATAGCAACAGAACTTACCCCACAAGAGACCTTGATCTCATTTAGGGATAATCCTATTGTTTGGGCTTTTTTATTTCCTTTTTTTTTTTTTTTTTTTGTCTTTGAGACTTGTCAAATCTCTCGCACAGTGTTGCCCAATATAAGGTGTTTCTTACAAAGCTTCGCAGTACTATACTTAATTTCTTATGTTTTAAATTCGCTAGAAGGAAAATTATTCGAAAAAGCAGCACACCCACAGTAAAATTAGCGCACATGTATTATGCTGGTGTCATTACAGTATATCTTACTGTTACCTAACCAAATGTGCTTCAACATCACAGCTACGTAATTAGTTATGTAACACCTACCATATCGCATATTCTCCTTTCCAATGCAAATTTTTATGAACAGATGAAATATTTTTCATCTTTTATTATTATTTTTATAGCTTCACGTTCAGTATACTTAAAGTCATGAATGAAATTCATATGGAATTATACTTTATGACTGATAACGCATTTGTTATTTTATATACACTGCCTAACAATTTATTAGAGAATTCAGCGCTTCAATATCTTCATGACTCTCGTCGTAAAGGTATAAAATAGCGGTGGTACAACACGGGTTCTCTCGTTATTCTGAAAGGACCCTGTCACCTAAAGAGTGTATCTGATTATCCTTGAAAAGCAGGGTCATCCCATAATGCTCAAGTTGTGCCCGAAAGGCGATGTAAGTCAATAAATTAATTAAATACATGTTATAGATTATAATGCTGATGAAGTTGGATAATCCATTTTCCAAAGAATTCGTTTTAATCAGATTTTTTTTAACCGATTATGTACAAAATATGGTTTACAAGAGAAGATGGATAACAGAACTCATTCACATTTATAAAATCCTGTATAGTGAATACTAATATTTTACACAGTTATCCTTGCATATTCATATTTGTTAGAAAGAATGGGGGAAAAAATCATTTTAACAAACTAATTTTTTTAAAAAAAATTGTGTGTACACTATTTCAACGATATGTAACCCTTTTTTTTTTTAAATTGAAGATGAGAGTAGTATTGAAACTTTCTAAGAGGCTAAGGTACGCAGGGGTATACTGCCTATAATTAACTTACATTGCTGCTGCGTAGGCAGAAAAGAGGACTGAGCAAAACTGAGGATGTTTCTCAGAGTTCCTAAGATCTGCGGACCGTATTCTTCTTCAAGAATTTTTGGAAGAAGGATACGGTCCGCAGATTAGACACCACTGCAACATTTTACAAGTTAATCAAGAATTATGACTTAAAGTAACTTTGAAGATTAAAACTTTTATTACAACTCGAAAAAAAAAATAATTACTATTAGTATTAAAAATATAATACATAAGTTATGTAGTTATGTATTATATTTTAAAAAACTTCAGAAGTACTTATCTAAAGTATAATATCATAGTTATTTTTATTAACAAAATTTGTTAATAAAAATATTTTAGCGTATCGATTATTTTTGTTAGTGAACCCGTCATGTTTTTCATGTTTATATTGTGGATATAATGTTTTTCTCACAGACCAATTTGCATGCTTTGAGGCCTGAAACCCAAGAATATCTAGAGCATGGACGGAGAAACCGTACGTAGAAACCGTAGTTAGTCAGTCTCCCTACGGCTGAGACTGACTAACTACATCCGGATATCTTATTATACTTCTAGAATCCTGGGTTCTTTTAAAATTCCTTCAGTTTATGATTGTACTCGAACCAGACCTCTCCAAATGAGAGACAAGTGACTGGTTAGGAACACTAACCAGTTACATAAGCATTTAATAAATAAAAGGAAGTAAAAATATTAAATTTGAAAATTCGGCAGGATTGAGAATAAGAACAACTGCCGAAAGGTGATCTATGCTTTCTTTAACATCATGTGCATCACAAGCTGATCCGCTAATGTCATTTGTCATCGTCAGGAATCAACTTATTGCTGCCATCCAATTCCAGCCTCCAATACTGTCAGTGACAAAGTCGCCCCCCAATTCTTATTAAAATATCGGCCCTTACATCATCAATCGTTTGCCAGTTATATTCAGCTCCATCCTTCATACTCTTTTTCAATCCTTACCAATGGAATATCTATCTTGTCAGACTATTAGCAAAAACTCCCACTCCCACTCTTCTGAACTACCAATGACTGATCCCCAATGCCTCCAGTTTTCTCAAGTTGCTAGAGAAGGTACTTCGACCGTTCTCACCAAGCAGAATCTTCCGATTTCACCTCCATAGACCCATTAGTTCATTCCGAACAAAACCATTGTCACCAAGGTCCTTGCTACTACAAACATCATCCTTCCACTTTTGAAAAGTCTGCTGAGCTCGAGGTCGGTCACCTATATCGATGTTTAAGCGGCATTCGACGCAGCCAACGTGCTTGCTTTGCTTCAGCTCTTACGTAGAAAGTCACTTCCTCATTGGTGGATATGTTCTGCTCTTTTTGTCCTCACTTCTTCATAACAGGACAATCAAGCTTCTTGCTGTGAACAGAGTTTTTACCAGGCAATAACATCTAGAGTCCCACAAGCTGCAGTTCTTTCCGAGCTCCTATTCAATGCGCTCAGCTCCCCATTGGTTAGCAATAGGACGGATCTGATTGTTACGCCGACGACTGCGCGGGTAACAATGATTATAATCATCATCCTCCCCACACCAGGTGGAAAAGGCCAGTTCGAATCTTCAATGACTCTTGCGGGCTCTTTTCACACTGTGGCTAAGTTAGTCAGTCTCAGGTGTGGACACCAAGGCTCCCCCGGAATTCGAGTTTCTCGTCCAGAAAAACAAGCGATTCGACCAGAGAACACATGCAATTTATGGACATAATATACATGGGCAGATAGGACAGTATTGCGTGTGACCCTAATATGAAAATTTTTCTTTTTTTGTTACTCCAACGATATCAAGCTAATGATAATCTTTTCCAGATAACAGACTCCATCAACAGAGTTTTCCTTGACATCACCACATTATCTCGCAATTTGATCTAAAAAATCAACTGCTGTAATTCCGTCTTTTCGCTGAGACAGACCCCTACTGCCACCCAGTCTATGCTTTATGGAGTCTCTATACCTATGGTCTCCAGTCACTTCAAGGTAATGTTTGACCCTAAAATTCAGATTGAATTCCGATCTTGAGCAAATACGTTGGCAGAGCAACCACAGTCAACTACATTCAGACCGTCGCTTATCAACTTCTTTTATATGCAGCTGAAATTTGGGCATCGGCCTTTCCCACTACAATAAAATCCAATCCATCTTTGAATCGGAATTTTGGCTGTTCAAATGGGCAATTAGGCCTGACGTAGCCGAGTGGTCATGGGCGCGAGTGCAGTAGCACGCGCTCTTTGAGTGGACCGGGGTTCAAGCCCGTGACTTCTAAATACGATTAATGTTTGTATTGATTGATTTATTGTAAACTCCACTGACCTGGTGGTCGTGTTGGAGTATAAACAAGAATATTTTTTTTATTAAGAATAAACTTCCTCTTCAGTGCAGAACAATAGCAATCGTTCAAATGCTGCTTATCAAAGTATAGGCAAGTATAAGCTAAGTATAGGCTCGTCGCTACAGTTATAGGCCAAATTTCCATACCATCTTTCTGATATACGACGGAGAGTCCCCCAGCAGCTCTTAGGACAACTCCCAAGCTTTGTTCTCAAAAAACTCGAGTTCATCTTTATGATCGTTTTCTGCCAGCTCAGACGTTTTCACTGTCACACACAACAGCTGACATTGTCACCGGTCAGATATTTCTTTCAGCTGTGCGCACTGTCATCATCTCTGAAACTTCAAGATAAAACTTCATGACTGACTAGATTCGATTTCATGTAATTCTCATTGAGTTTCGGATTGTCCTTTCAGGTCTTTTTTTTTTTTTTCTTTTTTTTTTTTTTTTTTTTTTTTTTTTTTGCGTTTTCAGGGTTGCTGTCACTTTTTTTTTTTTTTTTGCGTTCTACAGTGATATTATTTTATTATTTTTTTTTATTATTTATTTATTATTATTTATTTTTTTTCTTTTGCACCACGGGAAAATCTAAATAAATATATATGTTTTTTTTTTTTTTTTTTTTTTTCTCTCCTCTGGAGTGGGCCCCTAGAGGAATCTGGCCCACCTTTTGGCAACATCAGGTGGATCAGAGTCTCGTATTGAGACAGTACGTGATTAGCTGAGACTAGCCCACCTTCCCGTGGTGTGGACGAGTACCCAGAATCATCTGTCCAGGTGACTGATGCTTCTGGGTAGCCAAGTGGCCAGAACAGAACAACAGAACACACACATAATACACACAAACCGACGTCACACACATATCTGGCCCATTTGTAGTGATACTGTTCTTCACAGAGATACGAGGCGGAGTTGAACTAACGTTCTAGGAGCCGCCCATTACAAAAACATGTCCACATGTCCTTTCAGGTCAGCTTAATTTGCTCTTCATGTAAATTATTATTATTATTTCTCCTGATGATTCTTTTCTTTTTCTTTCCTCTCCCCATCTCGTGACAAGTACTGGTACTAAGTACACAGAGTGTTTCTTATGGCCGGCTATTATTGTTATTCGTCGAGGAAATCTCTGACTGCCCTACAGGTATTCAGGATTGCCACTTTTTTGGAGTTCCTTGTAAATGTTCTCTGGGAAACCTATTGTTGCTAGGTTCTTGTGTAGGCTCTTTGGCACAATGCCGGTGGCTGACACGGTGATTGGGATGGTCATTAACTGTTCTATCTGCCACATCTCTTTCACCTCCTCTCTTAGACCTGTATACTTCCTGATCTTTTCCTAATAGATTTTCTGCAGGTTGCCAGTATCGGGCACCGATGAGTCACTTGCCACTTCGGGGTCCTTGGCGATGTATATCCTGTAGTTCCTGGCGTTGATTACCTGATTTTGGATGGCGAGCATGACTCCTTCGGTGTCGGGTAAGAGCCTCCCGCTCGTGAGCCTGTCTGCGTGGGTAGCACAGTGGTGTCGTCACCGTCTTCCCCACACCGGATGGAACAGGCCCGGGTTCGACTCCCGTCGATGACGCGAGGAACTTTAGTGGGCTTTTTCCACTCCGTGGCTGAGTTAGTCGGTCTCAGGCGTAGATAGCAAGGGTTTTTTCCCTCAGAAACTGAGGTTTTTTCGTCCAGAAAAACAGGCAAATCGACCAGAGAACACACGCAATTTACAGACACGAATACGGGTTAAAGTAATCATTTATTTATTTATTTATTTACGGGTAACCCTAATATAGTAATTTGATTTAATTTTGCTCGTAAGCCATGTGTTGAAAACCATCTTATCTATGTAATCTTGATGGAGATCATTATAGTGTCTGCCATGGAGTGCCTTTTTCGCCCATCTTTCCGTCTTTGTTTCTTCTGTCTATGTGATTGGCGTCTCCTTGTTGAGGTTGAGAGGTATGTGCCTTTTGTCTATTTTACTCATGGCACGTTAGATTGGTGTTGTGTTTTCCTGAGAGTAATCTCCCAGGTTTTCAATCGCCTTCTTCTGTTGTTCGATGAAACCTCTCAAACGCCGCCTCTTTCCTTCTTTTTGGGCTATGGTAAGTCTCTCGATGGCCGACATCGAGTGGTGTTGGACTTGGCGCATCATGCCCTTAGTCGCCCATGCGCCATAAAAGCCGAAACCAAACCAAACCAAATTGGATGGTGTTGGCGCCTATTGGTCTTCATTATCCTGGTTGATCTCAAAATCTCCTCCAGCTCAGTGTTAGTCCAATCTATGATCCCGAAAGAGCATGTTAGTATTGAGACTGCATAGGTGTTTACGGCCCTGACCATTTTCCTGCCATTCAGCTTTAATTTTAGCAGGCTTCTCAGTCTCTGATGACATTTCTCAGGCCTTGATTTCCTTCATTATTATTATTATATTGTTTCTCCCTGATTAGGGGGTTCAACCTCGTGACGGGTATTGATATCAAGTACACAGGGTGGTTTGTTATGTCTGATGTTACTGTTGGTCGAGAAACTCTCTGACAATCCTACAGGTGTTCAGGATTGCGACTTTCTGGAGTTCCTTGTAGGTGTTCGCTGGGAGACATATTGCTGCTAGGCTGTTATGAAGGGTCTTTGGCACCATACCGATGGTTGACACGATGATCGGGATGGTTGTTACTTGTTGCATATGCCACATCTCTTTGATTTCCTGCTTAGTTTCGTGTATTTCTTCATTTTTTCCCTAAGGGTTTTCTGCAGGTTGCCAGTGTTGGGTACCGATATGTCAATCAGATAGGTAGCCTTCTCCTTCTTGTCCACAAGGGTTATATCCGGTCTGTTGTGCCGGATTGTTCTATCCGTTATTATGGCGAGGTCCCAGTACAGCTTGTGGGTTGGGGTCTCTAGTACTGCCTGGGGTTCGTACTTGTAGTACGGTTCACTTCCTTCGATCAACTGGTATTTCCCTGCTAGCTTCTGATGTATTATCCTGGCTGCCTGGTGGTGTCTATGAGTGTACTCAGTCTGGGTGATTACCTTGCATCCCGCGGTGATGTGTTGGATGGTTTCTGAGGCCAGGTGACATCATCGTAATGTGTCGTCGGACACTGCGGGCTCCCTGGCGATGTATTTTCTATAGTTTCCGCTGTTGATTACCTGGTCTTGGATGGCAAGCATGAATCCTTCAGTCTCAGGGAAGAGCGTCCCGCTCGTGAGCCATGCATTGGAAGCAGTTTTGTCTATGTGACCCTGATGGAGCTGAGTGTAGTGTCTGCCATGGAGTGTCTTCTCTGTCCATCTTTCTAGCCTCGTTTGTTCCTACTGGTTGGGAGGGGACTCCTCGCTTAGGTGGAGTGGGGTATACCGCTTGTCTACCTTCCTTATGGGCTGGTGGGGTGCTGCTGTGTGTTTCTAGAAGTAACCCTTCGTGTTAGCAATTTCTGTTTTCTGTTGCTCGATGAAGTCTATCAGGCCCCGTCCTCCTTTCCGAGCAATTGTCAGTTTCTCCACGGCTGACTTCGTGTGGTGTTGGCGACTCTTGGTCATCATCGTCCTTGTCTTTTTCATGATATACTCCAGCTCGGTGTTAGTCCAATTTATGAACCCGAAGGAGTATGTTAGCACTGGGACTGCATAGGTGTTTATGGCTTTAACTGTGTTCCCTCTGTTCAGCTTTGCTTTCAACAGGCTTCTGAGTCTCTGATGATATTTTTCAGTCAGTCAGGCCTTAATTTCCTTGGGCTGTAACTGCTGAGCCTTCATCATCCCCAAGTATTTGTAGGCCTCTCCCTCTGCCACGGTTTCGATTTATTTACCAGGCTGCAGCTGGTAGTTTCGGTTGACTAATTTTCCCTGGTGCAATTCGTGGATCTTGCATTTGTCTAGACCAAATTCCATCCTAATATCATTGCTGAATTCTTCAGTGATCCGGAGTAGTTTAGCATTAGCATTAGCATTAGTAGAGGCATTTAATGCAAGAAAGCAAGCTTATGCAGCATCAGCCAAAAAAAAAAAAAAAAAAAAAACCCCACTTCCACTTCACCCCTCTGTTCGTTCAAAAAATCTGTCCAGCTGAGCCTTAAACTTATTTAGGCTATCAACCTCCACCACAAGGGAGCGGTTGCTGGAGTTGCTTCTCGGTTCCCGCGTAGAGCTTGATGTCATCCATGTACATAAGGTGGGTGAGGGCGTACATGTTCTTCCTTCCTTCTTTGAGGTTATATCCGTACTTGCTGCCGTTGAACATGGTGAATAGCGGGTTAAGTGCTAGACAATACCACACTGGGCTCAGGGCATCTACCTGAAAAATTTCTTTCCTGATGGGGATTGGCCTGGTAGTGATGTTCTCGACCTTAATGGTGGTACTCCATTTCGCCATCGTTTCTCTTAGGAAGTTTTTCACTACCGAATTAACTTTGTAGATGTTCAGCGCCTCTATTAGCCAGCTATGAGACATGGAGTCGAAGCCCTTGCGGTAATCGATGTAGGCTGTGTATATGTTGCGGCTCTTCTTGTAGGCTTGCTCTCTATAACCGCGGCATCAATGGTTAATTGCTCCTTGCATCCTTTGCTCAGCCACTTGCATCCTTTCTGCTGTTCGGCCATTATGTTCTGGCTCTCCAAGTGGTCTGATATCTTCCTGGTTATGCAGCTGGTCAGTATCTTGTACATTGTTGGGAGGCAGGTGATTGGCCTATATTTCGCCGGGTTTCTCGTATCTTCGTCTTTAGGCTTCAGATATGTGATTCCTTAAGTGAGAAACTTCGGGATTGTCTCTGGGTGCCTTATCATTCGGGTGAACTGCTCTGCCAGGTGCTCGTGCGTACAAGTGAGCTTCTTGTGCCAGTAGTGTGTACGTTATCTATTCCTGGAGTTCGCGCCAGTTGTGAGAGTTCTTGATTGTCTGTTTTACTTCTTTTTCTTCCCGAATCTCCCATTCTCTCATCTCTTGTACGTCCTTGGTTTTCTTGCGTTCTAGTTCTATCTAGGGGGCTCGGCTGTTATGTCTTACTTCCCTGCTCCATATGTCGCCCCAGAACTCCTCAATCGTCTTCTGCTCGGGCTGTCCATTCCCTTATTTCTCGTCTTCTCCGAGACTCCTGTAGAAGGCTCTTTGATCCTCATCGAAGATTCGATTGTTCGTTTTCCTCCGGGAGCTCTCTTTGTACCGGCGTAGTCTTGCTGAGTGCTGAATTATTATTATTAGTAGCAGTAGTAGTAAAATAGTAGTAGTACTGGCAAATGATGCAAGAAAGAAAGCTGATACAGCACCAGCAAAAAAAAAAAAAAAACTATCCACATCATCTGTCCATTCCTTCTAATAATATGTCTCACTCTTTCTTAAATTTATTCAAGCTATCTACCCACTTCCACAATACCAGATGCTAGTTTCTTCCAAAAATCAATTTGGCACTGGCTGAAAGCAAATTTTCTCGCATCTGTCTTGCATTCATCCTTTTTCAATCTGAGTTTATGTCCCCTTGTATGCGTAGTCTGAGAAAGAGTTCGCATACCATCATCATTTTACTCATTTCCATTTAAAGTCTCAAACATTAAATCAGGTCTCCTCGAAATTGTGTAGTTTCTAAGAGCTGCAGTTTTCAGAATCAAAGTCTTCTGTCGTAAGAGCATCCCTTTCCGTGTGTTCTTGACTAAACCGGTTGCTCTTCTCTGTACCCATTCCAAGAGATCCCCATCTTTCTTCAAGTGAGACTTCCAGACCTGTAGGAAACACTCAAGATCTGGCTTTACCATTGCTTTATAAAATAGGATAATCAATCATTATATAATAAGTCAATAAATCAATATTCAGTAAATCAGTCTTCGTTTACTGAATGTTATCAAAGTTATGCTGTGTAATAATTTTTTGTATTTTTAGATATATCCGCTGGTATTGTACATATGAGTTTATACTAGTATATCATGTATTATTTTTATTTATTTCAATAAAATTTCAAGGGTAAAGTCAATCATTAAGTCAACATTCAGTAAATCAGCCTTGATTTAATGAACGTTGGCATAGTTCTGCCATTCTTTCAGATGGTGTAGAAATCTTAAGAGTTTTTTTTTGTTTTTTTTTTAACATATCGGTTTAAATAAATTTTCATCCTATATTGTAATGTTATTAAACATACAGATTTTTAAACTCTCCGATTTCAAGCAAAATAAATGTGATTTCTGCTAGAAGGTTCACTCCTATAAATTATAATCTGAAGAACTTGGAAATGTTCTTACGATTACGATGTCGATCGTCTGACATCATCAACCCCGATTACTAAGTTAAAGCTATCGTTGGCATGGGTCGTCGTCATTGAGCATACGGAGGAATGACATTGCCTGCTGACGGCGTTACCGCCCCACTGCTGTTATACGAGACACAAGTGACCATTGGAGCTGTTGATAGCCAATTCAGCTTTGCCCCCGTTGCTACACACAGATCTGCCATTCTCCAGATGGCGTAGAAAGAGGGGCTACGTTCTGTATAATGCTCTACTGCTGCTAAGTTTAGTTGGAACTTGAACTGTACTAGACTCTTTTCCCTCTAGCTTGGGAGTTCGTCACGTGATCCGCATAACAAAAAATTTTAACGAGCTACCGCTGTCCACATCAGAGCAGAAAACAGAGCGAATAGCATCACATACAGCTACTGAGGTTGTTTTACTTATCTCTTCTAAACCCTCTTTAGCAGCTACCAAACTGGCTTAGCGCACACGTGGTAATTAATAGTTAGTTATAGAATACAGGAATCTAAACACCCATTTCAAAAAGGATCGACCTATTGGAAAGGGTTCGGAGGCAAGGCAACCTACTGTAATCCAAAAAAACGTTTAATCGCCAGATGCAATATCAGCACTTTTCATTACATGTAATAGATACACATTACTTATAAACTAGGAGAGGAGTTAAAAGTGCTTCAGGGCGAAAATGGTCATAAGTACAGGTGCTTTAAGTGACCGTATTTCAAACACACGTGACTGCTAAATACGGTGCTGTTTCTTGAATTCTCTCTGGCAGTGAACTCCTCTGACCGTGTGGTCGTATCGGCGTATAAACGGAATTTGCCAAGCAGGAAGAAAGATGTCATTATCCCTCTGTATAAGATGAATGATGAGATCGCATTTGAAACACTGAATTTAGGTCTGTGGGCGACCAGATTGATGACGAGGTGCTATGTCCATATGAAAGATGGTTTAGAAGGTGTGGACTGCAAATCTTGGCAACTTGACACCTTAAATGGTTCTTGGCGCCTCCGTAGTCAGGTGAACAGGAGCAGCAGTGCGTAACACACGCTTCTTGATTAGACCGGGGTTCGAGCCCGTGACCACCAAAGTACGGAGGACACGGAAAGGTCAGGGAATGACCACCGCATATCCCCGGAGCAATATGGCCTTAGTTGCTAATGCTCCTAAAAACCAAATAACAACAACAACAAATGGTTCTTAAATATGGCCCTGAAGAGGATCAGCAAAATGAATAAAGGTGGTACATACATCTGTTCTTGTCTTTCATTGATAAGAAAGGCAAGGACCAGAGAAATAAATTGTAAAATCTTAGGGACTCAGAAGACGGGATCTCATTAAGTTTACTTTTGGGCAGCGTGTTGTAGAACGTTGGAATAAACTGCCCATGCTGCAGAGGAGAATTTTTTAATAAAGTTTTGCTGGAGTTTCAGATGTGCAAAGGGGTGGCTGTAAGCGCGTACACGGTTTGTAAGAAACTGCACTGCACAGGTTTTCATGCACAGATACTTCTCAAGTTGAGAAGTATCAGTGTCGTTTGCAGTGGTGCGTAGTTCGTTTTCTAAGACCACAGAACAGTGGAAACAGATCCATGGAATGATGAGCCGCGTTATACGGTCTTCAGATCAGGCGGTCGATGTGGGTGTTCTGAATGCCTAGGAGAAGGCATCCACCGCACTGTATTGTGCCCACCACGAAATTCGGAGGAGGTGGAGTTATGCTTTTGGGTTGTTTGGCGTGGTTCGAACTCGGACTGTTGGTTTTAACGCCAAAAACCATCAATGACGAGTCTCATCTTAAACAGTCCCTATGTTCCTACGACATCTTAGACAATCCCTTGATGCTCACACTCTGGCAGTTCGATGCAAATGATATTCCCTCCATTGTCCAGTATGATAATACAGTAGTCTATTTCATACAGCCACCAGTGTAAAAATCTGGTTTGAGGAAAACAAAATCAAATTCAGCTACGGTTGATGCAGTCAGGAGTTATTCGACTTCGTTCAACTGCACAAGATTGGCATAGACCACAAAAGTGTCGCCTATGCCCGTATTCTGCAGTTGAACAGATGACTATACTATACTATAATAAATGAGGAATGAATACAAATTCCTATTTCCTGCTAGAGAAACTGGCCGAGAGTGTTCTACAACGGATTGATGCTTTGACTGGAATAAAGATGCGCCTTTACTTTATTAATACATATCATAAAAACTTGTTTTTTCCAAATTCTAATACTTTTGGTAAGGTAGTATATACGTAGAGATTTAAACAAAGATAGGGTAATCGGAGAGAAGAAGCAGAGTGATTTGTTCTCATACCGAGATTAATTAGAGAAAACTACTACCTAATTTCTTAGAACAACTTACGTAATTAAATGTACTAGACAAACAAACGAAATTAAAAGATTCATTTAACCAGGAATAATCACTTAACCATACAGTTGCAGAAATAATAATTTTGCTTTAAAGACCAGTGTTGCACAAACGTTGCTTCTTGGCATCGTTTTAACAATGCTAGGGTCGTGGCACGGGGCGCCTTGGAGAAACTAAAACTCCAGGCAGCACTAAAAAGGCACTTAAAAAAAAAGAACAACGTAATAACAGCACGATTTAATACACAGAAACTGCTTGACTTAAAGTCTATGTTTTTCCCAACACAAAAATACCCAAGTGTATAAAAAACAACAATAAAGTTTAATTTCAGAAATTTCGTGGCACCCTGAAAATAGACATCGCTTTTGTTAGGGCAGGCCCCGATTGTACCTAACATCAAATAAACGATGTGAAGCCCTGATAAGGCGACAATAAAACAGATCCTTGTATAGTGAGAAAACTTAGAGAAATTTTGCTAACATTGTACTTTAGCTGATGGACTTTTGCCACTTGAATCTTTTGGATTATGCGAAGTTTCAATCAGCTACTTCATCAACCTTTGACATTTCCTTTCTGAATCGTCCGTTTTGTAGACATACGTGGGTGCCGCCCTCTGTCGTGTGAAGGCCATTAATGTGTTTCCCACGAAAGTAAGCATCCTCTAGGCCTCTGAAACTGTGCTGCATGTTGATAGTACTCCCCCGAACCATGAAATATTCATTAATTAACCGACCAAAGCTTTCGTTGGCATGACAACACGTGGCCTTTATTCTATTTACTAAGAATTAACTTACTCCCGGAGAATAACCTAAAAAATTCAATAGTCGTAATATATAAAGGTCGCACTCGGTAATTCGTAGCCGTTCCTCAGTGGCTCATCATAAATATCACTCCATTTATTTTCTCAATTTAATTGAAATTACATAATTCGTAGCCGTTCCTCAGTGGCTCATCATAAATATCACTCCATTTATTTTCTCAATTTAATTGAAATTACATTAAGTGCGGCTGCTCATGTTCGAAAATTTTTAAGCGATTGCAGGTGACCATTTAACATTCCACTCGTCCACCTTTCAGTACTGTTCTGAAGTCGGTAGACATGAAACAGTTCTTTATAAAGATGTAAAGAGAAAATAAAACGATATTAATAGCAGGATTAAACCTACAGGTATCTGGTATAACTGAATCATTTTTCTTCGGGAAAGTCGGGAAGAAAAACGCTGAAATTAAACTGTCTGTTTTTCTCATACAGAAAAACAGACAAACCGATTCCAATACGCAATTCACAGACATGATATATTAGTGCTTCAAGGCTGTAGTTTTCTTGGGGAAAATTCTAAATAACTCAACCCAACTTTAGTCTACTCCTGAGAATGCATGTTTTACCTAGGGAAAAAAAAAAAAAAGCGATACAAATCGAAGAATTGGACGCCAGCTAAAACAGCTGGCGTCCAATGTGTTTTATTCAATTTATTTTTTAAAAAATAAGCATATGAAAAAAATGAAATTGAAACCAAACACTGCGACACAATGCTTTTGAACATACTGTTTTTACAGGAAATAGCTTTAACTGTGATATTACTATAGCTTTAGTAATAACTGCCATCTCTCCTTTCATCATTGCAGAAATGGAAATGTTTCCATTAACTTCCGTGTCCATATTCTGTTTTTTTTTTTTTTTTTTTTTTTTGTGGAAAGATTATCTGTGGTTGGTTTGTTTTAAAGGTTTACTAGAGGCAACAACCACACCAGAGGCATGCCATCGTGTCTATAAATTGCATGTGTTCTTTCGTCATTTTGATGCTTTTGTGGAATTAATCCGACTTTCCGAGAGGGAGGAAAACCATGCAACCCTCTCCCGAGAACAAATAACTAGAAAACCCGTGTGAAAAAAGCCCATAAAAATTCCTCTGATCCTGTTGGCGTGTATTTCCAAACTTCAGCTGGTGAGGGAAACGAATCACGGGCTTACATCAGCAACGATCCCACGAAACAGGAGACGAGATTAAAAAGCTTTTAGCCTCTCATAGCAAGAATGCTGGAAAGTGTGAAAACCCACTTATTTTTCAACATAGCCTCCCCACTCCTTAAGTCAACACACTTTCTGGAACGATCCACTAGCTTTTATAACCAGTTCAAATAAAATTCGGAAGATTTTGATTCAAACCAGTTGTTGACTGCATCCATCACAGCATTATGACTGTCAAATTCCTGTCCTTTCAAGTCCTTTTTGGGATTTGAAAATAGAAAATAGTCGGGTGAAGCGGCGAGTAGGGCGGACACTTTAATGGTGGACACCAAATTCGGCGAGTAGGGTGGACACTTTAATAGTTCGAACCCACAGTCACACAGTGTTGCCTGAGTCACAAACGCTGTGTGCGTCGGTGCATTGTCTTTATGCAAGATGACACCTTTGGCCAATTTTCTCTTGCGCTTCAATTCCTCGCAGAAATGTCTCAGTAGGTTATAATAATACTCCGCGTATAGTGGCACCTCGTTCCAGGAAATTAACCATGATCACTCCTTCTGCATCCCAGAATACGGATGCCATGACTTTCCTAGCCGACTTCTGCACTCGAAACTCTTTAGGAGGGGGAGAAGAGGGATGCCTTTACTGTTTCGATTGTTCTTTTGTTTCAGGGTCGAAGTGGTGCACCCATGTTTCATCCATGGTGACATACCGCCCCTCAAACTGAGCTTCATTATATCATCAAAATTTCTTCCGACTAAATGGTTAAAATAAATTTATTAAAATAAAAATGATATATACATAAGATAAAACAGAAATAAAATAAGATAAAAGCGTTAAAATACAACAAGATAAAAGAGTTAAAATATATATAATAAAAGCGTTAAAATACATAGATAGTAGCTTTCGAAGCGAAGTGCCTCTTCATCAGCTAGTGTGTGAATGGTGTACTTCAGTATATATTGATAGTTACAATAGCACAAGTCAGCTGGGCATGATCATGTATCACGAGTCTGGTGCCGGTAAAGCAGAATTACGTACACGTGATGATCGCCAGCGCTCATCGCACTGCAATACAGTACATTCTATAATAGGGTGTAAGTGTGCTCCCATCGTCCGATTCATAGTACTATTGGTGGCTATGTGTAGTGCTTCAAGCCATTAGCGCTGGTGGTAATCACGTGAACAATCGACGATTTCAATGTCCCGTTGGGGATCAAGATTGTGTTGCTCAACCCAATAATATTCAGCGACTGCGGAGCGTTCAAAATTAGCGGTTCGTAGAGCCACCTCATGTTCAGAAACCCGATCTTTTAATCTTCTACCAGTTCACCTACATAACAGTCGATGATTGAAATCGTCGACTGTTCACGTGATTACCGCCAGCGCTCATGGCTTGAAGCACTATACATAGCCACCAATAATAGTACTATGAATCGGACGAGGGGAGTACACTTACACCCTATTATAGAATGTACTGTATTGCAATGCGATGAGCGCTGGCGATGGCGATCATCACGTGTACGTAATTCTGCTTTACCGGCACCAGACTCGTGATACATGATCATGCCCAGCTGACTTGTGCTATTGTAACTATCAATATATACTCTCATTTTTTTTTTTTTTTTTTTCCGGCTTTCTTCTGTTTCCTGCCATCCGTTCTTTACTCCCCCCCCCCTATTTTTCTCTTACAGAATGATTTTTTTTTTTTTTTTTTTTATTTATTATTATTATTTTTTATTTTTATTTATTTTTTTTTTTTGTGGGGAGGTGGTTTTCGTCCACCCGCCACCCCACTCTTCTCTCTGGTGAGGCGTTGGGCATGCCACACTGTCATCAGGGGCCATCTTCCCTATTGGCCCCTTTCTTCTGTTTCCTACCCTCCAGTCTTTTTGCCTTCCTCCCTTACTTTTCTCTTGCACAACGTTTTTTTTTTTTTTTTTTTTTTTTTTTTAGTTTATATATATATATATATTTGTGTGTGGGTGTGTGTGTATATATATTTTTATATACACACACACTCATGCCCCCACAGGTCTAAATCTAAAAACATCAAAATTACTGCCCGACCTATTTGGCCCTAGAACAAGTTATCAGCGAACAACCCTACGCTCTGTTAAAATTACAACCGTTGCTCAAGAAACAGCGATCATCTCATTCTCAAATCTGGTCCTAGCCACTGAAATCCCAGGAAAGTAGGTGGCAGGACCCGCCAGAGTACTCTAGCTACAGTGGTACACCCGGTCAGCCTCCCCGTGGCATGGTGTGGTAACGTCGGGTCCCACTAGGGGCTCGGCGGCTAATAGACCGGAGGAACAAAGGGCACAACACAATATACAGCACATGACCCCCACACACTTCAAATCTCTGGCCCCGATACAATGTACACCCGCGGAGATGGGAGAAATCCCAGGAGCCGTTAGACACTAACATACCTTATACCTTATCAATATATACTGAAGTATACCATTCACACATTAGCTGATGAAGAGGCACTCGCTTCGAAAGCTACTATCTATGTATTTTAACGCTTTTATCTTATTTTATTTCTGTTTTATCTTATGTATATATCATTTTTATTTTAATAAATTTATTTTAACCAATTAGTCGGTCGTCGCAAGAAACTTTGATGATATAATGCAACCTGACGCACAAGGCCTGTTTTCTAATGAGCTTCATTAGCTTCAAAATGCTGCACAACCTCATGAAAACATCTCACTTTTTCCCGCTTCTGATGTGCATTCAGTTATTTAGGGACTCATCTCGAAGAAACCTTCTTCATTACTAAAACATTCACCACAATATTGTGAGCTCACTCAGGGGAGATGTTAAATGTTATTTCAATGTGCTTCTGCAGTCTTTCAAGATCAGGTCATGAACGGCATCCACGTTTGCAGGTGTCCACACAATAACAGTCCTCCCATTGCAGGGTGCATCTTCAACACTGCCTCTTCAACGCTTAAATTCTGCAACCCAGTTTTTGACTGTGGCGTAGGAAGGACAAGATTCCCCTAATGTTTGCTACGTGCCTTCATGAATTTCTTTCGGCTGCATTCCCTTTAAATGAAGGTATTCTATGGCTGCACGGTGCTTGATTCTCTCAACAGTGGCTGTCGTCATTCACCTTCCACACCCTATGTAAGGGAGAAGAATATATTTTCTATGAACACTGATATCATTGTGTGACAAAGTGCAGTGTTCTTGTCGCATAATGCTCACACGTTGTCTCTCAATGCGTTTTAAACTTCTATCAGTCAAGCAAAGATTTTATTTTCTGAATGAAAAATTTCATTTTCTGTTTCCTTAACGAACTCGCTATTTTGTATTCGCAATCAAATGCCCAAATTTGAAATTCTGCATCAAAATCACGCGATCGAAGAAGTGATTTTTTCCACCACTTCGGTTAGAAGAATGCAGTGGGTCGTCCACCAAATTCGCTTACAAAAAATCAACTCTGTACTAAACTAAAAGCTGTGAAGGACCTTCACATTGCGGGAAAAATGTAGTGACAGGTGTATTAAACAGATAGCTATATTCAACATAATATAGACAAGCGATAGCGAACCAATGTCCATCAGCTTATTTTTGGCGTGTAGGGAGGAAAGGATTCTCCATCACTAATATAGGCTAATTACACAGTACATTCGAAATTATCGGCTTGCAACTTAAAGCACAGCTGAACATTACTTCCGAAAGGTTGCCCGATCTCCATACTACATTATTCGGAAGCCTTTATCCTGGTGTCAGCGAAAGCACAAACTGACCTATTTCCCGAACATCGAAAATTTAGGGAAGTGCTCAATCATAACTCCGCATTCCAGACTACAGAAGCAGAGTTCACGACTAATTATAAAGCCAGCTGCAAATTCCCACAGTAAACTGACTTCTCATCCTAACATTCATTCTCATTTACAATTATGAACTACAAAAACTTTGAAACTTCGAAGTCTTATTAAAAATTCGGAAGTCACAAAGTTTTTCGCGATTAAAGATAGGAACAACGACCCAGCTTATTTGTAACATCCGCAGCAATGCGATTATAACCAGGCATGGTGTTTCACTACACACTAGAACAGAAGCTGCTACCATAAGTGGTGTGGGAAATCACAATTAGATGAGGCGATAACATCATTATATTGCAATTTGTACACCAACTCTGAATCAACCACTTTATTCGTTCCCTTGAGATAGAGTAATGAGTGCCAGATATCCGTTATTTGACCTAAGCAGAGTACGCTGGGTTCCCTTTTCAAGAGGAATCGTTACTTACGCATCAGTTTTCTCCATTTACTTATTTTTTCATCCATTTAGTCACACTTATCGACCTCCCCCCCCCCAACTCCTCTCATTTATTGGAAATTCAGTTAAAAAGTCTTCAGCCATAATTTCGTCAGATTCATTTTGAATTTTCGCTTCCTTACTTAGGTAACTTTGATATATATCGTATTTACTATTTCTTTCCAAAAACAACGGAAGCTTAACGTTTTCTTATTACATGCTAAATCTAAAAAGTTAACAAAACAGAAAGTTAAAGGAATTATTCCTAATTCATTCTGGGGTTTTAATATACTGTATACCTGTCATGAAATGACGGAAAAATAATGTGAATTAAAAAATAAAACTACTGTGTAGTTAAAACTTTGAGAAATTACAAATACATATAGCATTTGTCATTAAGAATACTTCTCAATAAATAACACTGATAGTTAAAATTCTTCAGTATCTATTTATCTTTTACTTTCTTTGGACTTCATCAATTCTAAGAAGTCCATATAAGATTTTTAATAAGTTTAAATTACAGAACAGGGATTCATGCAACACGAGTAGAGAGTAAACTTCTTTTCTAAATTCGCAAAGGCAATACAACGTCGGGCGAATCAATATTTCTCTTTATATATAATGTAACCAGATTATATACCTGAATATAGACTTATATGAGTACTCGGAGCTAGGAATGAGCAGCTGAAAATCGAATAAATAAGCTAACTGTAGTTTGGGTAACTCAAAAGGCGTTTCTTTTGGTTACATTAGAGCTATGCGGAATAGCTACCTTTGAAGCCTTGGGTTTGTTTCAGAAATTTGACATTCATTCAGAGGAGCAAAATCAATTCATTATACCAAGTGGTGGGTTACGTGATCTTTTTCTTGTGGCATTTTTAGGCACGCTATCCATTAATTTGTTTTATTGCGAATTTAAAACCCTTAGGGAGGCAACTGTTTAGGTAAAAAATTATTCACTTTGAAGTCGTTGTCGAAAAAAACAAGAATGTCTTATAAAATATCGTACATGAAAAATAAGAAATGAAATAACATTTAGTTTATGGATTAAGTTTTTTCTTGTATAAAAAATTTACCTCACCTCGAACTATTTGTTGAAGACGTTGCTTTTCTGAGCCTGATATGTGAATCCACATTTAATTGACCAAAACGTAATACGTGTTACAGAAGTTATTTTTTGCATGCTATAAAAAAGAATAAAAAAATGAAAAAATATTTTATAAAATTAAACTAAACACATATCTTGAGTATTATAAACGTGATATATACAGTATTAACACAATAAATAATAATAATAATAATAATAATAAACGATCGACATAGCGGTGCCCAACACGAGCAACCTAGAGAAAACAAGAGGTAAAAATCAGAAAGTACTCAGACCTAAGACAGGAAGTCAAAGCAATATGGAACAAGTAATGACCATCCCGATCACCATGTCAATCATCGGCATTGTGCCAAAGAGCCTCCATTAGAGCCTAATAGCAATAGGCCTCCCAAAGAATACTTACATGAACTGCAGAAAGCCGCGATACTGAATAGGATAGTAACAGAGTTGGTCGACCAAAAATAATAATAGTAACCGGACACAACCAACCATCCCATGCACTTGGTACCAGTACCCGTCACGAGGCGAAAAAAATCCCATAAAGGAGAAAAAGATTTTTTTAAAAATAATAATAATACATTTTTTATAACAATAATACCAGGACCGTGCCATAATAACGGGCAAGACGATCTCCCACACAACAGACCAGACATAACCTTCATCGACAAGAATAAAAGGGCTACCTATCTGATCGACATAGCGAGGCCCAGCACCAGCAACCTCCAGAAAACCTACGAGGAAAACATCAGGAGGTACACAGATCTAAGACATTACTTAATGACCATCCCGATCACCGTGTCAACCACCGGTATGGTGCCAAACAGCCTCCATAAGAATCTGGCAGTAATAGGCTTCCTAGAGAACACTTACATTGGAACTCCAGAAAGCCACGATTTTGAACACCTGTAGGATAGTAAGAGAGCTCTTCGATCAACAGTAATAACGAGAATAATAGTAACCGGACACAACCAACCACCCCGTGCACTTGGTACCAGTACCCGTCACGGGCGGAAATAATCCTATAAAAGAGAAAAAGTTTTGTAATAATAATAATGCTGTCATTAATTAAATTTGTTAATACCATGTTAAAAAATAAAATAAAAAATCAAAGTTCCTGTTATATACAGAGAAGTAAAGTAAATTTTAAATAACTCAATTAAAAATACTTATTTACAATACACACACAGGCTACTGTACTTTTAATTGTTTCTAATTCAGCATTTAAAACTACCTGAGCAAAGTTTATTTTAAACATAGTTCAGATAAGCTGTTTCTATGATTCAGTCTGAAAATTATAGCTTGTTACAAACAACGATTTTATATTAATTTTATTAGTTAATATTAATAAAACTCGTTTACGTTTATTCCATAGGTAGAAAGGCTATCATCTGCCGACATCACAAAAATATAACAATTTTAAAAATATAAAATAATAATAAATAAAAATAATATTTATTTGTGAAATAAATTATTAGCATTGCTCTGTTATAAATGCAAGCAGTAACCAAACGACTGGTTTTTTTTTTTTTTTTGGATATTTTCGTGCTGGCAGTGCCATCTATGTAGTAGAAAAATGTATGTTGCCCTCAAAACTAGTTTCAAAAAGTAATCCCGTAAAAAAAAAAATAAAAAAAAAATAATAAAAAAAAATATATTTTTTTTGTTAGCTGCTTATAAATATAATTAACATTACACAATTTTCATTCGCCATCTCTTTATGTCCAAAAGACATGTAACACCCGCTCGTCTATTAATCATACTGCTGTATTCTTTAAATTTACAGTTCTCTACTCACTTCTCATACCTTTCTTTGTAATTCTTGAAGTTCTCAAAACCTCCAAGTTGGGATTTTTTCCTCGTTTATTTTTCATTCGTTTGTCCAAGTAATCGCCAATGAATATCCCGAATATTTACGAAGTGAGGTCGTAACTACCGTCCCTGTTTGTTTCCCATTTCTCACTCGGTCTTAAAGACAGTCAGAACCCCTGTTGTCACTTCATTTATTTTCTCGGCATCTTTTCTGTGTTGCTCTTCTGTTCTTTTCTTTAAGAGCTTTATAACCGTATTTACTACCGAGCCATTCTTGGCCGTGATCCAAATTGCTGCGTTATCGGCAAATAACGCGCCCTCAGTCTGCTAGATCATTGCTATATAAACAAAATAGGATGGGCGGTCGCACCATTCTTTTGCGACAGAACGTTCTTAATCTTCTTGCAAAGAGCGCCATCTATCTTCGAATCCTCTGCCGGTGGATGATTTATAGAAACATGTCTTGCTGTCTGGTCCTGCGAGATGGTCCAATTTTTTTACTTGCCTTGACACACGCGACCATGACGACGGTACATTGTCTTGGAAATGCTTGTGACCGTGTCGTGATGGCTTGGAAAGTGCCGATCTTCTGTCATTGCTCTGATCTCTAAGAACTCATTTTCAGCTTTATTTTTAAATATAGTAAACTCCAGTTATAGCAAGTTAGAGGGGACTTATCCTCAAAAGAGCACTGTAAGTGGGACAACGTTATAAGCGGGTCTCCCTTTTTTGGAGGCTATTTTTTATATTTTGTCCATATTTTGATGGATAATATTGATTTTTCAGTTTTTTTTTTTTTTTTTTTTTTTTCAGTGTTTATGAAGCAATCTACTGTGATTTCTTTTTTTAGCATTTTCAATCTTCTTTGAATTCTATTAAAAATATTGAAAAATACATAAAAAAAAAGATTTTATTACATTGAAGTAAACGTATCTTGAGTATACACACATACAAAAGACATTGATTAGGCTACTGTACTACAGAAGAAAGCGCAAAAACAATGTTGAATTATGTAAATAAAAATAGTCGAGAAGAGGGTGTAAATGCAACGATGAATGGCCAAACACTGAATTAGAAAGATCAGCCTTTATACTTTCAAAGTCTCGAGTATAAATACAATGGCGAAACTTCCATACCGTCAAGCCTGTCATCCCGAGGGACCTTGACGGTTGGTTATGCATAGGGAATTGGTGTTAGAGAGCACGGGGGGGGGTGCATGTTAATATCCCGGAGGGAATACAGAATTTGTATTTTCGCTACTGTTTAAATGGCACTTGCACCGGCAACAATTTTTTGCGGAGTAGACAAATTGTACCATAAACGATTCTTAGAATATAAAATTTTGCAAATATGTGCATAATTGAGTCAAACGTTTCATTGCTCTTACTAGTAAGTAGTAGTAAGAAGTAGTATTTTCTTACTACTTCTTCAATGACAGTTGGCTTTGCAATATCACGGTCACAAAAGATCACCTAGGTCACAAGAACTTATTTAATATATAAGTTATAGACTAAAATAAACTTCCTATAAATAAATAAACGTCAGTCTTTATACCCAGCTGTCTACCCACCGATGAGGGTAAAATAGCCCAGAAAGAGCGTTTGGGTGGTGGCATCCATTGAGAATAAGCAACAATAGTCTTCTCTAATGGAGAAGCGTTACTTATATGACCCTAGGTGATCTTTTGTGACATTATAAATACAGCTGTCACTGAAGAAGTGGTAAGAAAATACCACAAAACGTTTGACTCCATTATGTACATATTTCCAAATAGGAAATAAATATAATTAAACCAACCTACATTTGAGTGCTTTATTATCTTCAAAAATAGAATTATATTTTATAAAAATACTCAATTTAAATCCAACAAAAATAATTAGTTATTGGTAATTGGTAAAACTTACTTTTATGATTTAAATTTAGCTGCATGTTAATTATTTTAACATACCCGTAAATTAAAATAATTTTTATAAGACAAAAATTAAAATGACGGAACACTTGATATCCAGGGGATATAGGGGATATACCAAGGGAGAAAGAAAATAAGAGAAATTAATATTACCTTCAGATTTAGCTAATCACACTGTCTGTGTCAAGAAGTCACATTACAGACTGACTCATAATGCGATTTTTCAGTTACTTTCGTTCTTTATGCATCATTCATTAGGTCTCTGGTTAGCACAGTCCTTCAGAAAGTTTATGACAAGCTACTTCTAAGAATGTTACCGTTGAGAGTACTTCACTAGAAAAACCACTTTTTTTTTATATTTAAAAGTGGAGCTCGTGAGATCAAGAGGATATGTACACCCTATGAAGCTTTCATGTTACCATGACAACGAACTAAATATGTATTTTTCGGCTTTCAAGTTAGTAGTTGCGAATGCAGTGGTCAGAGACTTTGTCATAAAAGAAAAATTCACCCAAAAGGATGATACAGACAGCAGCGAATGCGCACAATAGTTTTTTGTGGCGACAGCCAGTCTGTGAAATAATTATTTCAAAATTTATAATTACTGCTCGTCATAAGCGGATATTTAATTTTTATTTTTTGAAACATTATATAGGACAGTTAATTAATCTCGTGTAAATAAAGAACTAAAGTAGCACACGTTATTAAACCAATTAAAATATTAATTAAACTATTAAACTCCTTATAAATAATAAATACAAATGTTTCAAACCATAAAAGTGCAATGGCTGGAACAAACAAGAAAGAAAGCAGAATGATCACGTCTACCGTATGGGATCGGTCGGAGACGATGACGTAATCATCAACGCACTGTACGTAGAACATGGAGCTGTACTTGAGTTACAGACTGCTGCCAGCTGTGTGAGCTGTCAGCCAGAGGGAATTTATTTCATTGTGCGTTTATTTGCATACTCTTGACTTTCGTTCCCAACTTTGTCACTCGGAGCCTCCGTAGCCAGGAGCAGCAGTGCGTAGTCTTGATTAGACCGGGGTTCGAGCCCGTGACCACCAAATACGGAGGATGCGGAAAGGTCAGGGCCAACGCATATCCCCGGAGCAATATGGCCTTAGTTGCTAATGCTCCTAAAAACCAAACAACAACAACTTTGTCACTCTTAGCTTAAGTCCGTTAACCCTCGTATTACGTAGATTTTTTTTTTTTTGGTCCGCTAAGCAAGGATGTAGTGAGGGATTACAGCGTCCGAGAACAGGGATTAATTTGTGCTTCCTCTTCCCTTATTTTCCAGCAGCTTAGTTTTGCCTACTCTATTCTTCGCACAGATTTTCAGAGGTTTATATATGTCAAAATTAACTTTTATACAGCGGTCTCACCCATCGCTACACCACTGCCACTAGACAATCCAAGCTTACTAAAATCAATTGGCCAAGATTCTAATAGTGGACAGCAGGCTTGGACTAATAAACTTTTCTAAATTATACGTATATAACCTTATTACGTGAAGAATCCGGAAAGTAATGAGACTGAAACTTACTCTGCCAAATATGTGCGTGTCTGCAGAAGCTTGCACTAAAGTAATGAGATTTAAGCTTACCCTACCATGCACTGCATTACTCGAAATGGATTTGAATTGGGACACTTTTTTAAGCGCATTAGCATATATGCATCAGGCGCCTATTATCTTCACCATGCCCGTCAGTCTGTCGGCCTGTCAGTCCGTCCGCAAGTAATAACTCGATTCCTAGTGTATCGACTGTCATGAAATTTTATATTTGGAACTTTCAAAAAGATTTGTAGGACCATTCCAAATTTTATTATAACCAGGCTAATAGAAATCCCACAATTATTATTTTGTAGAAAAAGATTTGTAGAACCATTTAAAATTTTTATTAAAATCAGACTAAGAGAAATCCCGCAATTATATTATTTGTTTTCCCGTCTGTATGTAATAACTCGACTTCCGGTGCATGGATTTTCGCGAAACTTTATATTTGGCTAGTTTAGAAAAATTTGTCAAGCTGTCCTTTCAAATTTCATTAAAATCGGACTAATAGAAATCTGACATTTGTTTCTTTGTCCGTCCATCAGAATGTAATAACTGTACTCCAAGTCGACGATGTTTAACAGAATTTTATATTTCACATTTATAGAATGATTTGTCGAGCCCTTTTAAGTTTCATTAAAATCGGACCAGTAGAAATCCAACAATGTTTTTTTTTTTTTTTCGTACATATCACACAGGGCTATCCATATACTGTATATTGTATATTGTAGCCGAAGCACTGGTTATTCTGTTTGTTGATGTGCACTAGCTGGAGAAATAAATGGTGGATGCGCAAAAATGAAATGTTCTCAGTTTTCGAATAAAAATTGTTGATTTTTGCCCGTTTTTGTGTTATCAGTTTACTAAATACGTAAATCGTAGATTTATATTCTATTTGCTTATTATATTAATCACAGCTGAAAAGTTAAATGCATGTTATATTTCAAATGTTATTAAAATCCAGGAAGAAATAAGTAAATGGCATTACGAATGCGTTGACAGTATACTACGACTGCTTAATTTATTGAATCACAAAACTTGAAATACATGTTGCATTTCCCGCGCCATTGATTACAAAGTACAGTATCACAAAAGATGGAATGAAGCGAAAACCATTACTTTTAAAATGTCCTTGTTTATACTCCGGCACGACCACCAGGTCAGTGGAGTTTACAATAAATCAATCAATACAAATATTAATCGTATTTAGCAGTCACGGGCTTGAACCCCGGTTCACTCAACGAGCGTGTGCTACTACAATCGCGCTCCTGACCACTCGACTACGTCTTTTTTTTATATATTTTAATTAATCGATTAGTAATTAATTGATAACGAGATAATTAATTATTTTCGCTTCTCTCAATCACATGAAAACTAATTAACTCCTTAATTGAAAAAAATCGATTCATTTTAAGAAACAAGTCTGTCGCGCCTGAAGTGTAAGAAGTGTAACGTACTCCATACATTAACTAACTTGTTCATAATATTTTTCACCCGGAGCACTTACTTTTTTATTTTTTTTTTTATTTTAAATTCTCACCCTATATCTCCATCCTCACAATCCCTTATCTCCACCGTTTATCCTATTATTCAGTTATTTGGCTTTTTATTTTTCTTCCCTTACCTCCATAACCTTTACTACTTACTCACCCCTCATATACTAAATAATTTACCACTTTGTACTGCTGCATCACCATCATCCTCACACATGGAAAAGATCCGAGTTCTAATCCCGTCAATGACGCGAAGAATTTTTATGGGCCTTTTTCGCACTGTGACCGAGTTAGTCAGTCTCAGGCGAGGAGACAGCAAAGTTTTTTTCTCCCGTAATCCCGGTTTTGTCGTCCAGAAAAACATGAAAACCGACCAGAGTTCTCTGGTGGGTTTGCCTTGAGGTGACTCCACAGCCAAAAATCGCACAGTGTAATGTCAGGTGAACGTAGTGGCCATGCAATGGGAAACAAATGACTAATGACTCTTTCTGCAGTAAAATGATACCGGAGAAGCTGTTGTACTGGTCATGCGATATAAAGAGGAAACCCATCTTGCATAAAAATTGTCTCATCCAGGCATCATCTTTGCTGCAGTTGAGGAATAATGTTAACAGTAAACTTACAGAATACGCTTGCGATGTTCGCATTGCACCTCTCTGCTGCTGGGAAAATTAAATTAAATCAGATTTATGCAAATTTTCTGCTCTCTTAGGTGTCTTATTTTTTACCCGTCTTATTGTTTAAAACTTTAGTGCAATTCAGTTTCTTTCTGTTTTTTTTTTTTTTTTTGCAAAGCGCACAAATAAAAATTTGTAATTTCATTAAAGGTTTGTCTTATTTATTTGTCGGTACTTTGTCATGTCTTTCCTCTTGTACAGCGCCATATTATCTCCTATCGGCAGATTTTAGAACTAACTTTTTTTTTTTCATGGGATGCTTCTCCCCATGCCTTGAATAGTTTACTTACTAATTTTGGTGGCATTCCGCTTATTACTTAGAGCTACAGAGAGCTCTGAATAGGGATACTTAAATTATGGTCACCCTGTATCTCGGAACATTAGGTTAATAATAAAAAAAAAAAAAAAAAAAAGGTGGTGTCGTGTATGTGATGCAACTAATTAATCAATAGTATTAATTACTTGGTGGACATATCAACTGTGGACTGCACTGTACTATCAGAGGTCACCAGAAGAATGGCTGAATTTTGCATTTCATACCCATAAATTTTGTTTATCATTAACATAGTGTATTGCTAACCACTCCTAAACGAACTGTGGATATTGAATAAAAAAATCAATCTGATAGATTATCCAGAAAAATTACCACAGAAACACAATGGACCGTATAATGAATAATGAATAGGCGTTGCAGTTTTGGCGACATAAATGAAACGTTTTATGTACGATTTATGCACTGGATGGTAAGAAGAAAACAAGAAATACTGTACTTTGGACTGCATTGTTTGGCGTTTAGTTTTTCTTCATTAGCTAAATGTTGTGGGTAGTGTATTTTGTTTTTTTTTTGTAAGTTGGAAGAAATACATTTTATTTTATTTTTTTGATAAAATACAAACAATCTAAAACATTTTAAGAACTTTAACTACTTTTCATAATTTAAATGTTTCCTGTTTTCAAACTGTTGTGGCTTACTGTCCCAAGAGGAGTTCTGTAGGATGGCATGATCTCCATCTAGTTCTTTGGAGTAGGGTTGGTATTAGTATCAGTACTATAATGGCTAAATAATGCAAGGAAGCGGACTTTTTCTGCATCTACCAGATAACAAAGCCAAAAAAAAAGAAAAAAATCACTCACTCATTCCTTCCCCATTACCAAAAACTAACCATCCAATTCCGCTTAAAATTTTACCAAACACTCCTCCTCATCCGCTGTCGCAGGCAATTTATTTCAATGATCTATAACACGATCTATAAACTTCATGAAGTCCATACTTCTGTTACTCCCCAAACTTTATATTTGTACCATTCCGTTCTTTTCTCTTTTACCAGTGAAAATATACTTTCCTCGCTCCTTTCACTGATTCCCCTCTCGGCCTCTTATATACCTCTATAAGATCTCTTTAAGATGTCTAATTGCCAAGCTTTGCAATCCGAACCTTTTTAAGTCGTTTTTCATATGGACATTGATTAGTACCCTTCAACAATCTGCTTTCCGTTCTTTGAAACTTTTCAAAAAGATGTACATAGTTTTCAAGTGAAGATTCCAGACCTGAACACAGTACTCTAAATGCGATCTCACCATCGTCTTATATAAAATGATAGTGATATCCTTTTCATTATTCCAAAAGTAGTAGTAGTATTGGCATTATTATTAGTTGTGTTAGTAGTATTAGTAAAAGTATAAAGTGGAAAATTTTTCCTATATATCATAGAAGGACACCATGTGTCTTCCTTGCTTCTTGTTTACACTGCATGACAAATTTCATGTCTAACTGGATCATCACTCCCAAGCCTTTTTCGCGCTGAACCACTGTTCCTCAGGTTCAAAACTTATTTAGAAAAAAATAATAATAATAATAATTTAGAAGAAAGAACTTATTTAGAAACTTATTCATATTTAGAAGCATTAAATTTCAGTTGTCATTCTTCAGACCATTTATGCAACCGATCTAAATTATTTCGAAGCAAAATGGCTGTGGCTCTAGTCATTACTACACTTACTTCCTTGAAATCTCCTGCAAGCTTTCACAATTCCTACACTCTCCCATCAATTAATAACGATTAGAAACAGGAGTGCCCCAAATACTGATCCCTCAGGGACTTCATTTGCTACACTGATCCACCCTGAGGAATGTCCATTTACGACTATTCTTTCTCTCTTATCTTTTAACCAGCCTCTTATCCGACAAATGAAAGTTAAAAACAATTGCATTACTTTCATTCGCTTCTCTCAACCTTCACAAGGAGGAGAGAAGCAAGTGAAAATGTTTGCCATAACTGGTAATTGTTCATAAAATGACAAGTGTTAAACACAAAAACCGTAGTGGAATTTTAGAGAAACTGAAAATTTATTCTACAGCTCTTGCTAACTTTCTGTGCGCATAATGAAACGGCGCAGAAGTTCATCCAATCAGAAGCGAGTCTGTAGTCAAGTTCACACTGAAAGCGATGAAGAGTAATATATTATTTCCAAAGAGTTCTGATGTTTTTATATTAGAATTCTTTGGTAAATCAGAGATATATAAAAAAAAAAAAATAGGCACTTCATGGTCACTCACTTGGCTTCCCGCTCTGTACTAATGCTATAGATTCACAGACCAAGTGAGTGACCTTAAGGCGCCTGCTATTTTTGGTCCCTGCTATAACTGAAAGTGTGACAATTTGTTTATGAAATAAAGTCAATGTTTTGGAAACATAGTCAAGAAAGAGATTGTTTCCCCGTAATGTAATTTTATGAAAAGGAGCTGAAAACGAAAACCATATTAGAGAGAGAGAGAGAGAGAGAGAGAGAGAGAGAATCTTTAATGCCCTTCACGGCCAAAAAGCCAGGGGTTTCCTCTTTTCCTCTTTTCCTCTTTTCACAGAAGTTGAATAGACCTCGACAATGACTGGATTTCTAACACCAAGCATGAATCGAATAAGAAATAAGAAGCAGAAATTTGATGAAACTAGCAATTATTGCAATGGTTTTCATAATTACAATGCAGCACACTCCTGTACAACAATGCCTAGGTACTGCACTGCTTGAAACAAGATGTAACGAAAAGGCTAATCTGTTATTATTTGTTCCATATTTCCGTTCGCTTGTCATCACAACTTATCACATCTTCTAAATAAATGGAAGCTTAGCTAAGAACATGTTATTTTTAAATAGTTTTTAAGCGGAGCAATAAAACATGTTGTATTTAAGATATTCTAGAACAATCATTGAAAAATTTGGTAGAATAAAAACTGACTTTCAGTATTGCTGTATCTAAAAAATAAGGAAATCTCCAAGTTCCCCATGTACCACCAGAAACTAGAAGTATATCCTCCCTTAAAGTAACAATGGAAAGAATCAAAGTCACGTGCTCACCTCTCAGATCTGTGAAAAGAAACATGGCGATACCTGGTTTTCGGTATTGAATAAATATCACATATCTGTTAACGTAATGAATTAAATTAAGAGTGCACTACCGTTGTACACCAGGACTGCGTCAAGACGTTTAAGCACTCGGATGCAAGCCAGAAAATCCTACCCCTGTTCACTGCATGGATATTCCAATAACACTGTAACTATTATGTCGCTATAACATCGCTTGAAAAGGTCACTGATACAGTCCACGTTGTCGTTCATCAATTCCATCTTAACACAACAACCCTTGTTTATTCATTTAAAATAAATCACGTATACGTTAATTAAACACATCATTTTTAATGCTGAAATTGTGTCTTTGCAACACGTTGTTATAAGGTTTCAGGCGCATCAGCAACTTAGGACGTATTGCGCCGTATATATAATGTCTGTAAACTGCGACTGTTCTGTAGTTGCTCTGCTGTTTACTGGACGAAAAACTTTAGACTCTCCCAGTGCACATCAGATTGGACAAGGGTCCAATCTGATTGGCTTTTTTCTTCCTTGTATTCACATACATGAAAAATTCCTTGTCCCATTCTTTGCTCTCTTAGCCAATGCTTTTTCATACGCAGTCCTGGCCGTTCTAATCTTAGATGTTGTTCTATTACAAATCAACTTGTAGCTGTTGTAGGCTTCAAGGTACTTTTCATCGACCTGTAACTGTCCCATGCTATCTTTTTCTGCTCTATTTGACCGGCCAGCTCCGCATTCATCCATTTCGACATCCTCATTCTGCAATATTTTCTTAATATGTATGCGTTCATTGCTTCTGTGATTGTTGCTTTACATGTATTTCATAATTCAAGTGTATTCGCTCTGCAACCCGCCCAATTAATAGATGCTATATAGCGCCTTCAACTGTCAAAGTCCCCTCTTCTGAAATTAAAACCAGTGCCTTTACCTTTAACTACTGCAAAATCTTTCTTCATCTTACAACTGACGATTGCGTGATCACTACCTGTCAATGGTTCTTGTATTTTAAGCCTTGTATTCAAGATGTCATCTAATTCGTAAGCTGGCTAAAGGTTAGATGGTAATTTCATATTAAGAAATCGTATTTTCGAATTTTGACGGAACCATTCAATGGTCAAAGCTTCATATAATAAAAGTTTATGATTTGAATTTAATTTCATTAAGCAAAATATGAAACTGTAACGCATGCTATAAAAAAAGCAGCACAACTGTAAAATTCGGATCAAACAAAACTGCAAATACTGGACTTATTATCATAGAAATAGCCTTCAATCCAATTATTCTGCAACAGAACTTAGCCAACGCACACAGCCACATAACCATAACCCTCGAATAGATTCAGTAATAACTTTAATGCAATTAAATTCAAATCATAAACTATTATTATATGAAGCTTTGGCCATTGAATGGTTCCATCAAAACTCGCAAAATGTGATTCTTAATATGAAATTACCGACTAACCTTTCGCCAATATGGCGTCTAACGCGTATTAAATTTCCAACACGTGCTTTATTTAGCTGTGCATCCTTGGAGTTAAGTTTCATCTATAAAAACATACTACAATTTTCTCTTCCTGACATAACCAACTGACGTTTTACGAAAGTCTTCCGTTAAAACTCTTGGTTACTCGATTCATTTCACAGTTTTAATCATGTACGACAACCTAAGAAAAGAGTAGTGCACTATTTTTTCCTTGGGGAATTTTTAATTTCATTTTACTTTCACTTAAATTTGATGTCTTCAAACCATGCAGATTAAGAGGAAAGGATTAAAAAGCCCTTTCTTGTATATTATTGTATATTAAAATTTGTATATTATTATACTTTAACTAACGTTCTTCGTCAGCAGCTTAGCAATTGAAGGCGTTGGTCCATATCCTACATTCACTTAATATATTATATCCACCCATGAAGTAACCATTATTATTAACTATTTCCATTGCCATTTACAATTCATGCAATATATATATTTTTTCTTTTTTCCTCCTGAGTATTACATAAATTTGTGCCCATTCATTCAAGATCCAGCAAGCAACAACATCATCTCTACAGCTTAATGTATTGGATGTTTATATGATTAAGCAACTTGAATTTTATTAAACTTTATTGACTGTACGCACAATGCTACGAAAACCCTTTCAGCTGTTGTACGAAACGCTGCACGTCAAGTGAAGCGTTTCATAGCGCCCTCTTTCAGCATGATGCGTCCGCTATTTTATGACGGTCATGGGCCCGTTATCTATCATTAGGCGATGAAAATTTAATAGTACATTAAAAAAAAAACGAATTCTTAATTTTTGTTTAATATAAATGAAGCAAAATTTAACTACCATTAAGTTTCCGGAAATGGGAACGAACTCCAATTCCTCTACTGCTTAAATACGCTTACGGTATGAGAATGATAGTACAGTGTACTGTCGAAATAACGGCACCCAAATTAACAGAACATTCGAGCTAACGGCGCATTGAGATGGGATGTTTAGATACAGCGCAGATGTCTTGCAGTGCCGAAAAAAGAAAACAAGTCATGGGATTACTGTATTTGTTTACGTTCGCCATTTTGAAAATGAATTCTGTACTGATATCACGGATTATACCGCTGTTTTACATTTATTTTAAACTGAAAACCCCTCACTATGACTCCTAAAGTTAATAAACCTTATACAGAGAAGAAAAGAAGAAAATATTAAAGCTTAGTGACAAACTTGTTATAATCCAAACTATTACATTAGAGTCACCCAGAAAGTTAATTCATATACCCATGTGTATTGAATCTACAAATTGCGTGTGTTCTCTAGTCGATTTGCCTGTTTGTTGGACGAAAAACCTTGCTATCTATGCCTGAGACCGACTAACTCAGCCACGGAGCGAAAAAAACCCATAAAAGTTCCTCGCATCATTGAGAAGATTCGAACCCGGGCTTTTTCTACCAGGTGGGGGGAGGACGGTGACAATACCACTGTGCTACTACCCGCAAAGACTAATCTGGCAGACTAAACTTGATATAACAAAGAAAATAGAACGAGCGTAAGCAGGAGTGTATTAATGGCAGAATATAACATTGGATCGTCAACATGTTTGTCTTTTATGTGCAGTTAATAAAATTGCATTCTTACTCTCTCTATTTTTTATTTAGCCTCATTATTTCTGCATTAAATATATTAAAAATAAAACTTTCTAGATAACGGAAAAATCAAAATAACGACACCTTGAATCCCCGAAGGTGCGGTTATTCTGAAAGTCGCAGGGGTGGCCAACTTAATTTGTGATCCGATCTACTTTTTTTCTTCAAAATGTGCCGCGATCTACCATTTCAAGAATTTTATTACACATGGTTAAAAAAGTTAATCAACACATTGAAAAATGTTGTTTATAAATTTTAAATACAATTCAGAATTCTTATTTTAAATTCATACGTATTTAAATTTTTAATTTATGTGAAATTTGTGTCTTCATGTCATCTGCCAAGCTTTCAAAATCGGGGATATACTGTGATAAGGCCAACCGTAAAGAATCTTTTGTATGCAAGTCCGTATGAGTAGTACGATTCTTCGTCTTTGTTTGTTTAAAATACGAAAAGGTGTGGAACCAAAACAGAAATTTAAAAGTTCACTGCATTTTTTTTCATATTGAGTATTTTTCTTGGCAAACGTATTTCCAAAAGTCTTTTTCTGATGATCTGGCTTTTAGTAAGATATACTGTAATTTCGCAATGTAATAATTTCATTTTCAAATAATATTTTCCCAAGTGAAAAATCTCAGCGATTTTTTCTGCAGTTTGTTTCGTATCTAAGTCGATATTAAATGGATAAGAAATATATTGAACAATGTCTTCAATTGTTTTAAAATCACTGAATCTGGTTTCAAAATCATCCACAAATTTCTCAATTTCAGAAAAATATTTCTCACTATTTAATTCAAAAATAGGATATTTTTGCAAATGATTTTGCAAAATGATCGAATTTTTTTTCTTTGAGATTCTTAGCCATTGCCAAAAATTGATGCCAAAAAATACTACTAATCATGTCACCCACATTTTTAACTTGTAATTCCAAATTCAGATCACTTTTTTTTGGTAGTTGTTGGCGCATCGGCTTCTGTGGCCACAGTGCACCTCCCAAGGTTTTTTTTGCAATACTTTGATCCAAGCCCGAGGCGGGATTCGAACCCGCGACCTTTGGGTTGCCAGGCACGCACTTTACCTACCTGGCTAGCCGGGCCGGCTCAGATCACTTAATTTACTGGTAAAATCTGCCAAAAAAGCCAGATCACACAACCACTCCCCAGGTGGGAAGGAGCAGCAGTGCGTAGCATACGCTTCTTTATTAGACGGGGGTTCGAGCCCGTTACCACCAAATACGGAGGATGCGGAAAGGTCAGGGAATGACCACCGCATATCCCGGAGCAATATGGCCTTAGTTGCTAATGCTCCTAAAAAACCAAATAACAAACAAACAAACAACCACTCCGTATCTTGTAGCTGCTGATAATCATCTCCCCTTTGATCAACAAATTTTCTTAATTTCGTTCAACAAATTTCGAAATCTCTGTAGAAACTTACTCCGACTCAGCCACCTCATATCTGTGTGTAATATCAGATCCGGTTCATTTTCATCGAGTTGCATTTTGAAAAGTCTCCTTTGAAGAGATTGTCCTCTGATGGAATTCACGATTTTGAAAGCTGTGTCCATAACACTTTTAGTATTTACTCTTTTGCTGGCTAACACATGTTGGTGAATGATAGTGGTAACTCAAAAAATCTGGGAATTCATCATCCTTTTGGTACGCACAATGCGATGAATCCGTTAAGATGCCCCGTCATTACTTTAGCTCCATCTGTTGTTATTGAGACGAGCTTAAATAGTGGTAATTTAATTTTTTCAATAAAATTTTTGAATGCGTTAAGTATATCAAAACCTCTAGTTCATTCTTTTAACGAAACCATACCTATCAGTTCTTCTCTAGTGGCAGAATCATCGAAAACCATACGAATAAAAACGAGCAATTGAGCTGTATGTCCATAACACTTTTAGTATTTAAAGAGAATCTGTTCTTTCTAAAAATTTCTCTTTGATGAATTGACCATCAGAAAATAGTTTGCATTTTTTTCAAGACGACCACTTCAAATGATGCTACAGTTACTGCTTTAGATTGTAAATTGGGTGTCATGAAGAAATTTTGTTGTGCGAATAATCTGGATTTAAGTTCTTGTAATTTATTTTTTCTAAGGTCACTTAGGCAGAAAATCCGATTGGTATTTACCATGGAGTGCGTTGAAGTGCCTTTCTAAATTTCGTTTTTTGGGTATAGCCGCGGAAACATTGCAAATCAAACAACAACATTTTTATTTTATCATTACAAAAAAGTATTCTCATTATTCTCAGTATGAAAAGTAGTTCTCACTCTTGAAAATTATGCGTTTTACTCTTTTTCGTAGTATTAATTTTAAATCAAAGGGTATTAAATTAACGTATAAGTACTGTCCAGTTATTAATATTAAGTAATCTAAATAAGAATCCGACACATACACTACGCTCTCCACAATGTAACTGCGTGAATGTAACTAGACATAACAATAATAACATTTAAATTTTGACTAATCTATTTTTATATATATTTAAAATTCGTCGTGATCGACGAAATTAAAGCTGCGATCGACCTGTTGGCCACCCCTGGTCTACTGCATTTGATATTTTACACAACTAGACAGATGTCTGTTCCATCTCCGGTGAAACCGGGTTCAATTTACCTGCTAGCGTTTATTATTATTATTATGATCCAAACATGTTCAAATTATTATTATTATTATTATTATTATTATTATTATTATGTTCCAATTCAAATGGAGTGATTCCGTTGGATTGGAAAAGTGCCAATGTATCTCCAATACATAAGGGCGGTTCTAAGAGTGAATTGGGAACTTACCGGCCGATTAGTCTAACTTCAGTAGTAGGGAAAATCATGAAGACTATGATCAAGGGTGGAATTCAGGATCACTTAGATAGAAATGGAATTCTGAAGGATACTCAGCATAGTTTTGTAAAGAGAAAATCATGTTTAACTAATCTGGTTAGCTATTTTGACAGGGTCATTCAAGAGCTGGACTTAGGGAATAATTTCGACGTTGTTTATTTGGATTTCAGCAAAGCATTTGACTCAGTCCCACATGAATGGTTACTTTATAAGCTGGAACAGGTTGGAATCACAGAGAAAATCCTTAGATGGATAGCAGGGTGGCTTCAGGGCAGGAGGCAGAGGGTTGCGATAAATGGTTATTCCTCAGATTGAATTGATGTAAGAAGAGGGATTCCCTAAGGATCAGTATTAGGACCATTGTTGTTTTTGATTTCCATAAATGACATCGATGAAGGGATAGAGGGCGTGATGTCTAAATTTGCAAATGATATAAAGAATGGCAGAGTAGTTAATTATTTCCGCCAAGCAGAGCAATCTCTGAAGCAATTTCCGCCAGGCAGAGCATCTCTGAAGGCTATCTAGTCATTCTTCAGAATGACTAGATAGCCTTCAGAGATGGTCAGAAAAACAGCAGCTATGCTTTAATCCAGCAAAGTGTAAGGTATCGCACCTGGGGAACAGTAACCCCAAAATAACGTATACACTTGGCGGAGTTGAACTAAAGGGACTTAGGTATTACGATACGGTCAGATATGAAGTTCTCCGAGCATTCTAGACTGGTTGCAAGGAGGGTCCATGGTGTCGTATCGATGATTTATAGAACAATCCCTAGTAGAGATAAGGACGTCATAATCCCATTATATAGGGCTATTGTTAGACCAAACTTGGAATGCTGTGTTCAAGTATGGAGACCGCAACTAAAGAAAGACATCGTTCTTCTTGAAAGGGTCCAAAGACGGGTAACTCGCTTGTTGAGATCAGCAAAAGGGCATCCATATGAGGAAAGACTTTGAATATGTGGGTTGCAGAGCTTGGAAACTAGGCATCTTAGAGGAGACTTGATTGAGGTGTTTAAAGCTCTGAGAGGCATAAGCAAAATGAATAAGGTCGAAATTTTCACGGTTATAAATGATTCTAGAAATAGGGGCCATAATTTCAAGTTACGGGGGGAGTTGTTTAGACTGGATTGCAGGAAGTTTTATTTTAGCCAGCGAGTTATAAATTATTGGAATAAGTTACCTACATGGGTGGCAGAGGCTGACAGTCTGGGGAAATTCAAAGGTCAGCTGGATAATTACCTAAGGGAGAAGGGAAATACATAGATTGTCCATTTCCTTTTCTCTTATTAATTATAATAAGAGAAATTATTATATTATATTATTATTATTTTTTATTTTCTTCTTATTATTATTAATGTTTTTATTCTTATTATTTTATTTTCTCTCTATACATTAAAAAAGTTTTCCGCCTAGTGATATTTATTCGAGCCAATGGGAGAAGAGGGTGAGGCAATTACGTCACTACAAATGCAATTAATTATTGACATCTGCCTCCATAACGTTCACCAACTTCATGCACGTCTTCCCTGTCTAACATTTGATGTTCCATTGTAACGTTTTTTGTATATTAATGAATATCGTATATTTGTAAATACAGTAATTTAGTATTTTGTAAATATTTTAAATATTTATATAGTTTGTAAATATTTCAGTGAACTATTTTATTCCTGCTCTTTGGATGCAACAATATTCCTTATGCATTATGAAACCCCAAGCAAAAGGCCTTTTTCTAATTACATAGGTCATTTCCTGATTAGATATCGATTATAGTGACTGTTTTTTGTCTGGCGGCACCGGGGGTCTCCCCCAACTCCGCGTTTTTACTCTGTGTAGAATACAATGCTGTGCATAAGGCCAGGGTGTGTGTTAGTGTGTGTTTTGTGAAGTATTAGTGTGGGTTGTGTTGTTCCTCTGGCCACTTAGCCTGGGGGCCTGTGGAGAGCCATTAACATCCCCAGTTTACTTCTCTGCCCCGGGGAAGCGAGCCAGGACACATTAGGAGAGAAGAAAATCCTCGCGGGGTGAATCCTGTTGTAGCCTAGGATTCCCCTCCAAGGAGAGCCCAAAAAAAAAAAAAAAAAAATTATTGGAAAAGAGATAAGAAGAGGGTGGGATAAAAGGAGAAGAGAATAGAGGTGGGCAGTAATTGAGGCACTCGCCTGATTTGAAAAGGCAAACAATAAGGATACCCATGGTACAGGACGTCCATCCTGGTCCAGAGGGTGGGAGTTGAAAGTGGGTGGTGGGGTGAGCCACTACGCAAAAGGGGTAAGTGGTTGAGTCTCCTTCCCCCCAATCCCTTCTCCCACCCTGGGTGGAAGAAGGGATTGGGGGGAAGGAGACTCAACCACCCCAGGTAATAGGAATAAAAGAACATAGGGAAAGAGATTCTTATGGTGGAGCGTGCTTTTTTGCAGCTCTGTCCACACTGGCCTGGGGGTTACCCTAATGGCCAGTGTCAGCATCCCACACCATGCCAACTAGGAAGAGCTACAGCATGGTGTCAGCTTCTATAACCATGAGGCCTCTGAGGGCCTGCATAGCCATCATTCTGTCCAGTGATGAGGCTAAGATAGAACATGCAATTAATAATAACTTCATTCACTCAACATTCACACAATTTTACTTTTTATAGTTTTTTCTTACACTTTCTATTTTCTTTTATATATTAGACTAGATATCGCTCAGTGCGTTTCGACAGGTGTGTCTTTTATACAAAATATTTGACTTACTCCGTCCTACCTACATATTATGTAGAAAAGCGAGCGCGGGGATTGGCGAGCAAAGCGAGCAGGGGACGAAGCTGCCTAGTTATTATTATTTTATTTTATTTATTTATTTATTTATTATTTATTATTTTTTTGGCTGGTGTAACATAAGCCATAGGCTTCCTTGCACCATGTGGCCATTACTAATACTAACTTTATCAATATTCTGATAGAATACAATCGAAACCTAGGGACTATTTACGTATAGAAATAATATAATCGAAAAACAACGATTTTTTTGAAAGTTAACGGATACGGTTAGTTGTCTTAAAAGCAACATGGATTAATATGTTAGTGGATTGTGAACAGCTATAATTAAAGAATAATAATTAATTTTGCCATTATGAAATTGTTCCGTACACTTTTTACTATTATTTTTGTCAAGTACGAAAAGTAATGCGATTACTGCTTATGACACTGGCGATAAACTTTGCTATAAATCTTTTTAACGCGTAGAAATATATGTAGTGTACTTACAGGTGTTTAAAATAGCACTTTTTTACATCATTCGATAAATAGAAAATCACGAGCATGAGCGAAAGAAATCGTTTAGATCCGTTATGGAAGGCCCATTATAGAACAGAAAAGGATGCGAGCATAATGTGGTCAATGTTCCTTATGTGGAGATACTAGACAAACGTTTACGACATTTATGATGTACTGAGAGCTGTACTTCGATATTTTTGGACTTACTCTAATTGATTCTGAGATCCCAACCTTATTTGTGTGCTGCCTTTGGCTCATGTTCTTTCTCTACGATATCTGCGATTATTTTTGTTCACATATTCTACTTGCGAACACTACGATAAAGGAATCGAAGTTGCATAAATAGAACATTTCAATTCAATGATTCTTGCACGTAGCTCTGTTTGTCTAGCACGTTTTCTGTGCGCGAAAGACAGAAATAAAATCTCGCCACAGACTAAAATCACGGAAGATATTACTAGAAATCACCTCCCAAACTTCTCTTCGCTTGCAGCCACATTGCTTGGATGTAAGGTATCTTGACCATAATTTTCCATCGTGTATAATAATAATAATGATGCTAATAATAATAAAAAAAAAAAAATGTCTTCCTCCATTTTATCAGCCCTGCAGAATGGATGCTGCCAAGTTAATGAATTCATTACCTTCTACATTACCCTCCAGAAAGAAGGGTTTTTAACTTTTTTGTCTGAATATTAATAGGAGCAAGTTAAGTGATTTAAGATGCGTCCAACAATTATATCTTCCATTTCAGTCTAATGAGTGTGCTGCTTAAAAACACAGTTAAAACTCCATCATCGTAGAATTATTGAGAAAGCTGTATGTTAGAGAGCTTTAAATGCAATAGTAGCACTTAAAAAAGACTTTAAACAAGAATAACAAATGCGTCATCTGTTTAGTTCCCGTAATATTATGCTAACAACATTTTGAGAAAAAAAAAATCGATTGTTACTATCCCAATCGAATATTTTCGTTCTGGTGATTTTAAGCCGGAAATAGAACGTTTATTAAAACTTAAATATATACTTATTGTCAATATTTTAAGCATCAAACATGAAAACCACAACAACAAGGATTGATTGTAAGCGGTCAAATTACATTGACTGAGTGCCAGAAAATTCGTATACTTCGAAAGGATGACATGAAATGGAACTTAATATTATTTAAAGAAGGCGACAAGTACAGTGTACCTGTGAACATGCAGACACATTCTTAAATATTCACAAATGAATCCGTATTCTGTCCGCAGACTGATGATGCACTCTGACTTGGACAGCAACTGGAACACAGAATCTACCAGGTAACGTGGTGGACTGGAACCACTCTTCATAAATGTACCAACCTGCATACTTTGCATAGCGAATCTGTCAATGCAAAAAGATATCAGAATGGGATGCTGGATTCCTGTGTTCAGTTGTTTCAAGATGTTGTGTTCCTTTAATGGAATCGAACACATGGACTGGCCTCCCTGTTACCCGACTTGAATCCTATAAAATGCAGGTGCATTACAATGTGTTGTGTGTCTATTATGCACATCTCACTTGTCTAACCCCAGGAGACAACGCTTATTTCTTGGAGTGCCATCCACTGAGTTAATATCCTCGTCATGAGGGTACATACATGCTATAGGATACCCTGTTAATGTTAACAGTGTTTTAAGGGTATTTTTTAAAATGATCTTTAACATTTTATCACCTTTCTCAGTAGTGTACGAGTATATGTTTGCAACTCTATTCATATATAGATATACACATACATACTTGTACATGCAGAGCTACTGCTGTGAATATTTGGGTGTTGTCAAGTAGTTGAGAGGCTTGCGGTTTCCATCACCTATCCAGGTAATACCTCTTGGATAATTCATTATCTAGAAATCATTGTCTTTTCTGGTGGAATAGTGGTTCGTCATTCGTCACAGAAGACAATGGCTTTAATGGTCATCACTTGGAAATGGCTGTGTTCTAAATATTTGAAATTCCGTTGTACAGCCGAGAAATTTATAAAACTTATCAAATTGAGACTGTAGTTAGTCAATCTTAGACTGCAGGCTTCTGCTCTATATGATTTAATCCGTTTTTTACATTCCACAAATATGCAAAACGATCGAGTGTACGCGTGCTTCCGTTAACACAGTACATGAAGTCGTATTTTCCCTCTATTTTCTATTATTGGTCTTATATTACTCAGTTACTGGTGAAATAGCAACATATTGAGCAAGCGCATAGTTAAAATGACGGTGGAATACAAAGGTTCACGAAGGTAGAGAAGTGAATAGCAACAATCACCTCCAGGCAAATAATCGACTACCACATTCCTGAGCACATAGTTTACACTTGAGATGGCTTTCGTGGGTAGCACAGTTGGTAGAATCGCCGAACACCCTACACCAGGTGGAAAAGACCTGAGTTCTAATCCCATAGATGACGTAAGGAATTTTTACGGGCCTTTTTCACAACATGGCAGTTAGTTTGTCTCAGGCGAGGATAGCATGGTTTTCCTCCGGGAAACTCAGGTTTTTCGTCCAGAAAAGAGAGAATCGACCACAGAACACTTGCATATACTTGCAATCTATGCAAGAAATGAAGTGGCCAAGTTTCTTCATACAATTCCTTTGCTTTGTATAGACTGTCAACTAATTAATATAAATAAATATTGTCAGTATGTATTAAGCATAAAAAGAAGATAAGAGTAGTAGAAGGGGATACAAAATTTTGGTTCGACGAAATCATTATTAATCCCCTGCCAAGGTCAAACTATAGTTATAAAAAAAACCTAAGAGAAAGGTTTTGAGAAGTTCGCGTTATCCTTTTTTCAGAAGCATACTGAAGAAGGAATAATATAAATTTGTCGAAAACCTTCGTGATTGTAGTTTTATACTATAGTTATAAGTTAAAACTATATTAATCATAAGATGAATAGAGAGAGAGAGAGAGAGAGAGAGAGAGACTTGTTTGCAATGATTAATAATACTTTCGGTTAAAATTGACTTCCAGGTGTGTTTTAATTATTGCATGTGCCGTTTTCTACAATTTGCTAACTATAGGAAGAGTTAATTATTTTCCAAATGTTTCGTAAAAGATTGATAGATTAGTTTACGAAATAAATGAATCACATAGGCAAGGAAGTCTAAAGTAAAACTGCATTCGTGAATTTGCTAAAATTCGAATCATTAACGGACTTTGTATGTAAATGTAGATTTTTAAACTTCAGGTTAACTGGAAGCATAAAATCAATTAAGGAAACCTCTTAGAAAAATTCTTGGTTGCTGGTTATTAAGACGTTGGCGAAAATAAATTATTAGTAGACAGCATTATTATGGCGTGAACACACAAAGTCACTTTAGCAACGTCAATAAATCACGGAAATTTATTGGCATAAATTCACATTTGAAAAATGTTCAAAACAAGTTTTTTTTTTTTTTTTTTCTCTCTCTGAACTTCCAACCAGAGTATAGCACTACAAAAATTGTTCCTCATCACAGAAATGCAAAGGTTTATCATTATAGTGTACACTTAATAAATTATTTTAAAAACTTTTATTATATATTCATATAATTCTTAAGCAAATTCATTATAAAAGTGTTTGATATAACAAAAGAGTCCTTGGAAGGGTGGGAGATCAATCTACGTGATTGTTCATTATTATGTTAATGAATTGAAAAACTACGCAATTATATCTTGTAGTTTGTAATTATTTGGTAGATTAAGTCATTTATTATAGAAATGATACAAATTTAAAGAAATTGAACCACCTTAATGCCAAACACTTAAACTATTTATGGCTACGTTTCGGGAACTCATTGTTTCCCGTCTGCAGACCTCTGGGGGATGGAATATTGTTTGAGGAGTAGTCCTACAACTTTTGCCTTCGTGGGCAGCACAGTTGGTAGGATCACCGAGTTCAAGTCCCGTCGATGAAGTGAGGAATTTTTATGTGCCTTTTTCACAACGTGGCTGAGTTAGTCGGTCTCAGGCTAGGGTAACATGGTTATTATTATTATTAGCCATATGGTGCAAGGAAACTTATGCTGCACCAGCCAAAAAAAAAAAAAAAAAAATTCTGAGTTACCCTGAGAGAGAGAGAGAGAGAGTCAGAAGTAGAAGGGAATCACCAAGGAAGAGAAGTGTGCCAAGCCCATACTCACCAGATGTAAGCCCCTTTCTCTGGGAAACTCGAGTTTTTCGTCCAGCAAACACAAAATCGACCTTAAAACACACGCAATTTAGAGACAATATACACGGAGCAATATGGCCTTAGTCGCTGATGATCCTAAAACCCTACAACGACAACTACTACTACTACTACTACTACTACTACTACTACCTACAAGTTTTAAATTTTTAATTTCAATTTTCAAGTAATCAAATATGAATATTAAATTGAAAGCTTGTAGGACCACTCCTCAAACAAAGTTCAATCCCCGTAGGCCTGAAGACGGGAAACAGTGAGTTCCCGAAACGTAGCCATAAATAGTGTAAGTGTTTGTCATTAAGGTGGTTCTATTCCTTTAAAACTGTATAATTTCTATAATAAATTACTTAATCTATCATGTGATATTATAGTGTAGAATCTATCAATTCATTAACATAAATAATCCTTATCATATAAATAAACATTTTAAAAATAATTTTATTAAATGTTTAATAATAACTCCGCTTTCCAAAAAGGAAAACAGATTATGAGATTACCCTGAGGAAGATGATCACCTACCAATAACTGTTGTTTAAAATTTGGTCCAAACCAATTCCAATACATACCATAAACTTATGAATGTATTTGAAATTAATGGGAATTGGAGGGAGAGAACTTTGTGATGTGATCAAGACGTTGTTGTTATTAGGTTTTAGGAGCATTAGCGACTAAGGCTATGTTGCTCCGTATATATTGTCTGTAAATTGCGTGTGTTCTGTGGTCGATTTTTTTGTTTTGCTGGAAGAAAAACACGAGTTTCTGGGAGAAAAAACAATGCTACCCTCGCCTGCGACTGACGAACTCAGCCACGTTGTGAAAATGGACCATAACAATTCTTCTCGTCATCGATGGGACTCGAACCCAGGTCTTTTCCACCCGGTGTGGGAGGATAGCAATTCTACCAACTGTGATAGACGGCATATGTTGAAAAGGGAAGTGTTAAAAATTTCGAGGATTCAAGTTCTCTGAGAAATAATTTTATATTTCTACTTTTTTTTTTTTTTCTTTTCTAACAAACAAACAAACAACCACATTAATTTCATTCAAAGTTTCGGAATCACGTGTTTCTTCTATTATACACTTAACAACCAGCAATATGCTCCACATTTTAAAGCGACGCAAATAACGCACACCTTTAAATGCAATTTGACTTATTGAAGCATTTCGCATGCTGTGGACAATTAATTAATTGATAACAAGAACAATGTGTTTCGTATAGGATTTTCTAGGTTTACGAAGGCCAGATAATTCGAATATCATGTACACTCTAATTCCTTTTCCCATGCGGGCAATGTAAAGGAAACTCACGGTAGGATTTATAAAGACGAGAGGATTAATTAATGGCACACTCCCGTTCACCAGTTAATCTGGATGCGGATTTAAAAACTGCAGGAAATATTATGATTAATTTGCCATTATGGGGCACGTAATAAATTTTACATTGCTGTCAGTCAGTACAATTGAAAGCAAGGTGTTGTCATGGTAACTCGGCACTGACACGCGAACTGTACTCTCCTACCCAAAGTCTTCCAGTTGTTCTGTGCGTCTCCTGTAATTTCATTAACGAAATGCGAATCTGACGTTAGGTAGACAGAAATCGGATTAAATAGAAATTTAACTGCTATGCTATAATGAGCATTTATTTATTAGTTCTATCAATTATAGTCGATTTGAGGATTAATTACTAGCGCCACCACAATTTATCGTTAATAAACCATACTCATTTCTGCAGTGATTTGTGTTACTCCAGCTGGTCTTTTGCAATTACAAGGAAAATGAAACAAAACAGGCGAAGTAGAATAGTTCAAAAGTAAAAATTGTTATTATTATTATTCGATAATTTTATGAAAAAAAAATATTCAGCCCGTATAGGAAAGTATAACCTGTATTTTGTCTATTATTATTATTATTATTATTATTATTATTATTATTATTGCTGCTCTTATATTATTTCTTCCTGTTGGGGGTTCCACCTCGTGACGGGTATTGCTACCAAGTACACAGGTGGTTGTTGTTATGTCTGATGTTACTGTGGGTAGAGGAACTCTCTGACTATAATACAGGTGTTCAGGATTGCGACTTTCTGGAATTCCTGGTAAGTGTTCGCTGGGAGACCTATTGCTGCTAGGCTGTTATGTAGGGTCTTTGGCACCATACCTATGGTTGACATGATGATCGGGATGGTCGTTACTTGTTGCATATGCCACATCTCTTTGATCTCCTGTCTTAGGTTCGTGTACTTCCTGAATTTTTCCACATGGGTTTTCAGATTGCCATGGTTTGGTACCGCTATGTCAATCAGATAGGTAGCCTTTTCCTTCTTGTCCACAAGGGTTATGTCCGGTCTGTTGTTATTACACGCGGTCACAGTACAGCTTGTGGGTTGGGGTGTCTAGAACTGCATGGGGTTCGTACTTGTAGTACGGTACACTTTCTTCGATCAACTGGTATTTCCTTGCTAGCTTCTGATGTATTATCCTGGCTACCTGGTCGTGTCTATGAGTGTACTCAGTCTGGGTGATCACCTTGCATCCCGCGGTGATGGGTTGGATGGTTTCTGAGGCCAGGTGGCATCGTTGACATGTGTCATCTAACACTCCGGGCTCCTTGGCGATGTATTTTCTATAGTTCCTGGTGTTGATTACCTGGTCTTGGATGACGAGCATGAATCCTTCAGTCTCGGGGAAGAGCGTACCGCTCGTCAGCCATGCATTGGAAGCAATTTTATCTATGTGACCCTGATGGAGATCATTGTAGTGTCTGACATGAAGTGTCTTCTCTGCCTATCTTTCTAGCTTCGTTTGTATCTCTTGGTTGGGGGGGGGACTCCTCGCTTAGGTTGAGTGGGGTATACCGCTTGTCTATCTTCCTTATGGCCTGGTGGAATGCTGCTGTGTGTTTCTGGAAGTAATCCTTCAGGTTAACTATCGCTGTCTTCTGTTGCTGAATGAGGTCTATCAGGCCCCTTCCTCCTTCTTCCCGGGGAATTGTCAGTCTTTCTACGGCAGCTCTCGGGTAGTGTTGGCGGCTCTTGGTCATCATTGTCCTTGTCTTTCTCATGATATCCTCCAGCTTGGTGTTAGTCCAATCTATGACCCCGAAGGAGTACGTTAGCACTGGGACTGCATAGGTGTTTATGGCTTTAACTGTGTTCCCTCTGTTCAGCTTTGCTCTTTTTTAGTTAAATGTGTTGATGAGCTTTTGCTCAAGGAACACAAATAGATTATATGATGATGATGTTCAGCTTTGCTTTCAACAGGCTTCTGAGTCTCTGATGGCATTTTTTGGTCATGCAGCCTTAATTTCCTTGTGCTGTAACTGCTGAGCCTTCATAATCCCCAAGTATTTCTAGGCCTCTCCTTCTGCCATGGCTTCGATCTCTTTACCAGTCTGCAGCTGGTAGTTTCTGTTGACTAATTTTCCCTGGTGCAATCCGTGGGTCTTGCATTTGTCTAGACCAAATTCCATCCTAATATCATTGCTGAATTCTTCGGTGATCCGGAGTAGTTGTTTGAGTTGCTTCTCGGTTCCCGCGTAGAGATACTGTTGAGCATGGTGGATAGCGGGTTAAGTGCAAGACAGAACCAGAGTGGTCTCATGGAATCTCCCTGAAAGATTCCTCTCCTGATGGGGATTGGCGTGGTTGCGATGTTCTCGATCTTAATGGTGTTACTCCATTTCGCCAGTTTCTCCTAGGAAGTTTGTCACTATCGGATTGAATTTGTAGATGTTCAGCGCCTCTATTAGCTAGTTATGAGGCACGTGGTCAAAGGCCTTGCGGTAATCACTGTAGGGTGTGTACATGTTGAGGCGCTTCTTGTAGGCTTGCTCTATAACCGTGGCATCTATGGTTAATTGCTCCTTGCATCCTTTGACATTTGAGAACAAAGCAGGACGCGAGACAAAAATTTAAAAACCGGGACAATCCCGTTAAAAGCGGGACGTGCGGCAACCTTGTTTGAAGATAGCGGTTCATTAGTTTATTAGCGGTTTATATTTCATAGGAGAGTTTCACAAGGTCTCCTATGAAAAGTAATACCTTCAGCGGAAGAATATAGTCGGTATGGAATGGCCACAACCAGATCCTCTGATGTCACCCTGCAGGGGTACTCTGGCTTACCCAGTTGCAGGACCCCCTCTCAGAAGTCCTCGGTAGCACAGTGGGTATAATCACCGTCTTCCGGGGGAAAAGAAGTGAGTTCGGATCCCGTCGATGAAGCTAGGAAATTTTATGGGCACTTTTTGCTAAGTGGCTGAGTTAGTCAGTCTTAGGCGAGGGTAGCATGGTTTTTTTCATCTCGGAAACTCGGATTTTTCTTCCAGCAAACAGCAATTCTACCTCAGAACACACAATTTACAGACAGGGCCGCCCAAGTGGGTAGGCGAGGTAAGCGTCGCTTACGGGCGGCAGTTCAAGAGGACGCCGAAATTTTTTTCAATATTGTTTTCTGATTGATTAACGCTTATCAGTAATCAACATTTGTCTGCGTGGGTAGCACAGTGGTATCCTCACCGTCCTTCCCACACCGGGTGGAAAAGGCCCGGGTTCTAATCCCGTCGATGACGCGAGGAACTTTAGTGGGCTTTTTTCACTCTGTGGCTGAGTTAGTCGGTCTCAGGCGTAGATAGCAAGGTTTTTTTTCCCTCAGAAACTGAGGTTTTTTCGTTCGGCAAATCGACCAGAGAACACCCGCAATTTACAGACACGAATACGGGTTAATGTAATCATTTACGGGTAACCCTAATATAGTAATTTAATTTAGTACTGAACATTTACGAGGAACTTTTGTGGGCTTTTTTTCACTCCGTGGCTGAGTTAGTCGGTCTTAGGCGTAGATAGCAAGGTTTTTTTCCCTCAGAAACTGCGGTTTTTTCGTCCAGCAAAACAGGCAAATCGACCAGAGAACACGAATACGGGTTAATGTAATCATTTACGGGTAACCCTAATATAGTAATTTAATTTAGTACTCAACATTTACGAAGAACTTTAGTGGGCTTTTTTCACTCCGTGGCTGAGTTAGTCGGTCTCAGGCGTAGATAGCAAGGTTTTTTCCCCTCAGAAACTGAGGTTTTTTCGTCTAGCAAAACAGGCAAATCGACCAGAGAACACATGCAATTTACAGACACGAATACGGGTTAATGTAATCATTTACGGGTAACCCTAATATAGTAATTAGTATAGTAATTAGTACTCAACATTTAGGGCGGAAAATTTTATTTTACTTACTGGAGGCACATAGGAACGCTGCTCTACTATTTACAGACTTAATATATTCGGTGCAATATGGCCTAAGTTGCTGATGCACTTAAAATCCCACAACAGCAACAACCCTCCCAAAAACACACTGAGCTTGCTTCAGCCCTTATCCAAAGAAAGGATTTGATACTGCAAACCGTTTTGTTAGCAGTTGAGTCGATGCCATGCCTGCTTCCCATGGAGATCACACGCCTTATTACATCATAATTCCATGGATTATACAGCGCCACTTTGACAGTTCATGAACTAATTGCATAATTATGTAATTTCAGATCAAATTTTGTTCAGTTTTTGAGCATTAAAAAGCACATTAAAACGAATGTCTCAAAATGAACATTACTTTAGCTTCTAGCTTCCCCTAATACTCAACTTTTTGTCAAATACATACTCTAGATTTAGGTACAAAGGTACAAATAGGCATAGTAACAGAAGATAGTCTTAGTGGCATCTGTACAAATTTCCGCCATATAATAAATTTTGTTTCTTTCTGGCAGATGTAATTCTGAAGGCTGCTCACATTTAAGCCAAAAACGGAAAAATCTGAACAGCAAGGAGTTATAAAATTCCTAACAAAAGAGAAAGTGAAACTACTTGAAATCGTTCAATGTTTGAAAAATGTATATGGTGAACTACTCCATTAGGGCGTACAATCCGGAGGTAGTTTATTGAATTTAAGCATGGCCGAGAGAGAGTCGAAGATGACCCAAGGACTGGGCGCCCAGCAACAGCCCAAAATGAGGAAATGGTCAAGGTGCATAAATTTTTATGGAAGACCGTGAAATGAACATTTAACAGGTAACCAATAAAGTAAAGATTAGCCCTGGGTCAGTACATGCAATTCTACATCAGAAACTATGCATCACAAAGGTGTCTTGCCTCTTGCCGGTCAGTAAGTTTCAAGGATGCTGAGTACAGTCACAAAGAGGCAAGAGTGAACATCTCTAGTTCTCTTTTGGAACGTGCAACAACGAATGAAGAGTTTTTTTGCCCAAATTGTTACTTCTGATGAATGTTGGGTTCACTAATTTGATCCAGATTCTAAAGTTGCCACCATGCAGTGGAAACAAGCTGGGTCACTCACTCCAAAAAAAAATTCAAAGGGCGAACCTCAGCTGGGAAGATTCCGTTGACAGTCTTCTGGGATTGTTCGGAAGTACTACCCATTGATTTCCTTGAAAAGGGTAAAACTGTGACAGGGAGGTACTACGTGGATCTATTAATCAAATTACGAGAAAATATCAAGCGGCAGCGACGATGAAGGCTGTCCCGAGGAGTGCTGTTGCTAGATAACAATGCCTTACTTCATAGATGTGAATTGATAGGAACAACAGTGGCCAAACTAGGGTTCGAGTCTTTGTCACATCCACCTTATTCATCTGATATGGCCCCATCTTACTTTTTACTTATTTGAAAAATTGAAACAGCATCTTCATGGAACGCATTTTGTGGACGATGAACATCTGAAACAGGCAATGACAGAGTGGTTTAATGAGCAAAATACAGACTTCTACAAGAAGGGGATTTTCGAGTTGAAATACAAATGGGAAAAATGCGTAACTTTTTCACATAAAGACCATAAAGATTTATGTAATCTCTCCATGCGTAATCCGTTTATGGGTTTTACCGTTATGCAGTACGTACGTTATTATGTAATATAATCCTTTTATATATTTATATGTTATAATTTCACAGCTGCAGAATCCGCCATAATGTAATATAACAACCGCTTTTTTTTATCATATAACTAGTACGAGAAATTTGTTGCTTGGTTCGCAAGTTCATCGATCGTGACATCGCAGAAGTCAATGACCTGTTTTGCTTATTGTTCTGTTTTGGACTGACTTCAAATTCATTGATTATTATGAAATATTAATACAATATTCGGATAAGAGCATTTTTACCAGCACATCGCTTTAGTGACCTTACCGAGTGTTGAGCAAGCGCATTTATATGAAGATGGATCGAAGAAAGTTGACATGAAACGATCAGAAAAAAAATACTGTATATGTTCCAGGAATCTAACTCAGTGCCATTACAACAAAAAGCTTATTGTTGTGAGTAGAGAGGAGACTTCATATAAGATAAAAAAGAATCTAATATGACAGATACCCTCAATTCTTTTTTGTTTGTGCACAAGCCCCTTTTTTTTTTCTTTTTTTTTTTTAATTTTTTTCTTCTTTTCACGGCTGTTTCTTCTTTTGCTAAACTGAAAAATCGTGCCTCGGGCTATGCGACCGGAAAATTTTGTAATAGTTTTCGGAATCTGCAGCGCAAGCATACACAAGATTTTATAACTCTTCTTCTGCAAAATGTGTTTCAGAATTACTCTTTATTGCAAAATACAATAGTTCCTTCGTAAACTCGATATCGATTTTCTTATCTTAGTTTTATCTTGTAATAAACATAACTCAGATAAACCAAGATAAGAGGAAGGGGGGTTGGAATATAGTTCTTCTAAATGCCGTAAATTTTAAGCATTTAACCTAATTTAATATAAAATATATGCTGTGAATTCTGTTTACTTACTAAACTGCGAAGTTTAATGCACACACATTCGATATACTTTGTATTAGAAAAACTGACCAACTAAATCAATGACCGACCAATCAATCTACAGAGCATTGATTGATTTATCTGAGCTTTGTACACAAATACGAGATGTCGCAATAAAGTTCCGGACTGGTGCTGTTGAGGTCATGTTCAATGAGTTTGAAAATAAACGGAAGTGGTATGTTGTAGTTCAAACTTCCACCAACAGATAGTGATACTGAGATTGTCCAGTAGGCTGACAGGTTGCAATTAATAACCTGTTTCGTCAGTCATTCCACGTCACGTTTTTCAATAGAGCATCGAACGAAATTCGAATCTTGCTTTAAACTGGTAATGATGAAAAATTACATCGTACCAGCGTGTTTGAAAGCGGTTCAAAGGCGGAGGAGGAGGAGTAAACTCCACTGACCTAGTGGTTGTGCCGGAGTATAAACAAGAAAACAAGATTGCAGAAAGCTTGTTTTGTTGCATCATTTCCCAGTACTAATGCTAATGTGTATAGCTCTGTTGTTGTTGTAGTACGGTTTTAGGTATATCAAAGGACTAAGGTCATATTGCTCCGTGTGTACTGTCTGCAAATTGCATGTGTTCTGTGGTCGATTTTCAGTTTGCTAGACAAACCCCGAGTTTCTGGTTGGAAAAAAAAAAAAGAAAAAATGCTACCCTCACCTGAGACTCATCAACTCAGCCACATTATGAATTGGCTATTGCTGGGCAGGATTTCTGTTGCGAGCGGTCTCTTACATTCATGCCACTAGCAATCTACTGGCGATGTGTAACTTTCATCCCCATCCCCGGGGTTCCCCCTCTATCCTTCGCCCAATGGAACATTGACGTTTCCACTATTAACTGGGGGATGCCTTTCTCTTTATCCTCTAATTACTCTTCCTGTTTACCAACCCTTTCATACATTGTTCCCTCACTACAGTACTCAACTTATTTTTTTAACTTGGTCTCCATCCAGGAAGCTCAGGCGACCCTCAGGAGCTCAGGAGACCAGCCAGAGAAGCAATCTCCATTGCCTGGCTCACTTCACTGTACTCCTGGGGTCCCACCAGGGGACCGCGGCCAAGTAGCGAGAAGAACAACAGAACACGACACAACTCTACGAAAACCACAGACTACACGCACTTCTGACATTTACAGAGTACTGTTTTCCTCACAAGCATAGATGGCGCAGTTGTGGAAACGACCAGTGGCCCTTTACCCCGAACACTATGTACTGCCACTTCAACCAGTACCTGATAACATCCCTTTTTCGAAGTCCATCAGATCAGGTTCCTTGCCTATGTCGATAAAGTACTTCGTATGGCCCTATTGCCGAGAACCTGCAGTATCACATTTACCAGTTCTCACCATGACACGTGTGCCACAAGGAGGGGAGGAACGGCCGATTGCTAAACACGGGGTGGTCATAATGTTTCGACAGTATACTGTATTTATATACTGCAGACATATCTACACCCTAAGACATATCTACACCCAAGACGTGGGCGTCGGTCAACCTCTCGAAATGAGGACAGAGTTGCAAAATTTCGGGAAATTATGGTAAAAGGTCGTCGATTGACCTCAGAATGAGGTCAATCGATGATTAATATTTAGAGAAAAGAAAGGTCTGTGCAAAACAAGAAGAGAAAGAAAAAATAAAAGCGCAATTAATCGCTTTTCGAAGATCTCTAACGCTAAACGATTTCTATTGTCATCTTCCCCTCAAGTGCCATTCCCCTCATTGCAAACATCAATCGATAAAATACTCTTATTCTACAATCGAGAAAGTAACAAGAGTGGAATACTTAGGACTGTCCTTTGATATGGCAGAAATATTTTTTTATATAAAAGTTATACAAACAATACAAATTTTACACTTTCACGTGTAACTTTTATAGCGTTCATATACAAAATCTGCATATGAAAGTTGTCTAAAATGTATATTACTTTAACGAGATAGGTATCATAGAATATAAAAGTGGAAGTAGTCAAGTTTCAGAACTACAGCCACTTCATTTCCTTATAGGGGTTGTAGCATAAGTAAAGGTTTATCTTAGTTGTGTGAACTGGAGGACTTTGTCATCCAAAGGTCAACAATACCGATAAAAAAAATACAAAAAAGAAAACAAATAGAAGTAATCTCTTGTTTGTTTGCAAATGTAATAAAAACAAGTACACGCATTACAGGTGTGTGTGTGTGTGTGTGTGTGTGTGTGTGTGTTGTAGTCGTGCACCGCTGTTTAATTATAACCCGTGTTATAAAATAACTAAAATATATTAGGGATATTAATTATTGATAATTAACTAGGGGTCTCCGCCCCTGCTCGCTTTGCGAGCCAACCTCTGTGCACGCTTTTCTACGTAACATGTAGCGGTATGACGGAGTAAGTCAAACATAGTCATCAGTCTGTGCCTCTTCACCGCATAGCCATCAGTCTGTGCGGTGAAGAGGCTAAGATAGAATGTGCAATTAATAATAACTTTCATTCACTCAACATTCACAAACCTGTCGAAACGCACTGATCAATATCTAATCTAATATATAAAAGAAAATAAGAAGTGCAAGAAAAAACTATAAAAAATAAAATTGTGTGAATGTTGAGTGAATGAATGTTATTATTAATTGCATGTTCTATCTTAGCCTCTTCACCGTACAGACTGATGGCTATGCAGGCCCTCAGGGACCTCATGGTTAACCAAGCTGACACCATGCTGTAGCTTTTCCTAGCTGGCATGGTGTGGGATGCTGACACTGGCCATTTGGGTAACCCCCAGGTCAGTGTGGCACAGAGCTGCAAAAAGCACACTCTTTCCCTAGGGATCTCTTTCCCTATGTTCTTTTATTCCTACCACCTAGGGTGGTTGAGTCTCCTTCCGATAAATACCCTTCCCCCACCCTTGGTGTCCCCCTTTTCCTGGTGGCTCATCCCACTATCCACTTTAACTCCGACCCTCTGGACGAGGATGGGCATCCTGTACCAGGGGTACTATTACTGTGTCCCCTTTCAAATCAGGCGGGTGCCTCAACTGTTGTCCCCTTTGGTCTCTACCCCTTTTATCCTACCCTTTTCCTATCTCTCCATTATCTCCTTTCCAATAAAAAAATTGGTAAAACTCCAGATGAATTAAACTCCAGCAAAACAGTGATTGGCAAGTTGTGACACCTCCCACTATCCTCCTAGGTTGATATGTCTAGGGTGTTCCCCCCATTTGCTGCTGTTTTTTGATCGCGAACTCATTTTCCGATTAAAAATCAGCGGGATGAGAGTAAACACCCTACCTAAACCAAGCACCCCCCCCCGCCTCGACGACACACAACAATCAGAAAGAAAACGCCTTCACAATAATCATCCAATCAGAGAACTAGACCGTATAATCACTCCGTTCTACGACCACGCCCACTGAGTGAGTACAATCACAGCACTGAGTGGGAGGTGCCTTCATCCGTCAATCACCGCCGTCTTTCCTCGCTTTCATCGGTGTACCCTATACTGGAATTTAGCCCGAAAAAAAAAAAAAAAAAATTTGGGCTCTCCTTGGATACCTGGGCTACACCAGGGTTCGCCCCGCCAGAGCTTTCTTCTCTCCTAATGTGTACTGGCCCGCCTCCCCGGGGCGGTGACGGAAAATCCACACTAACACACACACACCCACTCTGGCCTTATGCAGTGTATTGTATTCTACAAAGGGTAAAAACGCGGAGTTGGGGGTGACCCCCGGTGTCGCCTGGCAAAAAACACTATGTCACTAAGATAGATATCTAATCACGAAATGACCTATGTAATTATTTATCTTATTATTTATATCATATAACTTATTTACCTAGTTATTATTTACCTGCATTTACATAGGTCACTTAGGAAAAGGCCTTTTGCTCCGGGTTCCATAATACACGAGGAATTAATTCAACTTGATAAAATTAATAGCAAAGCTTAACTGACGGTACTCACCTCAAATAACCCGCTTACTTGTATTGTGTTTAAGGCGAAGGTTGTGGAAATTCAATTAAATTGCATAAAAATAAAATTGCTAAAATATAAATAAAATAGACTATTAAAACTGTAATTAAAAATTTTTGCCCAGAGGAGGAAGACGTGCACTGCTCCATCCCCTGGTTGTCCTATAACAAATGTTAACAAAATTTTGATCAAAACTATACAGTTTTTAACAAATTTTATATAACAAATTTTATATAATAAATTTTATAACAAATGTTAACAAAATTTTGATCAAAACTATACAGTTTTTAACAAATTTTATATAGGACAACCAGGGGATGGAGCAGTGCACGTCTTCCTCCTTTGGGCAAAAACTTTTAATTACAGTTTTAATAATCTCTATTCTATTTATATTTTAACAATTTTATTTTTATGCAATTTAATTGAATTCCTACAACTTTCGCCTTAAACACCATACAACTAAGCGGGTTATTTGAAGTGAGTACCGTCAGTTAAGCTTTGCTATTAATTTTATCAAGTTGAATTTCAAAATAACGGTACATTAAGAAGTTCTATCAATTAACTCAGTGCATGAGGAATACTGTTGCATCCAAAAGAGCAGGACTAAAATATTTAACTGAAATATTTACAAACTATACAAATATTTAAAATATTTACAAAATACTATTTACAAATATGCAACATTCATTAATGTACAAAAAACGTTACAATGGAACGTTTGATGCCAATTAGACAGTGATGCATGTGCACGAAGTGGTGAACGTTATGGAGGTAGTTGTCAATAATTAATTGCATTTTCAGTGACGTAAATTGCCTCGCTTTCTTCTCCCATTGGTTCGAATAAATATCATTAGGAGGAAAACTTTTTTAATGTATAGAGAGATATTCCTAATATATTTTAGTTATTTTCCTTTTTTTGTGTGTTGACCATGGGCGAATACTATTCATTTTATTTATTTTTTATTCTGCTTATCGTACTCAATAGTGTTTACTGTAATTGTATATGGCTTAGTCACCTGGTATCTGTTAAAAGGTCTGGGTTTGAGTTCCGTCTTAAATAGCGGGAATTTCTAACGGCCTCTTCACTCTGGTTTGAGTTAACTGGTTTAAAGCGGAGTCGCGGTATTTTCCCGATGAGTAATTCTAGAGTTATTATCACCTCGCAAACAGGCAAAACCCCCTCTGAACACATGCGGCTACAATCCTATACACACAGGAGCGGAAAGAATTGCAAAACCACCGCATATAATCTGAATAAAATCTTCAGGCAAAATACCATTATCATCACCTAATTTATTAACTACATTAACATAAAAACCGTTAATTGAAAATACTTTAACCGAGATATAAATGTAATTGCTCCTTCAAATATATGTACTCTTATAAACTCTATGCTAAAAAGTATGGAAAATAAATGTCACATTAGGGTCATCCGGAACAATAGTTCAACTACCCAAGTGTATTATATTCGCGAACTGCGTGTGTTCTCTGGCCGAGTTGCCTATTTTGCTGGATGAAAAACCCGAGTTTCCGGGGGAACCTTGCTATCTACGCCTGAGACCGACTAACTCAGCCACGGAGTGAAAAAAGCCCATAAAAGTTCCTTGTGTCATTAACGGGATTCGAACTCGGGTCTTTTCCACCTGGTGTGAGAAGTCTGCGCGGTCTACATGGTAGCAGAGTGACATCGCCACTGTGCTACCATGAAGACCTTATAAAAAAAAAAAGTACAGAAAAGGTATTAAATAAATAGGTAGAAAGCCCCTCAATAACGAGAGGCTTGAGGTGACCACTTTACTAGGCTCAAATCGGTTTTGGATACGCCAACATGCAAAGTTTAATACTAGTCCGTTTTTCTCAAGTTTCTTTTCAGTTTTTCTTTTTGAATTGCATGCCAGCGAAACTTGCTCTTAAGTAATACATTCATTCGTCTCGTATATAAACTTCGTGGTGGAATAGTTGGTGTGTGTGTGTGTGTGTGTGTGTTAGGCGCCAAAGCAACTAAGGCAATGGGCTTTCCGTATATTGTGCTGTAATAGCTGGATGAAGAAGTTTCCGGAAAATAAAACCATGTATCTATCGCTCGAGACAGATTAATTCGGCCATTGAGAAAAAAATACGGGTAGAATATTGAATGAGTCATTTGCCACCGGGTTAAAAAGGTCCTTGTTCAAATCCTGCAGATGATAAGAGCCCTACTGAGCCCCTATCAAGAAGGATCGAGTTAGGGTTCCTCCTTATCCAATGTTTTTTCATCAAACGAACATACAAACAGACATTAGAGCACACAAAACTAACTCTCATTTGAGCCTGAGTTGTCTTGTTATTTAAAAACTCCAATCTTAGTCTTAAAAAATAAAGTTTTCAATGTTCTACTATGGATTTAACACTGTACAAAACGCCTCTTTTAAACTGCCAGTTATTAAAAACTAATAAAATATAATTTCTGTGTAAACAAAGCAATAAATGCTACCGTGTCTGAAGCATTCTATGGCACGAATATCGCATGATAATTAACCAGCGACGCTCATGCTTAAAGAGCTTTTTTGTTTACCTCCTTTAGTTTTGAGGAAAAGTTTTCAGTCGCTTAGAAACAAACGGAAACACTATTACCATACTACTTTAATTTATTCTCATCATTTTCATAGATTCCTGCTTTCACCCCCTTGTGGCGTTAGCGAGAAACAAAGCCTTCCGGAAGAGCGAAGCGCTGCGTCAAACGCACTGTACTCCTGGTACTCTCTTTCCGAACGCTGTAAATATTAAAGACTTCTATTTTTAGCCCACACCCACACAACCACGACCAACAGCACACAGCAGACGCTGAAAGAGAGTTCGATGATATCGGTAATGTCGTTAGCATGAACGAACAATGGACGGAAGGTATGAAATCTAAGTATTAACCACGCTGGCCCTACACACATGTGTTAATGTATGGACATACATTATGGACATAAGTTCCAGTGTAGAGCATAAAGGAAAGAGTTCCTTTGAGTATTTTCATTCTCTCGCACTTCCTAGTCAACGAATGCAGACTCATTATGCATAGCACAAAAAAGCCAGGGTAAAAACAGAGAGAGAGAGAGAGAGAGAATTCCAGGAAGGCTTTTAAAAAATTAAATACTGTATAGTGATCCACTAAGCTTATACTGAAAAACTTTTAAAATTCAAATTATTATTATCATTTTTAAGATAATAATATCCGTCTGATTAATCAAGAATTCTCTGGCTATTATAGTGTATCGAATTCATAGGTCATATATGTGATCATTATTATGCGTGTATGTGTGTTATATTTCTCCAAAGACGATTTGCACGTTGTGCGGGATGAAAATCTGGATAACTCAAAAGGGGAACTCTACTCCCTTCACTCCAGATTGATTAACTACAGTCCCAAACTGAAGAGGCCTTTAATAATTCTTCCAGTACAGTATCCGAAAGTATTTGAATCCAGACCGATCCAAGTGATGAATCTATTCGTACATGTATACTAGAGCTACCGATGGTATAACCGGCCTTTCATTTAAATAGTAAAAGTTTGGTTATTGGAAACGCTTTTATGCTATAAAACTCCTTGAATTGTTATAAATCGGAAATAAATCAAATTGTTTTGACATATATTGGTCATATCTGCCTCAGTTATCAATGAATGTTATCCGATATATGCTTTAACATTGCCATATGTACGCATATTACATCTTCTTCGAGATTTACTCTCTTCTCGAGATGTTAAATCCTTTTTAAAGGTTGGTAGCGACTACTTATACAAATGAATTTAGACAAGCAGCATACCAAAACATTGAAGTAGAAGATAATTATGTTTTAAAATATGATAAAAATATTGAAATTTGCTCAGTGTGGAATCAAGCATTACCTCACAGGGTTTTAATATGTCGTGCACTGAGCAATGTTGTGATTGTTGAATTTGAGCGATGATTTTCCAACATAATAAATTAAACAGTTTTTTATCTCCTAAAAGAAAGAATTTTTATCTGTCTGTCTGGCAGTTCTTCATCTATTCACTCCGTAGGAGCCAGTGAAACCAGACTTGGCATGGTCTCCTCTTCCATCGAGGGAAAGGTCATAGCTCTCGTGACTGGCACAGTTATTACAGTTACTGTCCTTGCACACACAGTGTCAAAACCGCCTCGATTCAATTCCCATCTGAACCAAAGGAGCTTTTTATTAAAAATAATAATTGAAAGCATGTTTCAAAACAATTAAAATATTTTTACGCTACGTCACCAAAAGTACAACAAATATTGCAATGATTTATAGATTTCGATTTTTAAGACGATATTAGCGAATTGTCAGCATGCATGTAGAGTTACGCGCGCTGCGCGTTACCGTAAAATAACATCTTGATAATATTCTTATAAATTTCTCGGATCCATCAGGAAGTACATATATCTAGAAGATTTATTTATTTAATTTATTTAATTCTTCTTTAGCCATCCTTCGAAGTTCGATAGTTTGACCTGAATGTGGTGAATAATTGAGAAAAATGAGAGGAAGGAGAGCATCTAGTTGGAAGCAAAGACGAAAGAAATGTGGCTCTGTTTCCATCAATAGGTCAGGATCTTGAAATTTACACGGTCTTGACAGTTGACGTTTCCCACATTCCATAGAGTTATTAATATAGTTTTATAGAATTTAGTTATAATATCCCTCTCTTTATGTAAAATCTATATGATGCTACTATTAATACTTAGGCATGCACACTGTTTAGCCTTTGCCAATAGATTTTAGCGATATAATTACAATATTTTAATACGGAATAAGAAACATCCAAGCTGTCTAGAGTAGTGATTTTCAAAATGTGTTGCAGCACCTCAAGGTTTGTTTGTTTGTTGTTTGTTGTAGGGTTTAGGCGCATCAGCGACTTAGGCCATATTGCGCCATATGTCTGTAAATTTCGGTTCTGTGGTCGATTTTCTGCTTGCTGGACATTGCATATTTTACTGTCTGCGAGCGTAGCACAGTGGTATCGTCACCACGCTGGGTGGTCCTGGTTCGAATCCCGTCGATGACGCGAAGAACTTTTATGGTTTTTTTTTTTTTTACACTCTGTGGTTGAGTTAGTCGGTCTCAGGAGTAGATAGCAAGGTTTTTCCCCAGGATAAACTGGAGTTTTTCGTCCAGCAAAGCAGGCAAATCGACCAGAGAACAAATCTAGTTGATTTGCTTGCTTTGCTGTTGAAAAAAAAAAAAAAAAGAAAGAATATGTGATATCATTCGTATAGTTTATAATTCACTGGCTGAGAATAATAGTGGTAATGTAAAATCATCACAAAATAATTCAGTGAGTAGTTTGTTGTTGTTATAGTTATTTACAACGAAAGGACAGAATTAATGGGATACATGGTTCCTGGGCAACGCGACGCTGTCACTCCTCTAGCTAGTGGACGAACCAACCGCTTGGCAAGTATATAGGTACACTGCATCCATAGACGGTAATTCGACGTCAGTATGGATAAACGTTGTGAGTTAACTGACTTTGAAAAAGGGATGATAATGGGCGCCCGACGCATGGTTAACTCTATCGCGGAGGTGGTACAGAAATTGCACTATCCCCGTTCGACAGTAGCAAGAGTGTATCGGGAATACGCCATTTCCGAAATAACATCTCATCGTGTGCAGCGCTGTTGGCGAAGAAAGGTGGTGGATGAACGTGGCCGTGTACGTCTGTCTCGCATCGATTCAGCCAACCGGAGAGCGACAGTGGCACAAATCACCGCCGACTTCAACGAGGGAGGTGCCAGAAAGGTCTCCACCAAGACCATCAGGCGATCATTAGCCGCAATAGGTTATGGGAGCCGCTGGCCCATCAGAGTCCCATTACTAACACCACAACACAGGACTCTACGCTTCAACTGGGTGAAAGAACATCGGCACTGTACCTTGAATAATTGGTCTGAGGAGTTCCGTTTCCAGTTATTTCGAGCGGTCGGGAGGGTGCGTATCTGGCGGAAACCGCACGAAGCTCTGCACCCGTCATGTCAACAAGAAACTGTTCAGGCAGGTGGACGGTCGGTAATGGTCTGGGGCGTGTTCAACTGGCACACGTTGGGTCCTCTGGTATTTCTAGACGCATCTCTGAACGGTCCAGGTGACGTGTCTACCCTTGCAGACCATCTGCATCCTTTCATGGTCATCGTGCACCCACGAGAAAAATGGACTCTTCCAGCAGGACAATGCGCCACCCCACAGAGCCGTGATGACTAGAACATGGTTCGAAGAACATTCCGCAGATTTTACCACCACGGAATGCCCTCCCCGTTCGGCGGACGTGAACCCTGTGGAGCATCTTTCGGATGCTGTGGAAAGGTCCGTTTGAGCTTTGGATCCTCCACGCAGGAATGCGACGGAATTATGTACAGCGGTGCAGCAAGCATGGATGGAAATACTTGTGGAACGTTTTCGTGAACTAATGGACTCAATGCCTCGCCGTGTGACTGCCCTTATCCAGGCGAAAGTGGGCATACCTGTTACTAGGTAGGTATCCCATGATTTCTGTCCACTCAGTGTGGTATTTGCACCTAAGGTATTGTGCCTATAAACTGCACGTATTCCATGGTCGATGTGTTTTATTGCTGGATAAGAATCCTGAATTTCCCAGAAGAAGAACTCTGAAACTCACGTTCCACCATTCTTCCTCCTCTGAGAAACTTCCATCTCGATGGAAAGCATTTCTCAACTTTGGTCGGGAACGGGAATTGAACCCGAGCTGTTTTTGCACATTGTGTATAAAGCATTATTTTTATTTGAAATATATTAATCAATTAATTTATTATTATATTTTGCCTGTCATGTGACGACAATATTAGTATCGTACGATACCAGAATAAGACTAATGAACTCCGTATCATTTCGTTAGTCCTATTTCCAGTGTGGAGCTTTGTACAACAAGTCGGAAACCATAGCCCTCACCCCTTTAACCATGACCCAGTGATTTCTGCCTTGTCGATCAGATGAAGAAACATCAGAGTGACAGGCGTTTGCAAATGATGATATAGAATCGAGTGTTACTTCGTGGTCAACACAGCTTGATATCGACTTCACTGATGCAGTAATCACCAAACTAGTGCTACAGTGAGACAAATACTTGAATGAGTTAACTATAAGTTAACTATAGGTTAATATATGGAAAAATAATAACCAAAATACAAACTAATTATCATCTTTATTGTATAGAAACATATACATGTTCCCACCACAGCGAAGGTAACGCCAGGAGAACGAACATTTATTTTAATAAAAGCATTTAAATGTCCTCGTAATTTATATAAAATATTGATGTAAATTTGCTTTTTAATATATTTAAAATATATTAAAATATAAATAATATTAGCTTTGGACAAATTTAATGCTCACCAAATAGTAATTTTATTATATATATATATATATTTTTTTTTTTTTTTTTTTTTTTTATAATTGTGGTATTATCACTTATGCAATGACGTGTAGTTGGCGCGAGTCGAGTTACTCCTTGGCTAGATACCGTCTGTCGGTTAAATTTAGAACTAGCACCATAGGACTTTCTTACAGTCCGAATATCATACGCTAAAAATGTTTTTTTTTTTTATTACTTTTTAAAATTCTTCAGGTTCTACGTACTTATCCAAAAATAGATCGATTAAATTAAAATCACGTCTATTTTCAGCGAAAGTCCATAATCTCCAAAATTTATTTATGATTTACTTTCCTAATTCTCAAACTGAAATTATTCTTTTGGTATCAACATTTAATAAGTATCCACTAGCAAATAAATCGTATAAACGAAATCATTCTTTCATTCACAAAGTTTTATATAACTAATGTTCACTGTGTTCTGTTCAGCAAAAATGTGATTGCGTTGTCCCATTTAGGATAAATAATCTTTCTCTAAATCTCAATTCACGGTATGTGCGAATAGGATTTACAGTTTTAAGCAATAGTTTCATTTTTCATTTATTATATCCATTTTTTTCCCTCCACCATATGAACTGATGCTCTACAATTATTCACTTTTTACGTAATTGTCAACAATAAATTTTAAATCTAAAATTTCCCTCTAAATAATCCAGTCATTTATTTACAATCCCAACCTCCTTTTTTCTTCATATTGTAAAACGCTTCGAGAAATTCATAAATCAGAGAAAAGAAATACAGTGGGTCATACATTAAAATCTGACTCGAAGAGTACAAGCCCCCAAAACTACCGATGAATTACGAAACTGCCAGGCTTCATAAATTTTGAAATACATTCTCCAACTCCGCCTTTGAAATTTATCCCGCCTTTCATAACATAATAGTCTTATCTTATAACATCCAGCAGTTGATATGTGGTGTTTTAAATTTCCAGAAAAATTTTGAAAGTACAGAACGTGGAGAATTATCTTTTCATTCTGCACATCTTGGAGAAAACGAGGTTCGAAGAGCTTTTTCCTTTCACAAGAATAAATTCTCCAAAGATTAAAGATCCAGAGAGCCTTCGATATTTTTAGGTAGGCTTATATACGCTTTAGCTAGTTATACAATGTTTCTTATAGTAAATATCTGACAAGAGAACAATAAAACATTCATATCTAACTTCAAAATATTTAAAACTTATTATTAAAGCAGAAAACTATTTCATAAGAAAAGAACGTTTCCTGTACAATGGTTCTATAATAAAATGTTTTTTCTATCAAACATTTTGCAGTTTATTTCTTTCGCTTTCAGGTATAATTGTCAGTGGTCGATATTAAAATCGCCATCTTTCAGCTTGGAGAAAAAGAGGTTTCTTTCCGTCATATGTGATGTAAAGAATTGTTTTCAGTTCAGGACAGCTGAAAACCTAAGGACGACAGTATTTACATTTTCTGTTACACGATGAGAATGAAACGAGCATATTACTTGAGAAAACTGTTTATTCTTCATTGAAAAGTTATCTCCATGTCGCCATATTTTGCTCCTGGCATTCTTGATATCAATCAAGCACCTTGCGTAACCCCAATTCCCAGTACAGAGTATTTATTCATTCTTCAAACACGACCAAAGTGCGTCTGAGTTTGACAACTTTAAATAATTCTTTCTAATTTTTTTTTCTTCTTATCAAATTGGGTAATCAGAATGTTTGAAATCTTCATCTTTCCACTTTTGCTTCCTCTACACTTAGTAACCTTATTTATTTAGAATGATATGCAAACTCAAGCAAAAGTGAAACTGAAGGCAAGTTATGCACGAACCGAAAATCAAAAACTTATTGGCTTCTGAAAAAAAAAAGAAGAAGAATAAGAAAAGTATTTTGAGGGGGACAAGAATAAATATTAATGTAATAATAATATAAATCCGTGAAACCTGCATGCATGAAAGAATTATTAAGTTCGAATATAATCTCATAATCTCTACAGCCGAAAGTAATCCGCTAGATTTCAAGGAAAGAAAATAAAATACTAGCACAAGCAACCACGCTATTTTCGAAACTCTGTTAGTTACGAAGTTATCAAGCTATTTTCGCAGATTTTAAAACACTCGGGTAAAAAAAGACCCGAGTTCGAGTCTCGTCGATGACGTGAAGAATTTTTATGAGCCTTTTTCACAACGTGGCTGAATTAGTAGGTCTCAGGCGAGGGTAGCATGGTTTTATCTCCCGGAAACTCTGGTTTTTCGTCCAGCAAACAGAAAATCGAACACAGAACACACGCAATTTACAGACAGTATACACATAGCAATATGGCCTTAGTCGCTGATGCTCCTATAACCTCATAACAACGACAACAACAACGACAACAAAATAACTTTAGAGTTATGCTACATACATGATAGCGTATGCTATTCGCCTTAAAAAGTCTGAAATTTTTGCCAACGCTATTAATATATACTGGAATCTGTTTAAGATGCTATTTCACCTACGAAGTTCAAACTGCGTGGTCCTAAAAATATCTCACAAGCTTAATGCATTTTTTACTCGAACGAAAATTTTACATGTTTTCGTTTAAAACGATTTAAAGCTTAAACTCATTTTTGTCATCATTGCCATATCTGATATCAGGAAAAATCTTATAGACAATTCTATAAGATTTCCTGACACTAGCGACTAATTCGTCAAACATATCCTACCTATTATGAATAGTTGGACATATGCTTTTTCTTATTCTAGGCGCCTGTACAAACTTTTTTTTTTCTGTAATGGCACAGATCTTTCATGCGGAACATTTTCAATGAAGGTTGAAAATGCTCCAATGCTTCCAATAAACAAGCCAAACGAAGAAAAAAAGTGTTTTATGTAGTAAATGAATGATATCTAATATGGAGCACTCGCTATCTTCACAGCGAGTTGCCTCAGTAGAACTACTTCAAATAGCAATTCCTTATCTTAATAAGAACAGACTGTTCATTTCTGGAATACTGAAGTACCTGTTTGTGAAGATAACGAATTCTCCTTATGGGAGCTCTACAGCATATCATTGTCCTATAAACTAAGAGAAACCAGGCTTAATTTGTCCTATGTTTAAATCACAATTAATAATCATAAGAGTTACCTCCATTAATGTCTTTCAGAGGACTGCTTCACTTCCAAACTCTCGTTGTTACCACACGATTCGAAATTTAGAATGGTTAAAAATATATTACACTTTAAAATCTCTAGATGTATTCAATTCGCCTAGCTCATGAATGCCTAGAACTCACCGGGACCACAGCTGAAGGCCCACACCCCGATCTCAGATCCATAAAACACACCTCACAAACACATTATCTAAAAATAAAGTGTCGATAAAATTCACGGATATATAGATGTACAATAATAAATACGTTAAAAATTTTTCACCTACGTAATTTTTAAAATTTAACGTATTGATTATTGAACATCTATATATCCGTGAAGGGGCTTAGAGGGGAACAGGTACTTTGTGTGTTATCAGACACTCAGTCTAAAACACTGATGGATCCAATATCTTTCTGTTACAGAAGATTTAGGAGGTCCGGTTCGCCTGCCTCCCTAAAATCCACTCATGCACAACTTCTCGATGGTAAGCCCTGTTACGTCACTTAGGTGGCAACGAACGTGTAGAGTGGGTCTCTTCAAGACGCCTGGTCAGCGTGAAGAGGAAAAGACCAAACCCTCCAGCATATGACAGCACGACGAAACAAATGGCCCTCAGTCGCCAGCGGCATTCACTCCCCCTCTTACGGCAGCGAGAGGATCAGAGTGGAAGCAGAAGGTGCTAAGAATCTCTGGGTACAACAAGGCTCCCATGCATGGAAACTCAACTTGGCCTGTTACAACGTAAGATCACTCATCGGTGAAGACAGGATTAGAGCTGAAAAAGGAATTAGAAAATGTGAATTGGAATATCATCGGTTTGGCTGAAACAAGAAGAAGAAATGAATCACTTATAAATTTATCAAGTGGAAAGCTGCTGTACACCAATGGAAACAGTGAAAGGAGTGGAGGTGGGGTTGGGTTTCTGGTCTATAAATATTTAAAAAACAACATTTTGAAATTCAAAAGTACATCACCAAGAGTGTCAAGACTTGAATTCCACTCAAGATTTCTAAGAGGTACAAGCTAAAGGTTATAATGATTTATGCACCAACATCGAGCTATGATGATGAAGAGATTGAAGAAATGTACACCGAAATTGGGAGTCTTCTAGATGAGCAGAAAACCCACTACAATATTATTATGGGGGACTTCAATGCTAAGGTTGGAAAAAGACAAAACAGCGCAGAAAGGGGAACTATAAGAAATTTTGGAATTGGTGAAAGAAATAAAAGAGGTGAAAGACTTGTGGAATTTGCAGAATCTCAAGGATTGTCAGTAATCAACACTTTTTTTCAAGAAAAGGGTGAAAAGAAAGTGGACATGGAAGAGTCCAAATGGATTAACTAATGAAATCGACTTCATCCTCACCAACAGAAGATAAATCGTGAATGATGTTAACGTCCTATAGTGATCACAGCATGATAAAATGTACACTTGATATAGATGTAGGAAAGGAAAAAACTGACTCGAGTAAATAATACAAAGGTCTTTGAGACAACAGAAGAGGAGAAAAAGCAGTATGTACTGGAACTTAAGAACAAGTTTGAGCCTCTGCAGACTGCTCAGGACCAAGATATCGATGAGGAATATTACAACTTTCTGAAAGTGATAAAGCCCAAGAAACCTATAGGGAAAAAGAAATACAAAGAAGAAAACATTACTCAAGAAACACTTGTTTGATGAACCGAAGGCGACAAATGAAGAGCATGATAAACACTGACAAGGAGAAAATTGAGTATACTGAGTTATGCAAAGCCATTAGAAAGAGACTCAGAGAGGACATAAGAAGTTTTAACACAAGAAAAGTAGCACAAGCATTAAGGGAAAACAAAGGACTTAAATCAGCAGCCATGAGCAGTAATACAGAAAAACAAATGATACTGAAACTGAAGAATAGCGATGCCTTTATAAATAGCAGAAAAGGCATAATTCAAATAACAGAAGACTGCTATAGAGAATTATACAAGGAACGAGGGAATGATGCCAGCAGTGGGGAAAATGGATCGCAAATTAGCAACACATACGACATACCCTATATCCTTCCTGATGAGGTAGAACATGCATTGAAGAAAATGAAGAATCGGAAAGCCCCGGGGGAAGATGAAGTTACTGTAGAGTTGTTAAAATTGGGAGGAAGAGACATAACACAAAAACTGGCAAGGCTCTTCACAAAGTGCATTAGAAAAGGTATAACGCCTAAGCAGCGGAATAATGCAATCATAGTTTTGATGCATAAGAAAGGAGATAAATCAGAAATTGGAAATTACAGACCAATTAGCTTGTTATCCCACATCTACAAGTTGTTCACAAGGGTCATTACTAACAGATTAGAAAGAATACTTGATGAGAATCAACCGAAAGAGCAAGCTGACTTTAGGACAGGATTCTCAACTATGGATCACCTTCACGCAATATCACAGCTAATGGAGAAAACAAATGAATATAAAACACCATTATGCCTGGCATTTGTGGATTATGAAAAGGCATTTGACTCCATACAGCATAAGGCAATGTTTCGGGCACTGGAAAGACAAGGCATAGATACCCCATATACATGTATTATGATTTTGAAGAAAATATATGAGAATGCTACCTTCTTTATTTGACTAGACAAAGACAGTAGGAAATTTAAAATCGAGAAAGGAGTTCGACAAGGAGACACAATATCTCCAAAGCTGTTTACTGCTGCCCTTGAGGAAGCTTTCAGAAGATTAGGCTGGTCGCAGAAAGGAGTCAATGGGAATGGAGACTACCTAAACCATTTACGATTTGCAGATGACATTGTGGTCATAGGCCACGATCTCAAAGAATTATAGGAAAATCTTAATCAGTTATGCACAGGTAGTAAGGATTTTTGGACTAAAGATGAATATGGCAAAAACAAAAATAATGATGAACAAGTATGCCTCAGAAAGGGACATAATGATTGAAGGAGCAGTAATTGAAAAGGTGGAGTCATATACTTATCTGGGACAAGTTATTAGCTGTAATAATGATAAATGGCTGGAAGTCAAGAGAAGAATAAATTTTGGATGGATAGCATTCAGGAAATATAGTCACATACTGAAGAGAAATATCCCAGTTTGTCTGAAACGTAAAATAATGAACCAATGTATACTCCCCACCATAATTTACGGAAGTGAATCTTGGGCACTCACCAAAAGAATGGAAGAGAAGCTGAGAACTACACAGCGAAGACTGGAACGAATTATATTGGGAATCAGACTGTTAGATAATAACAGAAACACATGGATTAGGCAGCAAACTCAAGTAAAGGACATTCTTATCAAAACTAAAGAACTAAAATGGTCTTGGGCAGGACATATAGCTCGAAGACATGATGACAGATGGACTAATAAAATAACAGAATGGTACCCAAGAAGAGCTAGAAGAAAACGGCGAAGATGGATAGATGAAATTCATGCGTTTGTGGGTAGTAAATGGATGTCCATTGCACAAAACAGAAGAAACTGGAAAGTTGCTGGAGAGGCCTTCATCCTGCAGTGGATTGAAAGTAGCTGATGATGATGATGATATCCGTGAATTTTATCGACGCTTTATTTTTAGAAAACTTTGACACAATGAGTTCAATTCCTTGTGTTTTTGAGGTGTGTTTTATGGATCTGGGATCGGGGTGTGGGCCTTCAGCTGTGGTCCTGGTGAGTTCTAGGCATTCATGAGCTAGGGGAATTGAATACATCTAGAGATTTTAAAGTGTAATATATTTTTAACTATTCTAAATTTCAAATTGTGTGGTAACAACGAGAGTTTGGAAGTGAAGCAGTCCCATGAAAGGAATAGGTAACTCTTATGATTATTAAGCATAGCATTGTGAAAAAAAGAAAGAAAAAGAAATAGTCATTTAAGATGTTACACGAACATGTCTTTAAGGTTTGATATTTACATTGCGCATTCTATTAGAAAAAAAAGTTTGTGCCTCGAGAATAAACATACGAAAATAAATACTGCAACCTCCAACGAAACATAAGAAATAAAACTCCATTAAAATATACTAAAAATTTACACACGATTTAATAATTTTTTATTGAATAAAAGCTAAAATATATGAATAGAAATAAAAGCGATAAGATATACAGATAAAGAATAAAAGCGATAAGATATACAGAATAAAAGCACTAAAAGCGATAAAAAACAAAATAAACGGGGTGTGGCAATAAACTTCACGGACTGCTGCTGTTGCGGTCATATTCAATGAGTGTGAAAATAAACGGGAAGTGATATGTTGCTGCAGTTCAAACTTCCTACAACAGTGGTGATACAGAGACTGTCCAACAGGTTTACAGGTTGAAAATAATACCCAGTTTCATTAGTAGCGTTAACGTTCCATATCACGATTTTTCAATGGAGCAACGAAAGAATATAAAATTTTGCTTTAAACTGGGAAAATCTTCACAAGAAACGTATGAAATGTTAAAAACTATTTACGGTGATAGCGGTTCAAAGACGGACGGACGTGAGGATGTTCGTGATGAATCAAGAAATGGGCTTCCATCACCTCTTGGATCATCGTCTAACGATGATCTCTTGCCACAATTTCCCGAAAAGTTCGGGAAATTGTGGCAAGAGATAGTCGTTTGAAGCTCAGAATGACTTCCTGGTGAGTTGGATATCAATGAGACAATTCGTCAAATTCTGCATGAAGATTTAGGGAAAAGGTAGGTCTGTGCAAAATTTCTGCCGCACAGCCTCACAGATGAGAAGTAACGAAGAGTGTCAAAAATCAAGACACCCCTAATTTCTTCGACTGTATTGTCACTAGAGATGAGTGTTGGTTATTTCAGTACGAGCCGAAGCGTCAGAACATGCAGTGGACTTCAAAATCATCGCCAAGGCCCAAAAAGTTTAGTTTACGGAAATCCAGGATCAAGACGATACTGATCATATTTTTCGACGAACAGGTTGTAATTCACAAGGAATTTGTACCTGAAAGGAAGAGAGTCAATGCTGCATTCTATGTACATGCTCTTCAAAAACTACTGAAGCGCATTCATTTCCGGGGTGAGGTCGCAATTTCGAGGAAAAGGCAGCTGGTTTTTGTTGCACGACAATGTCCCCGCCCATTCCGCACCTGATGTGAAGATAAGAAACGTGGCATTGTACAGATCAACCATCCACCCTACTCCACTGATCTAGCACGCGAAGTTATTCTTTCCTAAGGTGAAAACTGACCTCAAAGGAAAGAAATTTCAAAATGTTGAGGACATAAAAGAATAACGTAATCGCCGAACTGAACAATATCTCTTTGGACGCCTTCGTTGACTCTTTTCAGAAACTTTTAGAACGGTGTAATAGGTGCATTTAATTTGGCGGTGAATAATTTGAATAAAAATAAAATCATTTTTGAGCTCCTCCATTTTGAGTTTTTTTTTTTTTTTTATTGCTACAGGACATATAAAGAAGTTTCCAGAACGATGTGCTTCTTTAACAACTTTTAAGGAAAGTAGTATGGTATACCATCGTTATATTAGAGAAGAGCAGAAAATAGCAACAAACCAATGCAAATCATGAATGGTGACTAGCAAAAAGATAGGTATGAGGAGCAAAAAAAAAAAGGGAGAATGAAAGAAAGAAAATATCAACCGTCAGACTCTGGAAAAGCAAGACGATGTATATACATACACACACACGGGCCAAAAAAAAAAAAAAAAAATCCCGAACCTTTGTATTAAAACAGTCACAGATAGAAGAAATGATATGAAAATAAATGCAAATAGATGCAAAGAAAACTGAGGCTTTCTATGAAATCTGATATAAAGAAATTGTGACGTGAGTGATAACGTGCTTCCTCGTTGAGTATAAAGACTGCAGTAATCTAAAGCCAGAATAGGAAAAATGCATGATCTATCCAGACTGAAAAATGTCTTATTGTGGGTGCACGTTTAGCAGGAGTCACGATATAAGAAACGAAAGACATAACTGGTTTCTCAAAAGCATCCATCTCAAAGGTTTCTAATGATTGGAAAGCAAACGGTTCTTCCACATCTCAAAGGTATAAATGTGCAAAATTATATACCACTGGTATATAATTTTGCACATTTATACCTTTGAGATGTGGTAAAATAGCACTGGCCACCCAATGTGCAGTAAATAACATCTGTATTCAACCAAGGCCAGAACTGTCATATTTCAATCAGTACTATGCGCCGGGAATTGAAGGAGTTTGGTATTGGCACTCGCCTGCCTATTCGGAAGCCACTTGTTTCAGAGAAAAACAGAAAACTCCGCTTGAAATGGTGTCGAGAACGCATAAGCATATCACAAATATTGCTTCCTGGGCATCTAAAAAACTGGATTTTCTCTTTCGCTCTAGGCGTTACTTTTCTTCCAAACAGCTGCTCACTCTGTAAAAATCTCAAATCCGCCCTACCATGGAACATTGTTCTCACATCTGGGGCGATGTCCCCAAAGCCTCTCTCAGGCTTCTAGATTCCATTCAAAAGAGGGCAGTTAGGTTAATTAATGACTCATCTCTAATAAAGTCTCTCCACTTCCTGTCTCATAGATGTTCTGTTTCTGCTGTATGCCTTTTATATAGATACTTCCATGGACACTATTGTTCTGAATTGGCTTCTATAATTCCCCCTCTCTCTTCCAAACCAGTCCGAATACATAACGCAACCAGTCTGAAAACCTTTTACTGTCCGATTTTAAATTCACAGAACCAACTTTTCTTCTTCTTCATTTATTGCTTCAACTTGCATTTTTCTGGAATAACTTCCCTTCACACATATTTCCTGAAAATCGCAACCTACAGAAATTCAAGGCTAATGTCAACAAGTATCTTCTTTCATCTTCTCAACCTTCAATCCATGGTACTAAGTACTATAGGTTCTAATACCTCTCGTGTTTGGGGACTTCATAAAAAAATGAAAGAAGAGTAAATATGTAATAATACATATCGCGTTTTTCTATGAAAACTCCAAACACGATGTATATTAGAGCATGTAGTACTTAGTACCACGCATGTATTTGAAAGACAGAACATACGTGTTGACATTAAAATTAAGAAACAGATGTGAAGGAAGGTTGCTCCAGAGTGCAGAAGTAGAAGAAATAAAATAGGAGGAGGAAAAGTTGATTCTGTGAGTTTGAAGTTGGACAATAATGGATATTGACTGGTCAGGCTTGACTGTTAGAACTAATTTGGAAGAACGCGGTGGAATTACGGATGCCAATTGAGAAGAACAGTGCTTACAGAAGCATCTATAGAAAAGGCATGCAGCAAAGATTGAATGTCTATGGAGTGGAGAGCTTTCGTAAGAGATGGGTCATTAATTAACCTGACTGACTTCTTTGGAATGGGATCTACAAGCTTGTGAGAAGTTTAGGAGATACCATCCCATATGTGGGAATAATATTCATGGTAGGGCGGATTTGAGATTTTTAAAGAGTGAGTAGTTGTTTAGAAGAAAAATAACGCCGGAAGCGGAAAGGAAACTCAGTTTTTAATGCAGAGGAAACAGTATTCGTGTACTTATACCAAGAGAGATTAGACATTACGACAATTTCTAATAGGGTTATTGAGACCTCGTATAGAAATCTATATCATCAAAGATGGGCATAGCAGCAGAAGACCCTTTGTGAGAAATAAGACAGAGAATTTTTGAAGGATTGAAATTAATTAAGGTTTTCTTTGCACCTTTGGAAAATTACCTGGATATCACCATTTAAGGAATTATTTATTGGTGGTAGACATTAGAGAAATTGACGCTGTCTTTGCAAGGTAAGGTGGAATGTACTAATATCACCACAAATAATATCACCTTTCAGTGGAAGAAGGTCGTTAAATATACAAGAAGAAAAAGAGAGAGTCGAACCTTGGAAACCACCAGTATTAATATTAGAACTTAGAACACTAATAACCGCCTAACAACACCAAGGACAACACAGGATGGTATGTTGTGATATACTACGGCTTTTCTTTTTGATCCGCAACTTTTTAAATTTTGATATATCCACCATACAAAAGTAGCAGTTGTCATGATGCTATATCTCGAATATGGAAAAGACATACACTTACGACTACCACGACACCATTCCTCTAATTTTGATCTGCAACTACCAGAAATGAGGTTCTACAGCTTTTGTTAGGCATCATATGCATTGCAAAACTTGGTTTCACCAACGATGTTATGTTACGTTTCACGTGCTTTGGACCTATATGACATCCGCAAACATAGCAGAACGAGTCTGGAGATTATTTAGATATTCGTTTGTTAGTCATAGCAAACCGCAAAAAAAAAAAAAAAAAAAAAAACGATACTGTATTCGAATACTATAACTATTATATATCACACTGAATTGGAACGCACTTTTATAATAGATATAAATGTTGCAAAAACAAAAATAAATATAAATAGTTGCAGCAAAAATATTAACACTAAAGTACATCCAATGACATCCCCGGATTCAGTAAAACGTATATTCATTTTCTATTCAGTTCACTTGTAATTCTGAACTTGCAAATAGTTAATTATCTTTGGAAAAAAATAAACGAAGTCGGTCTGCTGCTTAAATAAACGTTTCTCGCCTCGAAAACCTTATTTCTGGCAAAAATTATTCTGAATATTGCACGGTTCTAATATTTTTACAATAAATCCACTGTCAGAGCAGAGAATTTCATTAGCACCTCTAGCAGCAGAAATGGACAACATCTCTTCAATATTTTCCCATCATTCTCTGAATAGGAAATTAGGATTGACAAATATGGGCATTAGCGTGTAATCAACGCACTGTTGAAAGTTTAATTTCCATTAGTGGGCATCTGAACCTGATTATTAACGGAGAAAAAGGCCCAATAGTTTTATTTCTCAACGGAAGTGACATCACACCATTAAAAATACGTTACACTACTGGAAATGAGATTAAGCATGCTGAAATATAGAGACAGTTATGACTCATAACGCTTTCCCGATTTTTGCACGAGCGCTGACGGAAATGACATCTTTTGGCAGTAAGATGAAAGAGTGACGATAAGACAGGAACAGTGGAAGATAATCCGGTATTCCAGCCGCAGGCTTAGTTCACGTGCAGATTGTTGTATTACGACTACATGTCATGAGCTGGGTGGTGAGATAATCGAAGTGACACAAGAAATCACTTTGTACGTCGAGTCTCTGTCTGTTCATAACAGGCTGTAGACAACACACCAAGTTTATCAGGTCTCAGTGTACTGACGCATGGACAGGGCTGTCAGGAAATTGGAAACATGTAATCTACAGTGCTTGGTTTCGCTTCAAACACGAGAGAGGAACGGGCATTCTCCGTTCACTTCTCATTATACAAAAACACAAGCGAATTCATAAATGCAGTAAAGTCAGATTCGAATTCATAACTTCATGTCAGAAGATAAAAAAAGAAACTGCTATAAAGAAAAAAGTTTCGTAGGATTGGTAAAACTAGGATTGTTTAAAAATCGGAAGAGATCGATTGTTTAAAAATATTGTCTAAAATTGTTCAAGAGATTATTTAAAAATCGGAAAAGATCGACAATGTGAAAAGGGAATCAATGATAATTTCCTGCTTCATTCACTTTTCCAATTTTATACAAGGGCATGGGGAGCGGATATTTCTGCTCATTTACAAAGATTGCCTGGGTAACATATTCATTACATTCCAAATAAAATGAATGAGGTATTCAGTCATATCTCTTTATGGTTTATGTTTCTGTAATTTCCATATTTCTAGTTTTCACTAGAATTTGATAATTTTATATCATATACATTATTTTGATCTTAAAAAGGCTTTTAACACTGTTGCACATGGAAGACTGCTGCACAAATTGCAAGTGTGGCATTGGAGGCAAATCGCTGCTATGGATAAAGGGGTGGTAGAGTGGGAGAAGACAGAGAGTGGTAATCAATGGACACTGCTCTTCGTGGACTAATGTTATTAGTGGAGTCCCCCAGGGTTCAATGTTGGGTCCATTCTTGTTTTCTGTGTTTATTAATGATATCGATGATAGTATATCAGGCTTAATGTCCAAGTTTGCAGACGATACGAAGGTTGGCAGGGTTGTTAATGACACTAATGACAGTACGCTGCTGCAACAGGATATAGAAAGTTGAGCAGATGGGCTGAGAGGTGGCAACTGAAGTTTAATATTGGCAAATGTAAAGTACTGCATATGGGAAGCAGTAACTCGAGAGCAACGTATCAACTGTGTGGTACTACACTGACAGAGGTAGAGAATGAAAAGGACCTGGGGGTAATTGTGCAGGCAGACATGAAGTTTTCTGAGCAGTGCAGACGGTCTGCAAGAGTAGCTCATGGTGTCTTGTCAATGATATACAGGACATTTTCTAGAAGGGATAAGGAGGTGATTATCCCCTTGTATAAGGCAATGGTCAGGCCACACCTTGAGTACTGTATAAAGGTCTGGAGGCCTCATTTTAAGAACGATGTAGAGCTGCTGGAAAGAGTATAGAGAAGGGCAACAAGACCAAGATTAGTGAATGGAACAAGACCAAGATTAGTGAATGGAACAAGCGGTTGCTCTTACGTAGAAAGGCATAAGTTTTGCAAATTACAGTGTCTTGAGTCTAGGCACCTGCTGAGGTGTATAAAGCCTTGAATACTATGAGCATGCTCAAAGGGCATAAATTCAAATTGAGGAAAGACAGTTGTAGGATAGATGTGCGGAAGTTTGCCTTTAGCTAGCGGGTGGTTGATTGCTGGAACAAACTTCCATCTGTTGTTGTAGAAGTTGATAGCTTAAATAGATTCAAGGCAGAACTAGACAAACATTTTGAGCGAGTGGATGGGTGAAATGAGGTTTTTTTTTTTTTTTTTGGCTAATGCAGTATAAGGTTTCTTTCTTGCATCATGTGCCTTTACTAATGCTAATGCTAATTTGTGAAGAAAACTTTTCTAAAAAAAAATAAATAACTTTACTTATTTTGAATTGTTAGTTTTAACAAATCACCTTGATCACCCTTTTACTCATCATTGGGTGACAAAAAGTGACATACAGAGAACTTTTCCACAGGCACATTTCCATTTGGTATTATAGGTAATTTCCTGTAATGCTAAAGTTTATGTGTAGAAAATATTGTCATTCGGTTGAATTTTACCTCCAAAGAAGTATCTAACAAATTAGTTTATAGAATGTAAAAGTGACATGAACATTATTTTGTCCAAATAGTCGAGTAGCATTAGCATTAGCATTAGCATTAGTAGAGGCATTTGATGCAAGAAAGCAAGCTTATGCAGCATCAGCCAAAAAAAAAAAAAAAAAAAAAAAAAAAAGTAACATAAATAAATAAAAATAACCACTTCCACTTCACCCCTCTGTTCGTTCGAAATACCTGTCCAGCTGAGCCTTAAACTTATTTAGGCTATCAACTTCCACGACAAGGGATGGAAGTCTGTTCCACCCACCAACCACCCGCTGGCTAAAGGCAAATTTCCGCACATCTATCCTACATCTGTCTTTCCTCAATTTGAATTTATGCCCTCTCAGGTGATTTTTCTGAGCTAGAGGAAGAATCCCATCAGCATTGAGCATGCTCAAACCATTCAAGGCTTTGTACACCTCTATCAGATCACCCCGCTGGTGCCTAGTTTCCAGACACTGTAATTTGCAAAACTTAAGCCTTTCTTCGTAAGAGAACCCCTTTGTCCCATTCACCAATCTAGTTGCCCTTCTCTGTACTCGTTCCAGCAGCTCTACATCCTTCCTGAAATGAGGCCTCCAGGCCTGTATACAGTACTCTAGGTGTGGCCTGACCATTGCCTTATACAAGGGAATAATCACCTCCTTATCCCTGCTAGAAAAATTTCTATATATCATTGACAATACACCATGAGCTACTCTTGCAGCTCGTCTGCACTGCTCAGAGAACTTCATATCTGCCTGCACCACCACCCCCAGGTCCCTTTCATTCTCTACCACTGTCAGTGTAGTACCACAGAGTTGATACGTTGCTCTGGGGTTGCTGTTTCCCATATGTAGTACTTTACATTTGTCAATGTTAAACTTCATTTGCCACCTCGAAGCCCATCTGCTCAACCTTTCCAAATCCTGTTGCAGCAGCATAGTGTCAGTAGTGTCCTTGACAACCCTGCCAACCTTTGTATCGTCTGCAAACTTGGACATTAAGCCTGATATACCATCATCAATATCATTTATAAATACAGAAAACAATAAAGGCCCCAATACTGAACCCTGAGGGACTCCACTAATAACATTAGTCCACGATGAGCAGTGTCCATTGATTACCACTCTCTGTCTTCTCCCCCTCAACCACCCCTTTATCCATAGCAGCAACTTGCCTCCAATGCCACACTGCTCCAATTTGTGCAGCAGTCTTCCATGTGCAACAGTATCAAAAGCCTTTCTAAGATCCAAGTATATAATATCAAAGTTATTCCCTGCATCCAGTTCTTTTGTGACTGCATCATAGTATCCAATCAAATTGGTCAGGCAAGACTTCCCCTTAACAAAACCATGCTGTGTCCTAGCTATAACTGAAGTCTTGTCTAGATGATCCTGCAGTGCTTCTTTCACCAGTGCCTCCATTAATTTTCCGGGAACAGAAGTTAAACTCACAGGTCTATAATTACTTGTGTCAGCCTTTGATCCCCCTTTGTGAATTGGGGTCACATTTGCACATCTCCAGTCAATGGGTACCTCCCCTGAGTCCAAGGAAGCTCTCATAATTATGGCTAAGGGTTTGCTTACCTCCTTTGCTGCCTCCTTTAATATAACTGGATAGATCCCATCCACCCCAGGTGCCTTTCTTGTGTTTATCTTCAACAATTTCTCCTCCACTTTGCTCTCAGTTATTACAAGATTCTCTAGCTTACTGCTAGAGTTGAATACACCTCTGGCATTCCCCTCGCTGAATAACTCCTCATGTGTGAATGTCGATGCAAAATATTCATTTAGTTTGTTAGCTACCCGAGCAGGGTCATCAACAGTTGACCCATCGATCTCAAGTGGACCAATCTGATTCATCCCCTTCCTTCTAGAGTTTACATAAGTAAAGAACTCTTTGCTGTTTTTCTTCGCATCCCTTGCCAAGGATCTCTCGTAATCTGCCTTCGCCTGCCTAACCTCCTTTGTAACTTGGTTACAGATCAACTTGTATCTATCATAGGCATCCGTGTCACGTGTTAATTTGTATGTATCCCATGCATTTTTCTTCTCTGCCATATGCCTCATTAGTTCATCTGACAACCATTTAGGCCTAAACCTTGAACAATATTTCTTAGTTGGTATGTAAAGCCTAGTAGCTTCCACGATAAGTTCTTTGAATGCTTCCCATTTTGAATTTGCTGTTGGCAATATCATCAGTTGATCCCACTGTATAGAATTTAAATACTGTCTCAGTCCATTGTAGTCGCCTTTACGAAAGCAATACCCCTTCCCTTTACCCCTAATGGTAGTTACCTCTTTGAGTAACTCCCACTTCAGCACACTGTGATCACTGCCACCAAGTGGTTCATTTATCTGCAGATTCTGAATGCATGAAGAATCACTACTGATAATCAAATCAAGAGTATTACTCCCTCTAGTTGCCTCCCGAACATGCTGATGTAGAAAACAATCATCCAATAAATCCACAAAAGCCTTGCTACTGTGTGAGTGACCAGCCCCCAAATTCCAGTCAATATCTGGGAAATTAAAATCCCCCATTATAAGACTCTCTGATTTACTGGCCCACTCTATTTCTCCGAACAGTTTCTTATTATACTCATCAGAGTCATTAGGCCTATAGCACACTCCTACTCTCAATTTTGATCTCCCAATGCTTATGTCACACCAAACTGACTCGACACTGCACTGTCCAGCGATGTCGACTGGCTTCACTTCCTTGGATTTTATGTGTTTCTTAATTAATAGCATAACCCCTCCTCCCTTCCTATCCTGTCTATCCTTTCTGTACACATTGTACTCCCCAAATTCCAGTTCTGCATTTCTTATATCTGTGTGACACCACGTCTCTGAAATCCCCACAATATCTGCCTTTGATGTTTTGAGCAATACCTCAAATTCATCAAATTTATTTACTAAACTCCTAGCATTGGTGTACACACAAGTATACATGCACCTGTTCTTTTTCTTAGCTACCCTAACACAACCCATGTGTTTACTTGTACCCCAATGATTCCCAGCAGTCTCTGAAATATCCTGCATCTTATTTTCCAGGCTGCGGCTCATTCCAATAGAAGCAGTGCAAGAATCACTTTCACCTCTGCCAGTGGCTACTGTTAATCTATTAGTCCTTGTATCCCCCCAATCTAGCAGTTTTCCGACCCACCTAACATTGCCTCGATAGCATCAGCAAACATTCTTGCACCCTTTCTATTTAAGTGTATCCCATCCCTGTAGAAGCAGTCTCTCCTGTTAACAAGTACAGACCAGGCTGAAAAAAATTCTACCCCTTGAGCCCTGCACAATCTTTCCAGGGCCGAATTGATTGACAGGGCTCTCATCATATACTCCCTCCTATCGTGTCTGGGCAGAATTGCAGACACTTTCAATTTCAACCCTAATTCACGGCTTTTTTTCATCAGTGACCTGTACTTGTCAAGTAATTCCGCCGGTCTCCTACTCTTAATGTCATTAGTGCCAACGTGTACAACTATATCACCTTTTGTGCCCTTAAAAGATGATATCCGCTCTACAACGTCATCAACTTTTGCCCCTGGCAGACATACCCTGGTCCTATTCCACCTATCCTTTTTACAAAGCATGTTTCCCGTTTCCCTGACAATAGAGTCACCAACAACTACTAGTTCCTTTGGGACCAGCGCATTCTGCCTTGGGGGTTGCCGCTGTGTTCCGCGATGACCAAGTGCAAGCTCTGGCATTGGTGTGGGCAGCTGAGAGCTTGATGGGCCCCTCACTTGTAATCCTTCGAGGGCATCCACCCTATCCTTCAAGCTCTCATATAGGCTCTCATATAGGTTGTAGGATAGATGTGCGGAAGTTTGCCTTTAGCTAGCGGGTGGTTGATTGCTGGAACAAACTTCCATCTGTTGTTGTAGAAGTTGATAGCTTAAATAGATTCAAGGCAGAACTAGACAAACATTTTGAGCGAGTGGATGGGTGAAATGAGGTTTTTTTTTTTTTTTTTGGCTAATGCAGTATAAGGTTTCTTTCTTGCATCATGTGCCTTTACTAATGCTAATGCTAATTTGTGAAGAAAACTTTTCTAAAAAAAAATAAATAACTTTACTTATTTTGAATTGTTAGTTTTAACAAATCACCTTGATCACCCTTTTACTCATCATTGGGTGACAAAAAGTGACATACAGAGAACTTTTCCACAGGCACATTTCCATTTGGTATTATAGGTAATTTCCTGTAATGCTAAAGTTTATGTGTAGAAAATATTGTCATTCGGTTGAATTTTACCTCCAAAGAAGTATCTAACAAATTAGTTTATAGAATGTAAAAGTGACATGAACATTATTTTGTCCAAATAGTCGAGTAGCATTCCCTATACGGCTATCACTTTCTTGTCACCTGCTGCTGAACATTATTTGAAGCGGAGCAATGCAAGGAAGTCAAGCTTATCTAACAGCCCTAAAAACCAAACAAAAATAACTGTGACCTGTTTCAATCAAGTGTCTGTCTAATTTCACTTCACACATAAGTTCTCCAGTTCTACAAGATTAGGTAGAAAGTTGTTCCCATAGTTAATAACTCTTAGGCTATTTTTTTTTTTTTTTGCTATATCCATCCAACAAATATACTTTCTTAATTTAAGTAGATGTTCTTACATGTTGAACATGTTTATTTTTCAAGATTTCCCTAGTGATATTTTCCCTTGTTATTCATCTTTGATTTCAAAATTCAATTTATAATTATCTCTTCCTTGTGCTATATGTTATACACCTTAATTATATTTAATATAAGACTTCTCTATATATTCTTTCACACCTGTATAATTAAATATAGTCTCATACTTATTCTTATGTATATTATACCATTAAGCACTTTTATAAAGCTCGTGCTCCTCAATTGTAAGATATAGGTATGTGATGAAAAGGAAGGCAACACGTGTTTTGTGAAAAGCCTCTTTAAATCACAGAACAATGAAACAACGAATGAAGGCATATGGGTGCACTACTTTTCGACACAGTAACGCATTACATTTAGATAATTTACTCACCGTGTCACGAGCGCATTCACACGTCTGTCGCAAAATACTTGGACGTTCCCCTTCAAACAGATTTAAACGCGCCGTTTAACTTCATTGTCATCTCCGAATCGGTTCTTTATCAGATGCTTTTCAAAAGCCCAACAGATGAAAGAAGAGGCAAGGCCGAGACTGGTTGATGGATGGGGCAAGCACTTCCCATGGGCAAACCCTGTCATGTACCAATAGTAGTGTGGTATACTGTTTAAATTTTTCGATTTCGCCAAAAACAGACTTGCTTATCGGGCTTAGTTACAAACTAAGTCCACAGAAATTCATCAGCTCATAGTTATTAATGAATATCTATGTGCAAAAATTCATTAGTAACTATTAGAAACTATCATTAGTAACTATTAGAAACTACCATTAATAACTATTAGTAACTTTCGAACGTGGAGAAATGAAGAAATTGTGTGGGTTCTGAATGCCAAAAGGGACTAACCCTTTGGCATGAGAAGTCATACGATGCCTTCATTTATCCCGGTTTCGAGTATGGCAGCCATTTTGGCATAGTCATTTAATTGTGGCCAGGAGGTGAACGCCTTTGTGTTCATCTCCTGTAACAAAAACAAAAGAAACGCTGCATGTGTGCCTTTATCCAAGTGACATTTCCTACTGGAAGAGGCACGGGTCTACCCCAATATAACTTACTTTTCGAATGACTCTTGTATGCATATGTCTACATCTAAGAGTACTTACAATTCGAGCTCTCTTTAAAATTATAACTTTTTACAGAACTTTAACTTAATATTAACGATGTAACTTGGGATATATGCTAAGAATTATTTGAATTACAGGCGGCTAATGAAGAAATGAATGGCAAAATCGCAACATTAATTGATAACTGAAAGTATGTGAAGAAGAATATGTATTTATCGTAGCATATGAAACAAATTTAAGGAATAATTAGTGAAATCAAGGCCATAAATTAAAAAAAATGAAATTTAAAAATCGGATTTGAAAAATTTTAAAATATCAAATATTGAAAAAAGAGAGAGAAAGAGAGTCAGGCTCTCCAACAGCAAAATTTCTTATCAGGGGATGCAGAGCTGCTCTCTCGATACAAAAATCATAAGCGGCTTTCATGCCATGAGTTCAGTATTATAAGTTATGGTAGAACGTTAATAGAAGTAGTGCTTAAATCAGCAACCCTTGACTGGAAAGGTTGCTGATTTATGCTACAACTAACTGTTTGTTGTAGTATGTACTGACAAATGAATGACGTGGCAACTGAAAATTATCCCTCTTTGGAACTCGATAAGAGCCTTACAGTGACTCATACTCGATGATATAGATATACTGGCATTTCACTTACATTTTCATATCTGTTTCCTTCAATTGCCTTATCTTAGCTCGCACCATTCACTCACTTCTAACGTTCACCTCTAACATGTATCAATACTTTTGAGAGGATATATTTTTCATTTCTCTCTCTCTTATTATACCTTAAATCAGTGGTTCTTAACTTGGGGTATATGTACCCCCTAGGGGTACGTGAAAGTCTTTCAGGGGGTACGCAGGTCTTGATATGTATACATATGTAAAATACAATATTTCTTGTAATAAATAAAAAAAAAATTCATCCCTTACGAATATCACTATATTATTTAACGATATGAAATATATTTAAATTATTTTACTTACGTTTTTACAACGAATAACTGTTGAGAACTTTAATATTTAATGTTTTAATTCCCGCCTATCCTCTCAATCATAGGCCGGTGCGTGATTTTCCAAGAAACAATAACCGGGCAACACGAAAAAACAATAGGTTGCCATACCCCTGTTTCAGTTATTCATTTGCAGTTGTTTTACTTGTTTTGAGCTGCATAACGGGGTTAACGATTTTGGCGAAAATAAAAAAGTAATAAAATGTTCTTAATTTGAATTTTTATTATCTTATTTGTATTTTTTCTTTGACATTAATATGTAATATTGAAAATACTATTTCTTGTAAATTTTAAATAAATTTCTTTTTCTTTTTTCGGTTTTATGTACGTCTACTCCAGTTAGCAGCTAACTGGAGTAGAGTAGACGTACATAAAACCGAACTATTAGCAAAACTAACTGTTAGCTGGTTTCGGTAAAATTATAAGTCATTTTTATTTCTCATTACTTCCAGAAAAGACCCTCCAATGCCAAAGAAAAGAAAATATAACGAGTCATATGTATGCTTTGGTTTTACTTTTACTACTGAGCGTGATGGGACACAAAAAACACTATGTTTCTTGTGCAGTAAAATTTTGGGGAACAGAAATATGAAACCTTCCAAATTAAAAAAAAATCTCACTTCAGTACATCCCGAATACGTATCAGACAGTCCAGAGCAATTTCGCATCAAGAAAGCTAGGCTTGAAGAATCAGGTACATTACAAAAATTTGGATTCACTCCTTCACAGAAACCATTTCTTGAAGCACCTTATAAAGTTGCATATCGCATTTGTAAACAAAAAAAAAAAAAAAAAAAAAAAACCACACACACACACACAATCGGCCAAACCTTGGTAAAACCCTGTGCTTTGGAAATGGTTGAACTCGTATGTGGTTTGAATGAAAGAAACAAACTTGAAGCATTCTCTTTCGAATGATGTTATATTGTCCAGGATTAAAGACATGTCTGATAACATTTTAAACCAGATAATGGAGGAATTAAGAGCGACAGCATACTCTTTCAGTATTCAACTTGAAGAAACTACAGACATTTCTCAATGTAGTCAGCTTCTACCTTTGGTTCGTTACCAACATATGAATATCATCAAAGAAGAATTTTTATTTTGCGAACCTCTCCAAGAAAGTACGAAAGGCATTGATGTATTTAATATGTTGAAAATGTTTTTTTGGAAAACAACATTTTTAAATGGAAATTAAAACTTGGTTGTATTTGTACGGATGGAGCATCGGCAATACTTCTGGATTTGCTGGTTTAGTAAAAAAAAGAAATTCTACAAACTGTCGTAACTCACTGTATGTTACATCGACATGCTTCAGCATCCAAGACTTTGCCATGTAAACTCAATCAAGTCTTAAAAAACTGCAGTAAAAGTTGTCAACTTTATCAGATCCTATACTTTAAATCACCGAATTTTCAAAAAATTATGTCAAGAAATGGGAGCACGACATGATATTCTTCTCTATCATACTGAAATACGCTGGCTTTCCAAAGGGCAAGTATTAAAACGCTTATTCGAACTTTGTGCAGAAGTTTTATACTTTTTAAAACAAAAAGAAAGTTTTCTTGCCCAGCAATTTGAAAAACGAATTTGAAATTAGTTTGCCTTATTTAGCAGATATTTTTGGCCACATGAATGAAATTAATCTTTCAATTCAAGGAACTGCGATTACTATCATTGATGCCTCTGAAATATTAAAAGCGTTTTTATCGAAGTTACCACTTTGGAAAAGAAGACTGGAGTCATCCAACTATGCAAATTTTCCAAATTTAGAATCAGATTTAAAAAAAGGATCAGTGACATAATCTTGCCCATTTCTGTGCAGACATACTTTATTGTACATATGGACAAGCTTCAAAGTTCTTTTGATAATTATTTTTGTTCTGATGAATTAACAATGGCAACGTGGATCCGTAATCTTTTTATTATTAACATTTATGATGTTAAGGATGAGGAATCAATTAAAGATGACCTTATTGATTTAAGATCAAAAGAATTGCTAACACAAATTTAATTCTACATGTTTAGAAGAATTTTGGTCTTCCTTAAAAGAAGCCTATCCTGCATTAGTAAGAAGAGCCATTAATCTTTTACTTCCATTTGTGACAACTTACAAAGGGTATTAGGAAAGTTTTGCAATACAGCTTTGTTTATTTAATTCTTTCAAAGTAATTTCCTCTACATTCAATACACCTCTCCATCCTCCGAAACCAATCTTTAAACCAGTTCTGCCAAGTTTCACTAGGGAGTAAAGCACACTCGTTGTCCCAAGCCCGTAGAAGGTCCTCATCACTGGAAAACCGCCTCCCTTTTAGCTTCATTTTCACATGCGAGAACAGTGCAAAGTCGCAGGGAGCAAGGTCTGGTCTGTAGGGAGGGTGCTCGAGAAGTTTCAGTCCTGTCGTGGTCAAATATTCGGTGCAGGCTTTGGCGCGATGAGCTGGAGCATTTACGTGATGGAGGTACCAGGTGTCCATTCTTGACTTTGGCCGCAGGTTCTTCATAGATCCAATGACTTTAGGCAGGCATTGTTCAGTATACCACTTAGCTGTGACTGTCTTCAGCGTGTCCAAAACGACACGTTCCACAATTCCACTCGATTTGAAAAATACAGCTATCATTTTCTTCTTTACAGATCGGGATTTTCTGACAATTACGGGTGTGTCGTCATCATCAAAGACCCAAACTTTGTTTTGAGCCTTGGTCGGCAGATCGCAATAGTACAGCCAAGTCTCGTCACCTGTCACGATGTTGTTCACATACCGAGATTGTCCCTTATCAAACTTTTTTAACATCTCCAGGCACCAAGTCACACGTCGTGTCATCTGCTCTTTAGTCAGTTGATGCGGCACCCAGAGAGAACAAAGTTTCTTCACGTGCAAATGATCTTGCAGAATCGAACGAATTGCTGGTGCATTTAGGCCCAAAGTATCCTCTATCTGTTGGTAGGTCACTCGCCTGTTTTCGTCAAGCATTTTCCTCACAGCAGTAACGTTTTCCTTCGTAACTGACGTTCGTGGCCTTCCCGGCCTCTCAGAATCCTCCAGAGTGAAATTTCCCCTTTGGAATTCTCTATACCACCTGAATATCGTTGTACGATGTGGACAATCATCATCTAGTGCAAGAGTCATTTCTTCTAAGCACTGGTCTATGGTTAAACCACGCACGAAATTATACCGCAAAACTGTCCTTATCTCATTTCGTGACCACGATGCCATCGCAAGCACTTTACACTCTCACTACTAATGAATAACTGAGCCCATCGACTTGGCGCGGCGGCTACTATGCACGTATGAACATGTCTCAACATGCAGCAACAAGCAGCTTCCTGTGATTCATTGTTGCGTCATATTGCAAAACTTTCCTAGTACCCTTTGTATATGTGCGAAGCAGGATTTTCGCCACTCGTTTCATTAAAAACGAAGAAACGAAATAGGCTTCTTGTGAAACATGATATGCGTATTTCTTTATTGAAGACGGTTCCCCAGTTCACCGTTTTAAAAATGAACAAACAGCAACAATGCTCACATTAAACTTCTGGTTTTATTTTTAATTTATTTTATTTTTATACATTATTTATGCTTTTTAAATATTTAAGATTACTAAAATATTGTACAAGTAAGTAAATAAAGATATTTTATAATGGGGGTACGCAATTAATTTTGTTTGACAAGGGGTACGTAGGTAGAAAAAGGTTAAGAACCACTGCCTTAAATTATTAGGAAACTGCTGTAGCGACATCTGATTACAATTTACGAATGCATTATAGTAATAATAATAATAAACAAATCCCACTGATTGGGAACTACTAATTTCGATGAATAAAGTGTTCATTTTAAGACATTCTTAGTAGCCTGTAAATCTAATACAATTTTGGATACTCAGATCTAAGCTAAGAAATTGTTCAAGGAATGCAGTTATATCTAGCGACATTCAAGTAACCTAATATTATTGACTGCTACTATAGGCTAATGATTAGGTATGTAGGAATTGCAGATGATCTTCCACTGAAGAAATGCTAATCCGCTCGCAAGCATAGGAAGGCGAGCGCAAGCAAAAATACAGTCGCCATCTACCCATTTAAAGACTTTTGTTATTTAAAATATTCTCGTATTAGGCAAGTAAATACTGCAATCCTCTGATACCAGTGTCTATAGTTATATGAAGGGCTATTTACGCGATGATGTCTGCAGAAATACAGAAGCGGGTGCGTTACTTTTGTGCACGCATAGCAACGATATTCTAAGCAGACGGATTTTTTCTTTTTTTGCCTACACTTCTGCTTTTTATTATTATTCTATCCAGTCTTGAAAAATTTGCTAACGTGCAAGTTACCAAGCTGACGTCAACTATTTTTCGCGTGTTTTTGCGACAAACGATCAAAGGCTAGGTTGGGTTCACGAAGTTTTCTTCTGATAGCTATTTTCCAGCCAATCAGATGGCAGGCTGGATGAAGGGGCGAATTGTGGTCAACGAAGCATTAAGTCATGACGTTACTGCGCCTCTCGATACAGTTTAAAGATATGCTAGTGCGCGTTTTGGGTGGGGGCCAGTTTAAAAAGCAAAGCTCAAATGATATCATATACTGTACTTTTATATATAAAGGCTTTCAGTAATGCATAGTGAGATTGTTGTGGACGTCCATAACTATTAATTCAATGCTAGGCTCCTCTTATTATAATCATTCAGCAAGTTTCTTTTCCACTTGGGAGCTTTAAAATCTTTTTTTAATCCCTTTACTTTCACCAATCTTTTTAGCATTTGGTTCATTATTTTTAGTCACCTTTATCTCTACACTTCAAAACGAAATATTGTTGTTTTTTGGTAAACAAAACACATTTTATGTTGTTCTTAGATTATGGTTAATAAACAGAGAAATTCAAGACAGTCTTTTACTTCTGAAATCGCAATTTTAAGAGAGAGAAAGCTCGTTAATAAATATCTTATTATTAATACTAAGGTATTAAATTTTATTTAATATTTTATGATATCTTAATAATAATGTAATGTATTAAATAATATTTTATATTTTAGTAAGTCATCGATGCGTGTGACGAACCGAAATGGCGCTTCGGTATCCATTCTGAGCCCTGAGCATGTCTCATAAAGAAGGGTTTAAATTTTTAATATATTAATTTGATGCCTTTTCGCTGTGAAACGCTGACACTTAACATATATATTTTTTGGTTTCTGGGAAAGAAAGACTTTTCTCCGATCTTTACAATTATATATAAAATTATAGTTGGAACTAGGATTGTAGTGGAGGGTATACGCCGTATACCCTCTGGATTTTTTTAGGTCAATAGCATATACCTTCTGGTTTTTGAAAGACTTGAAAAAACAAATATTATTAAAATATTTAACATTATAACAGTCAGAGAGTATACCTTCTACTAATTTTACGACTACAGCACTGGTTGGAACATTGTGAAATGTTATTTCCTCAGGCATGTCGGACCAATTAAACCTCTGAGGAACGTTAAAGGGCCTTGTTAAAGCGTTGGGTTCAGAAAACTTCAAGAAGATGTGGGTGTTGTAATTCGATTTTCATAATCTGGCCGTCACTGGATTACAAATAAGTATGTACGCTAATGCAATCACTTATTGGAACATACATCTCTGTAATAGAACCAGAACATATCTGATTGGCGCGAAAATCCAGGTGTAACTAGCCAATTCTACAAGGGAACTAATTAGATCTTGGTATACATGGTATTAATGATATTAAATGTAAACAAACTGTTCGTGCACAGATGCAATAAAAGGGATTTTATGATGTAAGCTTTGTCGATTAACTCTAAGCTTGAGGGACTCTGCTAACTCTAAGCTTTCAAGGGAGCTTTTATCAGCGTGGCTGTAATCTGTAGAATGAATCTGTTTTGCAGGGATGGAATACATTTGAACAGGAGAAGTGCAAGGGTCCTTGCCAATGTTATTGAGAGAGCGTTAAAGGATCATGTAACTATTAGTGGGGAGAACAAGGAAGAAATAGACACGCAGTTGGTTAGTGGTATGGATCCAAGTCACACTTGCGCCTGTTAGTGGGTTCAAATAAGATTGAGCTATGCTCTCAAAGGACCACGAATCACGGTTAAGTATGCGAAAAAATGTGATGGAGTCAATGTATGACAGGCTATCGATGGAACAATATGCTTCAATAATTACATCAGGGAGGTGAATAATAAGAAAGTGCAAAAGTTTAAACTGTTTATATAATAATGTTAGGAGTGTTGATTAATAAATTAGATAAACGTGAGCTCCTGGTTATGTCTACAGATGCTGATATAATAGATTTATTGAGTTGTGGTGTTATTCTGATGCAAGGTATGACGATGAGTTTCATTTTTAAACGCACGGTGTGCACAAAAAAGAATAGAAAATAACGAAGGTGAGAAAGGTAGGGGAGGGGATTTGTGTTCTGATCAAAAGTTGCCTGAATGCAGCAAGATCATACCCTGATTTATTCTGTGGTGCAAGATAGTTAGTGGTAAGGAAAAGTCAAGAGTAGGGGACCGCATTATAGCAATGAGTATGATACATTTTTATAAACAAGTTATTTGAGCAAATAAATCTGAGTGCTTGTTTTTTTTTAAGAAAGGTTTCAACTTACCAATTTTTGACTGGAAATTGTGGATTTACTCGATCTGTGGGGTAAATTTTTTTAATCAAAATGATGACTGTTATCTGTATTAATATGCCACTGGGAGTACAAGGAGAAGGAATATTCTTGAGACGGTCATTAACAGTGACTCCTATAATATCACAAGTATGAATGGTGCAGGAACCGTTAGCAGGAAGTGACCATAGTATTCCTAAACTGGACGATGACAAATGAGATTTGCGGAAGTCAAGGGCAGTCAAAGTCAGGTAAGAGTTTTTAATTTCGAGAAAGTGAAATGTGAAATAAGGACACACTTTGACTCGATCAATTCGGACGAAATATATATTAAAAGGAAAACACAGTGGAACTGTGGCATACCCTTAAGACATTCATCATCGAAGTTACTGGTGCATTCATTCCATTAAGGAGGTACCGCACAAGGAATATAACCATATGGATGAAAAAGGATTTAATGAGCTTGACATAAAAGAGGGTAGCATGGAATTGCAGGGTGCTGAGCAGTTCAGATTCATATAATAATTATTAAGTTGATTTATAACAAGACCACAGAAGAGGTCAGGTAGGCGAAGTATGAGAAATCATTAGCCATGAGATTCAAGTGTGGGGATAAGGAGTTTTATTCGTACACAAATACAAATAAAACTCGTCTAGTAAGAAGAGGAAAAGAGTAAACTGGATAGAACTTTTGCTAAGTGGAAACGGCATAATCATAGATAATCCAGATATCGCTGGTGAGTTTAATAGTTACTGTGTATCGATCTTAAAGTAGAAATTTCCTTTCAAGATGGAAGATATTGTGCTAAATTAGCTGTAGGATATGTGATACTGATATTACAGAAGAAAGCCTAACAGAAACACTACGAAACTTGGAAGTGGGAATGGCTCCAGGTATCGATGGTATTTATTCCGTCATATTGAAAGAGGCCACGATGAAATTGCAAACTTTGGGATTAATTATGAAGTCATCATTAGATTCAGGAGTAATCCCATTGGATTGGAGAAGTGTCAATGTCTCTTCTCCAATGCTCAAATGTAGGGGGGGGGGATAAGTATTAGAGGGAGTAAGTACTGGCTAGTCATTTTAACTACAGCAGCAGGAAAGGTAACAGAATCCATGATCAAAGATGCTTTACAAGATCACCTTGAAAAGTATAATATCCTAAATGGATCACAGCATGGATCATAAAGGAAAATCTTGTTTAACTAACCCGATAAATTACTATAACGCAATCATACAGGAGTTGGATGAAAGAAACAAGTTTGACATTATATACTGTCCAACTTCAAACTCCCAGAACCAACTTTTCATCTTCCTCGTTTATTCATTCAACTGCCGTTTTCTGGAACAACCTTCCTTCGTACGTATTTCCTGAAAATTACAGTCTGCAGAAGTTCAAGTCCAATGTCAACAAATATCTTCTTTCGTCTTCTCAACCTCCACCCCAAGCACGGTACTAAGTACTATAGGTTCTAATACCTCTCGTGTTTGGGGTTTACATTAAAAAAAAAACCCTTTTGGGGAAAACGAACAGACTGGCCCTCAGGAAGTTTGCTTTTGCTCAGTGTGTTGTCACCCATTGGAATAAACTGCTCTTCTGTCTGGTAAAATTTAAGCGGCTAGTGGATCGGTACCTTCAGCAATGGGGAAGGAAATATAAGAGGGATATAGGTTCTATAGACAAAGCCCTTTTTTTTTTTTTTTTTTTTTTTTGGCTGATGCAGTAAGATCTTAGCTTCCTTGAATCTTTTGCCTTTACAAAGCAAGGCAAAAATAATGGAGTTTGTCTATACTCTGAACTGTATACACAATTAAAACACATAAAGTAAGTAGTTTTTTGGTCCTTGTTTTTCTAAATATGATATTGCAGCTAATTAATTACGAAGTCACAGCCGTAATAGCCTTTGTTTTATTAAAAGACAAATTCATAACCAGAAAAATATAAAATTAAAGCTTTGTGTCCATGTAAAAAATGAAAGAAAAAAAATCGTGAAATCATTCAGAATTCAATGAAAAATTAAATTGAAACATTGAAATCATCGCACTTTGTTTGCAAACATTCACAAACATGTTACTTTGAATCCTGTTACAAATTCTGAAGATTTCTGACTGTTTGGTCATAAATCAAAATTCCAATTTAGCATTTAATGATTTTACCATTAGTTTCTCAGTTTAGTAATTAACTCTTCCGCTCATAAAATTTGTCACCGCACTTAATTCTAAAAACTAAATTCTACAAATTTTCTATTTCAATTTTGCTACCGTAAGTCGACACGTATTATAATATATTAATAAACCTAGAAACCGAACATTTTTTTAAAAATTATTTTTAAAACAGTTTATGTAGTGTCGCAAGTAATATGTACAATGATTAAAACAATTTGCTAAACCGAAACTTCAGATTAAACTTTTAATCACTGTTTAGGGGTTAAAAAAAAGTTAATTACTGATTGTATTAATTAGAAATTTTATTAAAATAGTCTGTACAAATTAATTGAAGTTATTATTTTTACATTTGTTTTGCTCGTATATTTGAATATGCAAAATATAATTAATTCTTTCTAATCATCTGCTGATTTAATTTTTTTTTTATGGAAAACTGGAAAACCATTTCCGTTTTTTTTTTCTCGTTTTAAGTGTTGATCATATCGGAATTTTAACATTATGACGGACCAAGAATACGCTACTTAGTATGTTCTCGCAATGACTCTCAATTATGGCTATTAGACATCGTTATTGAAGTTCTTTATAAAAAAGGATATGAAAAAAAAATGCACACGCCAATGGAAAAATGAAAAACTTAGAAGTACAGAGTGTTTATAATGTGAGCAGTTCTAAAAATCAATAACTTCTTTCTAGACTAAAAAAATCTCAGAAGAAAAAGTTTTAGTCAGGTTTTCTTAATTACTTCTAAAATTTCCTTGCTGATGACAATATTCAGTACATAAAAGTCTGAAAGAATTCAGAGAAGCCTGAAACTCCTTCAAAGTCTGGTAAATTACGAACTTTTTATTTGCGGTTATAATCAGAATTTCTCTATCATTACTTGTAACAACACGGTTCAAACGAGCAAATTTCTTTATCGAAATACGTTTTTCATAGATCCCTTTCGTAGCAACAGTGAATAATATGTGAATTCACAAATAAAGACTCTATATTACTCAGACATTATCATACAAAAGTCATTAAAATCGGACTTGTTCAAGAGACAGCATGCTAAGAAGTAGATACAAACTTCATTGTAGAAAGAAACAGGAGACAGACTTAGACAACGCTCACTATAAGCATTTGATTTGCAAATGTTGTTTAGCAAAGAGATGGAAACTGTTTCAGATAAACAGAAGTAAGATAAGACCAAAATGATTAGCAAAAAGTTTAGAAAGCACCGAAATACTCCAACTATTGGGCAAATCATTTGTATAAAATTCTCAGAGAAAAGAAGTATTTGCATAAAGCGGATTTCTACTGGATTTCTTTGTCTGTCCCCCCCCCCCCACCCGCGACTCGTTTTTCTCCTCCAGTTACTCATAAATACCACCCAGAATGCAAATTTTAACTGTCTACTATTCAGTACAGGACGTGAACGTGTACAATACTACATTATTTTTCGATTTTCTCAAATTACGGCCAGCCTTGAATAGATTACTGGCTATAATATCAATGGACATTTGTTGTAATATATATAAAAGTCGTACAGGGACAATTTTTTTTTACATTAGACCCTTAGAGTGAGTGTAAACATTTTAAACTATGAGTGCTAATAGCTCACTTGACTAATGAATGAAAATAAATGGATTGCAGAAAGCATGATACTATCAGACCAAAGTTCAGGGACCTCGGGTAGTTGCGGTTGGCGACATTGGTGTCTCCGCTAGTGGAGTAGAGTCATCTGTGGCTTCTCTGATTGGGCGAAGAGTTTAATGAGAATTAGTTTTATCCGGTGTGGTAGCTTAGATAATTTTAGGTTCAAGAACATTTATAAACAGAGGATTATAGGCGTAACTTATCTAGTTTAAGGTTTGCGACTGGGTTATCCCAAATGAAACAATCCTCGTTTATTAATTTACTGATTTGGTAATTGTCTGCGCAGAGTATCCAGCTACAGTCAGGGGTGCCGACAACTAACCCAGGCCTCGGTGCAAAGTAACGGCCTCCCTTCCGTTTGTATGTTTTGTGTTGCCCACATGTAGCTATGAGGGTTAAAAAGCAACAAGAAAATGAGACATGCGTATAATTTGCAAAAACATTTTATAACATAATTTGGCAATATAACATAAAAAACATAATTTTTTGCCGCTTATTAAAATTTATTTAATTACTTAAAAATGAAATATTAAGGTCTTAGCAGGGTCCCCTGAGCTCTTGAAGTCAGGACCACCGTTCTATATTTCTCTCCTCTTCACACACATACACGAGATCCGTAATATTCATTTTGCTGCGCAAACTGGCAGTTTAATTGGTGAACACTTTGGTAAAGCATGCAGAACGCCGGTTGAAAAACACTGCCTCGCTAACATTACTGAATGAAACTTCATTTCCACCAATTGCAAATTTTATAGGAGAACAATGCTTTTGTAAAAACAGAAAAAAAAGAAAGCAGCAGAAGAATAATAAATAGATAATAGATACTTAGGTATGTACCAAGGGGGGAAAATCTTATTGGAAGTCGTGCAAGGAAAGACTTCGGGATGAGATGAAACAATTACGGGATCATTCTTACAGATAGAATATGAGACATGAGTATAATTTGCAAAATAACGATTCATTCAATAACAGAAATGGTGCGCAAGTTGCTAATGGCGTTTTTTCATAATTCACCCAGGGGAGGATTAACTTGAATTGTCCTCATTTCGCATCTGTATTCTCATGCCCCGCAGAGTAAACACCTGGTATTTAAAAGTGAATTGCATTTTCTCTAATAGATATACTGTACTTCGAAAGGTATATCAGAGTAAATACTCTAGATACCACAGAGCTCTACCAATTCAATTTGCATTGGGTTCACAATTATCCTAAACTTGGAACACTGGTAAATTAAAGGAAAAAAGTTGGGGGGAAGCACTCACACACGAAGACTAATATTAGATTAGATCTAATATTAATTAATTAATAAATTGTTGTTTTTATTATTATTATTATTATTATTATTATAAATAATTATCCTTACTAATGATAATATTATAACAGAATAAAAATTTCTCTCTCTTCTTTGGGGAGATTGGATTTACTTTTTTCTTTCTGATTTATACCCCAATCATTTGAAGATTCTCTTAAGATTTTCTGGTTGATTTAATTGGCACAAAACTGACAAAGTTCTTTGTTCCAGCCCTTCCATGTACAGCTACTGAATAATCGCAACTCTCAGCAATTAATAGCAGTTGTGTGCTGGTAATTTATTTCAGCCTGTTGATTGAAATAAATAAATGCCTCTAAATAAGTTGATTTTAATAGTTACAACTTCTTTTAAGTATACACTTGATTTGATTTACAAACTATTAGGCCTACTTACAACTGATTTCATAGACCATGTATTTCTATAATATATACTACCTTAATAAAAGTATTAAGACACCATCAGCTTTAGAAAAAAAACACGAGTTTCAATAGGCAAAATAATAAGGTGCAGATTCACATTTGGCTCCAATAATGGAATCGATCCGCCTGAAATATTCTTGACCAGTTCCTTATAACAGATTCACTAATTTGTGTCCATCCTCCTTCGTGCAGTCATCAGTTCTGCTGTAGAACAGGGCAATAGGCCGCTCCCTGATCTTGCAATACAGTTCATTCCAAAGCCATTCGATTTGGGTATAAACTGTACTGTGGGCCAGGGAGACGAATGACGGCATGCAATTGTCCGAAATGTCACCGTGAGACTCGACATTGATGGCTTTTGCCACTATACCAACGTTACTGTTCGAACTACAAGAAACAGCCCTTAACATGCACCCCCCCCCCACTCCCACGTTTCTTCATTATAGGCACAATACACTGTGGTATGTGACGTTCCCCCGTACATTCTGCCATACTCGCCCACCTGATTGTTACTCCAAAGGGCTTGTTTCTCTGTTTCATGGTCGTAGTTCTTGGAACATGGAACAGCTAGACAGCTGCAAACGACATTTAGCGTTGGCAGATGTGATGCGGAGCTTGTGAACAAAAGCTCTGTCTAAAAACTCATATCTTGCGACATCCTACGGACCATAAACGTACTTACGGACACTCTTATGAGTGTCAAGTTTTGACAACCGTGAAGGCCCCGTTTTATTTTCAATTCAATTTTAATATCCAGTTACGTTAATTAATTCTTGTTCATCAACTGATGTGATGATTGGCTTGAAAAATGCATGGCACAACTCTTTTAAGTATCCACTTATTTACTGCATTTTAATCATAAATGTTTAATGTAAAGATGTTTTTTCCCCGCGGCTATAATATCCAAAGAGAACCATTAAGCTATATTTAAATGGCTATTATAACGCATTACAGTTAGCAACGCTCTCTCGTCTCAAGTTGTATGCCATCTGTTGCTGGTGACAATTTATAGTGTGAAACTTTGTTAAATCAGAGAGAGAGAAATTCTTTTGATGCGGGCTACAGAAATGACAGAATGGGTTAAAGGGAAGTAATGGCGTACTGTCAGAATACAGTCGTTTTGTGGGTTGTGTGAACTGCGTTTCGGGGAATTACGGATTTGTGTGCAGTATTCTGCTTGTAGTATTCTGCTTGTATTGTAGGCTTCCGTGTTATGCGAATTGTTATTCTAGTAATTCTGGATGACAAGAGGTTGCAGCGTGCGTCAACTGGCCGACTTAATACTGAAATCTTAAGTACATATTTCTTCCAGTTCATATATGCTTCTCGTTCATCGGTCGTCAATGTATCATATAAAAGCTCGCAATGGAGTGTTCTTCACGAGGAAGTGTTTCGCTCTTCACAATGATACCAAGTAAGCAATTTTCACTCATTAGACAATTTACTTGATATATATATCAAGTAAATTGTCTTGATATATAAGTATATATATATATATCACTTAGCTCAACGTATATATTGTTGTTATTTGGTTTTTAGGAGCATTAGCAACTAAGGCCATATTGCTCCGGGGATATGCGGTGGTCATTCCCTGACCTTTCCGCATCCTCCGTATTTGGTGACTCACGGGCTCGAACTCCGGTCTAATCAAGAAGCATGTGCTACGCACTACTGCTCCTGCCCACGGAGGCGCCACTCAACGTATAAACTCTTCGAAAGGCAAGCGAACTTATGGATACTTGCTCACTCAGATCATTCCTGGGTTGGCAAATGATCATTGGCATTTTGAGTGTGAGGTTTGAATAATAATATTCACGCAAGTGAATAGTCTGATAATAGCTATATAACATTAATATTAGTCTGAACAGCTATAAAACCCAACTGGGTTTTATAGCTGTTCAGACTAATATTAATGTATATATATATTTGTGTGCTAAGTGCATGAGCCTTAAATTTAGTTAAATTAGTTGTTACTTGAATTCACTATGATTCTGTCTGGATCACACGGTCGTATGTGAGGCTGGCATTAAATTTTATTGTTCGTATGCTGAATAAAGAATAATGTTGTCGTTTGTTAAAGTAAATGATCATTCCGTTCTCTACTCTCCGGATTGCCATTAACAAGAGAATTGGAAGTCAACCTTTCAGAGTTTAAAAGGGCGACCAAAATAATTGACGAATCTGTGCGCCTTTGTACACATCCAAAGTTGGGGAAAGGATCAATGTGCATGTTTGTAGTAGTCACAGTTGGCAAAGCACAAAACAAGTTGAAATAAGAGTTAAGGTGAGTTAAAGTAAGAGATAATAAAGCAGGGTAGAAATAAATCAGGGGAAGTTAAGCTATAGTTAAAAGTATTTATACCACCACCAACAACATTCGCTTACTCCACTACCCCCCCCCCCCTTCAGGACATGGACATGTGTTTTTGTAATGGGCGGCTCCTAGAATGTCAGTTTAACTCCGCCTCGTATTTCTGTGAAGAACAGCACCTCTGTATAACGGCCAGATATGTGAGCAGTGGCATGGACATGGGGCTGCTCAGTAAAGTTTTTCAAGGACTGCACTCAGTTCGTCTTCAGCACTTTCTTCAGGGAGCGGTATTTCGCTTTTTCTATCCGGCAGCTTTTTTTTTTTTTTTTTTTTTAACTACCTGATCGTTTTCGCACACTTACATTGCCTTCATCTATCCATGTTTTCAATACATCAGCTACCGCTAACTTTGCGAGGTTCAAATATGCGGCTGTACAGCGCAGTGACAAATTACCGATGTAACATCGCCGATTAAGCCCACGGAAATAAACTCCGTAAGAATATTTCGACGACTCACCTTGCTTGTTTGTGATATCTCTGCCATTGTCTGCACCCTTTAAAACCTGTTCCTACTTTACATACTTCTCATTCGCGCCTTTCGTTACACTGGAAGGGCATTCAAATACTTTTGATAAGGTGGTGTAAATGTGATATTCAAATGAAAAGTGTAAGTTTTAAAGAAAATTTGACTTTTGAAATATCTCCAAAGCCAATTAAAGTTACTATGGTCTTCCAAAGTCCGCTTATAAGCTGAGACTACATCGCTCACTAGCTGCGATAGTGGCACTACTCAAAATTCTTAATTTTTGAGTTAATACAACTGATGAGATTGGGACAGTGGACTCCACATTTATGCAATAACAATACAAAGTGAGACCAATATTATCTCGCTACGTGACACAAGTGTCGTTATGCCATCTGAGTTTTTACTGCATCGAGAAGCGTCAACAGTGGCACTTCTTCAGTGCACCCCAACCTTGGGACTGAATGGAGTTCGGTCTGTTTGCAATAGTTATCCTTTTTTGAGTTGTGCCAGTATTGGAGTGTAACACAATGTAAATTTCTTGTTGTAGGTCATACACAAAACGAGGGTGACTATGCCACTCATTATTATAGAAAAATGTTAAAAGATCGCTAACGTCTGGTCCTGTATTCGTCTCATCACAATATGTTACATTAGCTAGAACTGCCAGAAAGACAGGAAACCCTTTCAAAGTGAGAGAGACGAGTCATTGCAATTTTTACAACCTGAAAGATTTTGCCCGACGCACTGCTATGAAATTTAATGAAAATACTGATGAAGTGAAATTCAATGATAGTGCTAGCTTTAAAGCGGAAAAGGAGCATTTGGACTCTATTTTATAAAACATCATACAAACAGGATGATTAAAATCGACTTCGTGATAACTGGTCGATGTGAACGTCCTATTTACATCATCATTACCCATATTAACAAATTTAGTTGGTGCATGAGCATATCTGAACGTATTATGTTTAACAAAATTTTATGGGAGTAGTAAATGATCGTTGATCATTTTCGGAAAAGAATATCATGGATTCGTTCTCCAGCAAGTGATTGCAGGCCACGTTTTACTACATAGTCTGAAATAATCAGAGCTGTAACAGATTATTTTATTTCTGAAACCGACGGATATGAGGAAACTTTTCAATCAAAAGCTGACGTACTAGACTACGAACTAGTAGCGGGTGTCTTTCTACAGCAATAACAAAGGCTTATCGTACCAACATCCCACAGTCTCGGAAACACGAACTTACCTCGATTATATCCCAACATGGAGGGAAAAACTGACAAAGCCCAAACCACGAGGCAGCAAACCAACAAGGATGACATTACAGTCATTGAGCATCACGAACGGCCGGTGGACCTCCGTGTGGGAGCTTCCTCTGCCAAAAGAAAAAATTGTAAGCCTGCTATTCCCAAGTCGGAGCGGGAAACCAACTCACAAACTGCCATGAGAGAATTACAAGAGACCCATGCATCCCAACGAGATTCCAACGAGGAGAAACAAGAAGATACACCATTGGACCCAAACCTGCCTGAGGGCACTGTCCCTCAACAAAAATTGATCCTGCGAACTGCCCTTGAAAACCTATTCAAGAAGCAGATTAGCAGAGTCAGCACAGGATTAAGAGCCGAAATAGTTTCCCTGTGGACTAAACTGGAAACAATTTTGGACCTGGGAAAATTAAAAAATAACGGCCAGGCTCGATGCCTATCTGGAAAGTGGGGCGAACAAAATGCCACAACGTGCTCACACTTTTGCTGAAGCGCTGAGGACAAGCACCACCAAAGCAACAAACAATATAAAGCCAGAGGCAAGAAAGACACTACTCCCCAAACCTCACCTAGTGGCCCTAAAAACCCTACTCCGGACCGACACCAAACCAGTGAGGAAGTAAAAAAACAGTGATGGACTCCCTGACCGAGGACTTCAGGACGGCCAAAATAAAATCGATACGGAAAACTTGCACCACGGGTGATTATTGAAACTGAATCCAGCCACCACGCCAACCTTAACTTGAGTAATACTAAAATCCCAACACTCGGTCTCATGGTAGAATCACCCAGGGTAGAAAGGATCCTCCATAACCATCTATGACGTTGACAAGCACCTTAGTCCAGCCGCAATCTACGACAAAATATATCACGCAACCTACAACAGGACCTACTAACCAAGACCCGGAGCGTGTTATTATCCCTAAATAACAGATAAGAAGCAGATATGGAAACTCTATAAACTGAGTTGTAGAGAGAGAGTAGAGTGCGTTTAGTGGCAAACGACACCAGGGGTTTCCCCCATCTCCATCTCTCTATACATTGCGGATGTGAAAACGAACACTGTCAATGTCAGAGGTTTAAAAGTGTATGGATTTTGTATATGTGTAGTGTCGTATACCATTGTTCCTCTGGTCATTTAGCCTCTGGGCCCCTAATGGGACCTAACGTTTTCCACACTCCGCACCGTGGAGGCAGACCAGGTACACCAGTATTACAGTTATTTACTCTGGCAGGTCCTGCCACCTAATTTCCTGAGATTTCAGTGGCTAGGACCTAAAAGAAAAAAACCGTTATAGATAGGGGTCAGCCAAAAGGAGTACTATTTATGCGAATTGATGTTAAGTTTCTGGGTGTAGGGCTCAAGCAATTTAGACATGATTCGGACACTAGTAATTATAAGCTAGAGAGAAGGGTGGGAGACTGAAGGCCGGGGGAAAGACAGAGATATGGAGTCCAAAGAGAAGATGACACCCAAATCAATGGAGCAGGCCCATGCCCCACCAGAGGGAAAAGAGGGTGCGGCGAGGGGGGGAGAGCCCAAGAATCACCTCCCCCTCTCGCTTGGGGAGTGGAGGCAAAGAACCACGCAAAGGAGCGTGGCCAGGAAGGCCTAATCTTTAAGCATCTCAGCTGTGCTGGTGGTTATGTCACTCCTGAGATGAATCAAGGAAGGAGTTGTATGGCACTAATCCCGCGGAGATTTAAGGTTGAGGTAAAATTCGTTTCCTGGCAAAAAGGTCTTGGGCAAACTTGGAAAAGGCGCGGTAGCGTTTCTCGTGTTCCAGAAGATGGTTTTCTTGATCCTGCGGAAGGCAATGAATCTGTGTAATGAGAATGCGTCGGACACCTTTGTAAAGCGGGCAATGGTACATAAAGTGGTCCCAGGTTTCCTGGGATCCACAAAGGGTTGTCTGTTATATGCAAATAAGCCAGTTTTACACGAATGGAACCGTGCCCTGTGAGAAGGAAGGTGGTTTGTAGGTCTGGGGAGAACCATGTCGGACATTGGAGATAAACTGTTTGGACTTCTGGAAGAAATTTTCGGGTTATGGCCCCCTTTGTAGACTCCATCCACCTAGTCTGCCAGACCTGCGTTAAATGGGTGATAAGTCTCTTTTCTTCTGCAGTCCTATCGTTGAGTGGATCAGAGGTGAAGTCTAATATTGTGTCTGATTTACCTTTGGAGAGTTGATAGAGTAGACCTATGCGGACAATTTCTAGGTCTAAAGGTAGTACACCTGCTAGGACTTGCAGGGCATGGGTTGAGACTCATGCCCTGCGGAAAGCTCGTGTTATTGTTAGGAGGATAGAGCGCTGGATGGTTTCTAGCTTTCGGCGATTGACGACGGTCTCCGTCTTTGCGAACCACACTCTGGAGGCGTAAGTCATGGCAGGGATGAAAACTGCCTTATAGAAGAGCGCCAGGGTACGCTTTTTGAGGTCCCAGTCCCGCAGGTTACCCTGGCAACTAGGGCAGTGTAGTTTGTGATTTTCTTACGTAGGTTGACAAGATGCGGTAGGAAAGATATATTTTTGTCGATGACTACTCCAAGGTATTTCATTTTGGCTTGCAGTTTTATGGTAGTGCCATGGATCTTTATCTGCGGTGGTCTGGTTGGTGCAAGCATGTCCCTCAGAAAGACAGAGCAGGTCTTAGCAGGTGAGATTTTCAGTGAGGCTGCTCCCTGATGAAAAAGTGTTAAGAACGCACACTAAAATCTCACACCCAAACATCTACACTTTTCCAGATCCGCTATACAGAGTTCCTGTACCAAAACAGAGGACAAGGTGGAGATGGGCTTTTAGCCTAGGAGCCACGCGGAAACGTAAATACACACACACACATACAGATGTTCCCATATGAGACTGTATATTTAAAATTCTATATAAATCTTGTTTATAAATTAATGTATAAATCTTGAAAATGTACATAATTGTGTGTGTGTGTGTGTGTGTGTAATTTTTTTTTTTTTTTTTTTTTTTTTTGTGTGCACATCATTGTCTGTGCGGTAGCACAGTGGTATCGTCACCGTCCTCCCCGCATCGGGTGGAAAAGGCCAGAGATTGAATTCCGTGGTTGAGGCGTTAATGAGCTTGTTTCACTCCGCGGCTGTATTAGTCGGTCTCAGGCGTAGATAGCAAGGTTTTTTTTTTTTCCCCAGAAACTAGGGTTTTTTTCGTTCAGCAAAACAGGCAAATCGACCAGAGAACACACACATTTTTTTACAGACACATGAATACGGGTTAATGTAATTATTTACGGGTAACCCTAATATAATAATTTTTTGTGCGCACATCATTGTCTGCGCGGTAGCACAGTGGTATCGTCACCGTCCTCCCCGCACCGGGTGGAAAATCCCGGGTTCAAATCCCGTGGATGACGCGTTAATGGGCTTTTTTCACTCCGTGGCTGAGTTAGTCGGTCTCAGGCGTAGATAGCAAGGTTTTCCCCCAGAAACTTGGGTTTTTCGTCCAGCAAAACAGAAAAATCGACCATACTCGCAATTAACAGACATAAGACACAGCACGGCAGATGAATTTAATTATTCGGGTGGCCTAAAAATAATAATAATAGTGTGCACACATTATCAGTCTGCGCGGGTTGCACAGTGGTATCGTCACCGTCCTCCCCACATCGGGTGGAAAAAGCCCGGGTTCGAATCCGTCGATAACGCGTTAATGGGTTTTTTTCACTCCGTGGCTGAGTTAGTCGGTCTCAGGAGTAGATAGTAAGGTTTTTCCCCCAGAAACTTTGGTTTTTCGTCCAGCAAAACAGAAAAATCGACCATAGAACACACGCAATTAACAGACATGAGACACTGCACAGCAGTTGAATTTAATTATTTGGGTGGCCTAAAAATAATAGTTTTTTGTGCGCACATCATCTCTGCTCTTGGAGATTTCTATGTCATATCTCTCTCTACTGGCGACCGGGCGAGGACATTCTCCCGGCAACATAGTACCTGAATCAAGTTTTGGCAGAGCTCCCAGGCTTCTAATCTCTGCTGATGTAAACTGTCACTCCCCCCCCCCGCCTCTGGCAAAGTGCTACCCAGAACGCAGAGGATCCAGGAACGGACAACAAATGGAGGAATTCTTGGCAAACAGTGGCGCTGTAGTATTAAATTGTCCAAACAACCTTCCAACTTTTGCCTCTCCTCTCTGGGAGGCCACTCTGAATGATCTCTCACCCGTTATACAGGGTGATTCACTACCAGTGCGACAAACTTGCAGGAGGTGTAGGGGGCACAAAGACGAATCGGAATCACATAGCATTGCAGGGTCCGAAATGCCTTCGTCATGCGGTAGAGGACGTTGAACGGGAGGTCGTGTGAACAGCGATCCCACTGGAAGTCAGCATTTGCGAACCGTTTCTGTTGAAGAAACCAAGTAGCAAAAGTCCTCCGGAGTGGATAATCCGCAGGCTCCAAGAATTGGACGCGTTGCAGATGGTATGAACTTATTTGGTTTGTTGACAGTATCCTCCATACAGTGGATTGGGAAATACCCAATCGTTGGCCTATCGCTCGAGTACTTGTACTCGGATTGCCTTCTGCAAGACGTAGAACATTCTCCTCATTGTCTGGCGTCCTCGTCGTTCGCTCTCGATTCATGGTACCTCTCGTGAAACAACCAGTCTCACGTAACCTTCTGTGCACACGTGGGAAAATCGTATGATGAGGGGCACGCCTGTGCGTGAAACGTTCCTGGTACAAGTGCAGAACGGCGTGCCCGTTACAATCCGCAGCTCCATACGCGAGGTGCATATAGTGTGCATAGTGTGCATAGTATTAGGATCAGGCGCCCCCTGTGGTTTCCGACATCTGCGCCATATGTACACTGTGAAGAAATACAGAACTACTGTAAATGCCAGAAAAGTGTTCTGTGTTGAATACGTAGTTTTGCGTTGGGTTCTGTTGGGTGTCCTGGCATTTGGCCGCAGGGTCCCTGATGGAACCCCACGTTGCCCGCACACACCGCTAGGAGGTAGCCAGGCTGCCCATTATTCTCTGGCTAGTCTCTGCAGGGTCGCCTAAGCTTCCTGACAGAGACCAATGTAAAAAAAAAAAAAAAAAGTTAGAGCAGGTGGGCTTTAGAGTCAAGAAAGGGGGGACAGGTAGATATATGGGGGATGAAGAAGGCATCCTCCAGGTACAATGGAATACATCCATCAGGCGAAAGTAAGGGACAAAAGTTGCCGTGCAAAAGAGCACAAGCGTGATCGCCATTTGGCAAAATCTTCTTGCTCTTCTCATTCAGGTCCGGCCGTGATGTCAATTTCAGTGGTGATGCCATCCGGTGATCTGTGTCTAAATCAGTAGGAATATAGATAGGAATGTAGCTGTGGTTGTCCTATACTGGATCTTCTTAGATTTGGTGGTGGTGGTGTAGTCTCATTTGCTGGTAGGTCTCTGCATCGATTCCCAAAATATAGGTGGTTGGCTTCTCTTGGTTTTGACGATGATCGGAATATTGACTATATCCATGGTAGGGTCTTCCGCCGTGCGAATAAATCTTGTGCGTAGCGCGTAAAGGCGACATAATCTTCTTCTCTTTCGAGGATGTGCTGTTCTTGGTTTTTAGGAAGATAATGTATCCTAGTCAGGAGGAGGCATCTCAAATCTTCATATATTTCGCACTCGTACATCAGGTGGTCCCAACTTTCGAGGGAACCACAGAGGCATTGTGGGTTTTCAGTGATCCCGAGTGCAGTGAGCTTTCCTCTGATAGATCCATGGCCAGTTAACAAAAAAGTGACGTATAGGCCAGGGGAGAACCATGTGGGAGATTATGCAGTGAGGCGCTTCTTCTCGGCCTTGATGTTATTTGAGGGGTCGGTGGTAAAATCCAGACAGGAGATGGCTTTATTTTTGGAAAGCATATAAAGCAAACCACATTTGATGATTTCTAGATCTAGAGGTAGCACGCCGGCCAACACTTGCAAGGCATGTGTGCTGACTGTGCAGCAGGCCCGGGTGATGGTGAGCAGGATGACACGCTGAATCGAGTCAAGCTTCCTCTTGTTAACTGCTGTGGTGGCCTTTGGAAACCAGATACCAGATGCATAAGTGATTATGGGGGTGAACATAGCCTTATAGAAGAGGGTGAGCACGCGTCGCTTCAATCCCCAGTCCCGACGTGCGATTCTTGCCACTAGCGCAGTATATTTTCGAATCTTGGTATGTAGATATTTCAGGTGTGGTGTGAAAGATAGGTTCCTATCCAAGATCACTCCAAGGTATCTCATCTCAGTTGTTAACCGGATAGTTCTCCCTTGGATTTTGATTTGCGGTGGCCTCGCTACGTTCAGAGAGCCTTTAAGCAGGATGGAGTTTGTCTTTACTGGTGAGATTTCCAGGTGGTTGTGCCAAGCCCAGTCCTGTAAAGTTCCGAGTGCTCTATTTGCTGCGGCTTCCAGTTGGGATCTAGTATCAGCGGCAAGGGTAAGGACTAAATCGTCCGCATATGCTTGAGATTGTACATTCTGTAGGTCTATGTTCAGGAACTCATCAAGTACAATGTTCCATAGTAGGGGACCCAGGACAGAGCCCTGGGGACATCCTCTGTAGATCTGGCGTGTAACATTGCTATATGGTGTCCTGATGGTTATGCTCCGCTGTGATAGATAATTTTTTATGCATTGGTACAGGTTGCTAGGGAGATTTGCTGTACGGAGTCTGCCGAGGACGCTTGGCCACCAGAGTGCGTCAAACGCCCCGGCAAAGTCCACTGAGATGGCTAAGAAATATTTTCTGTCCGTACTCTTTGCGCCTTCAATCATGTTCTCCAGTGCATCAACAATGGAACGACCCTTTCTGAATCCATATTGATTTGGGGACAGTAAGTTGGCATTGTTGTAATATGTTTCTATTCTTTGTCTTAGAAGATGCTCAAACAACTTGCTTATTACTGACAAGAGAGCGATGGGCCTATAGGAATCTGGTTGGTCATGGGGTTTGCTGGAATTTTTCAAAATTAGCCTGATGTTTGCCATTTTCCAGTCTGTTGGGAACCATCCACGCTGGAGACAATGGTTAAATAGATTAAGGAGAAGCTCTGGATTGTACTCCGCCACCTTTTTTACAATTTCCGGTTCTAGCAAGTCTAGTCCCGGTGATTTTCTGTCTCTCAGTTTTGATGCTGCGATACTGAGTTCTTCGGCTGTGAATGGAGGCTCCTGCTGTTGCGTGGTGTAACTTTTGTTATCTTCACACAGTTGTATTTGCTGCGGAGTGGATGGAGCAGCTGGCTGTTTGAATATTACATCAAGTATATTATTTATCGATGCGTGCCAACTCGTGGTTATAGTTCCAAGAGGGGTCTTTGTGGATGGAATCACTTCACCTCTGGGGAGCTTGTTGGTAGTTACCTTGAAGACTACCCCCCAGGGATCCGAGTTGCCAAAAGTAAAAACAAGGTCTTCCCACGATTTTCGTTTGCGCTTCCTAATTAATGCGGTGTAGCTATTCCGGACTTCCCTGTACTGTTGCCTGAGGGCTTCTACCTCAGCCTCTGGCCATGATCTCAAGCGCTGGAAAGTTTTTCGTCTGTGATTTACTTCACGTCTTAGGGCTTCTAGCTCAGGCCCCCACCAAGGGACTGCACCCGGTTTGGGGTTCTTTCTTTTGATGGAGATGTTGCAGGCCAATGTGATCATGTCTGTGACAGCACGTTGGTGTTGGTCTGGATTTAGTGCTTGGAAATCACTTATTTGAAGCCTGTGAGAGGAGTCGGCCAGCACCTGCTTGAACAGGTTCCAATCTGCCTTGGCGAGGGCATACCTATGCATTATCTGCCTGATTACTGGTGAGCAAGCAATGGACTGTTTCAGCTGGAACGTAATGGCCCGATGGTCGGATGTTGTCCATGAGTCATGTACCGTCCAGTTCGAGAGATATCGTGCCAGTGATCTGGTTGCAAGGGTCACATCGATTGTGGCCTCCCAAAGAGTACTGGAAAAGGTTGCTGGGTTGTTTGGTTGATTTATTACGGTGAGAATGGAATTTACAAGGAATTCCTCCAGTCGCTGGCCATTCCCACGTCGGTCTACAGTCTCACTGTGCCACAGCTGGGAGCGGCAATTAACATCAGCGCCGATTACGATTTTTGCGTTGGGAAGTTCTGCAAGGACTGTCTGCATATATCTGATTGCTGGTAGGATGTCTTCCCCTGGCCTACAATAAAGCGAGACGACATATAATTCTCCTAGAGGTGTAATAAGGTGCACACATGCAGCCCAGGCTGAGCAAAAGTGTACAATTTTCGTGACCGTAATATTAGGATTACGGACCGCTACAGCGGCCCATGGGGTATCTCCATCCACTTGGGCGATCTTGTAAGTTAGGGGGTACCCCCTGACTTCCTTATTATGCGTGTAGGGCTCTTGTATTACGATAACGTCGATGTTCTCTTCGTCAGCTTTTTTCCTTATTTGGTCTACTACCGCTCGAGCACGCTGTGCGTTAATTTGTAAAAATTTAATCTCCTTGGTGTTATAGCATTTATGCGGCGTACCCATAATCGGTTCGGGCCTGGTGTATGCTCTTGTATTTTAGGTAGACAGGGCATTTATTATCCATGATTGAGTGGTCATGTTGTATTTTCTGTGCCTTGCAGTTCGCACAGACGGGCTCGGCGGATTTATTAGGGCATGTGTTGTATTGGTGCCCTTTTTCGGCACAGTGCCCGCAGGTTGGCTCAGTCTGTGTGCATGTGTGTGTGGTGTTGCCGAAGCGGCAGCACTTAAAACACTTGGGGACAGCCACATGCTCCTTAAAACGGTGGCTTCCCCATTGAATGTAAACTCTGTTTTGTTTACTTATTTTTTGCCATACTGATGGGGCAAGCTCGACCACCCAGTTGGTGGCATTTCCATTCCTAGATCTTGTTTTATATTTCGGGGTTATTAGTTGATCCATTTCCGAGTCCGGAAAGTCCTCCTGTAGGTTTCTATAATATAACTCCTCTTTAAGTTCATCCGGGGTTAGATCTTTGTTGACGTCAAAAATTATTATTGCCGGGCCTTTTTTCCTTGGAGTTTCAGCCACTAGTCCCAGCGACTGAATTTTTGGGTTACTGAGGATTTTGGCTAACCCTTCCTGTGTCTCCGTTTCTATAACTACTCCGGTGTTTCTAGTCTTGCGGATTGACTTAATCTTTGTGGTTTTCAGATCATCGTTTAACTCGGTGATTACAGTTGTTTTAATTCCCTCACTCGTCTTGGGGGCATCATCTGTAGCAGGCTTTAGTATGACAAGATTTGGTTGCTGGAGTAAAACGGTTTCTTTCCTCGTTGTCATTTGTTTACTAGTGGTTGCCGATTTATCGGCAGGTTTCCTCAGCGTGTCTGCGTAGGTTGGGGCACGCTGTCGCATTTGGTTTGCCCTATCCATGAGAAAAGCTTCCAGTTTAGCGTTGGCCTTTTCTTGTTCCACGTGAGTGTTCATTAATATAGTCTCCATCTTTGTCCATATATTGACAATCTCACTACGGAGGCCTGTTGTGATCTTGTTATTTGATTTGGCAATCAGGCTCTCCAGCTGCATACGCAATGTACGAATCTGTTCTGGGATGTTTCCTTCAGGAAGAGAAGGATCTAAATTGGGGGTTGACTCTTGCTGTTGGTTTCCTTCTTTTGTGTTATCAATTAGTGTGCCCGTTGCCGCCTGCACGTCAGCATGGCTTTCTTTATCAAGCTGGCTGTGAAATACCTGTTCATCAAACTGGGTGGAATACACCTGGCTGTCACTGACGTGTCGCCTTCTATTCCATTGCAGTGGGCAAGGTGGCGTTAAGTGTGAGTCGAGCAGCACTTTAGGGGAAGCGGCCAAGGCTGAGTGGGAAGGGCTCCCATGATCATTCGCCGGCTTTTTCCGGCAGCAGTATGCGACAAATTTCGCGCGGGCTGAGGTTGATAGCTTTTTCAGGCTTAATTGGGAAAGCCTGAGCAACTCTGGCAGATTTGGAATTTGCATTTCGAACATTTAATATATACACTTTTGTTTAATTTATTGATTTCCTTTTTGCATAATTTGCAGATATCTGCATTTTTAGTACGAGGCTCTCCTTCCATAATTAAGCAAATAAATGAAAACTACGTATTCGGCGCTCACACACAATTTAACCCCGTTAGTCACTGCTGCAAACAAAAGCGTTCTCCAAATGCTTACGGGACCTCCTGCTGTAGAGAGATTGCCGCAGGCAGGGAGGTGACACGAAACGGAGCAAGAGGGAGGGAAACGTTACTGGTCAGCAAAGCACTGAGCTAGTGTCCACTAACTGCCATTTATGCTGTATAAGAAATAACTACTGAACAAGATAGCGTCCATCTTGGAGAAGTGCATTGTCGCAAAGCCAAAAAGAGAAATTAGTAAAATACTTATCTTTTGCTGGAGCAACGCTGCTGAAACTTCATGCACAAGTAGACAAGCATTCACTGATTGTTACTTTATCACTTGAAAGTTCAGGCAATTAGTATAATTCATCTAAATTACTTAAGATTAGGAGCACAGGATACACAAGGTATATTACTAAGCGCCACCTGGCGGATCATCTTCCATACGCGAGGTGCATGTCGGCCAGTTCAACGTTTGAATACTCGTCCGTCCTACTGCCTCGGGAACCGTTTCGCAAATGCTGACTTCCAGCGGGATCGCTGTTCATGCAACCTCCCGTTCAACGCCCTCTACCGCATGACGAAGGCATTTCGGACCATGCAATGCTATGTGATTCCGATTCGTCTTTGTGCCCCCTACACCTCCTGCAAGTTTGTCGCACTGGTAGTGAATCACCCTGTATAACGGACTGGAAGGTTCAGGTGGGTTTGACCACATCCGACCACCGTGCCATTACTTTCATCATGCACAGAACAATACGTCAAGAGCCGATTACCAGCTACAAGTTCCAGAGATACACTGTGGAAAAGGCAGAGTGGAATGTGTTTGAGGAAGCGATCATTACAAATGCACAGAGACTGTCGACTGAGCACTATCAGACCCAAACCCCTGACTTCCAACAGCATGTAGTCACAAACGCAATTGTAGACGCGGCAAACCAGGCCATTAAGAGAACATACCCATGACCAGGGGCCGTTCCCTAGTGGTCTAGGGAACTGGATACCCTGCACAGAGAATTGAACCAAAAGAGACGAGCATTTTAAAGAGCCAGATGTTCCTGCCATCTCTCATAGGCGGAGGCCCTCAGGCAACAATACCGGAAAACCAAGAATGCCTACACTGCAATGATCAGGCAGTGGAAAAAGATGTCCTGGGAGCAGCTAGTCTCTGAATATGGTGTTTAAGATGTTGTTTACCGATTCATTCCAGTTTTTCGTCATGCTTCCTTGGGACGTCCTGGTAGAGGGTGTCACCTCACCGCTGGGCAGTTTGTTCATTGTGATTTTATAGACTATGCCCCAGGGATATGAGTTTCCCACTGTCTACCAGGACGTCCCAAGGAAGCATGACAAAAAACTGGAATGAATCGGTAAACAACATCTTAAACACCATATTCAAAACCCTGGACAACCAAAACTCCCCTGAGCAAGAGCAAATCTGCCATGAGAATGACACATATCGCACCATTCTCACAACACTGGCAATAGCCAACGATCCATCTTGCGCATGTGGTTCACAGGAGATCTGGGACCACCTGATGCATGACTGCCGACTCTATGAGGACCTCCGGGGTCTATTCATCACCGAACTACAGTTTATCCCTAAAGACAGAGCACCATATCCCAGAGAGTGACATCACCTACAAAACATTCTCCAAATATGCCAAAAGTCTCTTCAAAAGAAGACTGACCCTGCCGCAACCAGCAAACCCATCTGAATAGACAGCAACCCGCTACCATGAAAAGTACAGTGCAGCAAACCCAAGCAGCAACAGCTTGTTGCCTGGACGGAGGCACCTGACACCGTAGGATAGGATGATGCTACAACGAAAATCAGAGCAAACCAGATTAAGCTATACACATCCTCGGATGTGATTCAAAATCGGAGTCGACTGACCACAGAACGCAACGAAGCCCGGAGTGAACTCCACTTCCCCCGACAAGTCATCATGAAATGTGACTAACTGAAACACGACTACTGAATGACCAACAGACCCGGCCAGTAAACTCCTCTTCCAGGACAGGAGTGATGAAAATGCGACACTGGACCTGACTACCACTTGCAAGGACTTCACTCAAGGCAGCATGGGCGGGACCTGAGTCTTATGTACAACTGTCTGATCGGAGCTCTGTGGAGGCCGGACGGCTACCACCGGACTTGCTCTGCTGCAAAGTGCCTTATTAGCGATCTTAATCGAGCTCCCTGTCTCGATTTACTTAATACCCTCCTCCCCGGCGGGGGGAGACGGTTCTCCATTTCCTCCCCTCCCTGCAACCCCTAATTTCCTCTGGTGGGGCCTGGGCAGGCTCCACTGATCACCAGGGTCGTCTTCTCTATCGTCCCCATTCTTCTGTCTTTTCCCCCAATCTTCAGTCTCGCTCCCCCACTCTACCTATACACCAGAGTACATCCCACACGTCAAAATTGAATCATGCAAAATTTGAACTTCGCACAATGACTTTTGGCTACCAAATTCTAGCTTTTTCCCCGTTTTTATTTTATTTTATTTTTTATTATTATTATTTTTTTTTAAGGTCCTAGCCACTGAAATCTCAGGAAACTAGGTGATAGGACCTGCCAGAGTAAATTATATCTAAAATATTGGTATTTGGTCTACCTCCAAGGGGCTGAGTGCAGGCAACGTTGGGCCTCAGCAGGGGTCGAGCGGCTAAATGGCCAGAGGAACAACGGTACACAACACAACACATATACAATATCCACACACTTGAAATCTCTGGCCTTCCCAGTGAACTAATACATCTACAATGAAAGCAACGCGGAGATGAGGGAAACCCCTGGTGCCGTTTGACACTAAACACACTCTACACTCTACAGTCTAGACAAAACTGACGTAGTCTAGAAGTCAGCGCGAGAGTGCAATAGCACACACGCTTAATTGCCCCACACTTAATCCTCTCAACCTTCTTGTTGGAGTCCGGTTGGTCTCCTGTGTTGATGATCTTAAAGTCTGGTCTATTTCTAAAATGAGGAGATTTAAAACTTTTGCAGGTGTGTATTAAACAAAAATTTCATATCAAAATATATTCCCACGTTACTATGCAGAGGAATCTTTGAAGTTATTTGGGCAGCAATATATTTGACAAATTTGGAAGTAACTATCTTTTCAGAGAAGGTAGGATGGCAAGATTTTTGTGTGTTTATAGTCAAAACGAAAGAAGAGAAATATCCTTTTGTAATTACGAGTTAGCTACTCTAAAGTCTTAGAAGACTCCAGAGGAGGCCACTATCACCAACCAATTACTTGATTATTATCTTGCAGTTATAAAAAAAAGATAAAGTAAGCATTTCTCTTCTTTCAGTTTAACCCATTAACCTGCCACTAAAATCTTGTCACTTACTATCTCAAAAAGAAGATTTCGTTTCAAATATTGCTGGAAATAACCCCAAAGGTTCCTGTGTGCAGAGACTGCACACCTCTGTAAAAACTTAAATCCTACTCTTAAAAAAAAAAAAAAAAACATGACTAATAAGAGAAAAATCTGGTTCATATTAATATTAATTCAGCTGTTATCCTAAAACTTATGAAGGTGTGTGTTGCGTGTGTTATCTTCCATTCGATAGGTTCTGAAGTGTGCTCTGGTACTGCACATTCCAATTTGAAGCACCTTCTAGAATTGACACTCTAGAAGGAAGGTGAGGGGTATTCCTCTGATATCAACTCCTAAAATGGGCTAATCTTAAATCTGATTTTGATTACACGATCTGCAGAATCAATTTGTCTCGGAACTTCGATTTTACTGAGCTTAAAGTTCTTATTACCTATATCTGCAATAAGGCCTCTGAGGTTGGGATTATTCATACTACCAATTTTAAACACCACACCAACCGTTTATGACTGATTGAATAATGAAATAAAATAAAATAAAATGATAGAAAAGACTGTAAAATAATATTTACAAAAAACTTTTAATCATTTACAAAAAACTAAACTATAACAAAAGTAAAATAAGTAAATAAGTTAAAATGCATTAAAATATAAATATAAAAGCGATAAAATATAAATATAAAAGCGATAAAATATCGTCTTTTTATCGCTTTTATATTTATATTTTAATGCATTTTAATGCAGTTTAGTTTTTTTGTAAATGATTAAAAGTTTTTTGTAAATATTATTTTACAGTCTTTTCTATCATTTTATTTTATTTTATTTCATTATTCAATCAGTCATAAACGGTTGGTGTGTGTGTTTAAAATTGGTAGAATTCTTATTACCTCATATTACCCCAAGAAATATTAGATACAAACCCTCTCTTGTACTGCTTGATAATACAGTACAAGAAAAAACTTTATCCGTCACTGTTTCAGAATGATAAAAGGTAAACAGAAATCAATGGGTGCTACTTTTCGTGGACTAATGTTATTAGTGGACTCCCACAGGGTTCGGTGTTGGGTCCACTGTTGTTTTGTATATTTATCAATGATATTGATGAAGGTATATCAGGCTTAATGCCGAAGTTTGCAGATGATACAAAGGTTGGCAGGGTTGTTAATGACAGTAATGGCAGTGTGCTACTGCAACTAGATAATTTGGGCAGATGGGTTAAGAAGTGGCAACTGAAGTTTAACCTTGACAAATGCAAAGTACTGCATATGGGTAGAAGTAACCCCAGAGAAACGTACCAACTGTGTGGTACTACACTTAAGGTGGTAGAAAATGAAAAAGACCTGGGAGTAATTGTGCAGTCGGATATGAAGTTTTCTGAGCAATGCAGACAGGCTGCTAGGGCAGGTCATGGGGTTTTGTCAATGATATATAGGAATTTTGCTAGCAGGGAAAAGGAGGTGTTATCCCTCTGTAGAAGGCAATGGTCAGGCCACGCCTTGAGTACTGCGTACAGGTCTGGAGGCCTCATTTTAGGAAGGATGTAGATTTACTTGAGCGTGTACAGAGAAGGGCAACAAGATTGGTGAGGGGAATGAAGGGATCCTCTTACCAAGAGAGGCTTAAGTTCTGCAAATTGCAATGGCTGGAGACTAGGCACCTGCGCGGTGATCTGATTGAGGTGTATAAGGCCTTGAATGGGTTGAGCACGCTGAATTCTGATGGGATCCTTCCACTTGTTCAGATTACGAACCTAAGTGGGCATAAATTCAAATTAAAATAAATTTTCTGTTTATACTCCGGGACGACCAAACGGTCAGAGGAGTTCACAAGATATACAGAATACAAGAAGCAGCACCGTATTCAGCAGTCACGGGCTTGAACCCCGGTCACTCAAGGCACGTGTACTTATGCACCCGCGCGCCTGACCACTAGAGAAAAGACAGATGTAGAATAGATGTGCGGAAATTTGCCTTTAGCCAGCGGGTGGTTAATTGTTGGAACAAACTTCAATCTGTCGTTGTGGAAGTTGATAGGTTGAATAAATTTAAGGAAGAACTGGATAGGCATTTGGAGGGAATGGTGTGATTTTTTTTTTTTTTTCATACACATGCTTTCTTGCATCACATGCCACTACTACTACTACTTTCACTGTTTTTATGCTAGAATAATTGCTGCTTCTTCGATATACTATTTGTGTAGCTCAGTTTGGAATGTATTATCGCTGATTTTTAATATCTGTATACATGTGCTTTAACAGATTATTAAATTTATAGTTTAAATTTATAAATATGTATATTTTGGTTTTAATACATGGATGCTATGCATATATGATATTGCCTATTGTTATTTAACATACTGCATATGTACTGTGTGTATTATTTTATGTTCTCTATAAACTATCCTCTCCTCTAGCTTTCGCCTTCCTGTGTATCTACGGCTGGAATCTTTGTAAATATTCATAATAATTCACATAAACGGATATTTACTTATTTAAGTTTCACGAGTAGATTTTGCCGTTATGACGTATTTTACTTATTAATAAACTTATGATAGTATACACTGGTGTGACAAATTTAAAGACCAGTCAGGTTTTCACCTGTAGATTCTCATAGGAGTGGCCTGGATATGGGAAAAGCATATCAAATGAACCTCGTGACGTACAGAAATGAAGGAACAACACCGACACAACAACGGAAACAAAACGGTACAGAAGGACTTCATTCAAAAATGGAAACATAGCACTGGCTGCCATGATACAGAGGTTTCACTGTCAAAGATGGAACAAAGGGAAGAGGTGGTCCTCAGTAGGAGATATGGTCACCCCTAATGTCGATGCAGGCTTTGCACCGCCTGTCCATACTTAGAACAATGTTTTTGATAAGTTCTTGCGGTAACATCATCCATTTCTCTGTCAGCGCCATCTTCAGCTGGTGAACATTTTCTCGTTGGTGTGGGCGTGCCGTTTGGCGTCTCCCCAGAACGTCCAATATGTGTCCGATGGGATTTAGATCGACGGAACGGGCAGGCCGATCCATACGAGCAATGTCCTTACTTTCCAAAAGCAACAAAAAAATTTTTTTTTTTTTTTTTTTGCTTTTGGAAATTTTTTTTAAAAAAGAAACTAGGTGGCAGGACCTGCCAGAGTACAAATTTAAACTAGTGGTTACCTGGTCTGCCTCCACGGGTCGAAGTGTGGGCAACGCTGGGCCTCAGCAGGGGTCCTGCGGCTAAATGGCCAGAGGAACAACGGTACATAACATTACACACTCACATGAGCCACACACTTTTAAATCTCTGGTCTTCCCAGTGAGGCGCCCCCGTAGCTAGCTGGGCAGGAGCAGCACATGCTTCTTGATTAGACCGGGGTTCGAGCTCGTGAGCCACCAAGCCGACCGGGCTAGTCGGGTGGGTAAAGTGCCTGTCTAGCAACCCAAAGGTCGCGGGTTCGAATCCCGCCTCGGGCTTGGATCAAAGTACTGCAAAAACCTTGGGAGGTGCATTATGGTCACAGAAGCCGATGCGCCAACAACTACCAAAAAAAAAAAAAAAAATAAGTGAGCCACTAAATACGGAGGATGCGGCAAGGTCAGGAAATGACCACCGCATATCCCCCGAGCAATATGGCCTTAGTTGCTAATGCTCCTAAAAAAAAAAAAAAAAAAAAAAAACCAATAGCTTCCCACTGAACTGGTACACTCACAATGAACGCAACGCGGATATGGGGGGAAATCCCTGGTGCCGTTAGACACTTCACACACTTTGCACTTTCCAAAAGCATATCACAACTACAGTGCGATGGGGTGTGCCGTTATCATCCATAAACACGAACTCGGGGCCAATGGCACCTCGGAATAGACACATATGGGGAAGGATTACCTCAGTACAGTAGTGTGCACCGGTTACAGTACCGCCTTCCAGTATCTGGAGTTCTGTACGTCCATCCAAGATAACGCCTCCAAAGACGAGAACACCTCGACCGCCATATCGATAAATTTCAGTGATGTTTGTGGAGTGATACCGTGTGCCAACATCTCGCCAGATTATCTGACGTCCAGAATCGCTGCTGAGACTGAATCTACTCTCATTAGTAGAGAGTACCTTAAGTAAAGATTTTGTGGTTGTAACCTTTAGAAATAGTGTTGCTCCTTAAGTTTTGCACACCAGTATATAACAGAGCTATTGTGCTCAATACGTTCTACGTTGGTGCTCAATACGTTCACCAGTATATAACAGAGCTATAGGTGCTCAATACGTTCACCAGTATATAACAGAGCTTTAGGTGCTCAATACGTTCTACGTTGATATAAATATTTCTAGAAGAATAAGAAAAAATTACCTCAATATGATAAGTCAAACACTTCCGTATGATACTCTCCAGAAATTAAAACGAATAAAAGATTAACGCAAAATAATTACAGTAAAAAATCAATTGAACACAATTTAAAAATTAACTAAAATTTAAAAAAAAAATCAATTAAAGTTAAACTTAATTTTTTTTACGTTTTTCGTTTACGTAAAGGTAAACAAAAATAGTTTTTCGATTGTGTTTAATTTATTTTTTACTGTAATCGTTTTGTGTTAATCTTTTATTCGTTTTAATTTCTGGAGAGTATCATACGAAAGTATTCTACGTATCATATTGATGTAAATTTCTCTTAAAAGGTAAACTGCAGCCATTATCAACCCATTGCAGAATGGAAGCCTCCTAAACAATTCATGATGAGGGCAATGGACCATAATCTGCCACGCTGGTCCAGTGCGGGTTGGCAGATCGACCGTATTTAGCAGTCAGGGGCTTAAACGCCGGTCTACTCAAAGAGCGTGTGCTACTGCACTCCCGCTCTTGACCACTCGGCTACGGAAGTAGGTAAATTTCTCTTATTCTTCTACAAATATTAATAAATGTATGGAAAACAGCGTGCAGAACAGTCGCTTGAATCATATATGGCCATTGGAGACCATAACCAACTTTGCATTTGTCAATGTTAAACCTCAGTTGCCACCTCTCAACCCATCTGCTAAACTTTTCTAGATCCTGTTGTAGTAGCATACTGTCATTAGTGTCATTAACAACCCTGCCAACCTTCGTATCGTCTGCAAACTTGGACATTAAGCCTGATATAACTTAATCAATATCAGTGATAAATACAGAAAACAAAAATGGCCAAACGCCGAACTCTGGGGTTCTCCACTAATAACATTAGTCCACGAAGAGCAGTGTCCATTGATTACTACTCTGTCTTCTCCCACTCAACCATTCTTTATCCATAGCAGCAACTTGCCCTTAATGCTATATTGCTCCAACTTGTATAGTAGTCTTCCATATGCAACAGTATCAAAAGCTTTCCTAAAATCCACGGCTTAGAAAGTTTAGAGTGCAAAATTTGACTAGACATCTAAGGAGAGATCAGATTGAAGTGTATGAGGCCGAAGGGATTCAGTAAAATGAATGAAGGGCATTCTCCCCGTAGGTGAGACAAGAACAAGGGGTGGGGGACATAAATAAAATTTATCAGGGAATAATAGAAGATTGGATCTCATCAATCTTCTATTATTTTATTAACAAGTTCACGTATAGGCAGCGGACTGTCAAGCACTGGAATAAGTTGCCTCCAAAATTGGCAAAGGCAGAGTCTAGCTAAATTGAAAGCAGAATTAGACGTCTATTTTGGGGCAATGGAAATAGCATGAATATTCTGCTAAATTTTATTCATTTATTTGTGATAATATGTTTTTTGGCTGATGCAGAAAAAGAATAAAAAAAAGACAGCCACGATGCATATCCAAATATTTTCGACTGATTTCCTGTCATAGGTTGCCGATATTTTGGCATACCCTTTCAAAAACAGTCACGAAATGCACATCGAGCAGAGCCTTGTTGACTGACTATACCCTTATCTCGCGTTCTATATCATCCCAATGATGTTGAACGGCATTCATATTAATTCAGGTTGGAATCCAGCCGTTAAAGCCAGTTCTACAATATCGTTCTGTTTAAATCACATGCGCTCACCTAGCTATTAGTAATTCACAAGCAATACTTACCAGCGTGCTACCATATCCCAATCAATGTTTCTTGTAACAAGTAAATAACAATTTTCGTACATAACTGTTATACTTTAAATTCCTTATTTATAAAAGCTGTTGTTTTTCGCTGGGGTTGTAGCTAGCTGGTCTCAGGCACATACCTAGTTTCGGCAATCTCTAATACAAAGTGCATAAAAATTAAACTTGGGATGAATCCCAACAGATCTAAAAGATATTCGTTTTAGAGAGAGAGAGGCTGAAGGTAACGCTGTAGGATACAAGAGTTGTAAAGCATGATAGTTGAATACAAATAAATATATCTATAAAAATATCCCATATAGGTGGTCTTTCCAATATCCGAAACTGCAATGAAACAATTTTTCATAATAAACAAGGAACACAGGTAGAAAAACATTGTCAGAAATATCTTCAAATTCTCCGATGTGAGAACAGTTTGGTACTCCAAAGAAGTGCTTGAAAATTTATCGATTTGAAAGCATCAGAGATACGATACATTTGAGGATAAGAGTGGATACATTTGGGATAAGATAAAATAACGTTTGGGTTTGTAAAACAGCGTGAACGTGGATATGAGAATGGCAGAGTTTTCCATACATGCATGGCGACAAATTTATTTTTTGTATATATTATTGCTTTTTGGATGCCATTTTTAGCAACGACAGGAGAACAAAGATTTCTCTAGCGTCTCGGTGAATACTTAAGCACGAAATAACCAGAAACCTTCTGAGAACGAATGAACTGACATGAGGATAAAAAGAAATGTACTTATTTTACCATCTTTGTAGCTGCTTCAGAAAAGATATTGCACGGCTTTTTCTCGACAGCATTTTCTACATTTATCCGTCCATTTATTTTTCGGAATCCTTCAGCTTTCTTCCGCTTGACTATCCATCTCACAATGCTTTTCCAACGTGACTACTAGAGATACTTGCATTTATTAGCTACTTTTTTTTCCAACGTCTGGGTTTGTTCTTATGAGTCTACGATACAACAAATTATGGCATTGCTCACTCGACCTAGCTTGCCTTCTTTTATTTGGTATTCATCATGCTCCTTTATTCCTTAAAATGTAGGGCTTTAATTTATTAGATCCAACTACGGCCGAGATTCATAACGGTTTTTTTTTTTTTTTTTTGAAATTTGTATACAAGATGCGAAAGTATCTGCAAGCAATGAAGGTTTGGACTCCTGCCAACCACCGGAAACTTTCGTTTGGTATTTTAATCAACCATATGCATATTTCAAATGCTCTAGTATATGCCAGCGCTACACTGCATTACAATTATGCAATCTCAACCAACCATTGTACTTACAAAGAAAAGGAACGATATATGTTTCTTTTCTTTGTAAGTACAATGGTTGGTAAGTACAATGGTTTATGTTTAAGGTGGTATAAAAGTATTGTTATATGGCTTGCCACTAAAATCGTTGCCAACCAACAGCGGATTGAAAATGGTATTCCTAAAGTTATGTACATGTAAATATACACTGGCGTCCAAAAGTTAAGTTACAACTATGAAGTTTGGCATATTAAGAAAAATATGTACTTGATGAAACTCCACCAAACCTTAGTAATAGTACTCTTCCTTTTGCGAAAAAAAAGTAAGAGTATAATTGAGTAATAGTAATATTACTCAATTATACTAGTTAAAAAAAATATATGTCCCTATTTGTTATTTATTTATTTATTTAGATCTTTGATAGCCATTGGCTAAGAAGATTACAAATATAATACTTATTATAATTATAGGTGGGCTGCTGATACATAGTATGCCGTTATGTATAAACGCCATATTTAACTTAATGTAAGTTAAAAATACTTTACCTATTCATTTTTAGTCAGGAAGCTCAGGCGATCCTGGCAGAGGCCAGCCAGAGTATGATGGCAGCCTGGCTGACCAAAAGAGGTGGTGCCAGCAACGAGGGGGTCCCACTAAGGGACCTGCGGACAAGCAGCACAGATATAAGAAATGCAGAACAACAGAACATAACACTGCTCTGACATAAATCAGACATTACACTGTTCTAGCTTTTACAGAGATTCTGTACCTCTTCACAAAGTAGTATGGCGCAGATGTGGAAAACAACCGGTGGTGCCTTCCACAAAACGTTATTCCACTATTTCACCTCTGCCGCTGGCAGGAGTGAAAGGGATTCCTGCACTGCTTCTATTGGAATGAGCAGCAGCCTGGAAAACAAGTTGCTGGGGATTTCAGGGACTGCTGGGAGTCATCGCAGAAAAAGTAAATACATGGGTTGTGTTAGAGTAGCTAAGAATAAGAACAGGTGCATGTATACTTGCGTGTGCACCAATGCTAGGAGTTTAATACATAAATTTGATAAATTTGAGGTGCCGGTTAGAACATGAGAGGTAGATATTATTGGGATATCAGAAACGTGGTGCCGCACAGATATAAGAAATGCAGAATTGGAATTTGGGGAGTACAATGTGTACAGGAAGGACAAACAGAGGAGGAGGGGTTATGCTATTAGTTAAGAAACACATAAATCTAGGGACGTGCATCCAGCTGAGAAGGGTGTATAGTGCAATGTTGAGTCAGTATGGTGTGACATAAGCACTGGGAAAGCGAAATTGAAAGCAGGAATCTATTATAGGCCTAATAACTCTGATGAGTATAATGAACAACTGTACAGAGAAACAGAATGGGCCAGTAAACCAGATTGTCTTATAATGAGAGATTTTAACTTCCCAGATACTATTTGCATGGATCTGATTATCACTAGTGATTCTTCATGCATTAAGAATCTGCAGATAAAGGAAAAACTAGGTAGTAGTGATCACAGTGTGCTGATGTTGGATTTACTCAAAGATGTAACCACCGTCAGGGGTAAAGGAAAGGATTTTTGCTTTCGTAAAGGCGACTACGGTGGTCTGAGACAGTATTTAAATTCTATACGGAGGGACCAACTGATGATGTTACAAACAGCAAATTTAAAATGAGAGGCATTCAAGGAAGAAATCTTGGAAGCTACTAGGCTTTTTGTTCCAACTAAGAAATACTGTTCAAGGTTTAGGCCTAAATGGATGTCAGATGAACTAATGAGATTAGTGGCAGAGAAGCAAAATGCATGGGATGCATATAAATTATCAGTTGACACAGAAACCTAGGGTACATACAAGCTGGTGCGTAATCTAGTCACAAAGAAGGTTAGGCAGGCCAAGGTAGATTACGAGAAATCTTTGGCAAAGGATGCAAAGAAAAACAACGAAGATTTCTTTACTTATGTAAACTCTAGAAGGAAGGGGATGAATCAGATTGGTCCACTTGATTTCAATGGTCCGACTGTTGAGGACCCCGCTCAGGCAGATGAAAAACTGAATGAGTATTTGCATCTACATCACATGAGGAGTTATTCAGGGAGGGAAATGCCAGAAGTTTATCAAAGTCTGGCAGAGAGCTAAATGATTTTATAATAACTGAGAGCAAGGTGGGGGAGAAATTGTTGAAGTTAAACATAAAGCATCTGAGGTGGATGGGATCTATCCAGTTATATTAAAGGAGGCAGCAAAGGAAATACGCAAACCCTTAGCCATAATTATGAGATTTTCCTTGGACTCAGGGGAGGTCGCCAGGGACTGCAGATCTGCAAATGTGGTGGGATTCACAAAGGGGGATCAAAGGGTTACACTAGTAATTACAGACCTGTTAGTTTAACTTTCTAACACCCTTTCCTCAACATTAGATGTTATGCTTCTGGGCCTACCTGCTTGTACTCCATGTGCGAAGCGCCCATGTTCTCTAAGGCGCTGATGTTACCCTGATGAATGTGCGCCTGTTGGGCTGCCTTCGGCGGAGAAATGTTTCTTGGTACAGACGTGCAGCTTCGAGTGCACTGCCGTTGGCTTTACCATGCATGAAGTGCATGTCTGCATACTCTTCGTTGCTGCAACCTCTTTCCATGTTGACCATTCTTTGACAAGTACTAGTATGCCTGCTACGTCTCAGAGCATTGAGAGAGGGGAAATGGAGAGAATGAGCATAACCGAACCTAAACAAACAAGTCAGCGATAGATCAAAACTCTGTACAGTTCACCTTGTCAGTGGTGAATCTCAACTAGAAATGTGCAATATCTCGAAAACGATTCACTTAAGGACCCATTTTTACTAGGCTTTTTTTGCATATTGTAGTCTGCACAGTTCACCTTTAAATTATTGACCATCACTTTTGAAACATCCTGTATGTTATGAGGAAAAAATTAATGCAACATCAGTTAGCACATTGTTTAAAACACGCTTTCTCAGGAACTGAGAAATTAATTTACCAATTTATTCTGTAGTAAGCTTAGTAGTAGTAGACCATCGAATTAAATTTATGAAATTTAAATCCCTCCGGACACAAAGACACAACGGTATTTTAAACGTAAAAGAGTGGGTGAGAAAGTCCTTCTATCTTTCATAAATCATATGCCGTTTATGACTCTTGGAAGCAGAATACTTTTAGACAATCAAGGAAAGTGGATTTAGTACAATAAAATAAACTAGAAACTATGATTTTATTTAGAATGTTGTAGTATTTTTACTTTAATTTATTCAGTAGAATAACGTTAGTTTAGATTATTCAGAGTGTAATTATTTTATTGATAATACGAAATTAGTTTATAGAATTTTTTTTTCAAGTTTAATGTTTTACTTGTCGCAAGATATCTGTATGTATCCATAATATACATGTGCTCTCCATGCTAACCTTAAGAGGCCCCCATAAAGTCTGCTGACATGGTTTAACGCTCTAGTACTCGCGGGAGTCGTCCCTCTTTTTCTAACCTTTTATCCTGTTCGGAATCATTGGGCGGAAAATCGTACTTCAAAGAAAGAGGAGAATACAAAAGGGACAAGCAGCCGTATCTGAAGCCTATCCAAAATATTCCATTTTAAGGGCACATGGGCACATATTTTCAAAACACGATACTAGGTCATTACGCTGTAATGAAAATCATCCAAATTCCCAGATAACACTTGCGTCGGATGTATATTTTATTTGATGACCTCCAGCAGAATTACCAAATGGTTTTGATTTATCGGGATTGTCCCAATTTTAATTCCGTACCAGAAATATTTCATATTGTTGTAAATTTCTTAAAGATGCTTTTACTTTTGTAGAATCCGAGAAATTTATGGCCTTTAATTTCGAAAATGTTTATAGAAAATTGATTCATTTAACAAGGGAAATTAAAGTATTAATTTTATTTTTTAATTGACAAGTTTTTGCTTTCTCTATAAGTGCATGTTATAACCAAGTTGTAGCCTGTTATACATCTGATGAAGAACAGGATTCATATTTTATTGCTGGAAGCAAGTTTATAGTACATTGATGTTAATGTATAATAAGTATACGTTAAATAAAAATTTAACTCTCAGCTGGCATCCAACATTCATAAATGTAATTTTTAATTACTGAACGTCTCCTGACTTTTAGACGTTTTTTTTTCTATTATTCAGTGTTTCATGACTAAAGAGGTATATTTAACCATACACTAACCCCTTATCTAGATTTCCTTTTATTTTGACATATTTATATAGCCGAGGAAGATATTCTACACATTACATGAGAGGCTGTGCGCATACACTTACTACCCAACTAATTTGGAACATCACAAGAACGTATACAAATGGATGAATAAGTCAGTGATTATGGCATGTAACTAGGGCTATATGATACAGGTGAAAGGGAGAGTCCTAAATATTCAGTGAGAAGACATTATATAAGATACAATGGGCAAACGACACGATTCCATGATCTTTGAACATGGAATGATTGTAGGAGCCCAGATGGATACTAATTTCCTCAGCCGAAACTGTAGATGTGCAAGAGTATACAAGGAATGGCAGACAAACCAAAAACCAACCAGTCAGCGCACGAACCATGGCCGAAAAGCAGTAGATGATATCCACAGGGAAGAAGGCAGAGTATACCACATCATTCAAGGAATACACTGCTCTGTTAAAGATAATGCCATGTCTCCGTATCAGGCTATATAGAATAGGTAGTCAGACACCGGATCGTTGTGTGTGTGTGATCTAAGTGACTATGAATGCGGTATAATATTCGGCGCCAGAAGTGTGGGTACGAGTATCTCGGACATTGCACCCTCCCGACGTGCTCACTCACCGCCTTGTAAAGTGTACCGAGAATGGTCCAACAACTATAAAACATCCAGCCAACGAGTCCTGTGATCGAAGACAGCTTGAATGTGAGAGGTAGATGAAGGGTGAAAATAATCGTGGAGTCAGGGTGAAAACAACAGATGGGCCACACAATTGATGAAATGACAGTGCAGTACGACAGTAGTGTGTGCAAAGGAGTATACTGGAACGCACAATGCACCGTGCCTTGTCATGGTTAGGGTATAGCAGTAGACAACCTCATCGGATTCCACTCTTATCAGCTAAAACAAGCAGTTAAGGGTATAGTGGAAATGGAACGCCGACAATGCACATTTGAGCAGCGGTAAAAGGTAATTTAGTCTAAAGAATCCCGTTTTGATGTTCCATGCTCACGGGAAGACCAGTGTATGGCGACAACAGTGTGGATCAATTGACCTGAGACTTGGTAGGGCACATAAGCAACTTAGGCCATATTGAACCGTATACAGGATGTCTCAAAAATACACGGCATAACTTCAGGAATGAGTTCCTCATATGTAGACAATAAAAATATTTTATATCAACATAGTTCCAGACATGCTTGCTTTCCGAGTTTTGAAGGTCTGTCTATGACACTTAACTGTTCACATCACCTTATAGCAATTGTTCAAAATGTCCACCTTCTGTCTGAATACAGGCCTCACATCGATGTCTCATGGACTCGCGAAGACGATGCTAAATTCCGGGCATGTTTCATATTGTCTGGCAACCTGCCACAATTCGATTGGGGAGAGTTTCCACATCAGCTACCGGAGTCGAATACACCAATGACTTTAAATGGCCCCACAAGAAGAAACCAATGTGGTTTAAATCAGTGAGCGTGGAAGCCAGGCAGTTGGTCCACCTCTACCTATCCACCGACTAGGAAACCTTCGATTCAGGTAACTGCGGGCTAGGTGGCTGAAATGTGCGGGAGCGCCATTGTGCATGAAGTGTGCTTGTTGATGAATGATCAGTGGCGTGTAGTCCAAGAAATCAGGCATGTTGCTTTCCAGAAAGTTTCTGTACGCCTGTGAGTTTGTTTGGAAGTACATGGGGCCCAAATAACTTATCACCAAAAACACCCGCCCAGATGTTGAGGCTGAACCGCTGTTGGTGACGTGATGGAAGAATTGCATGTGGGTTTTCCTCAGCCCATACATGCTGATTGTGAAAGTTTTGGATTCCGTCTCGTGTGAACTGTGCTTCATCTGTGAATATCACTAAGGCAGGAAAGTGGGGAGTTGTACCACACTGCTGCAAGAACCACTAGCAGAACATTACTCGCGCAAGGGTAATCTGCTGGTGACAAGGCCTGTACCCGTTGCAGATGGTAAGGATACAGTTGATGTTCCTGCAACACTCTCCAAATAGTCGAACGTTGAACAGCCAGTTGCATTGTTATTCTGCGTGTGCTGATTCCCGAAGTAGCATGCACAACATCCAAAATCTCCTCCTCTACTTCAGGAGTCGTAGATCTTGGTCGTCCTCTGTCGACAGCACGAGGTGTAAAGGTCCCATGTTCAGAAAGGCAGCGATGGATACCTTCAAACGTTTCCTGTCTGGACATCTTCGTTCTGGGAACCTTTCGTGGTACAAACGACAAGCCTCCAGAGCATTGCCGTCCACCAAACCATACATAAAGTGCATATCTGCTTGCGTGATTTGAGTACATGGTCCGAATGGAAAACCATCAGATTATGTCAGTACCTTGTGATGAAGGAAATCACCTGCGGGAGATAAGACATTCCAGTTAATAACTCGGGAACCAAGCATTTCCGGAACTATGTTGATATAAAAATATTTTTATTGTCTACATATGAGGAACTCATTCCTGAAGTTATGCCGTGTATTTTTGAGACACCCTGTATAATGTCTGTGAATTGCGTGTGTTCTCTGGTCGATTTGCTATTTTGTTGGACGAAAAACACAAGTTTCCGGGGGGGGGATTATGCTACGCTGGCTCGACTAACTCAGCCACGTTTTGAAAAAAATACCCGTAAAAATTCCTCACGTCATCGGCGGGATTCGAACTCAGGTGTTTTCCAACTGGTGTGGGGAGGGCGGTGATTATACCAACTGTGCTGCCCACAAGGGCCAAAATGGAGGCAACTGCGGGATTCGATGGAATTTGCAACCGTATGGAATGCTTTTGGCACCTCTTGAAGTCTGATCCCCGACGACTTGAAGCTGTTTGGAGGGGTAAATTAGGTGCTTCTCGCTATTAGGTCAGCGTATCTAAATAGACTGGCCACTCAGTGTACATCGCGGAACACAAACATCCATTACAAAGGCATAAAGTGCCCAGACATTACTATCAAGTAATAAATTTTTAAAATATAAGTAAATGCTGTTTACTTAATATTAATGATTTTTTCTCTTGCATAGATATATGCAAGAGAAAAAATGAATCGATTACATATATATGAATCGATTACAGTCTCAAAGGAAAAAAATTACAGATCTCAAAGGAAAAAAATTACAGAAAAGATTTTTAAAAAAATATATATATGCGTTTATATCTGTGTGGCTTCCATATTTTGTTCGTAAAACAGAAGACAGTAACATACTACATCATTTTTATTTTATAATATTGAATTTGATCTTTTATCCTGTATTTTATTCACCAACTAACCTGGTCCAAATTAGCTTTCTAAAATTGGTTTATTTTGTGCTGAGATATTATGAAATTACAAAGCATTTATGAAATTACAAAGAAATAAAATCGAATATAATCTTCCTTTTAATCAGAAAATGTAAAAGATGTCATTTATTGCAAAGACACAGTTACTAGAAAATATAATAAATCATTCTGGCCAAGAAAAAGTAAATTATTCAACAACTTTTGAAGCATTTACAAATAACGTACATTCGAATTGAGGCACAGAAGCGGTGTTTCAAATATCTCTTTCTAAAGTTCAACTTGATGCTTTAATAACCTCGAAAGAAGAAAAAAAATATAATGTATTCAGTTTTTCCACTATTTTAAATTATTCGCGGGAAATTTTCAATGTATTATTTTATTCCATTACACACAAGACAAAAATATAAAATATATTCATTTCCTTGAATAATAAAGGGTTTGAGTGCAAATGCCCTTACTGATCGTTATTTTATGGTTAAGAAAACGAATGTATCATATGAGCTACTTGCTTGTAGTGATTAAGAGCAGAAAAAAATGGGGAAATTCAGGAAAGTATTCTTCATCCATCCCAGTGACAGCTTTATTTTTCCTAAAGTCTACAAGAATAAATAATTATATTAAATCTTCCTTGAAGGCGCAAGGACCGAGAGTAAAAAGTCGCTCACTTCCGCCTGTATTGGAAGCCACCTTGTCTTCAGCCCTCTTGGCTTTTGTTTGCCGAACTATTGACCAATGATCATAAATCGAACGATATTTTTCTTCTCTATACAGGCCTATATCTTTTTTCATCTGATTACATTTGGATTATTTCTAGAGGTATTATTTGTGATTTCTTTCTTTTTTTGGGATAGCTTCAAAAGCTTTTTTCGTAATAGTAAATATTAGCTTTATCAGAACGAAATAAGATTTAACTGCAAAGCATCCGTCGAAAAGTTGAGATAAACTCGATCGGATAAGACACGCGACCAACATAAATTCCCTTTGAATTTCAGTGAGCATCTTTTTGGATGAATATGTGCTTTATCGGTAGTCTTAGGACGACTTCAGTTGACCTTCCTATTCAGTATTAATGCCAATAAATCCAGGTTAGCGAGATCCTGACGTAGATAGAAAAGAAGTTTATTGAACAGTTGAAGCTACTAGGTTATATTAGCAGTATATTTCTACTTCGTGTTTTTCTACGATGCTTTTAAGTTCACTTCTTTTACTGGATTCTTTACTTCCACCAACTCTCTTCCCAGCGACATAAAAACAAGTGCTCGCTTTACTGTTTTTTTTGTTCAGAACAATAAACACAAAACGAGTATCTTTTAGTAACTCAGTATGTTCATCTGAAAGATTTTTATAGTATGTTTTTCTACGAATGACAGGAATGTAATACGCGCAGTTAAATTTTTTACTTTCTGACGATGTTCGGAATGGCACGTGTAACAGTTCGGTTTTCAAACTATTTTTGTATAAAATACCTTTCAGTACTGTACTGACATATTTTATATTATTATTATTATATTTATTTATTTAGATCCTAAATTACATTTTCCCATTTACAATAATTTATATATACGTACAGTAAATTAAATGCTCTTATATCTAGGGGCGTTAACCATTTCTAATGGGCTTACATGTACAAATATGCTGCCTTCAAATAGCTAATTCTGCTCAAGGCGGTTTTATAGTGGATTCGCAGGTGAACAGAATACTAACCCATGAGCCAAAATTTTTGGCTCATGCGAATCTGCCTCTGACTCCCAGGCGAGAAGACTTGAAGAGATTTATAATATATTGGCAGTCCAGACAGGAAAAGCATTTTCGTTTCAAGACTGGGACCGACAAGGCAAGCTGAAAATATTATGACACTCTTTGCCCATGAAGAGGGAATAAATATTGATGGCTATCAAAACTATATGTCCAGCCTACTCTTTCTTTATTATTTCCTGCTCATCGAATGTGAAGCATATAAATAAATACATAAATTTTCTGTTTATACTCAGGGACGACCACACGGTCAGAGGAGTTCACAGGATACAAAGAATTTGGCTAGACGTAGCCTACTGGTCAGAAGCGCGAGTGCAATAGCACACGCTCTTTTGAGTTGACCGGGGTTCAAGCCCGAGACTGCTAAATACGACCAACATTTGTATTGATTGATTTATTGTAAACTCCACTGACCTGGTGGCCGTGCCGGAGTATAAACAAGAACATTTTATTACAATACGAAAAACAGCACCGTATTTAGCAGTCATGGACTCGAACCTCGGTCATTCAAAGCACGTGTACTTATGCATCCTTGTGCTGACCACGCAGTTACGGCATATAGCCTTGGATATAAGGTGTTGGCCCGCAGGCATCCTCATAAAGCCATATCAGGAGAGGAGTAGAACCACTTCAGACAGTAGACCCTGTCAGGATATACAAGCATAGCAACAAAAGGGTCACATGCAACCAAGATCACGTGAAGGAAAACTTCTTTGATTAATGCAGAATGTACGCAGCCTGAAAAATAAGCTCAATCTCTCTAGACTCTCCTATTTCTAGCTTAGTTCGATATCATCTGTATTACAGAAATATGGTTATCGGCTGATAGACAGCTGAATCTTATTCCTATAAACATGTTCTACAAACATATTGGGAAATCTAGGGACACCAGGCGGGTTGGAGATGTTTGAATCCTCTTTGATGGTCACTTCCAGCCAACAGGGATATGAGCAAGCCAATCGAACAACTTTGTAGAAATTTGTGTGATACTGAAGACCACCCTTCACCAAATCCAATGCTGCCTGGTGTACCCCCCCCCCCAGATCACAAAGACTCTATAACTGGTTAACAACCAGGTGAGCTCCTCACCTGGTTAACAACGAATTTAGTGCCTAAATTTCTGACTGTGGTAGCGGGAAACTTTAACTTGCCACTGCCTAAGCATGAGAATGCTCTGGTAGAACTTGAGGTTACACTTCGGACCTTTAAGCTCATGCGGGTAATACACCAGCAATTAGAGAAGGACTAGTGCACGACCAAATTTTTCATAATCTGGCAGACATCAAACTACTACCAACAGCTTCCAATTTCAATCAGATCACTTTCCAATTTCATGCCAGCTATCCCTACAGAGCAAATCCCTTGCGCTATCTGATGCATAATTCCCAGAATCACTAAAATGTTTCTTTCTCTATTAAATATCTGAAGCCGAACATCATTTTACAGTGCTAAATCGCTTTGACTGGGGACGTCTTTATTTTGAGTCGATAGAGGATGCCATTCTTGATTGTCAGAACAGTTAAAGTTGATTGCTCTTCGTGGGCAGCCAAAAAAATTAGGCTTTGTAACAAGTTGAATCAGGTATAGTCCTTGATTTATATTTCTTTCCCAAAAGTACATATTAGTGTTTGGATCTGATACAGCATGTTAGAAATAAATCATGCATAAATATTATGCGTAGTGGTAGCGCCACTACGTTAAGCCGTGTACAGTTGAGAACCTAAACCTTGATGTTCAGGCGCATTGCGAAATTATTGGAATTCCAATGATTCAAAGAAATTCCTAAAGGCCTCCCTTAAAGACTACAAAGTACAATTTTGTAAACCATTTGCTCAGAATATTTATTTCCTCAAATATTTTAACAGTTTTAGTGACAGAAAGTATCGTTTATTCTTAACTGCTCATAATTTTTGCTGCCTTTTTAAGTTTGATATTCAGATATATACCTGAAATATTTTAATGGAAAAATGACGCTGCTATTTATTATAATACTATTAGTCAAGGAGTCTTAGCTCCATCATTAATAGCTGAATTAATAATGGATCCTATTAATACTGTAATAGGATTCTAACTACATTAATAATTAGAATCGGGGACGAATTAGGAATTGTTCTAGCGTCTCCTCAACAAATCAGCATTCGCTTACGAAATACTAAAAATAAAGAAAGAAAGAATCTGCGCTGTCGATGATTAATTTGATTTTTTTCTCATTTTCATGCAATAATTAAACGAAATCATTAAAACCACAGGAGTGCATGCACCTTCTCTTCTCAGTATTATTTAAATAAGTGTGATTCGTTCAACCGGATGGCACTTAAAATAATTACAACAATGATACTTTCCTGCTGCTTAATATAATAATTGCCTCAGAAGCATTACTAAAACCATTCATTTATGGGAACTAAAACTATACAATTTTAAAATCTAACGTTCATTTTGTAAGAGGTATGCCTCTGTAGCCAGGTGGGCAGGAGCAGCAGTGCGTAGCGTAAGAGGTATGATAAGTGGTTTAGTGTAACCACGCTTTCCACGTTAACAAATACACGGACAGAAAGATATCAGAGATATCGAGCACCAATATTTCTGATCCAACAATAATATGAATGCTATTGTGTATTCATTATGGCAAACAACTAATAATTATGTGAGTGTAAAAAATAAATTAAGTATTCGCATTATTGTTAGATGTCTGCCATAATGAAATCATTCCACGGACTGTGAGTCTCAGTGATATAGTTTTAGTTCTTTCCCATAAATTAATGGTCTTAGAAAATATTATGAGTCAAAGTATCTAAAATAAACTACTGATAATTATTATACTAATATTCTTAACCAAAGTTCCGAACATAATGTTCTAATTTAACTTAATTTCGTAGATTAAAACATCCATTTTTTTGTATGCGAATGATATGGCGGGAGCGCATTTGCGTACTGCGAGTTGTAAATAAATCTTGCTCCAGAGTAAGGAACTCAATATACAATATAAAGAATTTTTTTGCATTCTCGTTATAATGAACATTTAAATCTATATTTCATTATTCGTCATTTACGAAGACTACAAACTTCGAGCTTTCTTACAATGCATCATTGTATACCAACAACCTATTTATTGTCACTAATTACCACTGAGTCGCTAATTTTGCTCACAAATAGTAGTAGACAATTGTGTGGCCTTCTAATAAATTTCTCGATGTGGTTGGAGTGCTGAACGAGTTCCAGCCCTAGTGCAGCGTTTTTTATTGGCCCACAAATTCTTATCACTTTTCTTTTTGTCCCCCCCAGTGACCCACTAAACATATAAATATTCTTACGGACAAGGACATAAATACTATTTCATAAAATGAAACAAGAAAGCAGAAAATAGCCAGTAGACAGCAACATCTAATTACATAAAAAAGTAGCCTGTAACATATAATTACATAAAAATGCAAAAAAATATATATATATATTTCCAGTACATCACATCGATATACTGTATACAAGATTTATTTCTGCAGCAATTTCATTAATTATCGTTTCCTCTTTAAAGAAAACATTGATAGATATAATTTTCAAATTAAGGGGGTATTCACAAATTACGTAAAGCAAAGATAGTTGGATGAATTTTTATGATGCATTTCAGATGAGGGGATGTTTTTACGAATGCTAAGTAACAGGAACAGGATTTTTCATAAATAAATGATGTGGCAAGGTTCATGGTTCAGAGTTCTCGATGAGTTCACGAAATTCGAAAACCAGTTCCCTCTCTTCTGCGCTTTACAATAAAATACACACCTGCATATGGTCTCAGAATATACTAAGAAACCCTAATGATCCTTTTCGTTAGGATTCGTCCATAGTTGCCTTTAGTGACCTCTTAAAATGCCCACTCTTTCTTATATATATATATATATATAAAAGAAAAAAAAAAATATATATATATATATATAAGAATACTGAATGCCACGAATGCATTCAGGAATAGATGCTGAATGGTAACAGATGCAGTCGTGCAATCTTAAAATACAGTACTCAAATTTTTATGACATGAAATGTGTTGCAGCCTTTTCAATTACAAGCGACCAATCTGCAATTTTTTTTGAAAACACAGATTTTGTTTTTCTTGGTATCATAAACTTATCGTTACGGAAAACTTCAATAATGCCTTCTTTAACGAAGTTAATTCGATTATACGAAAAACGACTTGGTATCGTCTAAAATTAAAGTACTGTAGTTTATAAGAATTTGTTTTTATATTCTTACATGTTTAAAGTCGTTTAATCAGTTCTCAAAGTATGTAATTCTAGGTATTAGTATTTAATATGGGATTCTCTTACAAATGTATTACATTTGTTTACGTATAGCATTACATGAAATCTAAGGACCGGCGCCTTCTTTGCACGTAATCCAGGGAAACTGACTACCTCCTCTCTTCTCAACAACTCTGAGAAGGGATTCAAAAAGAAAACAAAAGAAAAAAAAAAAAACGGTCCATGTGTTTCGATTTGTTTACTTTTGAAATCTTATGGAAATATTTTTTATAGTGTTACTATAAGAGAACTCGTTATGTCGAGACCTTATGTACTTCCAAGATATCAAGTAAAACTACAGCCCATACGGCCAGTCCAAAATTGCTCGAAGTGTTGCTAACTGTTCAAGCACTGATGGGAACATTTTATGTTTTCTGTAAAAGGTACTATTTTGACAGCTGTGCATAGAGATTTCCCATTGAGCAAATGTTGCCTCATCTGGTAATATCCCACTTCTCGACTCTTCATATTTTATGCTCAAGCTTTATGACTGCTTTGCCACTGGATACGCGAACGCGCGTAGTTCCTTTATGTAATTTGTACGTGAATTCTCCGCCTTATCCATCCACAATGCCTCTACCGAAAGTTTAACAGCATACGTATATTTCTAATGACACGTATGGAACTTTGCTTCAAGTAACTCATGACAAAGTGAAATGAAGGCTCCATTTGCGCAAATGTTACCACAAATATTTTAAAATTCACGCACACTTTAAAAAAAATGTTTCTAGCTTTAACCGAAATTTCAATGGGGACACAGCTCCCTATAGAAATGTTCTCTCTTCAGGCTCTCTTTCCTAACTATCCGAACTCTGACGGATAATTCCATTTACATTTTTTTTACCCTGTTTTCTATGATACTGTCTTAATTTTAAACCTACCAAACTGTACTAATTTTACTTGAATAGTTTTATTAATGACAAAACGTGACTTTATATATATAAAATATATATATATATATATATATATATATATATATAAAATATATATATATTTTTTTTTTTTTTTTTTGCAATTTTAGAGGCCGGCATATATGTAGTCTCGGATAATGGACGCGATAGCTTTAGTACGAGTCGCGGACTGCAGGTTTATTTACTGTTTGGTGTACCTCTGAGGGAGTTCTCAGGTCTTGTCGTAGCGATCAATTTGATCAGCAAGCCGTTCGTCATCGGATATCAATCAATTTAGGGGCTTTTAACTCAATTTAGCGGCTTTAAACCTGAATGAACTTGATTCTCACGAGCACCATTTCAAGATTAATTTTAATTTGTTAGGCTGAGAATACTTACTATTATCATTAACGAGATATTTACAACGATGTCTACTACTCATTCCCTTTATACCGCTTTTTTTATAGAAAAATTGGGATCATCATCCAAATAGTTATCAAGAGATTCCCGATTAGTTTTCAAATAAAACCAGCTGCATAAAAGGAAATGATTACAATCAATCAATTATAGCAACAACAAAATAAATACTAAATACAAAGCGGAAATAATTAGCCGGCTGGTGACATAGATGTTTGCTATTCATTCTTCCCATTACGAAGCTACTTACAAGAATTTAAATTTTCCTCGAAGAGTTTCCAGTGCAAAAAACCGTGCCAAATATATGGGATTTTACAGGGTGAACATTCTCTGTCAATTGAACAACTTCATTATCTTGAGAAACATCTTTTAGTATAAAAATACTTGCAACTGTGAATACAAAACAGCTTCATATATTAGCTTAGAATTTAATTTTCATTAAAGCACACTGAAATTAACGGTTTCAGTTTCCCACTATACACAAAGGAATAGTTTTACGTGTCCTGTGATTCTTGATGAAACCGAAATGAGTGTTTTTCTCTACAAACCCCTTCCTCTCTTTTTTAGATGTAGCCTTTTCTTTCTGTTAAAACCCATAGAAAGACACGGCACACCACGTACGTACGTACACATACATAATAAATACAATAAAGTAAATATGGGATAAAGATTTTTCGTATAAAATTTACGATAGTTTATGCGTGCTCCTTGGCAACAAACCTAATCCAATTGATTACCGATCTGGATAATGACCTAACGTTCTACTTTTTAACCAGTGTCATATAAGGAAAATGAGCATAATAACAATATTTTTATCTAATAATTATTAAATCTTAAATCTTCTCTTTTAAGTAATGCCATGCCAGTTATGACATGTCGAGCTACTGCATATACGTATTGTATCGACAAGATATTTTTAAAGTCGTCGAACCAATATAATTGCATATATTTCCGGTTATACTTGTGGCAACAACATTCACTGTGCTGCCACTTTATTAGATACAACTACCTAGTAGCGTGGGCACCTCCGTAGCCAGGTGGGCAGCAGTGCGTCGTAGCACATGCTTCTTTATTAGACCAGGGTTCGAGCCCGAGCCCACCAAATATGGAGGATGCGGAAAGGTCAGGGAATGACCACCGCATATCCCCCCCCCGTAGCAATATGGCCTTAGTTGCTAATGCTCCTAAAAACCAAATAACAAACAAACAAACTAGTAGCGTGTTGAGCCTCCTTTAGCCTACAAAACAGACTGAATTCGTCTAGGCATGGATTGAACAAGATGCTGAAAACATTGTGCAGGAATGGAGCACCATGCAGACATGAGTGTATCACGCAGTTCCCTGAGATTAGACGGAGGTATAGGCCTGCAGCGAACAGTCTTTTCCAGCTCATCCCAAAGATGTTCAATAGCACTGAGATCCGCGGACTGAGCGGGACACTGCAGCAAAGAAAAGTCATTGTCATGTTCCTGGAACCATTCCATGGTGATTCGGACTTTATGCACAGGCGCATTATCCTACTGGAATAACCATTTGACTGAGGATAAATTGTCAACATGAACGGATGCACTTGGTCAGCAACGATGTTTAGGTACGATGTGGCATTCAGACGTGAATCTATGGATATCAATGGACCCACCGTGTGCCAAGAAAACATTCCCACACCATAACACTGCCCCCACCACTTTGCACAGTAGTCGTCAGACATGGTTCATGGATTCATGTTGTTTTCGCCAAATTCTGAGCCTTCCATCAACACGATGCACCAGGAACTTCGACTCGTCAGACCAAGCAACTGTTTTCCGCTCCTCGATAGTCCAGTGCTGGTGTTGCTGTGCCTACAGGAGGCGTGCTCTCCTGTTCTTCATTGATAACAAAGGTACGCGATGTGGCCGTCGGCTGTTGTAGTCCATTCGCGACAAAGTGCGACTAGTGGTCGGTTGCGATATTTTGTTCTGCGCACCAAGGTTGTATTCTGACGTGATGTGCGAAATTGTGGCCCGTCTGTTTGCTTGCACAATTCTAGCCATCCTCCTCTGACCTCTCTCATCAACAAGCGATTTTCTTCCACAGGAGTGCTGTTGAGAGGGTGTTTTCTGTTCGTTGCACCATTCTCGATACATCCTTGAAACTGTGGTGCGGGAGAACTGCCGTTTCAGAGATGTTTGTCCAGCACGTCTTGCACCTACTACCATGCCACATTTGAAGTCCGTTAGATCACTCCTTTTCCCCATTCTTGCTACGGTTTGTACGCTTAACTGATACTAGAAAGGTTGTTCTGCTGCATTTATATCCACAACTGTGGTCATGTAACTTGCAACGTTGTGGGACAAACCATTTGTGTACACAGCTGGGGTGTACCTAATAAAGTTGCAGCACAGTATATATATTGTTGACGTGTAGATGCTTAACGACGGATGGTAGCACATATCGAGTGCACATGCGAAGTCACTTGCACAGTAACGCAAGTTACTGTGCAAGTGACAAACTGTCTGAAAAAAACCATAGCGTTAACCCGACAACAGAAATGCTTACTGTGGAATATTTCAAATTCAGTTTCTTTGCAAAAGTTATTAATTTCGACAATGTTTCAAAACATACGAGTTACTAAGTATATCCGCCATATGGGAGTTAAAAAAATTCGCACAGACCAGCTTCGCAGTCGACATACTGCGTATAAACAAGGCTAAAATGTCGAATGACGTGATTGAATGTTAGAGAACGACTACGGTGGAGTCCGAAACAATCACTCCGGCGGTTATCCGGTGAACTAGGTACAGGCATACCTCGAATAACGAATAGGATGCGTTCCACGAAATTACTTCGTTAAGCGAAACTTCGTTTTCAGAGGTAAAAATACTATGGCCAGAATAGGGATACGTTCCTACGTAAAGAAAATGAAAAGCTTTTTTTTTCGAACAAAGAACAGTTTTATTAAATAAACAGTCAACTTACATACAAAGTGAAATCATATTTTAAAATATGAGTCTAAAGTTAATTGCTTATGCTCTTTTTCTCTTTCATTTAACAATTGCCTATACGGAGTTATTGCATTTAACACTGATCGCTTAACAATAACACTTCTTCCTAAATCAGGATCATTTTCACTAAAAAAATTTAAAACGTTTTCAATGTCATTTAAGCATCTTTTTAAATCTTTGGTTGTTAACACTTTTTCGGCAGGAACTTCTTTAACCTCGTCTTCATTATCTTTGTCTTCGTTGCTAACAAGGTTTTCTAAATCTTCCATTGAAAAACCATCATCTTCTGCATTCAATAAATTTCTAACATCCTCTTCATCTACATTTTCGAAACCTATTGATTGAGCCATCTGGATAACTTCATTTCTAATTTCTTGGATGTTATTTTCTTCTTCTAGTACAACTTCTGGCCATATTTTGCGCCAAACTCCATTTAAGCATTTCTTAGTGACTTCTTTCCAAGAACTATCAATGTTTTCAATTGCGTTTTTAATGGTGTAGTTTTTCCAAAAAAAGTTTTAACTGTCATTTCCTCTTTATCCTCTAGTTCAGTTAAACTGCTTAATGTTCAACGCAGATAATAAGCTTTAAATGATGCTATTACTCCCTGATCCAATGGTTGAATCAGGGAAGTTGTGTTTGCTGGAAGAAACACAACTTTGACAGGAATGCATGTGTCCGTGTTAAGATCAGTAGGATGTCCCGGAGCATTGTCTAACAACAAAAGAGCTTTTTCTTCAAAGTTGTTTTTTTTTTTACAATACCGTTTTACTTCAGGACAAAAGTGGTTAACAAACCAATCAGTAAATAACTCATTGGTAACCCATGCTTTTCTATTTGCTTTCCATATTACAGGTAAATTCATTTTTATGCTACCTTTTAACGCCCTCGGATTTTCTGAATGGTAAACTAATAACAATTTTAATTTATAATCGCCAGAGGCATTTGATCCAACGAGTAACGTTAAACGGTCTTTGGCTGCTTTGAACCCAGCAGCTGATTTTTCTTCAATAGAAATGAAGCTTTTTGTTGGTAGCCGTTTCCAGAACAAACCGCTTTCGTCAACATTGAACACCAAATTTGGAAAATTTTCACGTTCAATTATTTACTTTAGTTTTACTGGAAACTTATTTGCAGCTTCTCCTGTTAATTTTACGCTGTGAATCCTGGCCCGTTTTTTAAATTTCTCGAACCAACCACGAGAAGCCCCAAAGGTTTCCGTAATTTCTTCAGTTTGTTTAGATTTCAGGTGATTAAACTGGAATATTTTTTTTATGTTAAATGGGGCTTGAAATTGCCGACTTCGTTATATCGAAGCTTCGTTATCAGAGGTATTAGGTATTAGGTATGTTGAGGGTCTAACGGTTCCTGGGATTTCTCCCATCTCCGCGTATGTTCTCTGTATCGGTCAAGCCAGAGATTTAAAAGTGTGTGGGATATGTACTATGTAGTATGTTGTGCCCATTGTTCATCCGGCCTGTTAGCCGCCGGGCCCCTAGTGGGGCCCGACGTTACCAATACCAGCCACGAGGAGGCCAGCCGGGTGTTACCAGTGAATGAAACAGTACTCTGGCAGGTCCTGCCACCTACTTTCCTGGGATTTCAGTGGCTAGGACCAAAATAAATAAAATAAAAATTAGAAAAATAAATAGTCGCGAGGATGTTTTATTGCGTATTTGGGGTTTTGCTTTAGGAGCACTGTTTGGGGTTTTACGCTGAAGGTCTTGATAAAGCCTAATTGGGTCGGGCAAGAATTTTGGTGTGCTTAGAATTTTGATGTAGGGCTAATCGCTGTGTGAGATGACAGATTTGGGTGGGGAGACAAAAGGCTGGGGGGTGAAATAGGAAGCAGAGGGGTCGATAGGGAAGGTGACCCCCCGTTTTTCAGTGGGGCATGCCCATGCCTCACCAGAGGGAAATAGGGTTGGCGAGGGGGAAGGGAGCGTGTGTCTCCCCCCCACCAGGGATTAGGGTTTTAAAGAAATCTCGCAGGTGCGAGATTTGATAGCCAGATGGCACTCTAGTTCTGATGTCATTCCATTTTTCATCTTTTTCAGGAACTTTGTTGTGGCGCGCTTGTATCAAGTCAGAGATGGTTGGCCGCAGAATTCTTGCTTTGGTCTCTCCCAGGAGGAGTAGCCCTGCGCAGGTCTCTTGAGTTTCAAATGGCGTGTCTATTTCTTCATGCTGAGATTTTATTCTTTTGCTCTTGCTTTGACTCTTCTGTGTCTCTCCTTTATTTTTACTTCGTCCATGACATTTGGTTTGTGATATATCTATTGGGTATTATTGTCCTCCCGAGGATCAGGTTGCATTGAGATAATTGTTTTTCTTCTTGTGAATAATTGTATTGCGAAGTTAGTTAGTGCTGTGTACTCTTCCTGAGTGTCCAATAGTCGGGACTCTTGGTGAATTGGGTTATACTGGATTCTTACAATAAGTCTTGCTCTTATATCTTCATAGTGGTCGCAGTCATGCATGACGTGACTCCAAGTCTCTGGTTCTCCACATGGACAATTCCTGTCTTCTATTATGCCCATTGTGTTTAGTTTATCTCTGAACGGGCCGTGGCCTGTTAATAAGTAGGTAGTGTTGAGGCCCGGGTATATCCATGCTGGTGCTTTTGGGTACATTTTTGTTACAAGGGGAAGAAATTTGTGGGTTATTGCTCCTTTGGTGGTTTCATTCCACCTTGTCTGCCAAATGTGAGTTAGGTGTGCATCAATTCTTTTTTGCTCCTGCTTCCAATCATTGGTAACATTGAGGGTTAAGCCGTTAGTTGTGATTGGTATTGCCTTTTTGTAATAATACATTAATCCAGTTCGTACTACCTCTAAGTCAAGGGGCAGTGCACCAGCAATGACCTGAAGCGCTGCCGCGTACTAGTTGTATTGCTTGCCCTAGTGATGGTGAGTAGTATGTTCCTTTGTATTGTTTCTAATATTTTCCTATTTGTTACTGTGTTAGTCTTCGTCATCCATATAGGTGAGCCGTAGATAATTGCTGGTATAAATAAGGCTTTATAATATAAGGAGAGGGTCCTCTTGTTTAGTCCCCAGTCCTTTCGCGTTATTTTTATTATGAGTCCTGTATATTTGCGTATTTTCTTCCTGAGGTAATTTAGATGGGGTTTAAATGAGAGATTGCTATCTATAATTATCCCTAGATACTTTATCTGGTTGGTTAGTCTGACAGTGGTACCTTCTATTTTGATTTGTGGCGGCCGGTTTAATTTAAGCTTTCCTCTAAGAAGAACGGAGCTGGTCTTTTCCGGTGCTATTTTTAGATTGTTTATTTTGGCCCACTCCTGTAGGGTTTGCAGTGCTTTGCTTGCTTGCTTTTCCAGATTTGCTCGTGAGTCCGCTGCTGTGGATAAGACCAAATCATCAGCAAAGGCCTGTGCCTCCACATCGCCCAGGTCCTTGCAGAGAAAGTCATATAGAACAATGTTCCACAGGAGTGGCCCCAGGACCGATCCCTGGGGGCAGCCCCTGCGGACTAGACGGGTGAGGCTAGCATAAGGTGTGAGGATCTGCACTTCCCTGTTCGTGAGATACGATTTTAGGCTGTCATAAAGATTTTGTGGTAAAGATGCAGCACGGAGCCTTGCCAGGACGCTCGGCCACCAGAGGGTGTCGAACGCCCCAGCAAAGTCCACTGCAATCACTAGAAAATACTTGTTGGTGCATTGTGTGGCTTTGTTGAGAAGATCAAGAATTGCATCTGTGGTTGAAGAACCCTGTTTAAAGCCATATTGTTTTGGACTGCTGAGATTTGCTTCTGTGTAGTAGTGTTCGATTCTCTTGTACAATAGCCTTTCGTAAATCTTGCTAACTGTCGATAACAGGGCTATCGGTCTATACGAGGTAACGTTAATCGAGGTATGCCTGTATTTCCTATTAGTTCCTGCTGAAATGCTGCTAAGAAGTTGAAGTTTCGTCCGTACGGAGTTCGCATTGTTCACGAATTGAAAGAACCAGACAGAGAAAAATGCGAACTGTAGGATCACTAGACCTCACCTCTCCTGATTTTTTTTTTTTTTTTTTTTTTCGTCTGTGAGGATATCTTAAAGAGCGGACATTTGTAAACAATACACACTCAACTAAAGAACAAAATGACACAGAGTGGAAAGTTCACAATCGACATTCCCCAAGACGTCTTTCACTCTGCCGCAGAAAACCTGTCGTCAGATTTGATTTTGTTTAGCAGAGAATGGCTTGCATTTTCAACATTTCTTTATAACGCGTTGCTACCTTATAAAATTCTAGATGTTACCAAAATATATGTTGTTCTCGCAAGTGCAACCAGAGATGCAGTATATGCAATTGTATAAGGTCGTACAGCTATCACAAACTGTACTTAGTCAACTCGGAGACTGGAAAGCCTCTTCAGTTGAGGCTGTAATTAGCCAACTGGTGGATGAAGAATGGTTCCCTCAAGTTATACTGGATTTTTCACCCCAAAAAATATGCAAACCGCTCCGTGAAAAACTCCTGTACAGACAAAATGTATGGATAACCCATATGAACTGGCACACTAAGACCAAAGTGGACACGCACCAGAAATTTCCAACCAACCAGCTCGTTTGATGATTCTTATGAGTCAACATTTCGTAATTTTTATGGGAACAGCAGGTGTTTTATGAATACTAAAGAGTATAGTAAATGGGATTAAAGAATAAAGAATACAGTAATATTGGTCAAGTACGTAGTCACAAAGGCATCCAGGACGTTAGACGTAAAACGTTCTTTCAGAGATTTCTCCAACATCAGTTACATGATCAAAACCTAACAACAAATGGTCGTGGCGCCAATCCTGGAGTACGCCTCGATCATTTGTTTGCCAAGCACTAAGATCCTTGCGAAAGATATCGAGAGAGTATATGTAGAAGTCACTTATTAAATACCTTTGCCTCAGAAAACACCTAAACTAAACTACCACGCTAAGAATTACAAGGAATGGTGACCTTACTTACTTTAAATATTAGAGCAGCGCGGGCTTCAGGGGCGATCGAGCTATGCGGCAGAACAGGGCGCCAAAATTTAGGGGGCGCAAAATTCCCCGCAAATTCACTGATTTGCTGTAAATCTCAAGTCGTGATCTTCCGAAAGTTGCGATATGAAGGCAATCGTACGTTCCGATTCAAGCAATTCGAGCAAAATGTGGTTAATTTATTTATTTCCTAAATAATAAATTTGATTCTATCCTTCAGGAGCTCTCATACATTGTTTCTTTTTTAAAATAAAAAAGGAAGTATTTTTCAGTTGATAGTAAAAATATAATGCGTAAACTTAATAGGAAGTTGGAAAGGGCGCACCAAAAAATCTCGCACAGAGCGCTAATAGACCTGGGGCCGGTTCTGCTTTAGAGAAAAAAGAAACACCTTTAGGTTTCAACTTTTTACACAAATTAACGAACAGTGCGATCCAATCAAGGAATCAAGGTGGGCAGTAAAAATTACTTCTTACAGAAGCAGTAAGCAAAAAATTACTTCTTACAGAAGCTTCTTACAGAAGCGAGGTTGGCAGTAAAAATTACTTCTTACAGAAGTAATTTTTACTGCCAACCTCGACAGGAAAGAAATTCTGTTCTTTTTAAACCGAGTTTTTCCAGTACCAACCAAATATAATCAGTACTTTAATAGGGTAATGAGATCCTTCAACAGTACAGACTTTAACCTTTTTTACTTAATGAAGTAGCATTTACTAAGCAAGTCAATAAGAAGTTCTGCGAAGACAAGACAGGCGAAGAAGCAGAAGAAATTTTTCTTTCTTTTTGCGGAAGCTTATCCGGAAGAACAATAATTTTTACTCACCTATTGGTGTGCTTTTGTCTTTGACTTTTCGTTTTTTTTTTTATTCAACTTGAAAATAAAATGTAAAAATAACATTTTTTGAGTTCTGTTTTTGAACTGAACTACTTGTGAATGCATGCCGAACTTTTGATTTATGTTTAATATTTAATGAGAGGACATAAATTCAAGTTGAGGAAAGATGGTTGCAGGATAGATGTGCGGAATTTGCCTTCAGCCAGCGGGTAATTGTTGGAACAGGCTTCCATTTGTTGTTGTGAAAGTGGATGGGTTGAATAAATTCAAGGAAGAACTAGACAAATTCTAGAAGGGTACGAATGAGTGAACTGTTTTTTTTTGCATCATTTGCCATTACTACTACTACTACTACTTTTACCAAACACGAGAGGTTTTAGAACCTATAATACTTAGCACCGTGCTTGGGTTGGAGGTTGAGGAGACGAAATAAGGTATTTGTTGACATTAGACTTGAACTTCTGTAGACTGTAATTTTCAGGAAATACGTATGAAGGAAAGGTGTTCCAGAAAACGGCAGTTGAATGAATAAAAGAGGAAGATGAAAAATTGGTTCTTTGAGTTTGAAGTTGGACAGTAAATAGATGTAGGCTGGTGGGGAACGTGTTCGGACTGTTTGAAAGAGAGAGCGGGAATTATAGAAGCCAATTCAAAAGAACAGTGCCCATGGAAGTATCTGTAGAAAAGGCATGCAGCAGAAACAATACGTCTATGAGACAAAGAGTGGAAAGACTGTTAGCGATAAGTCATTAATTAACCTAACTGCCCTCTTCTGAATGGAATCTAGAAGCCTGAGAGAGGTTTTCGGGGCACCGCCTCAGATGTGGGATGATGCTGCTGCTATTTCAATTTTTCAAATAGAATTGTACTTTAACCACAATCTGTGGGTGTATTGTGCTTGATTTATAATAAAATAGTCAAAAAAATAATAATTGAGTCCTACATTTAGAATTTTTAAAAAGTGAGGCTTAAGACTTATTGGAAACGCCTCGACAACAGTCAGTGCAATGAAAACAGACCTCCATACGTAGAGCAATACTAAGAAGTATAGAGAAAAAAAAAAAGTTCTTGTTTATACTCCGGCACGACCACCAGGTCAGTGGAGTTTACAATAAATCAATCAATACAAATATTAATCGTATTTAGTAGTCACGGGCTTGAACCGCGGTCCACTCAAAGAGCGTGGGCTACTATACTCGTGCTCCTGACCACTCGGCTACGTCAGGCTATATACAAATTTTTCTAAGAAAAACTGAAGAATGTAACTGAGAACCAGTCAAACAATATCAGAAAAGAGTAGTCTGGCTAAGTTGAACTTAATGGCCCATATGAATGTCGTATAATGTTGTGTCTCTTTAGCAGTGTATTAAACGTTAAAATTTCGGAGAAAAGTTCTGAATAGACTTGCATTTATTATGTTTGCCCTCTGATGTATTCTCACTTTCTGAATTATAAGGTTCATTATAAAATGGTTTTATGTATAACATGTAATACAGTTTGTATATAAGCCTAATTGTATATTACGCATTGTACCTACATTGACTTGCATATACTGTATGTGAACAGAACCATAATATGTAAGCTAATACTTAGCATCTTGTATATAATATGTTCTGTTTATAGTCCCGAACCACTAGGTCAGAGGAGTTAATCATTTCGAAAATAAATACAATCGTTAACCGTATTTAGCAGTCACGAGCCTTGAATCACGGTCCACTCACATATGTTTCTGCACTCTCTCGCTTGCTGACTACGATACGTTGGGCTTATATTATAAAATTCATATGTATGTATTATCTATTATAATATCCTATAATATCTATTGTATGTATGTATGAATGTTTCACCCCATTGCACTATTAGCTATTGCTGTTCGTGGGATAAATAACTGAATAAATAGGTAAATAAAATAAACAAATTATTATACCTACCACTGTTATACTGAATGCCCTTATGGTCAAAATAAGACAATACTACTAGTACAATTAATCAATATTTGTTAAAAATATATATGTAAAAAAAAAGTTTAACGCAGTTTAAAGATGTTTGCGATGAAAACTATTTACAGAATAATCGTACAGAAGTGCTCTAACTGAGAAATTCTTGTTAAACACAATGCACAAAACTTAATATGTTATTTAGTTGTTTCTGATATATGCTGGTAGCGAAAGTAGAAGAAACAGCATTGAACTTTGGAGTTAGGTACAAGTTTCCTGCCTCTGTACCAAGCTAAGTTCACCCTAAGTTTGGATAAAGGAAAGCAAAACTGACCTTTATAGACACATATGAGATTATTCTTCACCTCCATGTGATTAACTTCCCCCACCCCGACAAAAGATTAAGCGCTTTTATTCAACTGAATGTGTGGCAGAACCCAGGTAAAAAAAAAAAAAAAAAGAAAAAAAGTAAATACTAATAACGTATTAAGCTGTATGTATTTTATTTAACAAGAATTTATTTATTTATTTAAATAAATATTACTTAACGCAGTAATTACTTACAGTACATTGTTGCCCATCTTAAAGAGAACGATGATAGTAGAGGGAGGAAGTTATACCTCTTAGGTCTTTTGAATATCTGAGCCTGAGGTAGACAGCTGAGAAAATTCCTATGATGCCCAGGTATCAGAATTCTATTTTCAGTTGAATCACCAGAACTTTGCTGTTGAGAAGGGTGGCACTTGCCGATCATGTGACACTTGTGAACTTAGACTAATTTTAACCCTCGGTTGTACGTCAATTTCCTGAAATAATAAACGCATGTTCATGATCTGATATGACATATAATTATAAGAAACATATGTAAGGTGTTGGACTTATGAAGGAAGGTATAGGAGATAACAGAAATAGGTCAGTGCCATAACTATGGATGACGGGTCCCCTGTAAAAATTGGGCTTTCTCATATATTTATTCCTCTTCCATTATAATAGAGTTGTTAGATTGTTGATACATATTTAAGCAACCAATCTGAACATATAAAAATTCAATGAATCAACTAAACAGTTTTATTCTAAACAGTTGAATGTTTATTTGAATTAAGTGCATATCAAAGGATACAGAAAAGTGAAAAAAAAAAAACAATTTATGAAACTTGTTTAATATTTTATACAGTTTCTAATGGACTAAAAATAGTGAGTTAATGGGGTTTTTGTTTCGTTAGGCTCCCTTCAATTGCAGGAGCATATTTACACCACTGGTTCGACTGAAACTTAAAGAATTAAATTGGGGAAAGAAAATGAGTTATTATTTCTTACTTTATGTATGATATTTGTTATTACAAATATTTCTAATGCCAAATATCAATTGCAAGTATAATAGTCAATTACAAGTAGAAATTAAGCAGTTCCTTTTTTTAAGGCGTCTGTTTTTGAAAAGAGAGATTATTTTCTATTTCCATTACCAGATAAAATCACATTTAGAGGGCATTTCTATTTATTACTACCAAATCACATTACTGAAATAGTTTCACTCTGATGAGTTTCTGTAGCCGCAAGTACACTTATGAGTACATGGACTTTGTAACAAGTAGCTGATGAACTATTATTGCCCAATTCCTTTGACCGAGTTGGAATGAAATAAAGTTATTGCATTCCTCCACATACGAATATGTTATTTATTTCCAGCCTTTATCATTACTAGTGCGTTTGTGTGTTGTATAGTTGTCCACAGAGAAATATATCCACTTACGGGAAAGTTTACTGATTTTTTATTTTCATTTAACAATAACGGACTGAAAGAGCCTATTTATCTGTGACGTGCAAAGAATGAAAAAGATCGACAGCGAATTGTGCTGAGTTTATTTACTCTGAACTGGTTATTTGACAATTTAATGCTCATCTTTCCTTTCTTTCCAAAAACTGTTCAGTAGACGTATACAAATCTGTGTAATAACTAAAATCAAGAAAAGGACCGGAGTTTTAAGTACCAGCTGAGTAAACATTCATTCTGGCAATTCTTTCTTGGTGCTTTTCTAAGTAGCATTTGATTTTGTAATGCTTTTATCAAGGATTATTTGACAGCTTTTTCTTAAAGCATAACCGTCATTCCCTTCTGATCTTTATTAATGGTTTTGTTGACAGTGTAGAAAATGCCTATATCACAAGCAAAAAGGCCATGAGTCTATCTCGTTAAAATTCACGTGCTTAGGAAAGTAGGCAGCCATTTTTGCAGGATTAGTCTCTATTGAAATCGAAAATAACTTACTTTTGATATCATAAATGCTATGCATATCAGTTTCATTTTTGAGAGGTAGTTTATCTTATTTTTCTCTGAACAGTAAAAACAAAAACATCGAAAGCTATTCAAATGATTTGAAATTCATTTTCAAACCTTTATTTTATTATTATTATTTTTTTTTTTATACATGAACAGAGGTTCATAGCATTCGGGCTCCTGCACAATTGGTGTATTACTTTCAGCCAGTGGGTGAGTTTTAAAAAGTGGCTGATGTTTGGACTACAAGGAATTACCCGTTGAATAAGCAGTGGTTATCGTTGACAGCCGCAAAACGTCTGGCCAATGATTCCAATATAAGGACAGCAAAAGCTGGAGATTTAAGCTGGGGCGGGGAGAACATTCTCTAGCAATCTTCCTCCATATGACTTCCTAAAAACTGTAGCCTCTAGAAAATCATGATCAATAAGTTTATTCAACCTTCTACCCTTCAACTGATCCATGGTACAAAGTACTGAAGATTTAGACAGTGTTTAGGATCATTATAAAAATAGTACTGAGATATTTGGAAGATATTTCAGGTTGTTTGGTGTCAAACTAGTTGAATTCAGAGATGATTCTGAGCATCTTCGTCTTTTTGCCTCTTTCATCTCTTCCAAAACAAAGTAAATAAATGTACCCTACCCTCTGTATTCGTGAGGAATGATACTGGCATGATCGCGAATAAGATCATTGACTCAGACATCCTTCTAATGAATTACGTACACTCTACACAGTGGTGGTAAACCTTTAATGAAATTTGTTACAAAATAAAATACAACTCTTCGATTTAGGCGCCTCCGTAGCCAGGTGGGCAGGAGCAGCACACGCTTCTTGAATAGACCGGGGTTCGAGCCCGTGACCACCAATACGGAGGATGTAGAAAGGTCAGGGAATGACCACCGCATATCCCCGGAGCAACATGGCCTTAGTTGTTAATGCTCCTAAAAACCAAATAACGACAACTCTTCGAAGGCAAGCTACTACAACAACATAACTAGAAATCCTAGTGATATTCGAGTCCCGGACTATACTTAATTAAAGTAAGGAACTTTTAACTCCTGTTCAGCATCAGTCATTCAATCAATTGAGCAAATGCTTGAAAAAAGATTAGAACACAAAAATTAAAACTGAAGTATTGTGTGATTTTTAATAATACAGTGGAGGTATGCTCCTCTCGTTTAGCCTCCAAGTCGTCAACCGCCCTGCCCACCTTACCACCTATAGTGGACCCTCTGGGAGAGTACAATGGATATCACCGTTGCAACGCCTGATATTGCTGGTAAACTTTCCGACTGGACTTTCCGAGAATCTTGGACCACAGAGAGATCACCATCTCTCTTGCTCGCTCTGTGGAAAGCACCTCTCCGTCCCCTAAAAACATTGTGAGGTACAATACAAAACATGCCGATTGACAGAGATTCACAGTGAATATTTCTAGAATGCTCCCGGAGAACAAACTACTGACAGAGTTAACCACACCAGACGCCTGCATTCGGAAGATAACTGGAATCATCAGGGAAGCTTGTGACCTCTCCATGCCGCGTAGGAGAGCTTATAGGTATGCTGTTTCCTGGTGGAACCCCCATCTTCAAGACCTGGGCAAGAAAATGCACCATGCCAGGAAAACTTTCCAATGGGCTCGTGCTAATCTCCCTCCCCGTGAGGTTGAGGAGGCTCGGGAACAGTATCGGGTGATTGGGAATGCATATACCAGGGAAATCCGAAACTGCAGGAAAGAGTCGTGTCAGACATTAGTTGCCTCAGCAGGAAATGAATACCCCTAGGGCAGTCTTTCGTATAGCGACAAATAGATTACCAAGAGGTGAGGTATTTGACACCACTAGCAGACCTGACAGCTCAACAACTTGCTCCCGGGTGGAATCGATTAACATTTTGATCACATCAACCCAAATGAGGAACTGGTGGCGACAAAGGAGCAGGAAAACATCATACAACAAAACTGCACTTACCAAACCGATGCAACTGAACAGCCCTTTACTCCTGCTAAGATGAGCAAGGCCCTTGCCAAAATGAAGGACGACAAGACCCCAGGAGCTGATCTCTTGGAAGTAGACATCATCAAGAAGTTCGCTGAGCGTCACCCTACCACACTACTAAGTCTCTTCAACAGGTGCCTCGATGTTGGCACCTTCCCAACCCCTTGCAAAACAGCTACCCTCAAGCTGATTCTCAAAGGAACTGACAAGCCTCGCTGCGAACCTGCCTCGTACCGGCCAATTGCTTTGTTGTCTGTACCGGCCAAACTACTAGAACGACTCCTATTATACCGCCTCTCTGCTTACTATGCTGAACACCAGCTCTCTTAACCCCTCCAGTTTGGCTTTAAAACAGGCTTCAGTACCGAAGACGCTATCTACAATCTGGTCGCACAAGCTACCCGACAGCCTCTAAGTATTCCCTGGCTATCATGGTCGACTTTGCTTGCGCTTTGACTGCCTATGCTAGCCCAGTGTACTGTGAAGACTCCGGAGTGCAAGTGTCTCAAAAAGTCTATATAACAGCATAAAATGTAAGCCTTTGGCTTACTAACTTGGGTAATTTCTTATGGAATGCGGCGCACAGCTTAATTAACGAAGGTCAAAGGTTGTCCTTGGAAAGGCCGATATCAGGAACTGTCTAGTGGGTAGAACCAACACGGAAACTTTGAAAGTGTAGGAGGGGGAAAAGTAAATGAATTGAAAAATTAATAGGGGGAGCTAGTGATTTGAAAAATTTTGGCGGGTTTTTCTGGGGAGAGCAGCAATCGTGCGCGGGCAGTGTTGCCATTTTAGCGGTTTTCCCGCTAGATTTAGCGGAATTGCTTCAGGTTTAGCGGATAAAAGTATGAAATAGCGGATAGCGGATTTTTTAGCGGGAAGAGTATAAATGTTTAGCATTTTATGTATTTTGGCAATGTAACATTTATATTAAGAAATATTAAATTAATTGTTCAATTAATTATTTAATTAACAAAAAAATAATTCATAATTGAAATAGTAGGGATATCATATTTCATAGTTTTTTTTTTATAAAGCGAAGAATCGGTTTTATATTATTCTGGATTTCCCTGAGGAGGACCCCAACAATTTTACGTAGTTACGCTCGTGGTCAAACGACCTGATCATTGGGTCATGGCTTTAAATTGTTGAATCAAATCTAAAAATGTGGAAAAAATTCTAATGACGCCTTTTTTTGAAACTGCGAAGGAATGGCATTGGATAATTTTTCTTCGTCGTATTTGTCTGGCTTCCAAGAAATGCGATCCGAATTACCGACATTTCTTTCAACGTTTCTAATAACCACAGAGCAATAAGTAATAAGAGTAATAAGTAATAAATATTTCTAATAACTACAGTGTAATAATATCTTAGTATAGTCAGTCCTTGTATTGCACGATAGTTGTATTCCTAGAAACCCTCGTGCAATGCAAAATCGTGCGTTTAGTAAATCCACAGCCGACAAAATCAATTCAAATATTTATACATTGTACAATGCCATAAACGATGGTGCAGATCCGAAAAAGATAGTTCATTCGTGTCAAACAAGGTGGTTATCCATTGAAGTTGCTATAACAAGAATTTTAGAACAGTATATTGAATTAAAAGCCCATTTTGAAATAACTCGTTTGACTGACAAATGTTATACTGCAGAACTTCTTTATTCAATGTTCAAAGATGAAAGTAATTTAGCATATCTTTTATTTTAAAACCTATCTTATCTGAAGTACAAAGAGTAAACAAATCTTTTGAATCAAATACTGCCGATCCTACATTATTACTACATGATTTAAACATGCTATTGTCGATGATTGCCAATAAAATGTTTTTACCAAATACACATATTGAAAGGAGAGAAGAGGACATTAATAATTATTTAGACCCTAAGCCATATTTAGGTTACCAATTTGAAAGAAAAATAAATGAATTAATAATGAATAAACTTATCACAACAACAACAGGCAACAGTATGTAAACATTACTCTCGTTAAATGGGAAAATATCAACAATACAATGAAGTTTTGGTCAGAAGTTTCGAAATATCAAGATGCAAGCGATAAAAATCCATTTAAAGAAATTATCGAATTTGCATTGGGAATTTTAATTTTGCCATTATCCAATGCAGATGTGGAAAGAATATTCAGCAACTTAAACCTAGTAAAAAACAAAACACGCAACAGAATGAGTGTTGGCACGGTTAATGCAATCTTATCAGTACGATACGGCTCAAAAGAGTTGAAAAGTGTTGTAAAAATTATGTTTTACCTGAAGAAGTGCTTCGCAAAATAGGTACACAAGAAGCATATGATGAGGAGGTATTGAATTTCGAAATTAATTTAGATTTTTAAATATTGATTTTATATTAAAAACAGAAAAATAAATAACTATTTATACAGGGTGTTTCAGTTAAACGTTTCAGAACTTCTAAGAGGGGTAGGGTACATCCTGACAACTCGAAATCATATAGCAATGTGGGGTCGGAAATGCTTTCCTGAAGCGGTGTTGTACACAGAAGCACCATAAAGAAAAGAGACCGTAAGTGAGAAATCGTTTTAATAATACATGAAAAGAAGCAAAAGGTACATGGATTAAAGTAAGTGTTCGAAGTTTCTTCCACGGGCTACAATGCACGCCTCACATCTCCGACGCATGGACATCCGAACATTCTGGAATACTCCAGGCGAATTTCGAATTTCTTGAACAAGAACGCCAAGTTAGTAGGATGGATGATTACACGAACGCAGAGTTAGCTTTGCAGCCCCGTACGCCGATATGCATTTGGCGTACGGGGCTGCAAATTGTAGTGGGCCAGCCGCACAGCGTTTGTACGCGGAACGATATCCGACGAGGCGTATTCCCAGTCATAATTTCTTTGCAAGACTGCACCAGAGGTTAGCTGAGAGAGGTTCATTTGAAAGAGCTGACAGGGACAGGGTAAGAACAGTACGGACTCCAGCCGTCGAACAGAATGTGCTGCAGCATGTACAGGGGAATCCAAGAACGAGTACACGAAGTCTAGCAAACGCAGTCGGGGTTTCCCATTGCAGCGTCTGGAGGATTCTCCGAGAACAAGACATGCATCCGTTTCACGTGCAGCGTGTCCAGACACAGCAACCGGAGGATTATGCACCTCGTATTGCTTTCGCACAGTGGTACTTTGGAAAATGTGCTACAAATCCCTTTTTCCTGCTGAAGTGTTGTTTTCCGATTAAGCATCCTTCACAAGGGAAGGAATTTTCAACACGCATAACGAACATATCTGGGCGGTCGAGAACCCGCATGCAATACGACGTCGTGCAGCACAGATTCGATTTTCGGTCAATGTATGGGCCGGTATTATGGGAGATCACCTCATCGGACCTTACCTGTTACCGTGTCGTCTAACCGGACCTATCTACTTGATCTTTCTGCAGCAAGTATTGCCACAACTTTTGAGAGATGAACAGATTTCTGCATCGACGCAACAGACAATGTGGTTCCAACACGATGGAGCCCCTGCCCATTATAGCGGAGATGTTCGTAACTACCTGGATGTCACATTTGGTCAACAGTGGATCGGACGTGGTGGTCCCGTGCGTTGGCCTGCTCGGTCACCCGACCTATCATGTCTTGATTTTTATTTCTGGGGTCATATGAAATCGCTAGTTTATGACACCCCTGTTGACAATGCTGAGGAGCTGGTTGCAAGAATCGCAGTAGCTGCCGAAGAAATTCGAAATTCGCCTGGAGTATTCCAGAATGTTCGGATGTCCATGCGTCGGAGATGTGAGGCGTGCATTGTAGCCTGTGGAAGAAACTTCGAACACTTACTTTAATCCATGTACCTTTTGCTTCTTTTCATGTATTATTAAAACGATTTCTCACTTACGGTCTCTTTTCTTTATGGTGCTTCTGTGTACAACACCGCTTCAGGAAAGCATTTCCGACCCCACATTGCTATATGATTTCGAGTTGTCAGGATGTACCCTACCCCTCTTAGAAGTTCTGAAACGTTTAACTGAAACACCCTGTATATACTATTTGTTTGTTTGTTTTTATTCACTACAAAGTACAAACAAATGAAAATTTAAAAAATTTGGCGGGTCAAGTGCTAAAAATAGCGGATTTTGAGTATGCGGCTAGCGGGAAATATTATTAAGAGTTGGCAACACTGTGCGCGGGGAGTGAACTGTAGAGGTGGCGAAAAGAAGGTTGGCGCAGAACAGGGGTTGCCGAAGTAGTGGGGAAGTCTATTATGTGTTGTGAATAGTGCGCTAAGAATGGTTTTTTGGTGATGAAAGAGTTGCAGCGGTGAAAAAAAGAAAAAGGGATTGCGAAAGGCTTGCTGAGACACCAGATTTCAAAGAACAAAGGGGACTCGCCAATCCAATGCCGAAGAAGTGGTCGGAAGTCCAGACGACGGATTCCAGGGAATGTAATGAAAACTCTAAAGATTTGTGAGTACCTGATTTTTTTTTTTTTTTTTTTTTATGAAAACCCCAAACACGAAAGGTATCAAAACCTATAGTACTTAGTACCGTGCATGGGTTGAAGGAGAAGTATGGGGGGAGGGGGGTGCCAGAAACTTTGCTCTAGAGACTAAACATGGGTTTCACCACTTCAAGCCTCCAATAAGCAGTGGTGGTATTTCACCGGTTTTTAACTTTTAAACCTAAAATTCCTGTACTGGCCATCCCGGTCGCGTGAATAAATGTTGTTTCCCCAAGGCATATTCTCTCTCCCTTCGTAAAAAAAAAGGGGGGGGGGGGGTTAATAGCATAACAGCAAACTACCTGTGTCACACAATACTTGATTGTTTATTAGTGGTAGAACTAGAGTTAAGAAAATTGTAAGCTGAGACATACAGTACTGAATAAGCGTAAGTAACAATTAAGGTGTTTATAGTAATACACGGGACAATACAAGAAGACTATGTATGCTTAAGTAAGCCTAGCATCAAATCCTGTCAGCGAGAATAAGTACATGATACTAGCTTTATTTTGCCTGTTATAATATGTTGATCAGAAACAGAATACTTTATAATAAAGAAAAAAGGGGTTAACGTTGTTTATTGTAAAATACCGGACTGTACCTGAATATTATGTGTGAGGAAGAGAATTCTGATAAGTTTTGCCAAACCTTAAATATATATATTTTTTAAAATGTCTCATTAAAGAATTTGTATAGATTAATATAAATTTGTGAATTATTGTTCCTCTGCTCAATTATGTACTTAACGAAGGGAATCTTCTAGCAGTCAGCTAACTGGTGAGTTTGGGTCAAGTATATAAAGTACAATTTTTTAACCGAACTCTTAAGGTAGGACTTGGACTCCCGCGAATTGAAGCGGGGAGGAGCATCTGGAAGTACAGTATTAGCCAGAATAAAGGATACCGCCTACAAAAATCATACCTCAGTGACAGGAACGTCCAGGTCGAGAACAAATACCAGACCTTCACAAGATCCATTTTCCGGGGATGCCCCAAGGCTCTGTAAAGTGTAAAGTGTGTTTAGGGTCAAGCGGCACCAGGGGTTTCCCCCATCTCCGCGTAGTTTACATTGTGGGTGAACCAGTTGACTGGAAAAGCCAGAGATTTAAAAGTGTATGGACTTTGTATATGTGTGATGCCTTGTACCGTTGTTCATCTGGTCATTTAGCCGCCAGACCCCTACTGAGGCCCGACGTTGTCCCACTTTCGCCCCGTGGAGGCAGACCAGGTACTCACTAGTATATAATTCACTCTGGCAGGTCCTGCCACCCAATTTCCTGAGATTTCAGTGGCTAGGACCTAAAAAAAAAAAAAATCTCGTACGCGTCGCGGGAAGCGCTAGAAGTCCAAAATGTTGGGCAAAATTAATTTAGATTGGTGATTTTAGATTGTCTGGGGCGTGTTCACGTTGCTGTCAGATAGAGTGGGGTGAAGGCTGAAGACTGGGGGGCAAATAGACAGAAATATGTAAAGTGTAAAGTGTAAAGTGTGTTTAGGGTCAAGCAGCACCAGGGGTTTCCCCCATCTCCGCGTAGTTTACATTGTGGGTGAACCAGTTGACTGGAAAAGCCAGAGATTCAAAACTGTATGGACTTTGTATATGAAAGAAATGTGTACTTGGACATTTTGTATAGTCCGTAGATGGTCCATGGATGAGTTCCTGGGGTTTGACCTTGGGCGGAGTTAAACCGCTGGCCTTCGCGGATGACCTTGTCCTGCTGGTGGACGCAGACACTAGGGCAGCCTTGAAAAGAAAAGCAAACTCAGCGTTGGACAAACTACAAGGCTGGACAGCCACACACCCTCTGGTTTTCTGAAAGGAAAACAAAATCTATTCTACTAAAAGGGAAATTACAGATCCGACAACCCACTATGAAACTGGACAATACCCCCATTCGCCTGTTTGAAGAAGTCAAATACTTGGGTATCATAATAGACACGTTTCATCCTCACTTGAAATACTTATTAACCAAAGTCGGGAAGTACGTCACAATGATAAGGCGTGTTAGCAGAGCGGATTGGGGAGTAAAGCACAAAGCTCTGTCACTTATCTACAAAGCCATTTATGTCCCAATCGTCTGCTACAATCTGGTGTACGAAACTTTCATTGGAGAGAAACAAGCGGAAACTGGATTCGATACAACGATTTATGCTCCTATCTATCTGCATGTTGCGCAGATAGATAGGAGCCGTCAGTACCCCAGCACTTCAGATAATTACGGGCTGGCTGCCGCTTTACCTCAAGGTCATCAGAAAAGGACTATTCTCACGCCTAAAGAAAGGCATTCCAACGCGGATACTCTACCTACAATTGAACCTAGCAAACAACGCAAAGCAGGAACGAAGACGAATTTGCAATCACCTACAAAGACTCTAGCAACAATCCTGGGAAACCACGACCAAGGGAGAAATAACCAAACGTTTTCTCCCATATATAAGTTCAACCTATCCTAAGACCCCCTCCCTGGTACTCACCTGACCTACGTCACCTTTATAATCACTGGTCATGGTTCATTTAAACGGAAATTAGCCGCCCCGGGTATTGAAACGGGCCCCCTCTGCCATTGTCGTGTTGTGGAGATATGGGGTCACATCATGTATGAATGTCAAACCTATGAAGATGACAGACAGATTCCTCACTGAAATTCAGGCAAACCCCCGAGATTGTGAGAGCATCCTATTCCAGGACGAAAATTCATACAAAGCTTTCACCAAATATACCCAAGCTGTATTCACCCCCGGAAGAAACAAGTTAGCAGAATTTAGAGCCTTACAGGGAAACGCCAACACTATGGCCCACATGATAACCCATAAGGGTAGGATTCCTTGCTGGCACCTTTGGTGGCGGGATTGCTGGCACTCACTTGAGTGCAGGATACAGTTGCAAACCTGCAAAGGGTAGGTACTACTGACACTCACTTCAGTGCGGGATAAAGTTGCACCATGCGGCCATTACTAATACTAATACTAATACAGGGGAACCTGTCCCCTGTAACTATATAATCCCATTCCCAAACCCAAATTTCGCCTAATTTAGGATAGACAATCTTCCCTACTTGCCCACCCATTCCTTTTTCTCTCATTCTGATTTTTCTCTCTCTACTTCTTTTACCTAGTGAAATTGAAAAAAAATTTAAAAAATTTTACATTTTTTTTTTTTTTTTTTTTTTTGGCATCTGTCAGGAAGTTCAGGCAACTCTGGCAAAGGCCAGCCAGCGTATGTGGGCAGCCTGGCTCACCTCCCAGTGGTGGTGGCGGGCAACGCGGGATCCCACTAGGCGCCTGCGGGAAAGGATCCACAGGCACAACAGAACATACACTACTCTGACACAAACCAGAGGTTAGTCCGTATGCGCGGTAGCACAGTAGTATTGTCACGGTTCTCCCCACACCGGGTCGAAAAGGCCCGGGTTTGAATCCCGTCGATGACGCGAGGAACTTTAATGGACTTTTTTCACTCCGTGGCTGAGTTAGTCGGTCTTAGGCGCAGGTAGCAAGGATTTTCCCCCATAAAAAAACTGGGGTTTTTTCGTCCAACAAAACAGACAAATCGACGATAGAACACTCGCAATTAACAGACATAAGACACGCAACACGGCAGATGAGTTTAAAATATTCGAGTGGCCTTATATAATAGTTTTTTTAGAGGCTTAGTCCAGTGGTTACTTCCCCAGACTCCATAATTTGGTTGAGACGAAAGACATTACACTTTTCTGGCTTTTACAGAGATTCTGTACTTCTTCACAAAGTACCATGGCACAGATGCGGGAAACTACCTGTGGCGCATTCCACAAAACGCTATGCCACTAATACAGTAGAGGTCCGATAATCCAGCATATGATTTTATAGAAAATCTATTAATATGGAAAATGTGAGGAGTACAGCGATCTACAAATTGAATTGGTATCTCGGGTTAGTAATCTCAATCTTATGGCAGAAGGCTGCGAGACAATTCTAGTTGATAAACAGGAGAACTTCTTCGCTTTCCAAGCCTTTGCAACTGCACTATTTCTTAGGCGGAAGACTCTTCTGTATCTGGAAGCCTTGGATTTGTAATGCGGTATGGTGTATGCCGAATTACCTAGAGTTCTGTGAAATCATGGAGGCTTGAGTCTGTTATATCCACTGCAACTCCAGCTCCTTGTTCTGGCATTTCTATTCTCGGCAGCTCCTTGTGCTAGAATTTCTGCTCTCGGCAGCTCCTGGCGTTGGCATTTCTGTTCTCGGCAGCTCTTGGCGCTGCTGGCTTTCCAACAGACTGTGAACAGATGCAGCTTCTTTCAATGAAGTTTGGACTTTGTCTGAATTTTAAGTATATGTATATTTATTTTTTATGTAATTTGATTATTTTCAATTTGTTCATATCAATCTTTTTTGGTCATGGCAGGTTTTTTCCCTCCCTGTAGCTAGGCAAACAGGAGAGGGAGTATATAAGAGTACTGCTAAATTATGTGTAACTGACAGCGGGGTTGCCATTGGTTGGCTGGGACCAATTTAAATAATAAATAAAAAAAAAAAATAAAAAAAAACTTACCGTAGAAATCAGTCAAGTTATATGCAGAAGACCGACAGTCCGACGTTTACGAGACTGCGGCAGTGTAAGATTATATAGTCCTTCTCACCCCTTTGAATGCTTCAAAAAGGGTGCAGACAACATTAAGAATTCCTTGGTATCCCAGTTCTTAGCATTGGTCGCCGCGCGTAGTACAGTGGTATCGTCACCGTCCTCCCCACACCGGGTGGAAAAGGCCCGGGTTCGAATCCCGTCGATGACGCGAGAAACTTTAATGGGCTTTTTTCACTCCGTGGCTAAGTTAGTCGGTCTTAGGCGTAGATAGCAAGGTTTTTTCCCCCAGAAACTGGGTTTTTTTTTCCTCCAGCAACACAGGAAAATCAACCAGAGAACACACGCAATTTACAGACATATTACATAAACGAGTATATGTAAGAAATTACGGCTGGCCCTAATATAATAATTTGAGTTCTTAGCATTGGGCTACCATACGGTATTTTCTGAACACCAATCTATTTTTACAGTTTCACAGTAGACTGCCGTCTTTGTAAACAATATTCATGAAGAAACTTTCATAAGGAACAAATCCAGCAACTGCGTTCAAAAGCATTACGGGCTTTCTGGGGTATGAAACTTGATCTCTGTAGAGCGCACAACAAGGAAACAGTCAGAAAATTTCTCCTCTACTACTTTAGTTCTATCATCAGTTATGGTATAGAAGTTTGGTCGGCTGCTCCTATGTCCAGTCTGAAGATACTCTGGGATCTGGAATTCTGGGTCCTAAAGTGAGCCAACAATTGGGCTCACCTACCCTATACATCATCAAAATCACATAAATCTGAGATACACACCAGCCCAGCACCTGGCATATGCGAGGAAGCTCACAACGGCGCTTAATCTATGCTCCGCTGCTCTCGACTTCGTTAATATCTGGGAAATCGTAGGCTGGAAAATCCCTGGTAGAGCCCTCAGAAACCGTCCAGTCCTCTGTTCTAACCTGCAGAAGCTCTCGTCCTTCAAGCGACACTTCCCGAACAGCATCATCGGCGCGCTGAACTACGCGAACGGTGATTTGGATGTGTGGTTCAGAGGTTCTGCCTACAGAGAAGAAAAGCGCAAATCCATAGTGAAGTGCAGTCAGCATTCCTGCAATTGTCAACGCAACTAGTCAACTCCCAGTGAAAGTTTCCGGACTGTCTCAATGTGTTGCAGCTTGTATATAATAACTATAAAATCTATGTACTATAATGCAATATAAGCTCTGTATAATCAATCTATTATAATAACTATAAAATACATTGATTGCAATATTAGCTGTGTATATTGCACTGTCTATGTATTCTATGTATTTGCTGTGTACCCACGTAGTTTTTAGGTACTGAATGTAATGTGCATTGTAAGATTCCTCTGGTTGCCTGTAGCGGGAATTGTGTCCTACATTTCTATGAATAAAGAATTTTATTATTATTATTATTATTATTATTATTATTATTATTATTATTATCCATTTATATGCAGTTGGAAGACTGACTTGTCATTTTACGTGTTTTTGCGGCTAGCAGTATTTAAACTGCCTAATTATGCAATGGCCTTATTGAAAACAGCAGAACAAATTTTGCTTTCACAAGTTGTCCTGCTAGTACCCAACACTATACTCAAACAAATGGCATCGCCAAAAGGTTAACCCCCAATTTCTTTAAAAGAAACAGCCCAATATTTGATGAAGGTCTAGTAAGCGCGAAACAGGCTGTTATAGCAGTGTTTCATCTTTTTGAATAAATGGCAGATTAACCTTTTTGGTGATGCCATTTCCTTGAAAGTAAGGCAATACCAGGCCAACTCGATGCGAAGACAAAATTTTTTCTGCTGATAACACCATGGCATTATTTAGGCAGTTTAAATCCTGATTGTCCACAAAAACACATGAAAAGACAAGATGGTCCTTCCAATTTCTTATAATTTTAATTAAGCCAAATAGCATTGGCTATTTTATAATTTTGAGGTTCTAACTGTGTGTAGTTTTTTTACTCGCATAAAATATCCACAAATAAAATTTATACTTTGCGAGATGCTGCCATTTGAATAATGAGAAAGAGCCATTCTTAAAAACTATTCTGAGAAAATTCGTAATTCACAAATACGGAAGGCAGAGTGCAAACATCTCTATGTCAGTTAAGCTCACTTGACAACCTGCATTGTCCAGAAGACTCTATTTATTCAAAATGAAAGCCACTATCCAGCAGTTAAGTAGTATTAAGTTGAGAATGATGGATCTTAAGAGTACAGAATTGAGAAAACTGTCCGCCCCATCAACGATTTTTTGTCACTTTCATTAATTTTGCCTACATTTAACACATTGTTCAGTTTTGTGACAAGGACTGATCGTATGTTGTACATCTTTCAGGTAATGAGACTGCCCTACAACCTCCCATCTATATTAATCTTACGTAATATCCTTGAGACTTGAATGGAAATAAATCTTCCTTCCTACCTCATGTAAACTAATAGAAATGAGAGCTACTTAAAGTGTCGTTGTTAAAAATTACTTCTTATGCAAATGACCTTCTTAAAGAATATTTAATTAGTCAAATTAAAATAATTAGTGTGATCTGTAAAATTCATTAACCTAATTTTGTAAGTCGCTGTGGACCGTGCCTTTAATTTACGTGTCACCTCCGTTACTCATTCCCCCAACCAAAACCCACCCCATCATCTCCTTTTCACGCGTTTATCAAATGGACAATTCTTAAGGGGACGTATTGGAAAACCATAGAAAACACGTAATCGGCATTCAAACAGCTTTAATAAAAGCGGGTTTGCTATTAATCGAGCATTTGGAGTGCGACAAATAATGGGAAAACGCTGCCGGCAGGACAGATCGTTATTTAATGCTTTCCTGTGGACGTTTAAAAGGCAGTTTAAATCAATCACGACACAAATGGTGCGGAGGATGGTAGGGCGGCGCCGTAAAGAGCAAGCGATGTCATCGATGAGGTAGCTTCGGCATAAAGCAGATACTGCCTCTGGTAATACTGATTATTGGTAAGAGTACTCCAACAGATGATGCCTTCTTAGAGACAAAATAAATAACACTCTGTGCAATTTTTGAAGTACTTTCAATCGCACAAAATCCTGGCTGATGGCCAGATGTCAAAGAGCTATTTTTTTAGCATGGAGTACGAAGATCAGTTTATTAGATGCATCTGTCCTTCGCTATTCTCCACACCTGTTACCCGCTGTGCTATTACAGGGTGGTTGGATCGGACAGACCCACGATTTTTTATTTTTGTTTATCTATTTTATGCAGGATTTTGTTGGCAACTCTGGTATCTTCCCATCCTTTGTTCTTCTCACCCTTCTCTTCCCTTTATTCTTCGAATTAACTGATTGTCAGTGTGCTTTGGTTTAGGAAATATAACTTTCTTTGTTGTAGTTTGTAAGACCTAATCCGGACAGTGACATTGTGTTAAAGTGAAAGAGATTTTGCTTCAATTTCTGAGTGTTAGCTCTTCAAATGATATAGTTCTTTGAAGACTGTATTTCTTTAATGAAGTTTAGCAGGCGAAATGTAATAAACAACTTGCGTGACATACGCTAGAATGGTTTTATAGACTAAATGGAATAACATCACTGATAGAGAACACAATGAAATGAAATGAAGGACGCTTTTTTTTGCAGGACTTTTGCGTTTTGAATAATATTGCAAACAATTTGAGAAATTTCTATCTTTTTTTGTTTATATCATTTTCATTACATTACCATGTATATTAATGAATGAATTTTTATTTGTTGTAATTTTTTTATCTATTTCTATCGTAAGATTTTTATATACGTCCGACAGTTGTGTATTGAAGGATTTAATTTTCTATCGATAAGCCCTCAATCTTATTCTATTGATAAGCCCTAAATATCAAACCGGTACAGTAACGGGTGAATTTCTCAAACCGTCAATGCAGGGTTAATGAGGCATGCCCAACGATAATAATGCCATCTTCAACTTTATTCCATTATAGTTTTATAATATTTATTTATTTGGCTAATTTAAAACAGATAATTTGAGATGAATTGCATTAGTAAAAATAATTTCTATTCGTCAGTCATTTGAACATTATTTTAGTTAGTTGGGATCCTAATTACATTAAACTTTATTTAAAATAATTAAATGCACAAGGCATAATACATTAAGAGTTTAATATCTATATAATATCGGTGTGTAGATACACCATAGACAGCTCTTAAAAAACTACAAAGTAGTTGTTGTAGACATTTTAATCACACAATATGAGAGATGCCAAAAGGTGTATAAGACAATATTTAAAATAATTAAATGCGCAAGGCATAATACATTAAGAGTTTAATATCTTTATAATATCGGTGAGTAGATACACCATGTCTGCAATACTAGGGTACCTGCCTAACCACTGATGATAGGCCAATAGCCTTGAAACATGTCTGGGTGGTGGTACTCACTGAGAATAAGTAACAATAGTCTTCTCTATTAGTGAAGCGTTACTTATTCGAGGTAGTGCAATATCATGGTAACTCGTCGTGAAGGCAGAGCACAATATGAGAAAGAGCAAATGATGCCCACAACAACTACTTTGTAGTTTTCTAAGAGTTGTCTATGGTGTATCTACACACCGATATTATATAGATATTAAACTTTATAAAATTGAACAAAATTTCATAAATTATAAGAATATTCATAAGTTTTCTTGTTAGGAGATGGTGCATTCTCGTGAAAGGATAAATAAGCAAAAATATTTAGTAGGCGCATATTAGTGTTAAATATAATCGCCAATGATATGAACAAAATTTGTTCACCAAAGAAAGAGTTAACTTGTGAAAAAATTATATGATTTTAAGTTGGTTACGAACGTTTCTAGGCGATTGGGTGCAGAAAATATTCATTTTTTTGGGTGTTACCTTCAACACCAAATACGGCAGTAAAAGATTAGCACTGAGAAGCCCTCAACACCGAGTCGGATGAGTAGTACATAGTAAATCCCATCCCATTGCTTCCCCCGTCTCTCACTCCCTCAAGTTAGAAAATTAGTTGAAAATTAAATTCAATCAAAATCCGTACTAAACTTGCGCCGGTTACAAAGTCTTCGTCTAGACATTATTGTATTTAAATCCTGCTCGAGAACATCTTAATATTATCAATCAAGGCACAGTCGCAAACATTTCAGTAAAATAACCAAAAATTTGGATAATGTTTAAACCAAATAGGCTGATTAGTGGAAGCCTTGAATTAGTATAAAGAGGGAAAATATCTAACTGAAGAGATAGCTATAATAATAGCACGAAGATAATGAGTAGGATTAAAAATGAAACTTCCAGCAAAATAGTTAGAAAATGAGATTGTAGCCGTTATAATGCTCAAAGAATGAAGTGTTTTCAAATTGATGTTCATATAATGACATTTACACTGCCCGACCAAAATATTATAACTCCTATCTCAGTATCTTGAAGGATCTCGAATTACAACTTGAATTAGACGTGCCATGGATTCAACTTGTGGTCGAAAGCTATCTAGCATAATTTTAAGCCTCTGTAATTCAAGTAAAGAGATTAGGGTAGCAAAATAGCCCGTATACCAGGCTCTGTAGTGTTCCAGAGAGCTGCAATGCGATTCAGATTTGGATACGGGGGAGCAGAGCGGTTAACTGAATTTCCCACTATAAATAAAGCTATTGGGATGGACTGTCTCATTATCTTGAAAGTAGCAATCTCTTTCGATGTCAAAAAGAAGCATTATAGGAGGTACGCCATATAATAAATTTCTTAATTATAAGATAATCGTTTGCTGTCCTTTCAGATCTCCGTGGCAGTACAATGGGTTCATCACTTATTACTCGTTTAGAGGTCTTGCTTTGAATTCTCTCAGACGATGGAAGAATTCTTAAAGACCTCTTCAATCGGGACTGTAGTTAGTCATTCTCGGGCGAGGGGTAATGTGAGTTATTTCAGTTTCCCATGAACGCATGCTTGCACAGACATAATACATATAGCACAATATGGCCAGAGAAGATAATGCATATATCGTAATGCCAATAATGTTCATAACCATGCAATGGATTGGGTTCAGCGAGCATATACTAGAACAGCGTATACATTTTGTATACAATTATCCCGCCTCATACTGCTTTTACAATAGTACAACACATGATTATTTCATCACGTGATGCGGTTACCTCCATACTCTAGCTGCCATCTATGCAAAAACTTGAAATTGGAATTCATCAGGTATAATACTATTTCCAGTCCTCTACTGCCAAATCGGTCCATTCAAGCCCCAGTGGAGTCCACGTTTACGATTTTTTGCTGAAAGAATAGCTCTTACGGATAAGGTAATGGATGCTGAACATCAATTTTGCGCATTGTTGCGAGCAAATCTGAGATGGTCTAGGGCTGGCAGCTAACACGATCGTTACGATCACAGTTCTTCCACTCCGTTTGAAAATGACTGAGTTTAAATACTGCCCAAACGAGAGAATTATAAGCTTTATTTTCACACCGTGGGCGAATTTCATATCATCTTTTTCTCCCAGAAATCTCAATTTTCATCCCACAAAACAGATCAGAGAATACACGCTATTCACATATACAAATATATTGAAGCAGCATGGCTATAGTTTTTACGCGCAAAAAAAAAAAAAAAAAAAAAAAAAAAACCCCAGTTTAACCTGGTTTTTTGTTGAAAACACACCGTGGTCAAAAGAACATAAAATAATAAGTGGCTTATTATATTTCCTGATATTATCTTTCCTAGAACCTTTCCTGCCAATTCCGGCAGTAAAGTATCAACGGACGTCATGAGACTTGGAGAAAAGATGAGATAGCTTGACTTCTGGGGATTAACTGAAAAACCAAAAAAAATTGGCATATTGGCTGAAAGTATTAAGGTAGTTGTTTAAAGTTTCTGAAAGGGTTTGTCTTTCTTGTGGATCAACAACCTGGTGTTTGCATGGCAAGTAACACACAATATCATCTGCATACGACAAGAACGCTGGAACTTGATCCATAAGTGGAATGAATATTGCATCGAATGGCAGAGCTGAGAGAGAACTACCTTGTGGGGATTCCTACTTCTGCACTGTTAAAAACGGTGCTGTTATTACACCTGAAGTGAAGCATTATCCTAAATAAAAGACTTTTGAGGAGCTTGAGTGTATTGCCGGATATCCCGTAGAAATTATTAAGTAATGCAAAGAGGGGTGTGATTTGGACTGAGTCGAATGCAGATTTCATGTCCAGAAAAATGGTGTATAGGTCCTCATTGTCATTCCAGGCGTGAAGTATTTTCTGCGGTAAGGACTGTAGACGGGTTATAGTATAAATCTATTCGGCATGGCATAATGGGCATGATCTGGCCTATGCGCAAAGATTGTTTGTGCAACTTCATTATAGATGCACTTCTCGAGGTATTTCAGAAGGTAGAAGCAGAGGCGGATTTAACAGCCGGCGCACCGGGCGCGCACCCTGGGCCCCAACTTCTGAAGGGCTCACGCAAAACCCCAACAAATTAGTTGAACATATTAGTTCAAAACTTTGTGATTATTATTATGCTATTATTAATTATATTATACATATATTATATTCAAATTTTATTCGAAATAAAACCTTAATACTAAACAATATTTTTTATTTATTTAAAAAAATGGTTAACATGTATTTTTATTTTCCCTATCTCTCTCTTTTTTTTAAGGGGCCCAATATTTTCTTCTGCGCCCGGGGCCTCAACCAACCTTAATCCGCTCCTGGGTAGAGGCGATTGATATTGGCCTGAAATCCTCGGGTGTTTTCGCACGAGGCTTTTTTGGAACTGCCACGACTCTAAGTCAACCAGCTTGCAGGCGCCTGTCCCTGTTTGAGCATTTTGTTGTAGAGGTGGGTGAGCTCTCTGCTGATGAAATGGGAAGCAATTTTGAGACTAAAAAGAGGTAACGCGTCTGCTCCTATGGTAGACTTGTCAGGTAGTGAGTTTATTATTTTAATCAGCTGTTCTTCGAAAATTTCGATATTGCTGGTAGTTGCAGAAACGTTGAGCGCGTCATTCCAATGATATACTTCAGACACTCTGCGATCTCTCTTAAAACGCAGCACGTGGTCACGCCATTCCTGGATATCCAAAGCTATGGGGATGCAGGTATGACTTATTGACCACACACGTTTGCCTCTGGACAGCCGGCCGTTCATGAAAGTGTCAATAGCTGATTGTTTGATATTCTGGAAATCCATCCTTGCTTTGGAAAATTTGGCATATGACTCTGCTGAAGGCGACTTTTTGTAGGAGGCGTGGGCTGCCTGTTTTTCCTTGAAGGTCTTAGTCAGGAGGTCATTCCACCATAGCTTCGAATGGGGACTAAGGATGCAAGTTTTGGACATTGCAGACCTTGCAATAAATTCCATCCATCTCGAAAGCCAGTAGGCAGCCTCATTGATGTTAAGCTCTGCCAGTATGTCCCATGGGTAAAGTTGGAAAAGGGTGGTAACTTTTTCAATGTTGATGTATTTAGGATTGTACACCCTCCTGACAGTGTTTGTAGCTTGTACTGGCGAATGTTCCTCCTTAGGTGCTTGCAGTGATATTCTGGCAGTGATCGGATCGTGATCAGACGGGAGGAAGTTATCGGTTATAGTCAGGGTTTCTTTTACGGAACAGTTTAAGAAGATGCGCTGAAGGGTGGCATCGCCATGTGAGGGAGGAACATCAATAAGACCAATGCCCATTTCCGACATGTTCAATGACAGTGTATCTAGGAGCTTCTTTGTGGCTGGCAGTGGTAGGTTAAAGTCTCCGAGGATGATGAGCTTTAGACGATGATTGATTGTGAATGACAGCCATGCCGTCAGATTGAGGACACAATCCTCAGAAACTGGTGGAGGAAAATAAACGGCACACACGATCGAAATTCCAGGCACTCCGTACATTCCCAGAACTGCTTCTACGTCTCCTCCTGGGTAAGTGAGTGCCTTAATTAGAGGGAGTGTGCTCCTTTGACAAATTGCTACACCGCCACCTCGTCTCTCTATTCTGTTAGCAGCCAGAGTGTGATAGCCAAGGTTTGAGGTGAAGGTAGCAATTTCCATCTCATCTCTGAGCCAGGTTTCGATCAGAATTATGAAGTCGTACTCTGCGCAGAAAAGTAAATCGAGTAGGCCACCTAGTTTATTTTTGACACTCCTGATGTTTTGTAGGAAGGATCTGATATTTACCTCTGCAGGGAATTAAAAATTAACAAACAAATAAACTAATATTAGTTTATTTACTTATTTGTTAATTAGCTATTTATTACTTATTATTAACTTTAGTTAATAATATTAGTTTATTTGTTTGTTAATTCCTAATATTTTGATTGTTTAATTTATTTACAATTAATGACCTTAGCTTTCAATATAGGTTTCAGTAGTACCTTTAGCGGTGTGACCTTATTGCGAGTGAATCAATTTTTACATGTAGTATAAAAGTGTAATAATTTTTTTTTATTCCTTGGTTGCTTGCAAGTCGGCGTGTCGACAGCAGATTCCTAAGCACAGTCAAGCTATGCAGTGGTACTCTTCAGTGGAACCTTTTTCTACTATAGTAATTCCTGTTGGAAGCGAATGCTCCCTTCTCGTTTTCTGCTCATTTATTTTATAAATTTTAGATACTATAGCCTTGGACAATCCCGTGATTTCTATAGTTCTTTCTATTGCAGTCCAAGCTTCTTCTCTGCGCCATCATTTAAGTTCTTTGTTGAAGTAGGTTATAACGCGCGTTTTATTCTTCTCGACCTCGTATTTTGTATTTACTATAAGTATGTATTAGAATGATGCAAGGGAGCGAACGTTTTTATCATGTGTCAAAAAAAATCTTCAATCGCTCATACTTTTGTCATCGCTAAAAAGTGACCATCCAATTCAGCTTCGAACTTTATCACTTTGACCTCGACGGCTTTGACAGGTAATTTATTTCAGTGATTTACCACACGCTTCCCGAAGGCATTCCAGCCTTCTGTTACTTTGAGGGATTTTATATTTGTTCCCCCTGGTTATTTTCTCTCCTAATAGTGCGAATAGAGCGTTTTCGTTCATTTTACTGGATGCAAACTGAAGTGTATAAGGCTCTCTTCAGAGCCTTATACACTTCAGTTTGCATCCTCTCCAAAAGATCTAATTTCCAAGCTTTTCCTCGCATGCCATTCCTCGTAACGGCAATGGCAAGTCTCCCATCAATCTAGTTACTTTTATCTCTCTCTCTTTTTTTTTAGGTGTAACCTCGACCTGAACACAACATCTTTTATAAAGGAATAATGACATAATTTTCCCTACTTGCAAAGGTCTGATATATCCTTTATAGGACATCATGTGCCTTCCTTATCGACTGTTTACGCTGCATAGTACAGTTAGTAGCGTTAAACTTTATATATATTTTTTTATTTTTTTTCATCGTTTCTGTAATCGTTCCAAATCATTTTGAAGCAACAGCGTGGTTCAAGTATTAACCACCAACATTCAAATCATCAGTACACTCTAAGAGCTTCCCCTGTAACTGAAAACTCACTCATTAATATCATTAATGAAGGCTAGAAACAAGAGGATAAAACACACCGATCTCTGGGGAACTCCACTTGCTAGTTAACTCTGAAGAAATGCTCATTCATAAATACCCTCTGTCTTCTGTCTTTCAACAAGTCTCTCATCCAAATATGGATCCTTCCTGTAACACCAACTCGTTGTAGTTTATCAAGTCCTTTCTCATTTTTAAAAATTAATAACTCGAAAACTGTATATAGGTCGTATCGAAATTTTTTTTTTATTGTCATTACTATGTGGGGTATTTTTTAAACAGTCAACATTAGTTCGAAAGTTGACCACTAGGAGCGTACAAAATGATTTAGAAAATTAACACAAAGATAAAATTTTCAGCAATCTTTACTGAACACCAAATCTCCATGTATCCACTGTTATTTTCTAATAAGCAAAACATACATGGGGCATTGATCTCTACAACTGCTTTCAACATTTCTGATAGATTGCGTGCTTCAAATCTGAAAGAGTTGAAGGGAAATCTCTGTAAACATGGTGTTTCAGATAACCGTACAACCAGGTGTCCTGCTAATTTGTTAACAACGGTCATCCTCGGTGTTAAAACAGTCTATTAAATTTTATAAATCTAACTTTAAAAAAAAAAAAAAAGATGCTCGTACGAGCTCCACCACCCAAGATCCATCTAGCACAGCCCTACTCACTATGAAAAGTCTGCTGGAGTTAAGTCGGATGACTTTACAGACCAGGAATTTGGAAAAAAATAGCAGATAATTCGCTCTTCCGTAGACATTTCTGGTAGTAGGAGCTGTTTGACATTATTGTCAGTATGGGGTATTGCACCATCCTGCATAAAAATTATACTTCCATGTAAATCACGTTCATTAATCTCTGGGATAATACTGGTCCACTATAAGCTGATATTGTATGCCTTAATTATTAATAGTTTCAAAGGGATACTCCACTCCTCAACATGCATGCGAAGGTTTCTAACCCAAATTGCACAATATGTGCCCATCTCAGATCCATCAAGGTAAAAGTGCTCTTTATCTTGGCACAGGATATTAAATCTTGCGCAACGAATTCTGAATCGTAGGCAACCTTGTCAAGTAATCCACTGGACAAAATCACGACTGCTCTGATAGCCTTGTGGTTCCAGTTGATGCATGTTTGATTTCATATAGAAACTAGTGGAGGCCTACTTTTATGGCTTTACATACAATTCTCCAGGAAATACCAATCACATGAGATTTATGGCGGGTAATAGATAATTTCAACGAATTTGATTGGACTTGTTGTTGCACCTCATCAATTTTTTGAATCACTTCTTGTGATGCTGACGGACAACCACTTCTAGGTTTATGAGTCAGGTAGCCTTCTTCGAAACGCCTTGCAATATTTAATACGGTTCTTCTCGAAGACAAGGTCTTGAGACATTTATCTGTCTTTGATATCCTATAAGGGCGTCAACAACACTATCGGCATTCTTTTATAACGTTTAATTAAAAATGTTTTTTTAGACATTTTAAAAGGAACCTGACTATACTTGGTTACTTAAGTTAGGGCTACAGCTTCAAGCTTTTAATCTTAATGATGTAGAATAAGATCATGACGAGAAAACACTCGAATTCTCCAGTCATGCCTTTTTATAACGAAGGCAAAAGCTAATTTGTTTACTGGGGTGAATAAATCGCTTAACCCCTAGTGTCAAATTTCGAACTATTTTTATCATTAAAAATACCACATACACCGATTACAATGCATGCAAAACACCGTTCCTCTATCGGCTTATGGTTTTAGATTTATTAAGTTTTAAAAGTGCAAAAGGACTTGATAAAGACCATGTACAATGGCTTCCTGTGGATATCCGTATCAAAAGTGATCCAGGTACCCTTTCAATCAAATATACCTGTCATACCCTAACAGAAAAGAAATCGATTTTGTCATGATACATATTTAGAAAAAAGAAATATCTTACCTAAAAACTCTTTCTAGAAACAATGGTTATCCCATCCTCCAAAATCAATAAAACTATTGAATAAATCATTATAAAAAAAAATCAGTAAGAATAGGCAAAGACATTTGTGCTGAATTTTGGTAGTTAAGGAACAAACACAAAAAAAAAAAAAATAAATCAAAATAATTT